>NW_022900917.1:35533246-35594580 GCF_012274545.1 Fukomys damarensis | reverse complement strand
CGATAGTTGATTAAACAATATTCTTGTGATGGTAGTGGTGTTTTTACCTGAGATTAACATTTTAACTGGTAACTGAGATTTAGGAAAGCAGATTGTCCTTCTCAGTTGGGTGGGCCCATCTTTCAGTTGAGAGCCTCAGTAGACATGGAGTGAGTGTGAGAAAGTACACTCACTCTACCAGTCTTTGAGCTGGTGCATTTACCTTCATCTTTAGACTCATACTTGGACTGGAACTTAATGATCAGCTCTCCAGTCTCTACCTTGGTGACTGAGATCATGGACATGTGTTTCCAACAGAAGATACACTTATTAGAACATCACTTCCATGTGCAAGCTGAAGACTCATGAGGCCACGTGAGTAAACTTTTCTGTTCCAAACTCCTTCTAAACTTATTAAAATGACACAAAACTTAGAGTAACGATGCATCAACATCTAAAGCTATTGAAAAGTATTATATGTCTCAAAGTCACACAGTAGTATCAGCAAGATATTTTCTAGATAAAGTTCAATTGAAAATTTAAAAACAACAACAGCAGAGTAAAAGCACAATGGCAAGGTTAAAAGACTGAAGAATATTTGATCCCAGGAGAAGAACCTAATTCACAGGGGCGAGAATGAAAAAGATCAGCTCCTGGGAAATGTGGGAAACATTTGTCTTGGAATCACCTTCTGCAGTAAGAATAAGAGCACTGGAAAGTATTCCATGGGAAAGTCTAAGAGCATCGTAAGTAAAAACATAGTAGACTCAAACAGCTAGTGAAAGGTATGTGTTTCTGAAAGTAATACAGAGTAATATCACCCAGACATATTCTATGTAGAGTTCAGTTGAAAATTTGAAAACACCACCAACAAACAGAGTAGAAATAATCTCTCTGGCCTCTTGCCCTACCCGACGTGGCTAGGCTTCTTTTTCCATGCTCAGGCCTACTACCAAGTACAAGGTTAGCTGGACTCTAAGGAAAACAGCTGAACATGTACACTTGACTCTGGAGAAAAGGTGGCTATTGATAAGCATCTCACCATTAAAGAGTGGATAAAGGGGGGGGGATTGCAGTATGTTGCTAATGCAAAGAGTATACACTATTATAGGAAGTAAGTGCAATACCTCACAACTTAAGGAACAAATTACTTTAAATTTTTTTTTAAAAAACCTACAGAATAAAGAGATTTCAGAAAGTGTCAGCTTTGTCTTGCAGTAAAAAGAAAAAGAAATGAGCACCATGAAACAAGAGATGAAAGATGAGAGGATAAGACAACAGACTGAGATATAAAAAGGAGCTAGGCAGGAGCCAGACAGAGGGCAGAGGGAGCTGAAAAAGATAAGGGAAAAATGAAAGGACACTAAAGATATAATGACTAATTCTAAAACTGCTTTGAAAGCATGAAAGAGAAGAATGGTGCTATAAAATCTAAATCAGTAATGTGAAAGCTGAAATTTTGAGTTTCTTAAATTTCCTACTATTAAACAATAATAAATTTCTCAGAGTTGAACTAAATTTGTTTTTAATCATAGATTAGCCTAGGGAATTGATGTGGATTACAGAAGTAATTAATTAATCTTAGAAAAATCAAATACATTTTTAAAATATATACATACTGTTTGAAAATAATAGAAGTAAGCCAGAAGAATAAAAACGTATATAAAATTTCTTATAAAAATTGTGTGTAAGTAAAATATATCAATTTTAAAAAGGCTAAAGGGTACTGAATATATAGCATTCTAGGAAAATATAAATCAACAAAAATTTGCCCTCCCAAGATTGTATAATTTAGAAGAATAATCATAAAAGACACCTAAGAATTTAGTTTTCAGATTTTGCAAAGAAAGTTTCAGATTCATTTAGTATTAGCATTCCTTTCAAATTTACATGAAACAAGTAATTGTCTCCTAGAAATAGTTCCAGGGTATAGAGCAAAAAGAAAACCATATTAATTTGTTTCTAGAACAAACATAACCATTTACCGAAAACTGACAGAGACATTAAAAGTAGCCGCTAGTTTAAGAATATCCCTAGTGAAATAGTAGGGAAAAAAAATCCAGAATTTTATTAATCAAGGAATAAAAACTGAACTAAGTAGGATCTATTCTAATAAGATTATAAAGAATGAATACTAGAACATCTTGTTAATATGTAGTGATGTCTGAGAAACAGAATAAAACTTATGTGCCAGGATAGACGCTAAAGACATTTCATAATATTCAGCATTCATTTCTTGTAGATGATACCAGATAATAGAAAAACTGAATTTTTCTTAATAATGTAAAAATTACATAGAACCTTTAGTAGTGTTGTGAAGCTAATTTTTCTCCAAAATGATCTACAGATAAATTTCAGTTTTGATGAAAAATTTCATCATGTGCGTGTACGCATGTATGTGTGTAAATCTGCAAGCTGTAAAATGTGCATGAAAAGCCAAGAACATAGCCAAGTCAATATAAAAATTTGTAGATTTTGTCCTAATGAGTATCCAGTCCTTTTTTAAAAAGACAGTGAGGCATTTCAAACAAAATAAATGTCCAGAAAAGAGTCCAAAATGCAGGGGGAAAGTAAGAGAAGGAAGAGTATGAGGGTCCAGCTCTTCTTGAGGATCTTAAACTATTTTCTTTTCTTTTTAATAAGATAGAAAGCTATTGCAGTACCTTGAACATAGTGAAAATATTTTATTTGTTTAATTATTTTAAAGTATCACTCTAGCTGTTTTGGACAAACATAATAACAAGGCAAGGATGAAAGCAGGGAGAATAGTTCGAAAGTTGGTATAGGAACCTAAAAATATAGATTTGTTGGCTTGTGTCAGTAATATGTTTAAAAGGATTTGTTGAAGAACTGGTGTGTAAATGATGTGATAATTATGACAGAGAAAAAAAGTTAAATGCCACTCCAAAGTCTAAATCCTGAGCTAGAGGATGAATCAAAGAGCAGCTTATTTGTTTAATAATAAGAATGAGATTTTGTGGGTGTGATGGTGGAAAAAGGATACTGATTGGGAAATTAGGGATTCATTTTTGGACAAAATAAGTTTGAACTATCTATTAAATATGTAAGTGGAGATAGTAAATAAGCAATTAGATATCTGACTTAGAGTTTAAGAGAGGTATAAATTGGAAGTCATTAATATGTATTGTGTTTAATCCTTTGAATAGTTCTAGAGTAAGGAGGGTGTGTGCTTAGCCCTGAGTCACTTCACACTTGGGACAGTTACTTACTCAGCCAAATACTACTCCTGCTTCTAAGACGATGAACACTTAGAATTCATCATTAATTTGCCAGCCTGGAAGTCAATGTGTATTCTGTTAAAATTGTGTTAGTAGGGTGGTGAGAGCAAAAGATTGAATTTTATAGCTTTAAGAAAAAAAAGTAGGGTTGAAAATTGTTATTATTGCATGATATTAAGGTTTAAATCTAATTTTATGTATAACAAATGCATTGTGGTTTTGTAACAGAATAGCCTTATTTTAGATGATATTCATTGTTGTAGGAAAAGGAAAAATGTCATGAAGTTTGCAAATTATTTTTTAAGTATTCAGAAAATAAGCTTACAGATAAAATAAATGTGGCAAAAGTACAATAGAACCAAGGAGAACACCAAAGATTTTCGTTAAATGAGTTTAAAAATATAGATACATAGAAAGAAGAGGTGAGTGGACAGACGGCTGAGAGGTATTTAAATATGAGTTCATATTACAATGTACTTGAGGACTAATGAGAAAATCCAGTACTATGAAAAATTGAGAGAGATCCAGAAGTTGCACGGTGCTAGATCCTTTGAGTAAGGTGAATGAGAATACACTATAACGTATCTGTATTTTTATTATGCTTTGGAGAGACATTCGTGAAAGAGCACACCCAGAAATCCTTCAAAAAGTAACAAGAATGATGGGATAAGTGTGTTGGAAATAAAAAGGAGTATTTTGAGGGGATTTAATGGCAATACACTTTTTACTATATTTTATTAAAGCCATAATTTTTAATCACAACTTGTTTACTTCTCAGTGTGCTATTAGGATGACACAATAAAATTTCTAAAACTTATCATTTAGTCTGCCATAGTTTGAATCATTAAACATTGAAATTTCAACAGAAAGGACTAAACTGATGATTTTTCTAGGGTTGTTGCTTAACAGAGAAATTCTGTAACACTTATGATGCTAGTTAAACTGGAATATTTGTTCAGCTTTAATTGCTCCAAGTAGTATGCTGGCCAAGTTTTAAACTCAGCTGTTTTCATTCTTTTGAGATTTGACATATACACACTAGCGTCCCACTCCAGTTCTCAATGATGCATGCAGTATTTCAGCCAGCAAACTGCACTTGAAAAGGCAGAAAGTAGGAAAAATGTCATGAAGTTTGTGAATTATTTTTAAATATTCAGAAAGTAAAATTACAGATAGAGTGAATGTGGCAAAAATATAATAGGAAGAATCAAGGACAACAATAAAGGTTTTCTTTAAAGGAGATTGAAATTTAAAAAGTAATTAGAAAGAAGAGATGCGTGGACAGGTTTGAGTAGGGCCATCCAACACAGCTTTTAATTATCTAAAGGGACATCCAGAACATCATCTCATTTTATCTGGGATGAGCTATGCAATAGTAAAGTTACTTTCCTTATTGTATTACATAGAACTTGTATTTTAATTGCATCACAGTATGAATTTAGGCTAATTGGAAGGCTGAGGAAGATGCAAAACAAGAGATTATTTCAGCATATACTAAGTAATTAATTTTAAAGTGATTGTTAATTGACCTTTAAAAAGGGCAAAATACTGTGTACAAGTTAATGAATTCTCAGATGAATAACTCAAATTTGACAAGATTATCTTACAATTGAGAAAGCAATATTCTTTGAATTATATTCAAACACTTTACAAGTATAGAAAAACCTATAACTTTTTGCTATATATGAATACTTTAGAGTTGCCTATTTTTTCAAATAATTGGAGCATATTAGTGTTTTAAAGTCAGAGTAAAAATTTAAGATTTACATATTCTGCAAAAGAAATGTGAAAACATTTTCCACGTTCCATTTGGTATGATGCTAAAGGTAGGCACACAACATGAAACCATAAAAAAATTATCGCAACTTTAGCTTAGATAAAAATTTTCTATAAAATTAGTTTTGACATGAAGTTAAGTTTAGCTGTAACTAATTTTAAAAATAGCTTTACTTTTACCCTAAAAGGTTAATGATAAGCAAAAAAGTTATAGTTAGGCCTATTGAGATGTTTTACATTTTCTAAAGTTCTCTGAAAATTTAGGTATGTTTTTAAAAATATTTTTTTGTTGGTAGAGTTTAAGTATATAATACAGTTACATTCATCATTGGGATCTTGTACCTTTACATGATGTATCTTGGTTATTATTTTTTCCCCATTTCCCTAACTTCCCCTCAAGAAGAGGAAGAGGAAAGAGAAGAAGCACATCTTTATCCAGGCTCCAGCTGATAAGCAATTGGGCAGTTTCCAAGTTTTAGCTATTACAAACTCTGCCTCTGTAAAAATGGGTGTGCATATATCACTGTGGTATTATTCTTTTAATTCTTTAGGGAAGATACCCAGCAGGGGAATACCTGGGTCAAATGGGACTTCTAATCCTAGTTGTTTAAAATATCATCGTATTGATTTCCACTGTGGTTCCAGCAGTGTGCACTCCCACCAACAATAGAGAAGGATTCCTTTCTCTACACATCCCCACCAGCATTTGTTATTGGTTAATTTCTTGGTAGCAGCCAGTCTTTATGGAGTAAGGTGGAATCTCAGTGATTTTTTCATCTGCATCTCTACGATGACCAGTGATGGTGAACATTTTTTCATATATTTATTTGGTGCTTTTACTCCTTTGTCTGAGAAATGCCTGTTCATTTCAGATGCCCATTTTTTAAATTGGGTCTTTATATTTGGAGTGCCTGAATTTTTTAGTTGTTTATATATTATAGATAATAGACCTTTGTCTGAGGAATAGCTGGTAAAATTTTTTTCCCCACATTGTAGGTTGTCTCTTACTTCTGTTGATGGTTTCTCTTGCAGTGCATTGCAAGAAGGTTTTTTTCTTTTTTTCTTTTTTTCCTTTTTTTTTTTTATTTTTTTGTACCAGGGGTCAAACTCAGGACTTTGAGCTTTCAAGATGGGCAGTAGAACCATTGAGCTAAATTCCTGGACCTAGAAGCCTTTTAATAAGATGAGATCTCAGCTGTTGACTCTTTGCATTCATCTCCATGCTGTGGAGGATTTGTTCATAAAGTCTTTTCCTATGCCAGTGTCTTCAAGAATTCTACCTAGCTTATCTTCCAACAAGTTTAGTGTTTCTTTTTTAGTATTTATATCTTTAATCCACTTGTATTTTAGTTTAGTGCATGGTGAAAGATAGTAGTCTATTTTTAATCCTTGGCAAGTTGAAATCCAGTTTTTCAACACCATTTATTAAAAAGGCTATCTTTCCTCCAGTGAGAATAGTTGGCTCCTTTCTCAAAGATGAGGTAGCTGAGTATGTCTGGAGTAGCTTCTGCATCTTCTAATCTATTCCACTAATCCTCAGGGGTTTTTTTTGGTTTTGTTTTTGTTTTTTGTTTGTTTGTTTGTTTTGCCAGTACCATGCTGTTTTTAATCACAGTGGCTTTGTAGCATAGTTTCAAGTAAGGGTTTGTGATACCCCTGCCATGTCTCTGTTGCCTAGAATTGCTTTTGCTATTCTAGGTCTCTTCTGGTTCCAAATGAATTCTTGGATTTTTTTCTGTAGTTCTTTGAAATATAATGTTGGGATTTCAGTTGGCATTGCATTGAAACTGTATAGCAGTTTTGGAAGTATGGCCTTTTTCACTATATTGGTTCTTCCTACCCAGGAACAAGGGATGTCTTTCCATTTTCTTATATTCTCTCTGATCCATTTTTTTCAGAGTATTGTAGTTCTCAATGTAGATTTCTTTTCCTTTCTTTGTTAGATTGATTCCTAGAAATTTCATTTTTTGGATGCTATCATGAAAAGGAATGTTCCCATAATTTCTCTCTCGGTTCTGTTATTTGTGTACAAGAAGGCTTTTGATTTTTGAGTGTTTACCTTATATCTAGTTACTCTATTGAAACTGTCAATTAAGTCTAGAAGTCTCTTGGTGGAGATTTTTGATCTTCTATATAGAGTATAATATCAGCAAATAATGACAGTTTCACTTCTTCCTTTCCTATCTTTATTGGTTTTATTTCTTTCTCTTGTAGTCTTATCTAATTGCTGTGGCTTATGTTTCTAAAACTATATTGAATAGGAGTGGTGATAGTGGACATCCTTGTCTTGTTCCTATTTTTTACTGTGAAGGTTTTCGGTTTTTGACCATTTAGTATGATTTTGACTGTTGGTTTTTCATAGATAGCCTTATCAAATTGAGATAAAGTCCATCTATTCCAATTTTCTGGAGGGTTTTTATCATGAATGGGTGTTAAATGTTGTCAAATGCTTTTTCTGTATCTACTAAGAGATCATATTTTTTTTACTCTGTTCATACAGTGAATTACATTTATTAATTTACATACGTTGAATCATTCTTGCATCCATGGGATAAATCCAACTTGGTCAGGGTGTATGATCTTCTTGATGACCCTCTGTATTCTGTTTGTCATTACCTCACTGAGGATTTTTGCATTTATGTTCACTAGGATGATTGACCTGTAGTTCTCTTTTTCAGTTGGGTCATTCCCTGGTTTTGCAATCAAAGTAACAGTTGCTTTCAGGAATGAATTTGGAAGTAGTTCATCCCTTTCTATCTCATTGAAAAGTTTAAAGAGTAGTGGCTTTAGTTCTTCTCTAAATGTTTTGTAGAATTCAGCAGCAAAGCCACCAGGACCTGGGCTTTGCTTTGTTGGTAAATTTTTAATTACATTTTCAGTTTCACTGATTGTAAATGGGGTGTTTAGAATTTTTATATCTTCCTTGTTCAACTTTGGTGATTCTTATGTATCTAGAAATCTGTCCATTCTCTCTGTTTTCCATTTTATTAGAGTACAATTTCTTGAAGTAGGTATTGATGATCCTTTGGATTTCTGCTGAATCTGTTGTGACTTCGCCTTTTTCATTCCTAATTGCATGGCAAAGAAAGAAAGAGAGAAAGAAACAAAGAAAGAAAGAAAGAAAGAAAGAAAGAAAGAAAGAAAGAAAGAGAAAGAAACAAAGAAAGAAAGAAAGAAAGAAAGAAAGAAAGAAAGAAAGAAGAGGGAAGAGAGACAGGGAGAGAAGGAAGGAAGAGAAAAAAGAAGGCGGAAGGCAAAAGGCAAAATACAGAAGGCAGAAAAAGTATGGGTTTCTGAAACTATAGAGGCTGAGAAATCTACCATCTGCAAGTTGGGTATCCAGGAAGCCAGGGTTTTGTTTCAGTTGAATCTGAAGGTCCAAAAACAAGAACATTGAACCTGAGATATAAGTCTCAGTTCTTCTGAAAGGTTAATAATCAGGAATGCTGATGGCTGAGGACCAAAGGTGGGTGCATCAGTTTCATCAGAGAGCGAATCTGTACTTCCTTGGACTTTCTGTATTATTTAGGCCTTAAACTGACTGGATGATGCCCAACCACAGTTGAGTCTATTGATCACAATGTTAACATTTTATGACATATACCTTCACAGACACACCCAGAAAATATTGTGTTATCAGAATGACCATCACAGGTAACCCAGAACAGGAAGCTACCAAAAAAGGCTTATCTTGGATAGGAAACAGACTCCTACAGACTGGATGTCAGATCTCATTAAAGAAGGTGTGGTTGTAGTACTGTGGGTGATTCAGAGTTGGTTGGTCTTGGGTCCCTGGATGAGCAGGATAACCTCCAGGTTCAAGTGAGCTGAGCATTTAGATTGTCTTACAGATGGAGAAAGGATTTCTGGTGATCACTTTCTGACAGGACGACCACAGGAAATAACCTGCTGAAGTGTAGGTGAGCCATTGCTGGAGAGCATTACGCTTATGATTTTCTATTTCATTTATCATTACACACTGCTGAGGCCCATGCAGTCAGATGTTTTTGGAGGGTGTGACAGTGAGTGTTGGTGCCCCCAGGAGCCAACAGTTTATCACGTGGCACTCCATAGAAGTAACAGTATATTACACTGTGCAAATGATTATTCCATAGTAAAGATAATCATTTAACTATCCCTTAACTTTTTTTCATAACAGCTTAAATGTACAATTTCTTTAATTTTCATGGAATCAACTTTTTCCTTGGACTTTTTTCTTCTGCAGATCATCTATAACATCTTTCATATGTCTTCTGCAGATCATCTATAACATCTTTCATATGTCTTCAGTCATTAACTAGAACAGGACATCTAATTAAAAGATTGACATTTTTATCAGGCTTATTTTTGTAAGATTCATTGCTTAATGTATTTAGAAACAACTTCAACTTCTTATCCAGCTAGTCCTTTTCAAACCTTGATCTTGAACTTGGGTTTTTTCTATTATTTTCATCCCTCTTTTATGCCATTTTAATTAAAAAATTATTTTTCTCTTTATTAATTGTAATACCTAGTAGAACATCTTATGACATTGGGTGAAAGAGGACATTCTAGCTAGCCTGGGTATTTATTAAGCCATTCCTTTAGTTTTCTGCTTTTGTCCAATGTCCACAAATAATCAATGAACAGAAAGGAAAATATATCTGAGATATCTTTATTAGTCAGAATGTCATATGGAGTAGAACTAAAAACCCTTTTTAAAATTAGGCAATATTACATCTTCGATGCTCTCTTTGCCTCTGTAACATGCTATGTATTCTACCTAAAAGTCTTTGGGAGACCTCTGGGTTAGTTTGTAATCACTCTATTGTCTTCTGTCTGGACTGTCTTAGAATTTACAGTCAATTTTTCTTCTTTTTCAATTTTCTTTAAAGGAGAATGATAGTGTCTTCCATTTATTATTTAAAAATGGATGTTTCTCATCTTCTACCTTAGCAGTAATTTTTTATTTTAAGGCCCAATTTAATTTGAGTGTACTTGTTTCTTTTCAGGAATATTTTATTAATAATTTTATTGTACTTTCCTGAAATAGGTATGATAATAAAAGTAGCAACCAGGTATTTACTACTTAAATAAGTGCTAAGAATCACACTACATAATTTGAATAAAAAAATGAATCTGGTTGGCATTGTGTTGAGATATTATTATACCCACTTTATAAGTGAGAAGTATGAGGCTCATAAAGTTTTAAAAAAGTGTGAAAAACTCAGCTAGAATTTCACATATTCCTTCTCTTCCTCAGTCTAGAGATATCATTTTCATTCATACTTTTTTCTCACTTTCAGTAAACTATATAAGGTATACATAAAATTTTGCTAACTCTTACATTCATATACATATATGTGTAACCTTTAATGTCTTGTTACTAATTTATAAGCAGTAAAATATTCTTTTGAGTCTATTTACTTATTTTTACATTGGCACATCAAAATTGTACATATGTATGGGGTACAGTGTGATAATTCTGAGCATGTACTTATTTTGAAATGATCAAATCAGGGCAACGTTTTCCTCTCCTGAATCACTTGCGCCTGTTTTCTGTTAGAAGATTTCAAACTCTTCTCTTCTAGTTCTTTATTTAAAAGAAAGGAGGAAATTGTCTGAAAATTATTATTTTTATATAAAATGCATCTTGGCTGGTATCTGTTATTAAGTTTCTTTCTCCTCTCCCTGAACTTCTTCTCCCCTAGTGACCACTACTCTAATTTTTATTGCTATGACACTATTTGTTTAGCTTCCACATACAAATCAGAACATGCAGTATTTGTCTTTCTGTGCCTGGCTTACTTCACTTCAGATAATGTCCACCGGTTCCATCTTTGTTGCTGCAGATGACAGGATTTTATTTTTATTTATTTATTTATTTTTATTATTACATTAGTGTTAAGACTTTTTTTTTAATTGAGTTTATTGGTACATTTAGGGATACAGTACAGTTACATTCATTGTTGGGATCATGTACCTTTACATGGCAAGTCTTGATTCTCATTTTTTTACCCTTACCTCTGCCCTCCCTTTACCCCCTCCTCCCCTCCCCATCTACAAACACTTTATTTTCATCTTTTCATTCTCTCACATTTTTTTCTTTTCCCTATTTTATTTTTAATGGCAAAATAATATTCCATGATGTGTACCTATCACATTTTCATTATCTATTCACCCATCGGTGGACATCTTAGTTGATTTTATTTCTTGATTATTGTGAATAAGAGTTGCAATGAATATGGACTCTATTTAACAGAATTTTCAGAAAATATTACAGAGAATATTTTATCTGCCTTCAACATATACTTATTCAATGGGTATTTCACATTTTGTAGAAATATGATAACCGAATATGATTCCTGAGAAAGTTCTAAGACTGTAATACTATACTTCTGTTTACCTCAGGCTGAGTTGCTTACATTCTCTTTGAGCTTTCTTTCTTCATCTATCAAATGAAAAAGATAGACTAAAGGAACTAAAATCCATTTCAACTCAAAGACGCTGTGTTATTTTTTGCTTTCCTCATTTACACTAGTGAGTCACATTTCCCTTAACCATACATAAGTGATGATTTAGATGAGCTTGATCTAGTCAATGCAAGCCGTCGTATTTATACATATATGTAGATAGAGCCAGGTGGCAAAGGACCTAATAACTGAGAGCAGTGCAGGACATTTGTGTGAATCTTTGCCTTTGCACAGCATGTGGGAGTGTGGAGAAAGAGTATTTTTTATTTGATCAGTCCAGAGCACAGCTATGTTTGTGCTCTCATTGCTCTACTTAACAATCTCTTATGTTTTTGTCCAAAACTGACCCGTTCTATTTCATATATGAAAGCTTCACATTAAAAGAATATGAGGTAGCAAATATCTTTACTGAAGCGCTGTTGGCAGCCGAAATCACTGACAACTTCCTGGCTGTGATTCATAATCTATATTGGTGCCTTTGAGACAGCAGGGTATTGATTTTTCCCTGTCTATAATCCAAGACTATATACAGAGCTTGTTAGACATCTGTGGGAATATAAAGTAAGTTTTGATACAAGTTAGGAAGGTTCTCTTAGCGGGACGCTTAGTTTTGGTCTTAGAGAAAAATCTTTATACAAGAGTTATCTTGGTGAACTTTTAAAAAGCAAACAACTCAATATAAGCTATATCCCAAGTTTGTGGATGTAGGCCTCTGAGTTTTTCTCTCTTAAAATTTTAAATAAAATAACTTCCTCCAGTGGTTGGTAGGCTACCAATTAAATTAGGATTGAGGCTGCTATTATTTAATAGACAGTATAATAATCCTTTGAGAAATTTATTTTATTCTGCATTCTTTTTATTTGATGAAACTAGGATAAATTTTACATGTTTAGGGAGACAAAATGAATAAAACTGCTAAAACCCTCATATACACTCAACCTAAAGCAGTTTATGAATAAATAGGATGAATACATAAATCTCCTTAGATTTAAAATGAGTGATAATTTCTAAACTATCATGTAAAAATTTTACCAAGAAGTACAAATGCTTTTTTAAGAAATAAATAGAGAAAAAAGTACAGATTTTCCTTTGAGATACTTTCTCAAATAATAGAATAAATAATGTTTAATCCCAACCCTTTAGAAGAAGAATATTACAAAGTCAGGTGTATACACATTTCCAGGAAATTAAAGAAAATGATTTTATTTTGTGCATTTTAGAAATGCAGGCACACAAGTGAATATCATTTTAAATTATTAAGAACAGATACTATACTTGATCTTATTCTAAAACATATAATTTGTAGAAAATATTTTATAAGTTAAATATTCTTTGTACATATTTAACATTTAAATAGTACTCTTCACCTAGATTTCTAATATTAGTCTTAATAAAATATTTCTTTTAATAAAAATACCATCTGATATTTATAGATATGCTATATGCTAAGAATTCTGTTAATTGCTTTACCTATATTATTTATATGATCTTCCCAACAATCATGAAAATTTTTAAACATGGACACTAAAACATAGGTAGGTCAAATATTTCGCTCAAGGTCACTGAGCTAGGAGAGGCTGTAGTGAAGATTCAAACTCAGGCAGAAATGACTCAGAGACTTCACTCTTCATCCTTGCTTGTCTACCTCCCCTTGGTGCATTTTAAGTAAGTTAATGGTATAAATTTTTATTAATTCAACTCAATATCACCTCAGTATCTAACACATTATCTTGTATAAAGTTTCTTAGTGTATATTAATACAAATTGAATCATAGAGAAAATATGTAAGGAAAATAAAACCTAGGAAAAGAGTAATGAGCATTTATCCCCCTTTGAGTTGCAACAGAGCTCTGAGTAGTGTTTCTCACTGTTTCTTTAACTGTTGCTTCATTGCAGTCAAATCCCCTATCTCTAGATGTTAAACTTGTACAAATCTTCTCACTTGTAACTTTGCTTGATGTTAGCATGGTGCAAAATAATAATTTTGTTCCAAATATTTAAAAATTAGTATAAATTAAACACATTTCAAATGATATAGTCAGTTTTTATTCTATCTCATCCCACTGGCAGAGAATATCTTACTTCTTTATTCATACATCGTTTTACATAAATTTATCTAGATTTGCAAATGCATTTATAAGCCCATGAAATTATATGTTGAAGGGTAATAGTATTTAAAACACTGTAATGCTTAATATTCATTTTATGTAAAATTATGAATGAAATAAAATAAAAGGCAACACACAGTTCATCAAAAAACTAAATAGAAAAAAAAACAGATTTTCCTATAAGAAAGCTTTCCTAATACAAAAATAGTAAACAAGAGGACATTATTGCAAATATATTGCATTGTAGTAGAAATAAATTAATTTTTTCCAATTACAAGTCAATCTCTGAAAATCGTTCACTTTAAGAACCAAAAAATGAACTTAATCATTTTAAATGCTTTGTGGAATTTAGGCAAACTCAGTGAAATAGAAATGGAAAAGCATATAAAGTAATTGATCAAGAAAGAAAATCACTTGATGATTCAAATAAGAAAAAAATGTAAAGTTTAAAAATAATTTAGTGACACTAAAAACATAGAAGTAATATTAAAATGTCAGCTTGAAGCAGTGAAGAGGAAAATCCATATGTGAAAATAAATGATAATTAAAAGATATTTTATTATCAAACTGAAGCAAATTTTAGCAGAAACAGAAAACACACAAGTGACAAAACAATACATCCAAACTAAATTTTAACAATGAAATTGCAAGAAAGACATAAAGATAGCAAATTAAGATGATTTTGTAGCTAAATGTTATAAATTGTCAAGGAATAATAATCCTTCTTATGAATTGCTATTGAAAAGAGAATAAGACTAATAAAAATAGCTAATAAAATATAGTAGCTACTAATAAAACTAGTAGCTAACCTAGTCTTTCTTGGTTAAGCGGAAAAAAAGACTTAATCCAGAAACAGAAGTAGTTAAACCTATAAGCTGAAATTCATCATTATAATGAATAAAGAGAAAAATACTTTTCAAGATAAATACAATATAAACTTTAAACTCCAATTTAGGATTTTAAAACTTCAAATGGAGAAACTGAGTGAATTTTCTACAGGACAACCCACCAAATACTATATTTAATGGATAATAGTGCTCATTCAGTATATCATTTGGAATTCTTTCTGTTCTAATGATGTGTGTGTGTGTGTGAGAGAGAGAGAGAGAGACAGACAGACAGACAGACAGAGAGACAGAGAGACAGAGAGACAGACAGAGACAGAACGGGGGGAGTTTGGGTAAGATTTTGAAATAGCAGTTGTTTCTGTGAACCATAGAGGAACTTTTGAGGGAAAATTGGAACCAAGTGAAAAGCAAAAACACAACAAATTAGAAATTTCTGAGTGAAAATTTCTCCTTCTAAGTAGTACTTGTAATCAGGGTAGTGGTATTCACATCATCTATGATGTGAAAGCTATAACCCGCTAGTCTTGAGGGAGCAGCTGCAACATGGTTCATAGTGTGACTGACAGCATCCTGGGGTAATGGCCTGGAAAGAGACAGTCTGATTTTTTCTCTATTTTTCCATACTATTGCCTATACCAATTTCCTGCCCGGTTTCTGTAGCATTGTGGAACTGTTCATATCTCTTATGTGTCTAGAGATGTAAAATCAGGACACTATGAAAATGCATGGGGGGTTTGAAAGAAATAAATGTCTTTCTTGGGCACATTGCCCCTTTTCCCTTTTACTTTAGAACAATTAAACCTGCAGGAAGCAGACCACACTTCCCTGTGCTGCTGCTTCTTGGATATCGAAGGTGAGTATCAAATGACAACAATGACTAAATGAACTTTCATCCACCCTGGGCATCTCTAACCAAGGGATTAATTCATTCCATTTCTGTACACCAGAGACTACAGCATGTTCTTCTAACTTCTCCCAAACATTTTTAGGAAAGCATCCTAGAGCTCAAACAGAGCTTATATGCATAAGTAAATATAATGAAACACTGTACAACAAACTAAAGAAAGTATATTATCTGAAGCAGAAATATTGCAACAGATAGACCAAGAACATAAAATAAGTTTGATAATATACTGAAGTAGGTGCAAAAACATATTGACAAAAAATTAAGCTATAAAACCAAAGTAAACCATTTAGTATGAATATTAGATATGAAGTATTATCTAGTTGATAATAGACCAAATAATTTTTTGCAGGTGATAGTCTATTTACTTAAATATCTAAGGGAATAAATGAATTAATTAAAAAAAAACTTCAGCAAAGTTGTCAGATATAAGATTTACTTAAAACACTTAACCAGATAAAAATCAGAGCATTTAATAGATTCTCTAAAAACTAATTTAATCAAGAACCCATGTCATTTATGATGACTATGTTAAAACTACTAAAGAACATTAAGAGCAATCTAAAAAAATCAAAAGGGGGCATAATATTCACGCAAGGCAAAACATAGCACTGTGATGTCAATTTCCCCCCGATTCTTCTAAATATCAATTTAGTAACTCTAAAGAGTGATTTGTTGTAATGGATAATGGTATTAAAACTTAACAAATTGCCCAAAACCATAGGCACATTGTTTGAATATCCGAAAGGGGTACAGGAGCCAATTGAAGGAGTTCCCAATAGCCAAATCTGGAATAACCAAAGCAACAAAACAAAGCAAAAAATTGTATTCGATTATAACTCAAATGATAAAATTAATATTCATGAGTTTAGATTGATATTAATAAATTATTGACTAAGTTTAGAAATGGAGGAGAGGAGACTAATCTTCTATATAGAGAATTCCAGATATATGTAACTATTTTTCCTTAAAAGATAGGGTCATAGCTTCCCACTCCTTAAGTGTGGCCTGCAAATAGTGACCATTCTCAATGAGAATATGTAGAAAGGTAGAGAGACAGTAAGAGGAAGAGCAACTTCTCAGCAAGAAAATCTGACAAACACTATATCAGCTATGTAATAATGATCGAGACCAACAACTGCCAGTCAAATTGATAGTCTAGACCCATGATGTGTGGTGATGAAAATAGCCCTTCCCTTCCCTTGTCTTCCTCAAAAAACCCACAATTCTATTGAGAGAAAAACCTCAATTTCCAGTAAGAATGATCTTACAATATCCCTAAACAGTAGTCCTCAAAGCTATCAAGGTCATTAAGTAAGGAAAGTCAGAAAACATCACCTGATACACATTGACACCCATATTTGGTAAATCCATATCAAGTGGTTTACATATCAGGCAACGACAATAAAATATCACCAAATGAAAAGAAACATAATTTCCAAGACTAGAAAATTACCATCTCAGTAGTCATTTTTGTGCCCACAATAGATTGAATTATTTCTGGAGCAGAAAGTTGTGCTATGTTTGATTAACTGCTTAGTTACTATTAATGTAACTTTATCAAATTGCTTTTGAATCATCATTTCCAAAGAAATGGTGTTGCCAAGTTATTTATCATTTGAGCTGTTGTCAAAAATATTTCCTTGTAAAATACAATAAATATTTTTCACAGGGATCTAGTATCCTAAAATGAATTGTATAGTCACCTAGAAATAATGGCACCTTATGTAATTGTAGAGAAGAGCCTGTATGTGAGGAGAAGAGAACAGGAAGGGAAAGAAACTGAAGCTTGAAGTAGGTCTCAAACAGAAGAACAAAATAGAAACTGTTATTTATTAATAGCTGGTAAATGATTGTTGAATTACTGATTTTCATAAGGGAAATGTTTTTTCTTTCTAGATATGTCCACAAATCTGAAAAACTCCACATGATTAAAATTCTAATAATTTCTCCTTTCTTAGAGAAGGCTATTTGTGGGGTCATGTGAATAATTTGGATTAAATTATACACATTAGTCTGCTCATCAGATTTATTCTCTATTCTTGTCTTTTCAGTCTATATGCTGCCAAATATCTGATATCTATGAGCACTGGTAAGAATTAAGCTTTCTTTTATTTAAAATCTAAAATACAATTTACAAAAATAAATGCATTTTATTAATGATATACTGTAATTAATTTGCACAATTACAGAAGTTTAATTATCAGAAAGTTCCGTTTAAGAAATATCGCTAGCTGTGACAGGGAATAGAAGGAAAGAATAAAATTTTAAAATACTTTCCACTGAAAGGTAATTCCCCTTTTAAATTATTTAAGCAACTAAAAAATGTTTAAAGTAGCAGTTCTTGGAAAATGTGTCAGCCTACCAAAAGATATAAATTAATTCTCCTGATATTTAAAATAATTAATATTCATTTTCTCTTTAACTTACAATTACACTTACTCGAATGTGACTGACTGCGCATTTCTCATAAAATTACAAGAGACAGCATATGGTAGGATAGATTTTGGAGGTCTTTTGTCTTCAAGTGGAATTTTCTAGGCTCTTTAGCCACTTTGTAGCACAGATAACAAGAATATTATGTTAAAATCATATTTTTCTATAATGATACTATAAAACAGTATCATTCACACCCAAGTCAGAAATGGCTATTTTTGAATTTGCTTCCCTAGGCAAAAATTAGAAGAAGAAAGAAATTCTTCAGAGATTAAAAAGGCATGCTTTATTCTTTCTCCAGTTAAACCAAGGATGTTCTCTTTATTTTCCTTTTTAATCTGTTTTCATTTTTAGTACACTCAAAAGAAATTATTTCACCTTTTTATTTTCTCAAAAGTAGAATTACACCTTCTAACCATTATTGACAGACTTTTTGTTGTCTGAAATTCATAATACACACACACACACACACACACACACACACACACACACAGAGAGAGAGAGAGAGAGAGAGACAGAAAGCTTCCTCTATGTATGGTCTTGATGGCCTTGACTTGCTTTACATACAAGTGAATGCATTTATTGCTTATTGAAAATTTATATTTGGACAAAACCTGACAACCTGTTACCACATTTACACTAAAAAGTCTAATTAATTTTTGACTACCACTGGTTGTCTAGGAACACGCTGCACATTACATATGATACCTAAGAGATCATACCTGTGTTAACTTTCCATCAGTGTGACATAATACCTTAGAAAATGAATGTGAGGGAGCAAAGTTTTATCTTGACTCATGGTTTCAGTCCATGGCTGCTTGACCCCTTTGTTTTTGATCCCATACTGCAAAGCAGTATGACACAAGGGAAATGCATGCATTATGGTTTATCTCTAGATGTTTCCTCAAAGGTTCATGTGCTATTAGGTGATGGTTTTGAAAAGCAATGGATAATGGGGGCTGCATAACTGACCTGCTGTTAGGAGGCACGGTCTGGGCAGAAACACAGGTCACTGTTTACATGACCTGGAAGTGCATATGTCCTTCCTCTGCTCTTCCTAACTGTTTTTTGACCCCCATGATGTGAGCAGCTTTTCCTCCCACGTGCTCTGCCATACCTTCCTTCTTTAGAACCAGCCAACTGTGGACTGAAAACATGAGCTAAAATCAAACTATTTTTAAATCTGGTATGTTGGGCACTGTGTTATAGCGATGAGAAAGTGATCAAAACAGTGTAGCAGATCAAATCTTCCTTATCAGATGGCAGATGGGAAACAGAGAGAGTAAAGGACTTGGGTTTCAGTACCTCTTTGAGGATACTCCTCAAATGGCCTAACTTCTTTCAAGTAAGCCCACCTTTAAATCTTGAATCTCTTCCCAATATACCATAGGCTGATGACTGAGCCTTTAATATGGACCTTTGGGAGGTATTTGCAATCCACATCATCAAACAGAAGTCTACATCATACAAATGATGAAAAGCTTATACTCAACACCATAACATACATTACATTTCAGTATCATGCACCCTGAGTGAACCTATTCTGCTACCCCACCCAGAAACTTTAGTGAGAACTGCATCTGAACTTAAATTAAGTGGGGAGCATGGACTTCAAACAAAATTCGAGATGTTTATGAGGTCCTTTTGATCAAGTATTGAATAGTTAAAACCAATCAATCTTACCAGGGTTTATTTGTTGGTATTAGGTTATTTTTCTCATACCTCTCTCTGTCCTTGTCTCTGCCACCTGCAGCAGCCTCCTCCTTCACCATCCTTTATAAATACCAATCTTCTCAGTTTCCATATCTATATACTTCTACCTAGTGAAGGAGTTCCAAACATTCTTTTTATTCTACTTGTAATGATTTTTCCACCCCCAAACTTCTTATGTACAACTTGCTACTCTCCAACAATTCTCTCTGGGTAATTCTTTTTATGTCAGATTAAAATACAATTCTTTAGAATCTATTCCACTCTCTTCATCTACTACTGCTCACATTGTTGTATTTTATTCTTTCATAGCACTATAGTGTCATCACTATACTAATTGAAATATATAACTTATAGCTATTAATGTGATTATTTTAATGCCTGTTGCCCTAACAAGCCTCATGAAGACAGGAACTCTGTCTCTTGCTCACTGCTATATTCTGAATTTACAGAACAATGCTACATAGAAATTGTGTTCAATACATATTTTTCAATGCATGAAGGTTTGAATGAATGCTAATGTTAATGAGAAATTTAATATAAATTATCTTGCAAGCAACACAATAGCCCCTCAGAAATGTATGATTTTGTTATTGTCTCTTTAGTCATTATTATTAGCTGAGTAATAATAAATTAAACCCAAAGCAAAAAAGCAAGTATTCAGTATAGTCCCAAGACTAAATAAAAAAGCAAAATATTGTTACTATGACTTGTGCAATACATATTCATTGCTCTGATTCTAAAAACTTCTGATCACAAGCTTTTCTGTTGTTTATTTATTGTTACTGAACCTGCTTTTTTAAATAATTCCAGGCAAAGGTAGGCTGAAGGAGAATCCTAGGAAATAGTTAATAGACTAATGTAGATGCAGAGGAGAAGACTCAGTCTCTTAAACCAAGGTAATGTACTGTCAGTGATAGGGGACACTTGTCAGTGTGCTGCACTCAGGCAATCTCAAACCAATCTGCAACCAGTCTTGCTATATCACTCTGCCTAGTACTTGTCCACTGGAATCCTAGCTCCTTTTCCCTTTTTGCAATGTATTTTCTCATTATCTAATTTCCGAGTGTCGTTCTACAGCCATGGGCTCACCACCTAACTTCTAATTGAACCTACTCAGTTTTACATTCATTTACACCCTCAACGTTGTCCCTAAACTCTCTTTCTCCTCTTTGACTAGAACACTGTACTGCTTTCCTGGAACCCAAACTTCATCTCTAGGCTGTCATTTAACTGTTCTTCTTTTCAGTGTGACCCCTGATATACTCAAATTGGTGGCAGTTGTACCACAAATATATTACTGTTGCACTAAACACTGTAGAGTTTACCCTATAGAAAAATCGTTTCTACATTCATTTCTTCTTTCTGGCAAATCACTAGATAGCTTATTCATATTTTTACTCATATAATTGAAGGCCTTTATTTTAGTATTTTAAACACAGCATACTTTTAAAATGGTATTTTACATTGATGGTATTATGAAATTGGTACTTTTCCATATCTGTGGGGTTTTTTTGTTGTTGTTGTTGTTGTGGTTTTGTTTTGCATTTTTTTTTTTTTAAGACAGGGTCTCACTATGTAGTTGAGTCTGACCTGGAACTCACTATGTAGCCCAGGCTGGTCTCGAACTCACAATGATCCTTCCGCCTCAGCCTCCTGAGTGCTGGGATTACAGGCATGCGCCACCACGCCTGGCTTTCCATATCTGTTTTAATGCGTACTTTTTTGTTACACCAAAATAAGGAGTAGAATGTGCAAGACAATGTAATAGGGCCCGACAGAGCTGAATTCTCAGGCACTCCTACCAGCTGCAGGGCAGAGGGGGAGATGTTTAACTGTCTTGAACCTCTACCAGGGATTTGGGCTAAGTGATCATGAAAGTCTTGCTTCTTCAGTGTTTAGCAGTCCCATGTGTCCTGTGCCTTCAGCAGGAAGGCCTCTTGCAGAACAGACCCTTGAAGATCAAGCTGATTCGAAATTTGGGCATTGTTATGTCTGCCTTGGCGTAAAAGATTGGCTTCCCTCTTTCTTGAAATGTCATCAGCTGTGCCATGCTTTTTCCAAACTGTGATAAAGTAAAACTAATAGTATATGAGATCACTTAGCAGGAGGTACTTTTATATTACTCTTTTCTATTGTAAAATTTATATGTATAGGCATGCATATGAAAAATTATCACATTGAGCTTCTGGTTTTATACATACTGAGATTTAGATTGAAGCTAAGTATATTTATTTAAAATAAAAATGTGGGTCAATCCAAAGAAAATTAGGGGATAAATGCATTTTATTTATTTAACCTGTGACAATATATGGCAATAAATATGAGTATCAGTAAGTATTTAAAACATACACTACACTGGCCTTAATAGGATCTTGACCGGTTGACTTTATTTAGCCTTTTTCTTTCCCCTACCTTCCCTTAATGATGATTTCTAAAGTTTCATTCCAGTCTTTCATTGAGAGACAGAGACTTGGTTGATTATGTTTGTTTTGACTATCTGTACATTTGAGTTCATCATTATTGTAATCCCTGCCAGCTCTGCTTCATTGGAGAATATCATACCTTGGCCCTTCAACATTAATGGTTTTTCTACACTACTGAATTTTACTGTGACTTTGCCCTATCTCTAAAAATTGATCTGACAGCATAGACTACACCACCACACAGGAACTGACAGTCAGTGACAGTCACTGAGAGGAAGGACGACTACGGAATGTAGCATTAAATATAAACCTTTTTCAGAAATGCATGTGCAAGGCCACAAAAGGTCTTACTGTTTTAGGAAACATAGCTTCATTAATAGATTGGAAGGTTGAAGTTGAACTCATCAATATTTTGAAAATTTCAAGTTTTCTTGTTTCAAGTTCTCTTCATTGGATTATTTGTACCCACATCTTAAAGAGTTTTTAAGGATCCATTTCACTGCAACTTTTGGAGAGAGGGTGACTGAAATTCATTATCTTCTCAGCCCTATTCCCAGGCTAACTTTAATCAAAGAGAGTTTTACACGGAAGACATACAATTTCTATTTAATTAGATGGGCTAAGGCATATAGATGAGCTAATATTTCTACAGGCTTCTCTAAGGCTTTTTACAAGGGCCATTGTGTTTTACAGTGTCACAGGAAAAAAAAAAAAGGATGTTAAATCATGATTTTTACTAGGGCTGCAGAAAAAAAAAAGCAATTGTCTTGCATTGTAAACAGGGTTATTCAAATTCTTTCTGCCTTAAGCAAAACGTATAAAGGCAGCTTTTAATCAGGTTAACACATAAAGATTCATTCAATGTTTTTTCATTTATTAGACAATGGCAATCCAAGTGCATTGAGCAGGTAAGTTTAATATGTAGATGCTCAAGGAGTATTAAGAACTGAAAGAAGCAATCTGATTTAATGAGATTAATAACACTTAAAATAGGTAGTCTGAATTACTCAGTTTTTCCATATGTGTCGTTTCCCATATACTGCTCTCTGTTTAAGATAATCTTGATAGTAAAAAATACAAATACTATTAAACCAGCATTAGATGGAGCTTAAGAAATTATGCTGATTTCACTCTGTTCCCCACAGTATCCCTCAGACAGCCTTCTGGAGTTTCTTAAAATGTCCTACAGTTACTATAATGTGAGGGGTGCTCACAACCAGCAATATACATTAGTGCTTTATATGGATTATACTTGGTCTATAATCTCTCTTGATATTTTAATCTATTATGCTGATCATAAATCATTTCAGAATTCTCTCAGAACGTAATACGAATAAATCCACATTATGTATGGAAAGCCAGCTGAATCTTTGCTTTAAAGTTTCATTTAAATTGGCCCTGAATCATATAATCCCCTATCATTTATTCTATCTTGGTATCTGACCTATGGATATATTTTTTGTTTCTATTTTGTTGTTGTTGTTTGACAGTGAATATAGTAAATTGGATAGCTACAATGGTCCTTGCTGTATTGTATGTTCAACTTTAATTTTGCTACAAATAAAAATTTTCTTTTTTATCCTAATAGTTCGTTGTTACTTTAATTTAAAAATATGAGGGGTAGGATCTTTCCTAAGGAAAAATATCCTAAGGAAATCATATTAAGTAAGAAAAAGTGAAGAAAAATTTAATGTGCTGTATTAACCAGTAAATCGGTTAGAATTTATTGAGCACTTAGTATATGCCAATGGCCAAGCTATAAGAAATGTATGCAATGCCTTCAGCAGTTAAGCTGCATTTTAGTTTGACATAGAAGTATAATATAAGGAGACAATTTGAGAATATGCTAAAACAATCCATTACCAAAAATTAGATTATCTGGAGTTAGAAGTTCTGCAACTTTTGAACTTATGGGTAATATAAGGCCAGGTAGAGAGCAAAGTCTGCAAGACAGAAAAGATGTAAGAAAACTAAGGAAAGAGAGATTTCTCTTATTGTGAGGAACGCTGACATAAGCCAGCAGCATTTCTACTGCTGCACTAAGTCACTGACGATAAATATAAACTCCTGAGTCACAGGCCAAAGAAACTGTAGAACTACTAAGAGGTAGTTATTGCTGGAATTAGAGTTTGCTTCCACTTGATGGTGCTATTATGTTACCCAATATTTGATAGCTACAATTAATTGATTAATTGTAGAAAAAAGCAGTCCCTGGTTAATTTTATTATGTAATATATAAAATAAATATTAATGTTAATGTATTGGCAAAGCCATTACAGTGCTTAAAACTGTGAAAATAAATAATAAAAGAGATACAGATTTAAGCATAACTAGATAACATATAAAATATAGACCTAATAAAATCAATCTATCACATCTATATTCAACTGTGCCCAAATAAACTTAAGAAATATTGTATATTTTGTTATAAAAGTTATTTCCCTCTCATTTTCCCTTTAAATCCAGGAAAAATACCAGTACTGCAATCCTAATAGAAAAATATAGTTTGAACAACAGCTACCGCTGGTAGCAGCGTTGGCTGCAGATTCATCACGTTTGTTGTCTTAAACATGAGCAATTCTTATTTTATGCTTGTTTATATTTTTACCTATACTTGAAATACACATGTTCATCTTTTAAAGCCTAGAAAATGTAAAGCAATAAAAAGGAGCAAAAAAAAAAACATAATTTACTATTCATTGATTTCATTTTCCAAATATTTACCTAAAGCACTACCCGTCCAGGACTGGCTCTTCAACATTGAGCCAGATACCATAGCTGAGCTCAGGGCTGCAAAAATCTTACAAAGAAGACAAACACGCAGGTAGGTATTTCAGAGCAGAATATGTTGGATGCTAAATGAGCGCAGAGTGCTATGTGAGTGAGACAGAGGATAAGCAATATCTGAACAGAACAGTAGCAGTTTTCTTGTATCTTCTTTCCTGTGTTGGTGTAAAGGAAGGAGGATGTCATACATGTTTCAGAAAGCCAGATGAGAGGAAATATTTAAAGATGGATATTGGAGTAGAGAGTTGGAGTGTAAAAAGAAATATGAGTGAATGTTTGTCTTTTAACAGGCAGAGGGACAGGCCCCTCATTCTCAGAGACTAAAACTGATAATCATTCTTTCTGATTCAGTGGAAGGCAAGGAGAAACTGAAGAAGATAGTGAGTAGAACTCCTTGACACAGCAATACAGATTTGAAGCAACCATTGAAAGGAAGAAGGGGATGAACTGATCCAAGATTACTACAAAGGATTAACCTGGGAAGTTGAATGTCTAACTGAGGTTTTAAAAAGGTGAATATGCAGTGATCCTGATCATCATTGCTTCTGCAATTAATCAGGAACATTGATTAAAAAAAAAGAGGTACACAGTTGACATTTAAACCCTATTAACAATTACTGCTATCAAAGTAGTATTGCTCCGTCATTGTCCTTTCCTGAGTTAACACAGAATTATAGAAAGCCATGAGAGTAGAAAACTTGTGTCAACTTCCTTGGTCTCAAATATAAACTGAAATGAGAATGAAAGAAATGGCTGTCTACCCTATTTTTAAATTGTTACTTTAGAATTTTATAAACTATGATAAACTCTTTTAGAGAATATTTCTTCATCACACCATTTCCTCAGAATGTTTCTAATAAAAATATCACTGTTCCTCAACTCTGAAACTTCAAAATCGACATATCAATCAAGACTAAGCTTAAATGCTGCTTCTGGAATGAAGCATCTTTTCTTTCCTCATTTACTCCTTGAACTCCCATTTCAAACAAAAATGACTTTTGACTATGTAAAAATCTGGAATTTCATTACACAAGTCAGTTTCAAGATGGAAGGTGGTACTGCAGTTAGTAGTAAGTGGACACATTTCTGTTACCCACACTCACACTTGGATGGCATGCCAGTCTTTTCAGCTTTACTTTTCTCGGGACATTCCTGGAAATCAGTGAGGGCTACTCAGTCAATCAGGAACTTAACAAAAAGTGAACTGACCACACTGAATAAACAGTTGTTCACTTCTAAAAATTCTGGGGCTTATGGCAACAGGTCGAATACAAATATGGTTTTGAAGAATAAGGTACTATTAAATGCTATGTCCTATTTCCATCCGTCGCCCCAATGAGAATTACATTTTTTTCTATTTAGTATGTAGTTTTTTAATGTGTTAGCAGTTTACAAATTTTGAGGAAGTTTGGAATGTTGATTATAATCTTGTGCATGAAAAGTATATTCAATAAAAGCATTTATGAGTTTACCTTCAAAACTGTACAAAAAAATGGTCCACTCAGAGGACAAGTTAAAATCTATCCTATGGTCAAGGTAAGTTTTTCCCTTGGCACTGAATGTGCATTTGCAATATCCAAATGAACTGTTCTTTTTCATTCTCACTCACATCTCTAGGATACAATAATTTGTTGTGTAATTTTGTGGAAAACCTGGTAAATTGGTTCTGATCCATCTACTTCCAACTGTTTGATTTTGGTTTCCCTGACACATTTTACTGAGAATTTTACTGCATATCAAATATGAATATTTGGTCCAACAAACATATTTTAATTTGACAAATTCCAAAGGGCCATAAGAAAATTTCGGGAAACATTATAAAATAAAATAATTGAGTTTAGTTTGTCAAAACGACCAACAAAAACCTTGAATTTAAACACTCAGTTTAATACAGTATATCCCATTATAAAAGATTTTTCTTTTCATTGTATCTTTTCGGTATTACCCCTGGATGGTAATTTTACTCTCAGTACCAAGGAATCTACAGTCTTTGTGTTCTTTCCTGGTTTCCACAACTGCATCCAATACTTCCAATGTGTCAGGCACATATGCTAGATCAGAATAGCAAACTGTTAGAAACAATGGGGATATTTCGAATAATCACCACGGCATATAGGGAGATTTGTTTGGGTAAATTGGCACAGCATTCACCAGTTCTGTTTATATTACTTGATTTGTTTGGGTAAATTGGCACAGCATTCACCAGTTCTGTTTATATTACTTGCCTGCTGACTTTATTACTGTATTTCTTATTGTTTAATATACAGCAACTAGCTCAGGCACCTGCAGAGATGCTCAAAATCAAGCAGACTCCAACTACAGAAAAGCATTTTCTTAATTCAAATAAAGATTTATTTTCTCCAGTTTTTCAAAGCATATGGCACAGCATGCCCAATTTCTACAAAATTTCATCCAAATAGTGTTGTGGTAGCAATGATGATTTTTCAAGCAAGATTGCTCAGGGGAAAAAAATAAAATACAAGTAAGGCAGAATTCTTTTTCTTTGTGATGAGTCCTGAAAATAAAAGCATCTTCTCCCAGTCCAGGCCAGGTGAATTGGCTTTGCTTTCTAGAGGAGCAGCAGCATAACCTAGTGGAAAGACCCCAGACCAGGACTGGTAGACTAAAGTTCTCAACTCTAATCCTGACACTGCTAATTAATCCCTGGCGCTGTTTCTTTAGCACCAGGCAAAAAACTAGCCAGTGTAAACAACTCCCTGAGAAAAATGGAAGAAATTGGAGATTTGGTATTAGGTCATTTGTAACATCTAATAGAGTACCTTAAAAACCATAATAAAATGAAATCATACATATAATTTTAACCAACTGTTTGCTTTTAATATCAGATCAATGATAAAATATTATTCATATGTACATGTGAACTTTGGATGAGACAGATATACAGATTTAAGTAAATTTATTTGTCTCAATAGTGCTTGTAGTATGCAGGATTTTGATATTTTACTTTTTAAATATGTAAAATATTCATTTTTAAGAGTGGCTGTGTGTGCACATACATATTGTATATATTTTATATATAGTATACACACACACACACACACATATATATATTTGCCTAATTATAGCTCCAATTTAAACTGGAGTACATTTTTTAAATTTATTAGTCCCAATTTTTTTTTTTTGGTGTTAGAGGATATATTTTACATGTGTCTCTTGCAAAAGATACAATTCATAACAAATAATTTATGTTTTTCTAATCTGGTGAAATCTTTACATAAATTAGTACAAAAGATTCATCCAGAAAATAATTAAGACAAATAAAGGAAAAATGTCTTTATGACCTTTTTTACCCAGATATACATTCAGATGATATATCATTACTTATATGGCACAATATCATTTAAAATATGCAATGAAAGCTTAAGAGCATTTGAGGCTGACAATAAAATTGTATTACAATTCCAAATCTCAAATCTTACCCATACTGAGAAGTACAAGCCAGCCACATTAGCAATAAATAGTCTATATATAATCTATGAATTGAGATACATTGGACATCTCACTTCTAGATGTGGAAGTTAAGAATAAAATATGTAATAGTATAGCAAACAAGTACAGCAGGAATAGAAAAGGTGGCTTTAAAATTACAGCATTCACCTTTGTCATTTCTATCCTTTTCTGGACGGATCTTTAGTCAGTGGTTCATAATTTCACTGGGATTAATTTGCCAGCATTCTGAAGACACTTATCTTATTTTCTGGAATTCAGAAAGGGATCAGCCTCCACACAATCTATTTCACTTATCTTTCAAAACAGCAGTGCATGATGAAAGGAGACACGTTGAATTAATATATTTGTCATTGTCCGTGGTGCCTAGATTATGAGAATGTGACCCAGATGATTTTTTTCCCTGAAAAAAATGGGATATACTTAGGCATAAATAAATCCTATGCAATTTAATAAGTCTCATCCTTACTAGTTCCTCTATTTAGGCTTAATTGATGTCCTTACCTTGATCATAACTTATTTGCCTTATTAAAAGAATATATTCCTCATTATGAAAGAAAACAGAGGGTTTTTTTTTTTTTTTTTAGTACCAGGGATTGAACTCCAGTCTTCGCGCTTACAAGGCAGGCCACCAAACCACTGAGCTAAATCCCCGGCCCAGAAAACAGAGTTTTTATAAATACTTGTCCAAATAACTCATTAAGTGACTTATTTGGACTCATTTATTTTTGAACTGATTTTAATTGCAATCTGCCTTGCTAAAACATCATTTACACAGATGTCAAAATATATATTCATGCTAATTTTTATTCCTGAACACACAAACGCACATACACACATACATAATATAAATAGGAGAGTATTAGATGTAAGACAAATATTTTTTTAAATATTCTTATTCTACCTTCTATAAAACTTAACCTGGCTTCTGTGGATTTTCCTCATTTTATATATGAAAAGGAAGAGAGGAAAGTAACAGACAAGCAGACTCAATAAAACATAAAGTGCTAAACTTGTGAATTCTTGATAGATGCAACTTCTCCAGTAGTGACAATATACGGGACACATTTCACTTTTAAACTTTTTTCCATTAGTTTTTTGACAGGAGTACACTAGTTCAGCTTTAATGAGATTCTAGTGTAAAAACTTCAGGGCTAAATAAAAGAAACAAATCAAAAGGACCGAATGATTGCCATTTAATGTGAAAGAATGAAAGTGCAAACAATCATTGCATGACATCTAGCCAGGCTAGTCACTGCAGAATGACAGGTAGAACAATTCAAAGTTACTGATCTCAAGAAGGAATAACAGCTTATATGTTTGAAGTGCTCTGAAGATGAAGAAATAAAACAGACTCTAAGATAAGACATGGTTAAACCTTTTAAATCCCATGCCCTATTGTCAGTATCATTTGAATGGTTTTGTACCCATTTTTTGCTGAAATCATGTGATTGAGGGAATTACTTCTTGAGCTTCTCTATGATTTTACAGTTTAGTCTGCAAAGATTTTTTAAAGCTAAATAACAATATCACCTATAATACATTTTCATAATCAAAGATATATTTCACTGGTTGGTACTGTATAAAAGTAACAAGTCAAATTTGGTGCTACATTGGTAAATAAACTTCCAGAATACAGATTGTGATTTGAAAAAATGATTATTTTCATACACAAACAATTTAATTTCATATTTTACTTTTATAGAGAAAGTTACCAATTTTTCCCATAAGCTTTCTTTATCATTGAAATGACTCATTCTAGTTACTGCTGGAAACAATAATCTGTAATTGCTGCTTTCAGTCCTAATTTGTCTTGTCCCTACTTTTTCATCTCAATCTAATCTAAACCTATTTGAGCAAATAAAATGATATTTACCTCATCCTCTGTTACAAGCTTTCAAGATTACAGGCTTCAGGAAAAATCAATACAAAATACCAGCTTAGCAGCAGGTTTGTGCTCGGTGAGAATGCTAACTTTTCTTCCCAGTATTTCTCACTCTCAACTATCCTGGAGTGAAAGCAGAACTCAGACTGTTAAAAAAGAGAGGGGCGAAAACCTTTAGTGATGTGCTTGGTGCTAGATTAGTAACCACTTTAAGTTTACAAGCCAAAGTGGAGTATATAGTCAAGCTCCCAACCTTTAACTCTTGTTTCTGCATGACACATCTTACAGAGTTCACAAAAAGGAGGTTCTTGACCTCGTAGATGATTTTTTCAGGCTCAAATACCATCTTTATTTATTATTTATTTGCTTCAAGCAGTTGGGACTTGAGGTATCATCATACCTGACTGGCTGATTTAAGGAAGTGGCCACCTCTCTGTGGGGGAATCCCATGAGAATAAAATCCTATTACTTTCCAAAAAGATTACTTCATTTACTTCCCAGAATAAGCTTTTGATGAAAACATTAGAATGTTGAGTTTGTAAACAACCAAGAATTCTCAGAAGTATTGTCACCCCCCGCTTTTGATGTTTCAAATGGAAGCTTATTTTGCTTTTATTTTATTTATTTTCCTTTGTTTTTGTCCTTTCTAAACTTAGGACTTTGTCAACACAATTAGGTTGGTTCGCGTAAGCAAGAGCCTCACTACAATAATAAACAGCAACACACTAATGCTATTTAATGGCCTTAAACGTACAACTCCTTGAACCTTTTCAAACTTCTCAAAGAATTTTGAATTTCCTCTTCTCATATTTATCAACTTGTTTCTACTTTGAATTGACTTTGTTTTGAAAGTTTCATGAATATCGATTAATTTTTATCTTTATTGGGTGGTTACATGCATGATCATAATCCTTTCTTATTTATATTAATTTTATTGGTACATTTTAGGTGTACAATATGAAGACATTCATTGTGGGAAATTTGTACCTTTACATAATACATCTTGGTTTTTATTTTTTCCCATTCCTCTAACCTCGATTAAAACCCTCCATACCTTCTTATTTACAAAGGCTTTGTTTCCATTTTTTTCTTTTCTCATTTTTATTCCGTTTCCTTTTTTTCTTCCCCCTACCCCTCCCACTTCCAATGGATACACATTGAGGCCATGGTCTTTAAATGAAATAAATAGGACACATATATGTAAATACCAAATAGTTTCTCTGGTATGAGAAGCTAAAAGTGTAAATAAGGATCAAAAAGCATAATAGATAATGTGAAATAGGAATCCTTTCTTTTTAAAATAAAGTTGTAGGCAAATTTTTTGAATAATTATATCATTCTCTTTTTCTATCCTTTCCTTCCATATGAAAAGTGGCAAAGCATACATGAATGTTTTTAATTATCACATAAAGCACTAAAATGCTACAGTGTTTTCAATAATACTTGAATGTAGAACATGTGTTTTTTCTTCTATTATTTATTGATATTATTTTAAGAATATATGCGCTCATCAAGTTGTAAAAATGAATTACTAATAATGAAAGCTAATAATAAGAGTACTCATTCTGCAATATAAACAAAGTCTACTGCAACAAATAGCATTCTATGACTACTCCTAACTAAACAGTATCTGATATTAGGAAATGTGCTTTACAACATATTGTTTCCTAAAGGTTACTAACACTACTGCAAATAGGATTTTACCTTCCAAATAGAAAAATTGTGTGGTGTATTTATATCTCTCATTCAATTGATGTTTTTCTAATTGTCAAAAACATTTTATTAACATGTTCTTTTATATTAAGTATGTGTGTTAGGTGATAATCTCAAGTTTTAAAATTGTCAGACATAAATAATCATATATTTAGATTCCAAAAACATAAAAAATATAATACAGAAAAACAATTCTGATTGTCCTTTATGTTTTTGCAAATTGCAATTTTAAATCTGCATATATAACCTAAATTACTGAATAAAACCATCAAAACAATTCCAAACTTCTCCAAAGTTAAATCTTCGATTTTCACTACATTATCAAATTTCAAAGGGCTCCTGATATAAAATTATGGCCCAGATGTGAATAAATATGTATTATATCCCCTTTGAAAATTCTGAAATTAATGCATAAGTATTTGAAAAATTATATTAGACAGCAAGTGAAGGTTTGAATTCGGTATTCATAATCATAGTTACAAGATTATAAAATTTGGCCACATAATTCACATAATTCATATTACACTATCAAACAGAACTAAAAACATACATGCACATATAATCACTAACATAAATTTATTAAAATTTTTTAGCATAAGTTTAAACACAGAAAAGTAATTTCTATGATTGCTTGATATCTTGGTCTTATATAGCTAATTTCATCCTGCACACTTTAAACAAACAATAAAAATGGTTGAATAACTGGACATTTTTCTTTTACTAAAATACATGCTACTGCAAGATGCACAAAACTATTTTTTTCTTATGAACTTTAGCTCAATTTGAAAATCATTAAGTCACAGTGTATTAACTAATGTCATCCTTTAATTTGTTAAGACATTTTGCTTTACTTTTAATAGAAGTAAAAAGACTGATTTAAAAATATTTTCTTTATTAATACCTACTTGTATTACATTGAAATAAAGTTTTCCCCCAAAAAAAGAAAATCATTAAGTCAAGCATTCTTTTGAAGGCTATCATATCTAAAGTTAATTGAACCAAGCAAACAATCATATCAACTCACATTGTATAGAATAAATATTGTATTAATATATATGATTGCCACCATTCAGTTTGAAAACTTATATAATTAAAAATAAAATTTTCATACCCAAATAACATAGGATTATAAAGTAGCTTCATATTTTTTAAGTTATCTATAGATTCAACATTTTTGGTTCTTCTTTATTTAGCCAGTTTTGGTTATAGACTTTACTCAGTGATTTTGAATAGCGTTTACTAGACTTTGCTCGCTAATCTGAGTATCTTAAAATAGTGCCCTGTTATAGGCAAACACTAAGCTATAATTAGTGTCAGAATTTTTATGACTTTTAATTTTGTGGAGCAAATTCATTTATAAAGTTTGAATTCATTAGAACTCTTGCTGTTTAAAAAGATGGAAAATACAAGAACTCATCATCAAAATAATTCCTCTTAAATTTCAAGTGATTAGTGAAAACATAGTACCTGAGCACTATAAATATTTCTAAAAGTTTCAAAATCCCTTACAGACAATCATCAGTGCTTTTATGTCCTTATCAGGTGAACAGTACACATCAAGGACTCTGTCATTCCAACTACAGATTCAGAGAAGGGAGAAGTAGGTTGCCCCTGGGACACCCGGTCTGGAGGACATCATCTATTCAAGCAATGAGACACACCAAGACGACATAGGGGTAATATTGAGAGGGCATGAGAAGCTAAATGAAAGGTAGACTCCTGTCATGCTTTTAGTATTTCTTAAGGAAATCAATACGAATATATAGCTATTGTATTTTTTAGGTAGTCTGCTCACAACACTGTAAAAGAAAAAGCTTAAGACTTGTTTACTCTAAGTCAAAAAGTTAACATTTAATGGTAGATTTTTTTCCACTGGAGTATTTTTTTTGTGTGTGAATTTGGCTGATTAAGTAACCATCCAAATTGAAGTTATAAACATTATTTGTGATTACAGGATATCCCAATTATATCAGGCAATTTGAGTTATGAGAGAGCGTGAGAGCTGTTTTCAGTAATTATATTGAAAAAAATTAATGAGAATTTTAAAAAGAACAGAAGGGAACATAAGCATCTAGAAGCAGTTCTATCAACCTTAATTTAATGTAATTTTGAATTATGTCTTATAAGCATAATGGAAAGAAAATAAATAATATATTTAAATATATTATTTATAAATGCACACACATTCAGCAGAAAGTGTCTTCATTTGACCACTTGAATATGTGACTTCCTCGACATTTAGTGCTTTTATAAATAACACACACATTCATTGATAAAACTGATATTAAAAGATACTTATTCAACTGCTCATATAATGTCATCCGTGTTTGGAACAATGAAAACTTACACTCAGAATTTCTACTGTGTGGAATATAAACTTTTGATATATATTTGGAATTTAATTTTCTTCCACAACAAAAATTTTAAGAAATGAATATATTTCTCAATATTGATTTTCTCAGTTGAAGCAAAAATTTATTCAAGTATATTTTTATAAACAGTTAACAATGTTGACAGCTTAAAGTATGTGGGGTTATTTTAAACCAAACATCATGACTTTGACACATCTAAGTTAATAATAGTTTTCCAATACCTATTCCACATTCACATTTACTTGTATCTTAAACATTTTTTTAATAATTGAAACATAAGTACCCATGGTCTACTAGCAGCTTTCAATTGATATATTCTAAAGTCTCTTTTAGTCTTCAGATTTTCCTATTTTTTTCCTTTTTGCTCTTTTGTGAATGTGTACATTTATGTGTGTGTGTATGCACCTCTGTGTGAAAACTGACTCATTCAAATTGCAAAACATCCAACTGTTTCTTTGTGGCATCATTTGCGTTGACCCTTTATTCTTAATATTTGAACAAATTCAATTAAGGTTCAATTTTTTCAAGGAAGAATGATTCATAGGTTGTGCTATGTCTTTCCTACGGCATTATATTATGGGGTACATAGTATTAGTTCATCTCAATTTGACGTCAGTAAGCTATTAATGCAATAATGTTACTGAACAAAACAAACCCACAGTATCTCAGAGGTATACAACAACAAGCATTCATTTCCTTGGATCTGTGTGTCAGCTGTTTGTCCTCAAATGTGTACATCAGGAGGATGGCTATATACCAGGCTGCAGTGACTGGGAGAGCTTTGCATCCTATGTCTCTCCTCCTTTTTGGAGTAGCAGGCTCATTCTAAACAGAAATGGAACAGGCATTGAGGCTAAGTCGATATTTATACAGCTTCTGAAAGCCTAGGTGTACAACTGGCATAGCCTTTCCACACGTATGCTATCCACCAAAGCAAGTCACAAGGCAAGACCAAGTCAGGCCTGACAATAAAAGAGGGCTAAAGGAAGGAGACCATTCATTCAACAACGTGCTTCACACTGTCAGCAATGCTAAAATGAATCACCTAGTTCATGGGATGTTAACCTGATTCTCCTAATAAAACTTTTGTCTGTAGAGTTTAGCTTACAGTTTTCACCATCTATAAATGACTGCTATCTACATGAATATTTTTAATTGTTCAGAGGTTACAAAAATACATACTTTTTTTGCTTATTTTGTCTGTAACAATCAGAATTCTTTTCAAAAGATATTTCCTTCATTGTTGTAAAACAAATAACATCCCATTAAAATTCATATGATGAAGCCTTAATCTCAATGTGATATTTGGATCTGGAGCCTTTGAAAGACAGTAGATTTGGTTAGAACCTGAGGGTAGGGACCTTATAAGAGGAGGTAGCATATCTCCTTCTACCTCTCTCTCCCATCCTCTCCCTCTCCTCCCTTTCCCCCTCCTCCTTTCCCCATATACAAAAAAGGCCATGGGATACTACAGGGAAAAGGTGAAGCAGGAAGACAGAATTAAACCGAACTCCCCAGTTTTGAGAGCTATAAGGAGTACATTTCTGTTAAGGCACTTAGTCTGCAGCACTTGCTATATTTCAGCAGACTAAAACACAGTTCAACTGTTTTGTTACTTTGAAATGTATTTTCACGAAGAAAAAGCAAAGTAAATATTTATTTTTATTCATCAGTTTTCAGAATAATTAGCTGGTTTTCTATTAACACTATTAACAATGTTTTTTTAAAATTTCATATTAAGTTGACAAAGTTTTAAAAATATTATATATATTTTTTGTATATATTTATATATACAAAAAAAATATATATATCAATTACATTCATTATTAAAAGGTACATACATTTCAAAATGTGATAGAAATCTTTTTTTGTGCTACTGGAGATTGAACCCAGGGATTAAGACAAGATAGGTAAGAACTCCATCACTGAGCTGGATCTCCATCTCTTTTTATTTATTTACACACGTATCTTGAGACAGTCTCACTGACTTGCTCAGGCTGACCCCCAACTTGAAGTCACCCAATAAAGTCCTTTAAACTCTTAATTTAGCTGATATGCATCACAGCATCAGTATTTGCTAACAATTCTGGCTGACCAAGATATTCCAGTTTCCTCTTATGTATTTCCTATTCAGTATCTCAAATTAGCCATTCATCAATAATCTTTGATTGTTTCTTTGGGATCTAGTATTTAAAGACTACAAGTGAACATTAGTACTAGCGAATACCATTATAATAAAAAAGAACTATAAGTTATTAACAATTCCAAATAAATTTACAAAGATTTTATCACACTGTTTTACGTAAACAACTTTTTCATTTACATAAAAAGATGAGGCCATTGACATAAGTCACATTTAATTTTTCATTGAATTCTCTACTTTCTACAGCTTTATGGTCAGAAGCTAAACAAGACTAGAATGAATCTCCAGACTCCAGTCCAGTGCTTTTCCTACAATAACCACAAACTGAACGCATTGGCCACTTAATTTATTGGATTCATTCTGAAATAAGATTATTCAGGGGCCAGGGATTAGCTCAGAGGTTTTGCTACCTACCCTGCAAGCTCAAGGAGCCAAGTTCGATCTTCAATACCAAAAAAAAAAAAAAAAAAAAAAAAAAAAAAAAAAAAGAAAAGAAAAGAAAAGGTGATTCAAAAGCTGTGATTGTAAGGAACAAGATAACAAACTGGAACTGGTATGAAAACTAACAATTTTTGAAATTTATTCAATAGGAATCCAGAACTAATATATTTTTAAAGGCTGTCCTCATTTGTATTTATCCTTAAAGTAAATAGCAACAGGTCTCTAATTATTTTCATGAATATGGGAACAGTCTTCTGACTTTTGCAGAAAGGGATGCATTTCACAGTTTCTTCATTAAACATTTTATTTAAAATATGATATAGAAAAGTTTTTAGAAGGAGGAAAATAGGTGATATATGTAATACTTATATGTAGAATGTGAGTAAGTTTGAGAGAAAAAAATAGCAAATTTATAAACAGTGTATCAATGTATTTGATGTTTGTACCAATACAACTTTAAAATAATATTGAGGAGTTCAAGAAATTTCCATAGTGATACACCAAGACAGGTGGTAAAAATTTTATGTCTATTAACCGCCATTTGTATTTAACATTATGGGTGTTTGGATGTGACCTATGTCAACAAGAAAGGACTGTTCTTGTTCCATTGTTAGTCTCTGTTGATAATTTCTTTATGTCGCGGGGTCAGGTGTCTTCAGTTTACCATAATTACCACTAGATGGAACTCTGGCATGTGTGCCAGTCTAACTAGGCACCTGCTTTTCCTGGTGCAGAGAAAGGAAAAACAGCCATTTCCCTCCCCACCAAATAAAGTTGTTTTTTAAAAATATGGAATTGAGTTCACTTTCATGCTAAAATAAAACGTTTTTTTAAATGGCCTTCCTTAATGATACAACACTTTTATCCTGGTACTTAGCTGGAAGTAAATTCTAGCTACATTTTCAAATATTAAGCATTTTCCACTTTAAGTAACTTAGGACATGATTTCTGCCAAAGTTATTTCACAATAGTGCATTCTTAGTAACACAACAATACAGATACTCTATACTATAAATTTTAAAGAATAATAACAAGTACACATATTTTCCAATCTAGGAGAAGCAATTATTTTGTAGCATATTCCTTAAAATACTTCTGAATTTCTCTCACTGAACTATTTCTGACTCTAAAGTAGACTATTTTTACTTATTTAATTCCTACAAGCATCAATCTATATCTGGATTTCATTGTTCCCAGATTAGGAAAAAAATGTCTTCAAAATAACTGTATTTTTTACTTGCTAAAAAAAATCAATTTAAAATCCACCAAAAATACTCATTAAAGTATAATATTAAAGTAATCTTGACTCTGGTCATTCTCCAAATTTCTTATAAATTAAAATACAAGGATTTTAACTGCTTTATAAACATCATGATATCTTATCTATCTCTCAGTATAAGTGAACAAAGTAAGATCGGTATGAATAACCTATGATTGTGGAGTCTTTGTTATTGTATCTGTGACTCACCTTTTAAACATGGAAAGGATAATTTATTTAAGAATCTAAGGGGAAGTGGGACAGAGGGGAAAGGAAAAAGGGAATGGAATTAATATGAGAAAAGGAAAAAATGGAAACAAAGTCCTTGTAGATTGGGAGGGAGGGATGGATTGAAGGGAGAGTAGGGAAATTGGGAAAAATAAGAATAAAGATGGATTATGCAAAGGTGCAAATTTCAAACAATGAATGCTATTATACTGTATACCTTAAATATACCAATAAAATTAATTTTTAAAAAAGAATCTATGCTCTAAGCAATTAGGAAACCAACTAAAGTTGAGATATAAAGTGTTTTATACTGTTTAGAAACCAATCTACTTGGTAATAAGATTGTCCATTGCTCAAAAAGCAGAACAAAAGGTTAGTGACACAAAACCGGTATCAGTAGTAGCGTAAAATACCCTTTACTCCATACAATCTCTTATTAGGTTACCTGAGCAACTGTTTGCATCAGAAAGTTGTTTAGACTGGGCATGTTAAAGAGGACTAAATATTTAGCAATAATACCCTTTCCTCCCAGAATTCCCAGCATGAAAACACAAAAAGGTTTCCCAAGTAAGTATTTTCATTGGGAGAAACAGCAGCTTTATATTTAGTAAACTATTCAAGTATATAGGAATCACCTCAGCAATGTTTCACATGAGGTTATAATTACATTCTAATTGAAAAGAAATGAACAATTTGGCTTCATTATTGATTTCTGAGATATTACGCCAGGTCAGTGTTGTAGGGATTAGGTCAAATATATATTTTTATATATTATTATATAATAATGTTAGAGAAAACTGCCCCTGAAGTTATTGTCTTAAATGTCTTTCTATTATATTTAGCAACAGTCATTTCTTGAGTTTTCATCCAGATGAAGTATATAGTCAATTCATCCTTGTACTTTGACTTGCGTTGTTTTATTTACGATAAAGAAGATTTTAAAATAAAGTCGATATAGTATCACTTAGCTAAAGCACAACTTAAGGACAGGCTGGAAAAAGAATCACCAAAACCTAACTGGAAAATTTCCTAGGAATGATCGACACAAAAGAGCTAAACATAACAGATGTTTCAACAAAGGCAATGTAAAGCCCAGATGTTTGGCATATTGACATATAATTGGACAAGTGAGAGTCATATTTTCTTTTTTCCAATAATCATTATGCTTGTTTTATTTAAAAATTATTTTTTTAAAAAAGCAGAGTTGGAAAAGAAAAGATAGAAATAATAGAATACAACAAATTATTGTCTTTTTTGGTTTTCTACAATTATATAGTGATTTCAAAAGAAAATAGATTCTTAGGGAATTTTTTTTAAAAATTACTAAAATTATATAGCAAGAAAGGCAAGAAATATTTAACTGCTCCCATAGTTGTTATTTCAGACATATGTTGGGACCAGGTTAGCCCAATTAAATGTTCTGTGAAGGCTATTTATTTCTGTGTACTTAGACAGGAGAAATAAAATTTTTAAATCTTTTAAAAATACCTCATCTTTCCCACCAGTGAAACAATAAAAGTGACACTGTAGCAATACAAATATAAAAATATGGTAAAACTTTTGGCTATCTTACAACATGTTCAATGTATGTGAATTAATTGTTTGTATTAACAACCATAAAATATTTAGAATTTCAGCTTTGAATCTTCTAGGAAATTTGTGTGTGCGCAGTTTGTAAGTTATTGATTATTTAATGAAACATGAAATACAACAGCATTATAGTTTTTCATTGTATCATTTTATAATTTGAATTATTTTTTAAATTTTCAGGATATTTTTAATATATTTCATTTATAATTTTTTTATTTTAAGTAAATATACTTCACATTTTAAAAAACAAATTGTAAAGGAAGAAATAATTATGTTCTATGCACTAAAATTATGTAATAAATTACATATGTATATACATGCACTAAAATTACACTCTCTTAAATAGAATCAATATAATTTTCTGAAATAGAATTTTAGATTCTTAACGGGCAGAAAATGAAGTTTTTCTTTTAATAAACTATGTATCCCAAGATGATTTTAAAGTATTTTCACTTAGGAAAGCTGGCTGCTATTACACATGAGTTTTCAAAGCTTGCCAAAGCTTTACAAGGAATGATGAAAATTACTATTGCTCAATCTTCAGGTTTTCTTTGTTTCATAAAGGCCTAAGATAGCATTTTTGTCATTTTTCTTTCAGCTCTAGTCTTTCATCATAAATATCAAAGCACACAATTATACCTTCTAAGATCCTATGATATTTTGCCTATTTTACTATCCATGTTAATGGTGTTTTCTCTCTTTTTATTTAGCTCATTAAAACTCAAAAGAATTTCATAATTTCTTGAATAAAATTGATTCAGTGGACACAAAGAAAGCAATAACAATCACATGTAAAATATTAAAACAATATTGATACTTTTATCAAAGATCATATCAGACAGTGAGAAATTTCTTGACAGAGTGCAGTGTCATGGGGACCATATCCATACCACCATGATTTGGCCTATAGGTAGCATTTTGTATTCACTTCATGTAACTGTTACTTTTTCTGTGTCAATTTTACCTCCCATACTAAGCTAGCCTTCTAAATGAGTATTATTATTATATTCTATCTCAGTCTATGTTTTAAATATTTTACATCAAACCTATGGTTCATGGATGTCTTTAGTATTCTTAAGTTATAAATATCCTAAATGAGTCAAAGTGATAATTAGCACTAGTTTTCTATTTGATTCTTGGAACCAACTAGTAATGCTACACACAAAATAAATTAAGGCAATCTGGCAGTCATAATTTTGAAGATATCATGTCCTCTCTCTAAATATTGGATAAAGTCCTGAAATATTACATGTCACATGAACATATAGAAATCTATTTCTACACTTGTTATCATTAGTATTTTAGAAATTATACTGCTGGAAAGATATTCCTCTCTCAATATATTAGAAATCATGCACATACCACTACTTATTCACCTAAAGTTGCACTGTACCTAGGTTCTAGAGTCAGATAAACATGATTGAAAACTCAGTTTCTTGTCTTACAAAGGAATGTTCTTTGAGAAATTAATGAGTCTCTCTAAACTTCAGTTTATTACCTATAAACTGGACATAATAGCAATAATCTCAGAAACTGGAAGGATTAAATGAACAGATACAGGTAAAGAATCTGGCACAATGCTGAGGAAGTAAATAAATTTATTGGTTTTTTTATTAGCTCTTATTATCTGATTGAATATTTCATTTTGTTATATTCATTTTATGCATGTGAAAAACTTCTGGCATCCATTTATGTAAAACTGGTGTATTTTATGAAGGATGCTTTGTCCTCATTGCCTCAGGGGAAAAAAAAAAAAGTACTGGCTTTAGAAAGCTAACCTGAGACCAGAATACAGCCTGCTGCTTTGATGTAAAATAGGAGGATCCTGCAAATAAGAATAAAGAAAACTGAAGGGAGAATGAGGTTCAGGGAGACCAAGCTAGGCATATAGCAAAAACGGAACAGCTTGAGAGAGATTGAAAAAAAATAAGAAAGTGTACTTAGCTTGATAAAAACTGGATAGCATTCAAACATACAAAATAAAGGAGGTATCACAGTCATATTACATTTGGGGAATAGCTAGGAAAAACTTTTCTTACAATGGCTGACAACAATCTGTTATTGCTGAGTTAGAGCATTTAAAGTGATATTTTCTATCATGTAAGGTGGCTAAAACATGTTTTGTGTGGGAAGAAAATCAGTTTGGGATCTTGGTCCACATTCTAGTGCACCTCCACCTTTGCTACCAGAGTCTGTTTCAACAAGTGAATAACTTCACTGTACTTATTTCTTTGTAAAACTGAGCATATCCAGAGTTGTGGTGAGAAGAAGGTGAGGCATTGTCTAAGGAAAAGAAGAGAGTGATCCATTATCAAGAGAACACATGACCGGGCTGTAGATTTAGCTCAGTGGTTCCAGCCTGCCTGCCTTGAAAATGCAAGGTCCCTGGTACGAAAAAAAAAAAAAAAAAAAAAAAACAAAACACAAAAAACACACAAAAAAAACACAAGACCATAAAAAAATTATGGAGATGCTCATCACAATACTTTGAGTGGAAAAGCTCAAGACAAGCAACATGTTCATCACCAGTGTTAAAATATACAATCTGACATCCACTGTGAAAATTATAAAGCAACTGAAAGCAGGTAGTTATACCTGCACTGCTCAAAAACAAATATATATGTAGAAGGACAAACTTAGATGTGGAAGCTTATACAAAAATCACATTTTTATTCATTAAAACAAGAGCTTCAGAAGAGCACATAGCAGACTATAGATGATAGTCAAGCTTGGGATTGAAAGGAAGAAAAGATGAGAGGCAGGAGAAAACAATCCACTCTTTTTCTAAATATATGTTTATTTTTAAAATTTTGAGCAAAAAGAAGAAAGCTATATATAACTATTAGTAAGGTATTTATACATACACTGATATTATCTGTTTAAATACATTTCATTATTTGAAAAAACTGAACTTCCTTTAGATGTCAGAACTATGAAGGCTGCTACATCTTTCTAACAAAATAAAAAAACAATTAAGTATCATAAATTGCCAGTTCTACTGACAAAGATAAATATGGTTGACAATGCCCAGTGCTGGGGAAGATAAACCTATTTAGAGGTCAAACTGCCAATATGTATCAAATTTCTAAAAGGGCATACCATTTTATTCAGCAATTTCACTTTGAGAACTTTATGCCATGGAAATAAATCACACAGTACACTGTGCATATAAGAAAACATTGTATACACTTTTCTAATTTGAATAAAATTTATATTTTCTCCCATCTGGGATTACATATAAATTATATTTATACCATACAATTGAGTGTTTAAAATAAATTTTAAAAACATGGTATATTTGTGCATTAATATGGAGACATACACAGGCACAGGTCTGTATTGTCCCCAGAAAAACCGTGTATTTAAGGTAACTGGATCATCTACAGAGGGTTCATAACTGACCCGCTGTTAGGATGGAAAGCCTAGTTAGATGTGAGTTATTAGACATGATTTGGAAGGGTATCTGATCTTTCGGGGCTCTTTCCACCACTCTCTGCTTCTTGGTGCCGTAACATGTGCAGCTTTCATCTACAGCAGGCCTTTCTAACTTGCCACTCCTGCCTTGGAGCAGCCAAGCATGGACTGTAAACACGAGCCAAAATAGACCTCTCCTCCTTTAAATGGAGGGTGGTGGGCACTGTTTCTCAGCAATGAGACAGTGACAGGGCAGTAAGGTATAGGAACACTTGTATGTTTGTATTTCGGGTGCAAAAGTTCATAAAAATGACCGAAGTGTTGTGCTTTTTCTTTGACATTGACATTATAGGGGAGAGAGTCTTGCTTTTAACTAACCACTCTTTGTAAAATAGATTTGTTAATGAAGTTATATTATTTTATAGTTTGGAAATAATAAAAAGTACATTTTGGAAAAAAGAAAAATTAGATGACTTGTTTTATGGTTGGAAACAAAGAGAAAGAAATCATCAGAGGCCAATTTCTGTTGACCAAATGAAGAGTAGTGGGCAGTGTCACAGGCAGCAGGAGACAGCAAAATGCAAGCATCTAGGGCACGGGGTTCTAGTCTCAGTGTATTAGAATAAACTAAAAGTAACTGATTCAAAGATGGAGCGTAAAAACATGAGAACATCCCTAATCTAGAGTTTCAATCGGTAAAGGAAAAGTCAGGTGAGTTATAATGTTCTCTAAAAAAGAACAACTAGGCTCCATGAAAGTGAGGTGTCCCACTAGAAGGGTACTAGAAGGAGTCTTTAGGGGGAAAAAAAAGCCCAAATAAAAGTATAATGGCATCTAGGAGTCAGAAACTGAGAAATTGACACTCTCTAACTGCAGCTGAGAGATGATGTTTGTCATTCTAGGACAGGGAATCTAGGTCACAGGAAACAAGAAAATAAAAAGAAGACAGATATACAAGAAAATTAAGAGCCAAAGGCAAAATAGGTCTAAAATTAGTTCAATTCTGTAATAAATTTTATTTTAACTGTAATTCTAATACCTTTAGATAAGCAAGAATACCTGACTAACTTTTATGTCTGCAAAAATGGTGGATTAGAAATGTTAAAAATTTTCACACTTAATACTTAGACATTTTGACTGAACTATGTAAAAGAAATATCTGGATGCATTCCAGAAAGCACAAGAAATATAGAGATCTCGGATACAGAAATGAATAATAATAAGAAAATAATCTTACAAATGAATGTTAAAGCTATCTCCATGCTGTGGCTGTTTATAATGCTAAGAATGTGAAGTTTTGGTTTTTCAGGAATGAGATGTAAGACCTAAATAGGATTCAGGCATGGGAGAGAGTTCAAAGTATGATTTCATTCATTAATGAAGATCCTCAGAGGATGATAGGTAGAGTGACCTATAAAGAAAATCTGCTGATCAGCCATAAAGAGAGGAAAATACAGCTCCCACATGTCACTGGGTGGGAATAAATAAAAAGAGGCTTACCGTTTCCAGCCTCGCCAACAAGCCTGCCCAAGAATTTTGAACTCCAAGTAGTGATTCATACGTAGCTTTGGAAGTTAAATAGCATGACCTGAATGAACTAGGAAACTCCAACCCGAAGTTTAAGTCGAAGTGGATTTTTAACTCCTTTTAACCTGTAATGAGGCAAACTTTCTCGAAAGAGTATCCTATTTAACTCAGATCTCATAGTTTCCACAGATTTCGATCAATCACATAGGAAATCTTAAGCATATTTAGAAAGCAAAAGGAAACACAATCACTATCATGAAGTGTCATCCAAACAAAATGAACAAAATTAGACTCAAGAAACTGCATGTACTGGAATTTCCACCTATAGAATTTTAGATAAATGTGCTCAATATGTTTATAAAAGAGTCAGTAAAATAAAAATCACAACCAAGTTAAAGAGAACTACAAAATAAAAAATTATGAAAAGACCAAGTAGAATTTAAAACAATTTTTAAAGCATAATCAAAATTCTGTGCAAGGGACAGGCCAAGCCACTTATCAGACATGTTTGGAATGAGAACTGTAAACCGAAAGACAAGTGTAGGAAAATGTCCAAAGCATTGTGCAGAAGAATAAATACAAAAAAATATGACCAAAAGATTATGAGACCCGGAGTCTTTCCTGCAGTGGAGATGACAGATAGCTAATTAGAATTACAGAAGGAGATAATCAGAAGAATATGAGAAAAACAACATTCAAATGGCAGAGACTTCCAGATTCAGTTGAATAAGCAAATCCTCATATTTGTGAAACATATGAAAAACTGACACAAAATAAATAAAAGTAAATCTACATCTAGACAAATTCTACTGAAGATTAAAAAAAAAAAAAACAGCAGTGACTAGAAAAAAAGCATAGAAGTAAATCAAATTTCTGATTCCAAAATATAATAGAGGAAAAAATATGGATTTAAAAAATAATTGTTTTAGCAGGCAAATCAATGATTTCATGTTTTGCTTTTTGTCCTCTCTGAAAGAGTCTGATAATGCATTGACCCTCAAAATACAGACAGAAAGAGAGAAAGAGACACAGAGAGAAAGAAAGACACTTCAAAATTTAAACTTTAGGGTATTTTTTATTTAGAAAGAAAGGTGTCTGGAAGCAAGTACTTCATTACTACATACAAATAAAAGTACATTTTTTTTTTTTTTTAGGTTTTTTGGGTGTTTTTTTTTTTTTTTTGGTACCGGGGATTGAACTCGGGTCCTTGTGCTTCAAGGCAGGCCAGTGAACCGCTGAGCTAAATCCCCAGCCCATGTTTTTTGGTTTTTTTTTGTTTTTTTTGTTTTTTTTTTGTTGTTGTTGTTTTTTTAGTTTTTTTAAAAGGTCATAATGTATTCGACTTTTTGTTGTTGTTGTTGTTCTGGGAATCGAACTCTGGCCCTTGCTGTTGCGAGGCAGGCTCCAGAACCACTGAGCTAAATCCCTGGCCCTAAAGTACATAATTTTAAAGAATGAATTTATTATTCTGATTGTGAGGTTTACTTCCTTACCATAACTGATTTGAAATTCTTACATTTTACCTGTAGTGAAAATATTTTTAAATATGTTTTTTCAGTATCAGTAATTGTTGTACCTGTCAGTTTAGCAAATATAATACAGCCCAAATTGTATATTCCTATTGTCCCATCTCATTTTTCAAGCTTCTGACAATATGAATGCCAGAATTGGACACAAAGATAACTCAAAATGCTCAGACTAATGGGCCCTATTTTCAATATTAATACTGATGCTAATGCTAATCGCAAACATTAATAACTTTATGGCAGGCATTATTCTAAATGGTATACATGGATTGGCAAGGATTTATGCATCTAATCCTCACAACCCTATGAAGTAGATTTCACTTTTTACCATACATCATAGCTAAGATAATTGAAGTTTAATTAAATATTAGCCTAAGACACACAGCTACTAAGTCTAAGGATTCAAATCAGAGCTTATTATTCCAAAAGACATGAGATCAAACAATCCACACTTGATGACCTTTCTTTATGCTTATTTAATCTGTACATCTTTTTCCCTGCTATTTTTAACATGAATAGTCTGTTCTTCCATATCCTTATTTGCACATATAAATTTATTTAAAGTTTTTCACATATATTTTGATGTTAAAAGAAAACTGTTCTCAAAAATGTATTTTAATTTAGGCTATCAACTAATTATATCATAAATGAAATATGGTGATTGATGTTTACTAGTGAACAAGTAACATCAGTAGACCTAGGTGGCGATAATTGTGTTTACATAGTAAGACAGCTCATTGGAAGGACAGGTGCTCTAAATTTATACCATTAGGAAATTGCAGAATACATTCTCATCCTAGAAAGACATTATAAAGAAATTAAAATTGAATTCTGTAATTCAGAGTTCACAATATATATATATATATGTGTGTGTGTTTGTGTGTGTGTGTGTATACATATATATATTCTCACAATACGTGAAATAAAGTATAATCACATAGAGAACTCAGATGCATATCTGTAAAAATAATGTACTGTCCTTTAAAAGAGGTATACAAGTAGTTGACCTTTCCAAAAGGCGGTAGCCAAAATTATGCTTACATGTTAATTGAATTTCATATAGTTGTTCTATTTCTAGTATTTATAACTGTTAACAAATTTAGTCTGCAGTGTTTTCATCAAAATGAATTGGATTATCACAAGAATTTTAATCCTCTGGTTCTATATTAAGTTAATACTTTTTTGTAATCCTCATAAATCTAAAACAAAAGAGTTCTAGAGAAGAAGGTAATGTTATTAAAATCACTTTAAAAATGTGACTTAAATCTCAGAAATATTTCATTTCATAGCAAAAATGTTTTAAGTAACGATAGCTTAATATAGAAAACCTCTATCCTACTGAAATAAGTTGTCAGTACATAATCCATTTAAAATCCCCATCATGTATAGATAATATGTGATATTTGTATTGTCAATATACACCCACTAAAGATACTCTATGTAAGCTTCTTTATATAATTATTAAGTCATATTAATCAGACAGATTAGTAGGGTTCTCTATAGCATTTTCAACCATGCATAAATAGTGTTATAAAAATTACAGTGAATGTTTAAATTTTTTAAAAATTATCACAATAAAAGACACATTGCCATGAAATCCCCTCCAAATATTCCCCCTCACTCTGAGCATACTTATTCATTTCTTCTTCCTACTTTCTGAAGCACTTCTGGAAGCCCTCTTTCATGAGTGTCATTAGTTACACTGTCTGTTTTGGCTGTCTCAAGGCCATGAATTGATGAAAAAAGCGTACCTTTCATGGTTATTCTGACTTTGAAGAAGATGAAGAGATTACAGGGCCAGATCCAGTGAATAAGTTGGATGGCAACACATTGTACTGTTCTCATTTAACAGAAATTGTCAAAAACATTTTCAATGGGTTCAGGATATTGAGGGAACCATAATATTATACTTCATAACAGATTATACAGTGTATGAAATGTGGAATAGAAATTGCCATAGAAAATAGTCAACAAATTAGTATCAAAGCAGTAATTACACATGATATATATAAAATACATATATAATATGTATAATATTCTTCAAATTTTCTACTTATATTTAAATTAGTTCTTTAAAATAAATTATTGTAAATATTTTATATAGACAGAATTTCAAAATGATAAAAATTTACTTATATAGTAATATAAGTATATATAAGTATATATAAGTATATATAGTAATATATACTATACTTATATAGTAAATCTAATGGAGATTCTAAAAATTATCTATTGAAAAATTAATATTTCTACATTATATATCATGAATATTGATATCATACATTGAAAATTGGAGCAACTTTTATACTTTGTACTTTATAAATCATGCACAAAATTTTGATTTTGTCAGTCTATATCATTTAAATAGATATGAGAGTCTGGAAATAATTAAAATATTAAATATGAGGCATTAAGAGCGGAATTTAAAGTTAATTTATCTTTATAAATATAAAGCCTGCATACTTTATAAAACAAAATATTTAGTTCAACTTTATTATAGTAGGGTTCTCTATAGCATTTTCAACCATGCATAAATAGTGTTATAAAAATTACAGTGAATGTTTAAATTTTTTAAAAATTATCACAATAAAAGACACATTGCCATGAAATCCCCTCCAAATATTCCCCCTCACTCTGAGCATACTTATTCATTTCTTCTTCCTACTTTCTGAAGCACTTCTGGAAGCCCTCTTTCATGAGTGTCATTAGTTACACTGTCTGTTTTGGCTGTCTCAAGGCCATGAATTGATGAAAAAAGCGTACCTTTCATGGTTATTCTGACTTTGAAGAAGATGAAGAGATTACAGGGCCAGATCCAGTGAATAAGTTGGATGGCAACACATTGTACTGTTCTCATTTAACAGAAATTGTCAAAAACATTTTCAATGGGTTCAGGATATTGAGGGAACCATAATATTATACTTCATAACAGATTATACAGTGTATGAAATGTGGAATAGAAATTGCCATAGAAAATAGTCAACAAATTAGTATCAAAGCAGTAATTACACATGATATATATAAAATACATATATAATATGTATAATATTCTTCAAATTTTCTACTTATATTTAAATTAGTTCTTTAAAATAAATTATTGTAAATATTTTATATAGACAGAATTTCAAAATGATAAAAATTTACTTATATAGTAATATAAGTATATATAAGTATATATAAGTATATATAGTAATATATACTATACTTATATAGTAAATCTAATGGAGATTCTAAAAATTATCTATTGAAAAATTAATATTTCTACATTATATATCATGAATATTGATATCATACATTGAAAATTGGAGCAACTTTTATACTTTGTACTTTATAAATCATGCACAAAATTTTGATTTTGTCAGTCTATATCATTTAAATAGATATGAGAGTCTGGAAATAATTAAAATATTAAATATGAGGCATTAAGAGCGGAATTTAAAGTTAATTTATCTTTATAAATATAAAGCCTGCATACTTTATAAAACAAAATATTTAGTTCAACTTTATTTTTTTTTTATAAAATTGAAAGTATTTAACTCTGAGAGTTCATGTGATTGTATTTTTAAGGGATCTATCCCATCTTTTCATTTGTTTAAATATTAGTTTTAATGTTCTCTGGATAAAATAATTAATTAATTTGATTTATTTTTAATGATTTATTAACAATTTCTAATATTTGGCATGTACTTGAATTATTTTATCATATATTAATCCATGACAAGAAATATTTTGTATTATCCATTTTAAAATAGAACATAAAATATATATTTAGTAAATATGCTTAATTATGTTATTCTACTATTGTTTTACAAATATTTACATGTAATGTTCTAAGAGAACTTCAGTAGTATAATGTGTATTTCTCTTTGTATTTTATGAAGTTATTTGGTCTAATTGTTTTTGCTATATTATTTGGTGCTATGCTTTTGCATCCAATTTAGAGCTTGCATCCAATTTAGTGCTTAAGGTCCTGAAGTCAATCTTCTCTATCAGTATTGATGTCTTTTCCCTTTTTATTGGCTATATTTGACTCATATTTTTGATCAGATATTTACATTAAATATTCTTAGGTGTATATGTTTTATTTTCTTTTCTTATCCAAACTGAGATTTAATTAATTTAATGTTACTTCTTCACCTTTGAATTTATGGCATTGCCATGTATGTGAATTAAATGTTCTATTGTTAGGTTTTATATTTTGATACATTTCTATGGCAATTTTTATATAGAATCATTTGTTGATTAAAATTTCCTCCATACTTTTGCATTTTCCTACCTCACTTTGAAATGAGATTTTTATTGGTCCTGGGATTTGGCTCAGTGGTCCTGCCACTTGCCTTGCAAGCACAAGGAAGGACCTGAGTTCAATTCCCAGTACCAAAAAAAAAAAAAAAAAAAACATGAGAAATGAGATTTTTATTTTAGTTTTTGGGAGTTAAAATTATGTTGTGGATTCCCTCTGTCAATTAAGCTTTTGGGAAATGACAGTAGACTCACTCTGTTGAATATAGTAATGTTTTTATGGTTGTATACAAACTAATATATATCAAATCTTAGACTTTAAATGCATTCAGGTTATTACATATTATACTTTATTGTATATTGTATACTTTAATTAAGCTGTTTGAGGAAATAGAGATCCTATCTTCTTTTTATTAATTAGTACATGTTTATGCTACCTAATATTCACATTCCTTTTATACATTTTAATCCTTTCTCTGTTTGTTCTATTTTCCCTTTCCTCTCCCCTCCTTTTGATCCCATTCTCATTTGAAAAAGATCTCCTGACTTTCTATTATCTATCTTTTATTTTGCTCTTTATTTATATTTTGGGTTTTTCCAACTTCTTAATACAGGCAAACTATGGTTTTTATCTTACAGATTTACTACAATAGTAAAAAGAAAAATGCCTAGCATTATTCACAAAGGCCAAGATATAAAGTCAACTTCAGTGTCCCTTCACCAATAAATGATAATGAAAATGTCGCATTATCTAATCTCATAAAAGATGAACATCTTGCTGTTTGTAATAATATACTTAAAGAAAATTAAGCTAAATCAATAAAAGTACTACATGATCTCAATTACATGTGAAATTGTAAAAAGTCAAACTTCAGTAGCACAGAGTAGAAGAATTACCACCAAGTTTAAAGGCAGAGGCAATTAGGAATATGTCAGTCAAAGGTAGCAAAGTTTCAGTGATAAAATAAGTAAATTCTAGAAATCTAGTCTCAGTTATGATGGCTAAACTTAATAATCGTACATTTGAAACATGCCATAGTAGATCATAGTATTACCATATACATACATACATACACACACACACACACACACACACACACACACACAGCATGAACTTTAGGAATGGTAGGTAATGATACTGTGACTAAGAGGGACAGAAATGCTAATTAGCTTGATTGTGACAACAATTTATAAAATACAATAAAATATCCTATTTACACATGAAATATAGGCACTTTTGTTTGTCAATCATACCTCTATAAAGCTGGGAGAGAAAATAATCAGCGCACGAAAAGCACATAATACTTGGTGAGTGATCAACAACTGTTTTTGTTTTGTTTTGTTTTGGAGTTGGTATTTGATTTCTCTGCTCATTTGTGCACCATTATGCTATATTTTTCAAAGTCTAATATGTATTGCCAATTTTGAATATTTCTTAGGTCCACTACATTATTATTTATTTATTTATTTATTTTATTTTTTGATACAGGGTCTCGCTGTGTAGTTGAAACTGACCTGGAACTCACTATGTAGCCGAGTCTGGTCTCAAATTTACAGGGATCCTCCTTCCTCAGCCTCCCAAGTGCTGGGATTGCAGGCATGCACCACCTCGCCCGGCTTCGCTACCTTATTCTTAATACCAAGGATACATTTTGTATTGCACTTTTAAAACCTACTTTATAATTCTTTTTTTTTTCTCATTGAGTTTATTGGTACATTTTAGGTGAATGTAACTGTACTGCATACCTAAAATGTACTTTATAATTCTTAATTTCAAAAATGTATTTTCGATTACTGTTTAAGTTTTGATTTTATGTTTTATTTTTTAATCACTAGTATGATACCCTTTCTATTTCTGTTGATCACCATCATGGTTAAAATGCATTAAAATTTCAATTATATTGAAAAATATTATAAATATGCTGTTTGCAATTAGCACTATAATTGTTTTTATTAGAAGAAAATTAACTTGAATTAAATTATAGAATGATTGTCAATATGATGCCAATCAGCTAGCTGATTGAACTTATTTTTTAACATTTAAATTTGTTACTCAAAATTACTATACCAGTTTGGATTTAATATACTGATTAATTACGTGGAACAAAATCTCCTGTTTTGAATTTAAAATTGCTTCTCTAATTGTTCATTATTTTACAGGCCCTGCCATTTAGCCTCTTTTGAAACATTCTGTGGACAAGCATCACTGCAATTACTTATTGGAAAATCATTCTTCCCAGACTCCTAGTATAGCCAAACAAAGGAGCAAGCATGCATTATTAGAAATAGTTCTTCAAAAATTTCACATATTCTGTTGATCTTCCCATCATAGTACACAGCTAAGATTTAACAAATCAACAAGAATTCTCAATAAAGCCCAGCTAGTATAGTTTGGACATACAAAATTACATAAAAACAGATTTTTAAATGGGCTCATGTAACAAAATAATCAGAATACATGGGCTAAGCTTATTATGGAACTGCTGTTGCTCTGCCTAAAGTTGAGAGGCTGATAGATGAGCTTTGCTTGTTTGGGTCTTAAGGGCTGTGAAGTCACTTAGATGGATGACTGCTTAACAAGAACAACATAACATTTTCATACAAGACAAAAAATCTACCTTGGCGCCAATAGACTGTGATTCTTGCCTAAACTCAATATTCAGATCATGACTATTTAATTTATCTGTCAATGATTTGCTCCTGATTTGCATTACACCTACTTGGCATCGCTCTGCAGACAGTAGAGCAAGGCAGTTTTGTTTTCCATGCAACATAGAAGGAATGTTCTGAGCATTTAAGAAACATTCTAATGTTCTGTGTATTTTATTGAGACACATGTTTTAATTGTAATGGCTAGAAATCAGATATAGTGGCATGTGACATGAATATTAAATAAATGTTCTAATAATCTGGCAGTTTCAAAGCGCTTTAAAATAAGATATGGAATTCAAGTGTTAAAAAAATACATCAACCAAAATTAGTTAGGAAAAAAGATAATTTCAAAACAGGTCTAATACAAAAACAAAAAAAATCAAGGTTTAAACTTACATATAGAATCTTATTTGTAATCTAACAGATCTAACAGAATATAAGGCCATATTATTATTAGATGTTTGGAATAATAACCTCTTAAGTTATAGGGCTATGCTAAATGAGTTTATTGTATCAAATTGTGTTTAGCAAATGTCTAGACAGAAAAAAAAATCAATTTTTGTTTTGCTTTGTTTTATTTTAATGATCTATGTTTTAAGACAAAATGTTATTAATTTACTTCCTACTGATAAGGTAGATATGTCTAAAGCTTTGCAAAATTTGAAAGTCAACATATAACATCACAATTAGATTAATGAATTGTGATAAACATTTTGTCTTACTGTACTCTGGCTCCCATAGCAAAATATCATAGCATGGGCCAGGGATTTAGCTCAGTGGTTCTGGTGCCTGCCTAGCAAGCACAAGGGCCCGAGTTCGATCCTTGGTACAAAAAAAAAAAAATCATAGCGTGTATAGTTGAAAAAACAGAATTTAATAATGAAAAAGTCCAAGACTAAAATAGTTTCTGAACCCTCTTCTCTTAGCTTGAGTTATATGTAAGCTCATGTGGCTCCCCTATTCATCTGCATGCTCAAAGATATCATACAAAAAGGTGTTTCCTGTTATTAGGACATTGATCCTATTAGACCAAAGCTTAATCCTGAGAGTTGCAATTGATCCTAATTGCCTCCTGTTATGGTTTAGACCAAGAATATCCCTCAGAGGCCTCAGGCACTCACACACAGTGAGAGATTGGCTCATAGAGGAGCTGTACTCATCAAAGGAATCCTCTAGCGGTGAAGTCAGCAGCTGTTGGAAGTTAGGGCCTGGCCAGAGTAAGGTGAGTCGGGGAGTCTGTCTCCCTCTCCAGCCTCACCCTTCTCTCTGCTTCCTAACCACCATGATGTGAGCAGCTGTACTTCTTCTAGACACCTCCATCATGTCATTCTGTGTTCAAGCCCTCCAAGCATGGACTGAAACTTCTGAAAGACTAGTCCTTGAAGTCATGGATATTTGCATTGTGTCCCAGTAAGGAGGAAAATAATTACCAAACCTGCAAAAAACCCCATCTCTACAAGCTGTCATATTGGGGATTAAAGCTTCAAAATATACATTACAAGGGGACAAAAATCCCCTTCAATCTATAATATCTAAAGAGATCATTCCAGACGTATTATTTTACAGTAAGTGCATCATTGTGTCAGCGATTTTGAAAGGTTTTTGGTGAAGAAGGCAAATATATACGGACGCAACTTTGAGATTAATTGAAATAAATGCTATAGGAGAAACACAGATCAATGCTACCAACAACACACAATATTAAATGATCGTGTTGCCTAAAAGAGTCAGGAGGTGTTAGTGACTGTGAGGTCACCTCTACTTCCCTGTTAAAGCTTGGATGTCTCCCTTGGAATTCATGTGTTGGAAACTTGATCTCCAAAGTCATGTGATAATGGTGTCTAGAAGTGAGGCCATTGGAAAATAATTAAGGTTAAATAAGGTCATGAGGGTTGGGAACCCATGATAGCGTTAGTGGCTTTACAAGGAGGGAAAATATCATAGTAGCTTTATTCCAAAGTGTAGTCTAAATAATTCAGATTAATCCAGTTTAAATAATCAAAGTCATTACATATTTAAATTCCATTTTTGTATGACTAGTTCTTTCAGATATTCTGCACATTAATCAACATATATATGTATATAGCCATGGTTAGCTTGTGATCCATCGGGGAAAAGCTTTTTTATAATTAGTTGCACTTTTATTCCCTTATTGTATATTTGAAATGATTTTAACATCTTAAGGGAAACGTCAATTGTTGACAAATAAAATAAGACTGTATATGAATTATGTAATTTGTACCATACACATAGATATGATGTACATATACTTATATACATATATATACATATGTACACACATATACAACTATATATGTATACAAAATGAATGACACAAAAGAATAATCATGAGAAATAATGCAAAGATAGTATAAAATAGGACTATGAGTCTTTTGATAAAAAATGGTAAATCTTCAAATTTGAAATTCTGAAATAACTGTTATCCTGCTTGAAGAATACAATGTATTCCTAAAAACCCTGCTTACCGATATTATTGTTTGTTTGTGTGTTATGTCTGTGTGTGGTAAGATCACTTAACATCTACCTTCACAGCAAATTTTAACTATGAAATACAATATATTAATAGTTTATATACTTATTATTAAACTCATTGGGTTTTATATTTTAAATATGAGCAGCTTTTTACATATTGATCATATGAAAATAAAGAGTTTTAAGAACAAAATATCGGGCCGGGGATTTAGCTCAGCGGTTCGGTGGCCTGCCTTGCAGGCGCAAGTACCCGAGTTCAATCCCCGGTACCAAAAAAAAAAAAAGAAGAACAAAATATCACTTATTTCTTCTGCCTATATTTCTGCTAAACATGAGTTTGGCAGAGTGATAGTAAGAATTATCTCTCCTTTCTAACTAATCTATAATGTATGCAATGTATTTTCTTTTTCTTCACCAGGAATTAAAATTATAATGGGTGCTGATATTATTTTTATTTTTCCTCTAGTATAAATAACAGTATGATGAACATTCCCTAATTAAATATTTCACCCATTATTAATTCATAAATTAGATTTCTTCAAGTGAAGTTTCTGGTCAAGCTTTTAAGGCCTTTTCAGAGATTCACAATAGAGCTATAATGCTAGTGTGTCAGTGAATGCTGCTAGCACAACATGGAAGTACTTATTTCTTTGACTCTCAGGGCCTCCTGTTATGGCATATTCCAGAAAGTTTATCAACTGAAAGAAACAGAAGCTAAATCTTAAGACAAATCTAAGGAGTCAGTAATTTCTTGAGCACTATTTGTTCTTATTTTATTCACCTTTTATCTCTGTGTCTTTCAAATACCAAAGCCTCTAGTCAATTTACAAAATTCAGCAAACAAAACCAACTTATTAATTATTAAATACAATCAGAGGCAATTGATATGACAAAAATTTGCAAACTTACAAGGGTAGAGTATGAATTCTTGTAAAGTATGGCAAAAAACCCATAAATTAAGTATTACTTTTCTAGTAAAATGTGTTGCCTTTTTATAACCTTAGTTCTACAGAACAAATTGCCACTGTGGCTAAATATTGAATGCTAGCTATGATTCACTTTCATTAGTGCCATCCTTGATGAAAAAAAATTTGTTTGGTGATGTTAGTAAGCCCTACTCTGAGCCTTACTTGACTTTCATACCGTCAGATGAAACTCCTATTTATGTAGAAATGAAAGAAGAGTAATAAGAGCATATTGAAATATGTCTATCTCCCCTTTAAAAAATTCAGAGATTAAACACCTATTAATTTAAGCAGACTCTAAATTTATTTCTTTAAAATAGCAGGAAAAAAATGTTTAGTATCTTCTAAAGAAGGGATGACATTATCTGCAATGTTTGAATCTTTGTGATACTTCTTCCAGCATTGGTTTAATATGATTTGGGGTCGTCAATTAAATAACCCTTTCCATTGTTCTGGCTGAATAATGATTTGATTTTCCAAGACTACTAATCCATTATTTTAATTAGCATTAAATTCATAAAAGATAGGCTTTAAAGGATCTTAAAAACCCTGAAATAAATACCACAAATGCAATTATCAGAAAGAAAGGGAATAATAACTCTCATTTGGGCAATAAAGTAGAACTGCTTTCATGGAAAATCATTAGAACAATAAAATCACATTTTAGACATATTTGGAAGTGTTTGGCACTTTATATTACTGCCATCTCTAGAAAGAAATTTGGGATAGAGTTGACAAGGAATACATCCATTGATTTATTTATTAGTTTATTTCACAGAGTTCACACAGAAATAATAATTCAACACCAACTAAAGAACATCAAAAATTTTCCAATTGCAAAGGGAAAAAGTTGTAAACATCCAACTATATTTGCAGAGAGGCAGTCGGGGGAAAACAGTCTCCTAATCCAAAGAAACTATTGCAATATTGGAAGAATCCTAGGCACCTACCTCAGTAAAGTGGTAGGAAACTTTATTTATATGTGTGATTATATGTTACAGTGAGTAATTTCCAGAGGAAAATGTCAGAATAGGAAGAATTGGGGGAAGGAGGCAAGTGCAGAAATAAATGATGACAATTGTGTAAATAAAAACACTGATACTTTCTGAGGTGTTTCACACACATACTATTTCCATTTCTTTATCTCCTTGACTTTTGTCTCAATTTACCTTGTATTTCAAATCTTTTCATTTGTTTTTATTGATTCAAACAGTTTTGCATATCAAATAATGCTATAATAACATTATTTTAATCAAACGTATGTATATTTCATGTTTCCTTTATTGAAGATGAATTCTCAGAAGGGTTAGGATGGCATTAGCACATGAGAGCGAGGGTAGGAGACGGATGAGCTTGTGGGAAGAGCAAAGATCAGTGTTGCTTTAAATATTTAATGGGGATTCCACAGATCCAGGACACGGTGCTGTTAGAGCCAACCCCCTCAGATGGCTGTAGAGTCATGTGGACAGGATTGACTTGCGTGAGATCACTTTCCCTGGTCAAAAGATGCTAGCTAGAGACCCATGTGGGGAAGGTTATTAGAGAGTGTTCTCGGCAACAAAACTGGTGAAGGGGTAAAAGAAATAGGATTGGGCAGGGGAAAAGGTAAACTTGCATTCAGGGAACAAAGACCTGTCCCACAGCGAGCTCCGCAGTGACGCACTCTTCAAAGTTGCCTGGAATGGAGGTACCGAAGCCAGGTCTGTGTCCTTTCTTAAATTTTATTTTTATCAGTACATATTTGCAGTGTACAATAATTGCATTCATTGTGGGGAGTTGTCACATATACATAGCGCATCTTAATTCTATGTGCCTTGCCTTCTCCTTCCTCTCTTGTACCTTCAGCTCTTAGTCCTCTTCCCATTTGCAAGAGATATACCTCCCTGTTTCCTATTACATACCTTTTAGTGAGGCATTTAATTTATTTGTATTTTGAGTTTCTCATAGAAGAGAAACCCTGTGATATTTAATCTTGTTGGTCTGATTTATTTCCCTTACGACTGTGGTTGACAAGTAACAGGGATGAAACATACCCCGGGACACAGTAGATCCTTTGGCTTGGAGCAAAAGCCATAACTCCAAGCAACTGGTGTGATGAGGCCTGGGTCCTCAAGAGTAGATATGGGTGAATCCTCAGCATCTACAGTGAACACCAACCAACAGCCTTCTTTTTACCCAGTGAACAATTGGACACCAGATGCTCAGTGTTCAGGCATAGTTTCTGCATAGGATCCACTTTCCACTTAACATTTATAATTGATAAATGTCCCTTTCTTCTAGTGGTTTTCTTCCTTTCCGCTGGTCATCATCTCTCCTTTGAGCAACATATTGTTGACAATTCTAAAATCTGAAAAGCCTTTGCTTCTCATGTCTGAGTTTTTTCATGAAACAATGTTAAATGCATTATGCCTCAGCACTATGGCATTCTTCTATTTGTTTGTTTTCCATACCGGGGATGGAAGCCAGAGGCACTCTATCACTGATCTAACCCCCAGCTCCTTTCGTTTTTTAAGACAGGGTCTCAGAAAGCTACCTGGTCTGATAATGAACTGTGATCCTTCTATCTATATCTCATGTGTAGTTGGGATGGCAGGGGTACATCACCATGCCAGACTAGCAACCCATTTTTAAGCATCACCTTTTATTGGTAAATCACATCTCCTATGTATTAAAAAAGAAAAAAAATCTGATATTTATTTTGTACCCTGGCATAATTTTTTTTGTTTCTCTGTGACTCTTATACTCAGTTATTTTTAATCCAACTGAAATAGATGCTTGCTCACAGCTTTGAGTTTCTGAAATGGAAATGACGAGTATTACATAGTATTTGAAATCTTACTGATCTAAAATATGCTTGATATGTAAGAAACGTTAATAACATCAGACTTGTAATCCCAGCACTCTGGGAGGCTGAGGCAGGACAATCACAAATTCAAGCCCAGCCTGCACTACTTAGTGACTTAGTGAAAACCTATTTCAAATGTTTAGAAAATAAATAAATAAGCAGGGCTGGGGATCTAGTTCAGTGTGAAGGCCCTGGGTGCAATTCCTAGCCCAAAAACTAAAAGAAAAAAAAAAAAGAATACAGTACCATATACCATACAGGCCACAAAAAAGTAATATAAGACTCTGTAATGCTTCAAAAGTAAAACAAATGTATCAAGAAATAGCAAAACATTACATTAGCATTCTGTTGCATTTAAATAATCATCTCTGAAATCTCTGCACATATGTAGAATTTCTAAATTAAAAAGTCATTAGTACACATGTATTGTTTTAAATACATACATTCTTTATAAAGATATGTTATATGATGCCACATAAGTTGTACAAAAGGAGAAAAATGTCATATTACATTCATGACTCTGAACCTTACACATAAATATTAATGAAGGGTCTCTTTGTTTTCTTCCATTCAGATTAAACCAATATTTACTTTAATGCTACTTACTTGAAAACAGGACATCATCATGTCACCCTAATGAAGCAAACCATTTATTAAACACACATACAAGGCTTTTCTTTTGAGAATCATCTGGTGTGAAGCTCAAATTCTTTCACAGTGGCAATGTATGAAGACACAAGAAAGTAAAAGCAGCCTACCATGCACATGATGGACACTGTCTATGCACTTGTATCCTTCCTATGATTGCACTGTCTACATTCTGGGACCGGGGCCTTCATCGTCATCATTTTTTGCTGGCCAATGATGATGATATTTATATACCCTAGGTGAATTTTTTAAAAGCATCATTTAGATAAATTACTACTCCCTAGAATACACTAGCTGGAGAGTGGATACTATCTGATGAAGATTTCCTGGCTGTGTCTGCTGATTCAGTCTGTGACTTTCTGGAGATCTCTGATCCATTGACCACATCAGTTTCTCATTATCTCTCAATTTCTTTCAGATATCACTGCTTTCTTATCTAACACATATTTCACTATTATTATCTTACATTTGTTCAAGTAATCTCATTCCCCTACCTTTTACTCTCATTATTATCATTGGATGAAATCCTAACCTTGGATGATTCCTTCTAGCCATATTACCATTAGCATCATCTGAATCATTGTTGAAAAGTTAACACAACTAGTTCACTAGTCCCTCAACCATTTCAAAATCACATACCACCAACAGGCACTCAATATTTAGATGTCCCAAAAGTGTGGGCTGTTGGAAATTGAAGCCACATCATGAGCTTGGCTTCTTCTATTCAGTTTTTCTCCTTCATACATCTCTACTATGTTGTAATTCAGACAAGGGAGCTATTACTAGAGATCAAGCAAATGGGTTTGTCTAATCTTGGATTTTCAACCCACAAAACTATGAGCTAAATAAAAATCATTTCTTCAAAAGGTCCTTAACCTCAGATATTATATTATAGCAACACAAAGTGAACTAAAATATTAATTTCTTTCCAAACTGTCAGTCACCTCTGTGCTACCAAATCAAAAAAGAATATTTTCCATCTTCAAATTACTAAATCTTCTATCAAAAATTACCTTTTGGGCCGGGGATTAAGCTCAGTGGTTCTGCTGCCTGCTTTGTAAGCACAAGGACCCGAGTTTATCTCCAGAACCAAAAGAAAAAAGAAAAAAGGTACAAGGTACCTGTTAACTGTTCCCTTTAAGAAAAAGCTCCCTACTCTCCTATGACACTACATTTTTCTGTCTGTTCTTCTTATCATTCTTCTATGTTTTTCTATAGTTTCTATTTCTCTATCAGCTCATAGAAGCAATATTCTTATA
>NW_022900917.1:35507663-35533219 GCF_012274545.1 Fukomys damarensis | reverse complement strand
TATTCTTGTTTACAATTCCTGAACATTCTTCTTGATTATCTCATCTAATTCTGTTAAATGCTATTATACAACATCAGTTTATAGAGTACATTTATATCAGACAATTTTCTGCTGAGATGCAAATTAATTTACTAACATATTCAACTTGCTATTTGACATATAACTGTATATATTGCAAAGGTCTCAACTCCAGGCTGTTCATAAGGATATACTTAATGAACATACTGTTTCTCATCCAATCTACATAGAGACCTTCCCCATCTAAGAAAATGATGAACATTATCACATGCCTAGTGTTGAATTCAGAAATGCAAGTAACACCCTTCCTAGAATTTATATATCCAACACAGTCTCTTCAATTCTGCCTTCTAGCTATGCCTTAATGTCAACCACTTCATTTCATACAACCCACCATCTTCATGTAGTCAACATCTAGATTTGCCCCTCTTAACAAGAGAAATATTTTTGTTATTCAATTCAGATCACATTACTCCCAGAATAACAATTTTCCATTGCACTTACAATAAAATTCTAAAACTTTCCAGGTTTCTGTAAAAATCTGCACCCATTACGGTGGAATTTTAGTGCCACCAAACCCTTTAATTCACTTTCATGATGCACCTTCACTGTTACTGTCTTCATACCTTCGCTCCCACTGCTCCACCCACACTGGATTTCATGTATTTCCTCAGGCCTCTTTTCCAGGTTATCATCTTTCCAAACTGCCATGAGAACATTTCCCCCCATTGCCCTTATATTCGTGCAGCCTGATCCAGTTATACACCATACCTCAATTCAAATGACACCTCTGCATATGTTGTATATCAAATATATTCCCATAGTTTATTATCTATTTCAAAAACCTTTTTACTGAAAAACATATTAAATCTCGAACTTAATTTATGTTTACTTCCTTTTGTTTTGTTTATCATTCCAGTATCCTCTGAAAGCTATGAATGCTGCAATGGTATTATGTTTTAAAATTACAATAGTTACTCCATATCCCAACACTCTAGTTTCTTATGTTATAAGTACATAATAGATACTTAATCTTAAACAAATGACTACATATGGCTATTATCACTACATATTTTGATACACTATATATGAGATATCATTAACTGTTGCCTGTAAGGTAAAATGCTTTTCACCATTGGTTTGTGATATGATATGATTCTAGGAGGCTCATGAATAATCATTGATTATTTTTATTTTAAATAAATACATATAAAATTTTGTCATATAATATTATGTTTGCATAATTGTATGATGTATAACAAATTACACATCATATAAATAAGTAATAATGGTAATGAAGGTAGCCATTTACAAATGATGAGAGTAAAATTATTATTTTGAAACTTAGGAATACTGCTCTAGAAAAGGTATAATCATGGTGTGATAGTAAATCCACTTAGCTGAGGAGAAAACAGTAGAGATACAGTATTCCTTACTTGCTTTGGTAGATTATTTGCCCAGTGAAAGTCTTCAAAGCTGACCTCAAAAGAAGAATTACATTGCCCATTCCATTGATGTTAGGTGTCATGTGGCTCACTTTAAGAAATGGAAGGTGAGTGTAAGTTATTAATTTAGAAGAAGCTGTAAAGACCAGAATACAGCTAGCACATTCTCTTTTCACCCTCTTCATCACCAGCCATGACCAAACAGGGCCAACTCCAAAAGTCCACATGGACGAGTGCTACACATAGAGAAAACTAGATTATTTTTCTAATTGCAAGCTAACAAACTGGCCTGCTTCAGTTTCATAGATGCTGGCCAAAACAAGGGTGTTTCTTTAGATACAAGGGAATTCATGAATTTCAATAATAACAATAGTCACAGTATTATTACTATATGGCTAAAATAATTGAGCCCCAATTCTCAGAAAGTGACACACAGGAGGTCAATGTCACCTGCACAATTGGTAGTGTGCTTTACAGGTGAGGAAACACTAGCTTAGTAACCAAAATTCTTTCAGCAACAGTACATCTGCCTGAATTTGGCCTGATAGGACTTTATTATATTTCACTTTTCTCTATGGTGAAACAAGTCTCTCTGTCTTTTAAGTGAATCAGCTACATAAACATCATTGCAAATACAGTTCACAGCAAAAACAGTCAGTACTTATTGCAAGGAGTGCAAAAGTGTGAGAGATCCTTAGAAAAATGTCACCCCAAACAATTAAGCAACTACGGATATGTAGCATTGTGAAAATTTAATCTTTTCATGCCCAGAGACTTTGAGGCTCATTTAACGATAACACTTTAAATAACACACAAAAATTTGTTGATATTTAGGAATTTTGTAAGCCTCCAGAATTCTATGGAAAAATTCTTCATGGGTATATTCAAATATTTATTGTTGTTTACGTAGAGCATTCATAGTACTTAGTGGGTTTTATGACACAAAATGGCTCTAATATAGGCCAGAAAATATATTTAACAACCCCCAAGTATAGACACTTTGACTTTCTATTTATGTCTAAGAAGAAATTGTATTTTTAATTGTAAAAAGGAATACACATAGATGTCCCAAGAAGATAGAAATTTTTATTAAAAACTTAATTCTTCTATTAATAAAAACATTTTTTCATTAATTCATACTAAAATAAGAATATGTTCATATATACACACACACGCATATACACACACACACACACACACACACACACACATGTTTGGACTTATATAAAAGTCCAAAACTGTGCATGTTGTGTATGGAATATTAATCTTCAACCTCTCATACAACCTCTCACTTGGGTTGTATATTTTCCTTCCCAAAATATTTGAAATCACACACATTGCTTACAAAATAAAATTATTGAAATAGAGAAATATAAGGCATGCTTTTTAATGCATACTAGACAACCAATTCTCTCTCAAATTTTCTTGAATTATAGTCAGATTTCTCACTGGAATAGTGCCAAGATTCTTTTTAAATCTGGAAGTATTTTATTCAAATTAAGCAGTCAAATAATAGCACCCATAAGATAAATATTTTTATATGATAGGCATTCTTACCGACCTTTGGTTTAGAATGTAGGTGAGTGTGCATGTTTGTAGGGAGATAGTGAGTGTGTGGATGTATGAGGGGGACAGAGGATCCCACTCATAGGCTCAGAAGGGAAAGTATTTTATTAGTGCTCCAGGCTTTGGAGCTAAATAATCCTAATAAAGGACTGAGTTTTAGAAGACTCACAATTAGAAGAGGGACAGAAAAAAGGAGGAATACCAGAGTTAGACAGATAAGTCAAGTCAAAGTTGATTTGGAAATGTGCAGATTAAAATTTAGTGCAGATGTCCATTAAGTGCAGACAGAAGGCCTGAGGGAAGACTGGCCTTGGGGTAATGAAGCTAAATTTCTGCTCTGTCTGCACGTTGTTTGGAGCTAGAGCATGTGGTGCTTCTGTGAGGAGACAGGAATCATTTCCTAAGAGCCTTGGGCTACTGAATTCCCATCCCTCTTTCAAAGTGGATTTGACCCTTTTCTTGAAGCACCAAACAAGGGAAATGAATGTAAAGCAGAGGTTTTCAATATGCAGTCTTGAAATTTGAAAAAAAAAATCTTTATTTTTATGAACTCTAACTGAAGTTTAGCATTTTATTGAAAAGGAATATAGGCAAAAGGTTACAAAATTTTTATATCACAGTACCATTATTTTTCTCTTCAGAAGGAATATTTTCTTCAGGCTCTAATTATTGTACCTATCCTATAATATCTTTTGTGTTTACAATTACTTGATCACATTTTCTGTGTGTGGTACTGGAGATTGAACCCAGGACTTTGAAAATACAAAGCCAGAGCTGTACCATTGAGCTACAGCCCTAGCCCTTTCATGAATATTTAAAATGGTGGCAATTAAATTTGCCAGCAGATATTATTTAATGTTAATAAATGAACAATTTAGAATTTTATCAAAAGTAATTTATTTAACAATAGTAACTATTTTTATAATTGCCTTCCTTTGTAATTTTGCAGTTTCATTTTACTCACTTCAAAATGTGGCTAGAAGAGGGATACATCTGATTATCAAATACAAGAATGTTGAAAAAATGGGAAAGAACATTCAGTGCTTAATGGTATATTCAATTTTTGACTAGTTTTTATAAAGTTCTTACAGTTTCAGAAATATAATTGTTTTTAATCTTCTAAATTCAAAAGAGAAGGCTCCTGAATATCCATTAAAAGTTAAAATTAACAAATGCTTCTAATACATGTTGAAAATTCTGAATTTATTTGTTGCTCAAAGAACATGTTATCCTTGTGCATGGACAAATATATCAGTAATTAAAGATTCAAAATCAATGACAATCTAAATAGTGCTCATAATTACATCAATATGCTGCATGGAAAGAATCATGGATCAGGAATTCAGTATTGAGCTGTTCCAACTCCACCTATGACAAATTCATTCCTGAGCCCCAGTTTCTTTAGCTAAATAGACTGGGATGAGATAATCTCCAAGGAGCCCTTGAATTTTTTGAGGCAGTAATTTTAATATTTACAACATAAGTTATTTCTGATTTGATTAACAATATTAATTAATAACACAATAAGTATAAAATAATTACGAAGCTTTCAATGATACACAATAGCCATTTTGATTCAAATAGGAAAACAAAATATCTACTTACCTTTCTTGACTAAAATTTACAGCTAAACAGTGTGATTATTGTTTGTTCTGTTTTGCGTTTTTGAGACGGAGTCTCACTATGTAGCTCAGGCTGGCCTGGAACGCAACAATGATCCTCCTGCCTCAGCCCCCTGAGTGCTGGAATTATAGGTGTGCCCCACCACCCCAGCTTAACATGTATTCAAACTACAGATTTCATCAGTGCTATGTGGTGTTGATTCATGGAGACCAGATATTTCGCAAGAAGTTTCCTTTATTCCACAAAGTAGACCTCTTTCCAACTAAATGCTCTGTGGAATTAATACCGTTGTTCACATATGTCAAATAGATAATTTTAGAGTTGCAAGATCAATACAACCTTGTAAATAAGTAAAGCCTTAAAAAACTAAGCTTTATTGTTAGAGCACTCGTGAAACTTTACCTGACACCTAAATTTTCAGAAATACATTGATGTTGAAAGACTGCAACCTCCCAGAAGACTAAGTCATGTCTCTGTCATGAATAATTTTCCATGTTGTTAAAATTTTTTAAATGTTCCTCAAAACTGCCATTTTGCAGAACTTTTGCAGACTAACCTAGCCAGAACATCTAAAAATCAAGGATAGAATGGCAAAAGAATGCTTGAAAAGTATTTAAACTATTTTCCTTCTACAGTTACAAAAACCAGTGATATCCAAATGACTTTCTTGTTTTGTTTTGTTTTGGGTACAGGGATCAAACTTGGAACCTTGCACTTTCAAGGCAGGCGGCAAAACCACTGATCTAATTCCCTAGCCCCAGTGGTATCCAAATGAAAGGCTTCAAAGACTGTTAGCAACACAAAATAGAGTAAAATGCAGTTAATGTATCAAAAATTATGAAATTGTTTTTAAAAATGTGTTTCTTACTACATCAAAATGCAATTTCCAAGGTAGAAGCTTTGTAACATGACTCTGTATGCTGCACTGTGTGTACAATAAAGCAAGCAAAATTAATCCCTTCCCCTGATGACCTCTTGAAATGAAAACCCATTATAGTAATAATATTTGTTCTTAGGACTTGATGTTTTGTGCTGAATTTGAATGCCATGAAATGATTATATATAGTGGTTGACAGGGACATATGTGCAGATAATTACATAAATAATTCTCTTTACTTAGGTGCAAGGTTATTTTTTTAGATCAAATGAAAAATAATTGCAACATAATAAAACTAATAATAATTTTCTTTACTGCTAAGGTATGAATCTAAGTATCCCGAGGGCTCATTAGATGGAGTTTGCTTTCTGCAGGGGTCCATTGGCAGAAATTGACAAAAAGCACTGTAACAGATGCCTATGCTCAAGATATAAGCATTTAATTGATCCATAAAAGTTCTGAAAGGGGTCAAGGATCTTATGGTATTTCTTTGCTTTAAAAGGGAAGATAACCTAACACATTATGAAGAGAGGCTTCATAAAATTAAGATTTCAAAACTAGAAAATGCATCTCATGTGTGAGAGAGATTTCTTTTCAGAACTTATGCATTAAACTACCCTTGTCAACTAAATCAAGTAATCATTACAATTTCCTACAGCCATGATATCCATTTTTAAGCTTCTGAAATAAAAGGCTTTAGATTACTCATATAATTTCTGAAAATATATATACCCTACCTTCATTTTCTTAACTTTTGTCTTCTGTTATCTCACTACAAATTAGCTTTTACACTTTAACCAGAAGGCTTACATTCACAGTGGTCCATTATTTCCTAGTACACTGTCTTTGTCAGTCTTTGGTCTGCTTGGCATAGGAGATAATTCTCCTGCTATGGTAAAGTTCTCTCCTACTTCATTTTTCCTTAGATATTAGTTATTTGTTGCAGGAATGAATGAATGAATGCTTACGCTTCCATTTTAAGTTCTCTCTTTTGAAATACTCCTTTTCTGCCATCTGATACAAAATCATACTCAACTTCTGCCTTTATAGATGATACTTAATTATCTTACTGTTTTCTATACAGCTTTTTTTTTTTCAAAATTGTAGATCTTGATGTTGAAATTCTTGTTCATATTTTTCTATATGGGCCTGAAGCATAACCCAGTGGTAGAGCATTTACTAGAATCCATGAGGTTCATTCTCAGTACACAACCCAGCTCCCACCTCCCATCCCAAAAAAGAAGCGAACAATTCTATATGATTGCATACTAAATATATTAAATTTGTCTTGACTACCTTTTCATTCTTTTGGTACCAGGAATCTAACGAAGGTCCTTGTGCTTGCGAGACAGGCAGTGGAACCACTGAGCTAAATCCCCAACCCTGTCTCTTGACTATTTTAACATCAAATAAATTCTTCATTTCCTGTTTTTGTTAATGATACTAGTATTTCGTTAGAAATACTACTATTTTTGAAGTCATTCAAGTTCACCTGAATTTCATTCTGAACTACTGACCTTCCATTCCGACATGAAGTCTTGAAGATTCTCTTCTGTGTTGTTTCTTGCTTTATTGTCACTACCAACACTATGGTTCACCTGAGATAGACACCCTTTCTGAGCCTTCATGTAAACACCTGCTTAGTTACCTCTCTGAGTTCCTAGTACAAAGTCCTCGGTGTGGCATACTGTAATTTGCTCCATAGACACTGTCTGATATAAATATTTCATTCACAACTTCACCTGTTTGCAAATTACCCCTAGTAAATTTTTCTTCCCACAAAACATATCTAATAATGTCATTCTTCACCTATGAGCAAAATCAAGCATTTAAACAGCTCTGCATTATTTCATGGACAAACTCCCACTCATCTGTGTATTTACCAGGACTGACCTTTGTTTTCTGAGCCCTTATTACAATTGTCTTGTTCTGTATTCCTGAATCCCTGCTATTAACTTGGCTAGTATTTCAGTCCCCATTAACACCAGAATTCTGACCTATATCTTGCCAATCTTTTTCCAAAGATTAAAAATTTAATTCTGACTCTAAGACAGTGAGTTAAAACTCAGGCAATCTCAAAGGAAAATACACTGCCAGCATGGACTCTGTAACTTCTAGTTAACATTCTAATCACTTTATTCTGAAAGTATCTCCCAACTAGTATGCATCAAAACCAGATATTACCATAAATTCCAAGTACCAAATTGTATCTGGCCACCATACTGAACTTTGCTTTTAGCACAAGGGGTTAATTAATTAGTCCCCACAAGGGTAAATTTACTACCAGTTCTCACCATTACTTTCTTTAATTTGCTATGTCTATTACAATTAAATACATCTGAATATATCTTTCTTCTGCTAAAATACACTAGGATGTGCTTCTTTTGGTTCTTATAACAAATATAGCAAACTTCTATGTGTAAATTGGTAAATATTTCTTATAAAGACCATAGAACTATAAAATTACTAAAAACAAGGAGTGTGATTTGGTTTTTACTGCTTCAGTCACTATAAATCATAAATTATCTTATGCAAAAGACCCTCAAATATTTATCAAATAAATCTCACAATCCTTATCTTCTCTGACCAGTGTCACGTTGTGAGTAAATGTGAGTAAATGGAAAATCGTCTTTTTGATTCTAGATTTAGAAAGGAATTTGATGCTGATGTTTTGGCCCTGATTTGTCAATGACAAGAAATTCCTAAAATAATATTAAGAAATGAAGAATCAAAGCTCTAGAAGGTCACAAAAAAGATGGAACATTAGACATGAACTTTGAAAACTTGATAAATTTTAAGAATAAATAGATGTGTCTTTCTTAGGACACTATGATGTGGCTGGGTACTATATATGGTAACATTTTTGTGCATGTGTCAACTATCTTGTGTATGTACAATTAACAAATTCTCTATTTCTCTTATTCAGCAAAAAAGAACTATGAAGTTCTAGAGATTGAACAGATTTTTCATATTACTGTAGTTTAAACTTGTTATTTGCCAAAGACAAATCTATCCAGAGAAGTAGAATTACTCCTCAAAACAAAATCAGTCAGAATTTGAAGAGTTATAAGAGTAACCTCATAGAATTCATGGAATAGAAGAGAAAGGAATTTGATTAAAGTCTTTGAAAAGAAGGTAGTTTTCCCTGGTTTTCATTCTCATGGTTTTCCCATTATTAACATATAATCAGCTTAAAATAGGTGTGACCATGTACCTCTCTTCATTTGAATACATCTTTGCTCCAAGTAGAATCTAGTCATGCTTTAAACCTGAAGTGTTAGAACAGTAAAATAGAAGGAAACACAGAGCCTAGATAAGCTTACAGAGAAGAGCTGCCTGCTTACCGGGATTGCCTCTTTTGTATTTGAACTTTTACAAAGGAACGATCTGAATGATGGAGCCGTTATATTTTGGATCTCTTCGGTATTACGGCTTAACCTATACCCTAGTTCAAGCATCACAGCAGCTATCTGGACACAGTAATCATAGAAATTCAGTGATAGATGGGATATTATAGAATTTCGCATCCAACCACTTATCTGCTTGTTGACAGATATGAAGTTAGGCAGTTTTCCTTAAGTACTTGCTCTATGCTCTTTAAGAAAAGCATCTTGCCAACAGATTATCACAAAGTTGACTCCCTGGGCTTTCTTCCACTGCCAATAAGAGAGACAAGTTCAAGTATATCTACATTAGAAAGGCATTTATGCTGTAATATTACTCACTGGCCCTCTAAAACATGTTTAACCTTTCTTACAAAATTAACACTTTACTTCTATTCTCAGAACTATTCACTTTTTGAATCATTGGATTCCAAGTAATAAACAATTTACCACATAGTGGGAAGAATAGTCAACAAGACATACAATAATCTTGTCTTCGTATTTGACTTTTAGAAAAGCACTAAAAACAACTAAACTAGCAAGTCTAGTTAACATTATTAAGATTGGGCTACTTTTAGAATGTGGAGCAAGAGGATCTAAAGTAGCTTGATGTAGAGAATTCTAAATATTTTGTATTGAACTTATTTACTCATAATATGCTTTAGCCGTGATGTTCTCTTTTTTCCTCCCCTTTTGTTTTTGTCAGTCAGAAACACTTTCAAAGCCTGGGGAGGAATGTAAAGACAAGGCGTGCTGAATATAATCACAGTTTAGGGGATAACTACCTTAGGATGTCATAAACAGTAATACCTCAGTTCACAAATACTTCTGTTTGCAAACAATTGGGGAAAAAAAACTGTTAGATGCAATTCTCAATTTCAATTGAGTGCCAAATGTGACCACAGACATCTTCCCCACACAAACGCAAATGCAGCCATCATCGTCAAAACTGTAAAATAAATTTAGCTCATAAATGGATGTGCCACTGGTTGAAAACTGATGTACATTCATGGGAAGAATCATCAAATCAAAATTAGAGATATAAGTGGAGGACACAAAAAGTAGTTCCTGGAAGTCCACCCTGTTTTGCAACTGACCTTAAGTAGACTAAATAAGCACAATAGCAAATAGCTTGAGTGTGCATTTACCACAGCTTTGGATTTTAGAGTTATTGGGAAAAATGAAAGACCTCATGTGCATATGTTACATGAGTCAATGAAAACTGCATTATTTTAGTATGGAAAATGTACTCATTTTATATGTTAACAATTGATTTCAGTAATTTCAAATAACCTGTAACAGTAAATTTGATATTCCTAGACATGGAAATAAAACATAAACACTGAATTAAAATGTGACTAAAGGCATGCCTCATATAAATGTTGATTTGAAAGTTCAAGCTCATTATTATTAAAACAATAACAATAATAACAATAATGAAGGAAGGAGTACAGGCAGGAGAAATCAGTAGTCCTATATGTTCATCTCTATAAATTTATTATTATATCTATACTAAGAGTTTCCATAAAAATACAAGTGAGGGCGAGGCAGAGGAGACAGATGGTAAGGATAGAACCCAGCATAAGCTTGGAGAGTATCCACTGAGAGAAAAACACTTTAGAATTGGTAAATACTATAATGAAATATGTTAATTAACATTACAAGGATTTAGGAATCAAGGCCCATCTGTGTGAAACAAAAATGGCCAATTTTCCCATCTGGGTTATCAAAGGATCAAACAGAGATTCTGACCACAATTTAGAAACAAACCATATGTTAAAGAGTCTTTTATTTTTCAATGAAATAGCATGTTTTGTAGGCATATTTTCAGAAATAATAGAAAAGACCCTTTCAAGCAAGTCTTCATTAATTTCCATGTTACTTTCAAAGTTTTTTTAAACTGGTTTTATGTGTGTTGCTGCATCTACATTGTTTTGGAGGTATCATTGAAACTCTACAGTGGCATTCTTTGTTCACAGGTTCTGGTTTATAAAATATACTTCTGATATCATCCTTCTGATATCAGTCCCTCCCCTCTTTTATTTTCTTTTAAAATTTTTCTGCAAACCTAAGAAATCTACAGTTCTCTCTCACTGGGAACTTTACAACACAAGTAAAAGTGTGCTTTGAAACACAGCATTGCTCATTGAAAGATTGTTATTGATTATGTAACACCAATCTGCCTATTTTGGTGCATACTTTGTGCAAAAAAATAGTACACTTTGTAGACTATGTTCTCTACTGAAAAACATGTACCTCCTTGAAGCAAAGAGTCCGAAGGCCCAGTTTACTAAAAATTAGTGATCCATCAGATTGATGGGCATAAAACGATCTACACTGTTGGCACCTTGAAATTTCTTGCATCAGTCATCAGATCATGATTTACTAATAGGATTTCAGGGCTTGCAAAATAGCACAATTCTAACCGTATATTAATATTTAATCTGGCATTTTAAATGCACCTAACAAAAGACCCTAGAGCTGCTGACAGGACCCTAAATTGTGAATTTCTTAGAATGGGAATTGAGCAGGTCCACAGTGATTTCACAAAACAAGAGAAAAAAGAAAATAAATGTGTTTCAACATTTCTCATGTAGCCCTTATAAGCCAAGGCTCTCATTTTTCTTAGAGAATTTATCATGCATTTTTAGGTGCTTTACTAGAGAATCACAAGATTGAGTCTGGCGGCTGGCTGCAAAATCCACAATTAGATGACAGCAGATGCATTTTGGTTAATAAATTTTATATTAGACAATTTGCTCCTAAAATAATTCATTGGCAGTTCCAAAATGTTACTAAATGAGCGAAGATGTAGCCTATAAATCACTTGAATCACCTTATTACTTGCTTTTAAGTAACTAAATCTGTACTGAAGTAGTAAGTTGTAGAATGTGCTCATAGACATGTGGGTTTGCTTTGCGATCTCATTTTCAGGACTCAAGATGATCATTAATGCCAAATTCCAGAGCTGTCCAATTCATCTTAAATGGGAGAGTGCAAAGAAAACATGGACAGAAACCTTAACCTGCTGATATTATCAAACATATGCAATTATTATATTTAGTGTATATGCTGCGTATAGAAAATGGGTGTTGTGGTACCTTGGCATTTATAATGAAAATATACCATAATTTATGAAAAATGTCCCCATAATAACAGGATGCCACCTGTAATAACAGAATGTTTATTAGTGCACAAATAAGGGTTATAAATGATGTTGCTTATCTATGAAACAAAACACAAAAGACAAGTTATTAGCAAAAGATAAATTACTAGGCAATATCTCAATGAGATGCTAGGTTTGTCACAAAAAAATCTTTTTATTTGCACAGACCAAAGCCTTTATAATCCATTTAAAATAATATACTTGCCACTAGGTGGCTATTTCTGATCAGATCATTTTACCATTTTAATTACATTTTTAATATCCTGACTGCATAAACAAAGATAAATTACAAACCCTGAACAAGCTGGGTGCTAGCTGAGGCATAGTCAGTAATAATATCAGCTTTTGTTTGTGCCTCCTCTAATTAAATTCTGAAATCTAGGCTTTGTCAATCAATAATTTTAATTTTAGAATCGCCTCTTGATCTTGCATTTCATGTTTGTTTGGGAAAATGATCAGTAGGACAAAGCTGATAATTTATGCAGGAACAATCTCTCAGCAGAGCTACATGCACATTCCTCCCCATCACCAGAAGCCTGCAGACTAAGCTTGACACAGGTCTAATTAGCATGCAGATATGTGTCGCCTCATTGGCAATTCAAATTGCTTTTTTATAATGTACTTCAAATTGTGCTACTCAAACATTGTATTTGATTTCCAAAGCCCCCTGGGCATCCCATAATGTCTCCCTTCATCCTGGGTATGAGGCATTTATTGAACAATCTGCTGAGATTGGCTGTCTTTTCGAAAACACCCAAACATCATATCCCTGGGTCCAGCTTTTCTTCTTGTCAGAGAACGACTTGTTCTTCTGCAGAATTCCTTGTGCCACGTTTGTAGGTTTTGCAGTGATATGTTCTCTCATAAGTTGCTTCTCCCACGTGGTTGATCTATAGAGGGCTTCACTCACTCCTATGCCACTCATTTTTAAAGTGGGGGAGGCGATCTGGTGAGCACACATTAATATGCGGCACATAGCCTCATCTCTGAATGCCAGTCTTCCATTCTTCATTAAACAAAAATGGTTGGATTGCAGGGGAGGTTGCTGTTCCTTTCTCCCACATACACATGCACACACAGTCACGTTCCCTTTTCTCAGGCACACGTACACGCACGCAACCACATTCACATGCACCTACACACCTACTCAAGACACCCAGAGCGTATCATTGTCAGGACTGAGTTATGTGTGAAAGTTGTCTGCTGCATACATGACAAATAAGGGGATTCCAGCATACACTGGGTTTTTTTTAAAAAAAAACCATGCAGCAACAAGTGGCAGAATCAATGGTGTACAGTTATTCAGCGATGTAATTCATTTCACTGACTTTGGCTCCTAGCCAGATCCGCCATCTGTCTCTAGCTCTACCTCTCCCCCTCTCTCTCCTCTCCCTCTCTTTCGCTGGAATTTGTCCTACATTTCGTAATGTTACATGCTTGCCATCCTTATTCTAAGCCAGAGGTACGACACCAGTCTCACCCCCATTCCAGCGTGGAGTTCTCTGAGTTCGGTGGCACTTGGGATATTCCACTTCAGTGCCATGTGAAGAAAGGGTAAGCAAAAAGCAAAAGGATTAATGCAAAAAAAATTATAATGTTCTGGTATCCAGTTGCTTCTGCTTCAGCCTTTTATCCAAATCCTTGAGATGGATCTGCCTCATCCAGGAAGTTGTCCTGCTTCGTTAGAGTATGTATCTTCGTTTCTTTATCAGACGCTGGCACTCGACGCCAGTGTACGGCTCCATGGAATGCCTGCTGTTGGACACTTGCAGAGCTCTGCCACCAAGCAACCTCCTGCATTGGGAATCGGGGGACTACTCCAGGATCTTATGCGTGCTTGCTGTTTGAAGCTGCAGAAAAGTGAATAATCAATTAAGTATTGATTTCTTGTAAGATTTGGTAAATTTCAAAGGCAAGACAAAGAGGATGGCTTAAGGAAACACTGCAGGGATTTGGCGTAAATTAGACAACTAACGGAAGCACAGAATAAAATAACACCTCAACTGAAGATTTCCTTGGAAGAATTAGCACCAGCTATTGGAAGACAATGGTGGATTTAATCAAAACAGCAGGCACGCAAGAATTTTACCCGTGAACCAGAAAAAGGAGCTAATTATAACCACCTTTTTAATGGAGCTAATTTGACTGAATGGATGCAAATGTGCTTTATTTATGGATGAAGAAGCAAGCCTTACTGCATGATCTTGGGATCATCGTATCTGCTAAGCTTTGCAGCTCCTGTTACCTTCAGTACATTTTTATTTCCGGAGAAGGTATTTGTATGTAAACAACAGCTAACCATGCAAAAGATTCATCGGAACAATATAGTATGGTATATGAGATATAATCATAATTTTGCAGCCTCTCAGGATTTCCCCTAACTTGGGGGTGTTGCAACATTTGGGTGCAATGGGTTATGGTAAACAATAAATGAATGATGCTAAACTGTTGTGATTTTTCAATGTGTAGTTTATTAATCTTAGCTTTCTTAACATGTTGATTCTGAATTATCTGGCAATAAATACACAATGAAAGGGAGGAAATTGTTGGGTGGGGTTATTTTTATGCATTTGCAGTCGTCTTAGAGATTGGAATGTGTAGGTCCCACCAGCCCAAGAGCTCTATAATTATAAAAGAACGGTAAAAATTTTTGACAATTTGAAGAATTGGTTTTATAATGGGAACAATGTGTTATAATCAGTAAAAGAAGAATTGTTATGTTTTCTCTCTGGGTAGAATGATCTTGAGTGGTTAACTCCTCTGTTGCTGATGAGAAGTAAATATCTTATAACTGGTAATAAGGAGAGATTGTGATGACAATGCTTTGTTCCTGTGCATACTCACATTTCAAGTTGAAGTGCATTTTAAACATTTCCTTCCATTCTATTATTTTCCTTTCTATTTTTCTTCTTTTCATCATTTCTGTCTTGCAATCTATGTTCCCTGAGCAACCATAGGAACCAAGTTACATTAAGCCTCAACACAAAGACCTTGTAAGAATAATGAATCCTCATTTGCATCGACATTTGTATTCAGATTTGCCAGGCTATAAACTTGGCAGATCAAGCGGAATATTAAGTAGAGGCTTCCATGGTAAATTGTGACTCTTGAAATTGCTAAGTGTTCCTTCCTCTTTTCTCTCTCTCTCTGTCTGTTGTGGCAGGTAAAGTCTCATGACTACTGGCTTCTTAAGAAGAGTATTGGCCCCTTTGTCTTTCAGGATATTATGTCAGTTTTGAGGAGAAAGGGAAACCAGTAGCAGGTATTGTGGTTGAAGGTGTAACGTGACATGTGACTGGAGCACTAACTCTAGAGGCCAGACACCATGAGAGAGGGGACTTTAAGCAATTCAAGTGGTAGAAAAAAATAATCATTTGTGGGTTAATATTTATTTTTTCTCATATATTCAATATAGATTCACTCCATAAAAGTTCACAGTCAGTTTTACAGTTTCTAAGGGTTCTTGGAGGACCAAGGTAGCTTTTTACTCACAAAATAATTGAATCAGGCCTTTCTGAGTTATCCTTGCCTACTCTTGCAATATTTTTAAATATGGTATTCTAATAAATCATTATGGATGTACTGGAGTTTTATTTGATTCTGAAATGGTAAAAGCAGAATAGTTATATTTAGTTCAAACAAACTCAGAAGTTTAGATATGACCTAGAAGGCCCTGTCTACAACACAGAAAACAATGGGGTGAAAATGTAATCTTCAATTTCCATGCATGGTCTACAATATGTGGTGCCAAGAAAAGTGAGTAATTGGAAACATTTGCGCATGCCTTAATTTTTCATGCCTTATCCCAGTCTTTCAGAGTCTTGTAAACAGAGCCTAAAGCTTATTAACTATTTCTCATTTCTTACCATGATTTTTTTTTTATCTCAAAAATCCTTCACTAGTAGGGAATAGTAAAACATATTAGAATAGCCTTATAACAAAACATAATGGGAATTTTATCATTGGCTTTCCTTTTTAATGCTATTTTTAAAAACCTAAATAATGTAAATAGTAAAACGTAGACTGAATTCACTATAAAGAATTCCCTCGCTGCAAGGAAAGGTGTGAACTTGCAGTAACACTGAAAGAAATTGACTTAAGTACTGCATCTCTTACTTTAATTCTAGGTAAGATTTAATTATATGTGGGGAAATGTAAGAATATTTTAAGGAAGATGCTATATTTCTAAAAATATTTTTGGAAAACATGTACCAGGAAATATGGAAACTGAAGAATAACACTTTTTAAGAATCCATAAATTTGTAAAACTATTTATTATGTATTAGTGCATATAGTATGATTTATATTAATATATGACAATGTAATACATTATAATGTAAGTTTTAGATATTCATCATAGTAATTGAATTATGGAATCTGAAAAGAAAAATATAAATAATAAATTTGGGGAAATTTACATGTTTGTATTTTATAATTTTATCATTAAAACAATAAACTATTAGATGATTTGATACTAATTACACTTGTACTAAAAAACAAGAGTACTATAACTGAAAAAAATTTTCATGTGAAAAAGTGGAAACATAATAATGGACATAAATTCTCAACCAATAATCAAGGATCAAGTTAGACAATATTTTTAAAATTTTATTTTAACTACTGTTTTTCTGGTTTTTTTATTAATACATGTTTGAAGTACATAATGATTACAATCACTGTAGGAAATCGGTACATGTGCATAACAAATTTCAATTCCCTTCTTTTCCACTCTTCCTCCTCCTCTATTTTATTTTTCCAGCATCAGATGCATGTATTTATTTTACAAGTTATAATATATTTAAATTGGCTTCTTTTCCAAGAGTCTTAATGAGGCCCCTTTACATTGAAGTATAACTATGAGTCTTTTAACACATTGCAAGCAAAGCTTGGAGGTTGATATTACTTTGAAATATAAGATTGCTTATAAAAGTCAAGCAAAGACACCAATGCATTTTTTCAACATATATTTTCTATTTCTCATAGATCTGAAATTCAATTTAAGAGGCTTTAAAATGGTATTTTTACTTATGTGAAAAAGAGTGCTGAGTTTCATACCAAAGTGAGAATACACTTGGTTTTAGTCAAGAAACACAGGTTGGTTGTTTATTCAAATAGGATTTGGAAGGCAAAAGATTCATATTTATACCTTTCTTCAACATGGCCCATTAATTTGAAACTGTCTTCTTTAATAAGTGCTAATGATTTGGTTGATTACATTTGTAAGTGTACTTACCATGAACTTTTGGGAATCAGCTACTGTTGTATCTCTACCAAGAAAAGAGATTATTTCATTAGCTCATTTGGTTTCTAAACATCAGAAGTGAGAATTTTATCCAAAGTGGTATTAGTAATATTTTTTAACATACACACAGGAAATCATGTATTTGTGCCTAGATGTTTCTTAGATAAGGAGACATTTATTACCTATAGTCTCTTCTCATATAGGAACAATCGGATATATACTTTAAACTATACATTCAAAACTATTTAAAGCTTGTATCTAAATGCAAGTTTCATATTCAAGTCTAAGAGCAAACAAGCATAGGAAAATCACACCATGGCATGAAATCAGGTCAATTTTACTGTCTTCTATAGTAGAAGATTTTTTTTACTAACAGGTCAAGATCCACATTGCTACAGAGCTTTCTGACTAAACCATTTAGTCACAGGTAACTAAGAAGGTTTGTTAGCTGTGGAAACAACACCCAGAAAATAGGTCTGGGGGTCTAAGAGCAGGCTGGTCCTTGTCTTGTGTGGATCAAAGGAACAAAGCCTGTGTTTTTATAAGCCAGTTTTATAGAAACTGGGCTTTGCTAAATATAAAATTAACACATTTCCTTGATCATTTTGAGGTGGATGAGGGCTTTTGTCAAATTCCCAAAGAGCTCAGATTTGTGGCTTAGACCACAACTCTTAGCATGCACTTGTATTTGAGTCTTGATCTTTAGGCAGTTCAAAATTTTCACTCCTGAGGGAAACAATCCATAGCACTGTTCTGATTATATTTTCTTCCAGCCAAACAATAAAGGGATTTTCTAGATCTATAATGATTATAATTAGTTCTATATATGTGTGTGTGTGTATATGTATATATGTGTGCATATATGTATATATATGCATATATGTGTGTGTGTATATATATATATATGTATATACACATAATTTCCTCTCAACTGTAAGGAGATATGGATGAGTAGATTAGTTTCAATATAATCATGCTGCTCTGATTTTAAAGTTTATCAATCATTATTGTTCAGGGATATATTACCACTTCATAAATACAAACTTAATTATAAAAATATGTATGCACCTGTATGACATATGTATTGGTGTACATGTATATGATCAAAATATGCTTTGGTAGTTAATATATATGACTTCTGTATATAGAAATAATGAAATAAAAAGATAGTGGAAGAAAGAAAATAATCAAATGAGTAATACCAAAGAAAATATGTTTTCACCTGTGGCATCATTTGATTATCTCTATTTTCAATTAAAATCCTAGCTCTAATATTTATTATTTAAATATTTATTTTATAGGTGATTTGTAACAGAGGTCCTTACACCAGGAGTAGAAAAACTTACTGATATTGCTGGAATTTTAAGATTGCTTGAAGAATTTTATTCAAATTATGAAAGAATACATATTTATTACTAAAATAACGTGAATGAAAATAATGTGTATTTAATATTCTATCTGAAAGTTCCTTTTAGTATTATTGTTACTTTAGTGGGCCAGGGATTTAGATCAGTGGTGCTGCAAGCACAAGGTTCTGAGTTAAATCCCTGGTACACCCCACACACAAAAGTGTTTTTACTTTAAAAACAGAATGTTATTTTAAACAAATGATTTACCTTCTTTACATTACCAAACATTGCTGTAAATATTTTAAACAATAATTCAAAGTACTTTTAGAATAGCCCTGTATCTGATTGCACTAAAATTATCCATCTAATGACATTTATCAAGATAATTATAAAAGGGCCGGGATTTAGCTCAGTGGTTCTGGCGACTGTCTCGCAAGTGAAAGGACCTGAGTTTGATCCCTGGCACCACCAAAAAAAAAAAAAAAAAAAAAAGATAATTATAACAAAGCAGTTAAAATTACTATTTTATTTTAGAATTACTATTTTTTTTTTTTTTCAAATTAGACTGTAGATATCCTTTCCAAACTCCTTTGGAAAATATTTCACAACCTGCCATAGCAAAAACTCACCTAAATCCAGTATTTTTCTTTCAATAAAATAATCACAAATTGGCTTTTTCTTAAAAATCACCCATTGGACATTTGAATATTAGAATGAGTGCTGTTTCAGCACGCAACTTGAAATTGCCTAGCTGGCAAACAAATTTTATATTTTTTATTAAACTTTAAAGATAATGGGCTAGAGTAATCTGCTATGATTTCAGAGTTGTGGTGAGTGCTTCTTGCCCTACATTTTAAAATATCCTGGAGCCATCTTCCCAATGTCCTCTGGAGGTGCTGCTGACTGTTTGCTCTGTCATACAGGTAATTATCTCTCAACTGTTTCAGTTTTACAACTTCAACCGAGGGCTGTGCTCTTCATCCCTCACTCCGCTGCCTTAATGAGTTTATCTCCTTGTCTAAACTGTTTTGAATGCTATTTCATGGTTCTACTGCTTTTGTTTGTATTAATGATTAAAAGTACTCTAGCTTCCACTTAAAATCCTACTTTTTGCATGAAACTTTACTAATGTAATGTCTCTAAGAGTTAAGAGTTAGTTTCTTATGAGTTAGTTGAAATGTGGAATTTGAAAACATATTAATGAATTTTTATGTTTGTTTAATTTAATTTATTGTTTGTTTTTCATTCAAGGATTTTATTTTTACTTATGCATGATTTTATTATATCATGAGTTGTTCTTTTGGAAAACAATGGCTCACTAAGTTATCTAGATGTTTCAAATGTTCTCACATTTAATTACATAATACCAAAAATAATCACATTCATTAACACTATCATCATGACCTCTTCTAAAATATTATGATATAATGAGAATCTGTTTCCTTCAATGTGGTAGATATTTTTTTTTACTCTTCAAGAAAATACCGGTATAAAAGGGTCTACTTGAGCTCAAACTCAGTCACAAAATTGATTTACCTTGACATAACCAAACTGATTTCTACATAGTGATCAACAAATTTTTATGGGCATCTCATATTCTGTCATAAAGAGTATTAAAAGTCATGTAGCTAAGAAAAAAGTTAATGAATTTAGGCAGGGATTTGGCTTGGTGTCACCACCTGCCTGGCAAGCACAAGGTCCTGAGTTCAATCTCTGGTACCAAAAAAAACTAAAATAATAAATGAATTCATTGGTAAATTAATTGCTTCTTTGAAGAGCAAGATTGTGTGAGTATATGTGTGTGGGTGCATCTAAGCATATTACCCTTGCATTAGATGAAGAACATGATGACTTTTAGTACAGTTTGGCGTTATTTTGTTCACGCTAAGCTGAGAGTCTCTCAAGTCTAACACTCCGTCCAAATTTCAGCCCACTGGGAAAAGGTAGCAAAGGTGTTATAATGAAAATAATGTTGATGTTAAAGACTCCCTGAAATTACTCTATGATCCCTCAGAGGTCTGGGACCATGCCTCAAATATAACTAACCAGAAGGAATCTGAAGCATAGCCATCAATTTTTATTAATCATTATCAGTATCATGTAATGTTCACTAGAACTCATTACCACTGATAGTAACAATATTTAAGATTTCTAAATTACTTTGCAAAGTATAATGTGCATATAAACAAGATTTTGTGCATAATATTCTCAAAGGATATATATATATATACATTTATATATATACATTTATATATATATATATGTATATATATATATACCTTTTTCTTTAAAACTCAATAAACTCTCACTACTTTTATAAAACAGAAAATTAAAGCTACATTTAACAAGTTTTACAAAGTCACAAAACCAATAAATGGCAGAATCCAGATTTATATGGAGGATTTTCTGAAGTTAGTGTTTTCATTTTATCATACCTGCTCAGTATAAATCTTTTACAACCTCCTCTAGTTTAAGAAATACTGAATATTTCCTGTATCATCAGCTTATTAGCAAGTCTCCATTTAAGCACTATAAGAACATTAAGCATAAATCGTATACATATTTCAAATCCTTAATAGCATGGAAGTCCCCTTTTACATCTATTTCATCACAATTAAAAGACAACTATACTTATGTGATATTACTCAACATGCCTAGTTAGTATTTTTAACTGCTGTGATGAATGATGGCTGATTTGGTCATTATATTGGCCAAAATTTTCAGTGACCATTTCATGGTTCAGTTATTCTAACCTTCAAGATGACCATTTCAATTAAGTCTTGTGATAAAATAAATTACATACAGATCAGCTGCAACTGTGCTGACCAAAAGGAACTTCTGTACGTGTAGGGAGTGTAGAACAGGGAATAGAGGCTTAAAGTAATTTCTAAAATGTACAAAAAGCTATTCCATACAACTTTTAAGTGAAGACAACTGAAGCCATAGATCCTAGCCATGATGCTAATTACCTATGCAAAGTAAGAAAATATTTACTATCACCATGTTTTGATTTTCTTGTCAATTTAATGAGAGGAATTTTCTACATAAGCTTTAGTTTCACTTTTGGTTTTAATATTGAATGATTTTGACACAGAAATAAAAGTGCCTTCCATTATTTGTAGTTTTCTGTATTTAGAAGTTCTCCTTTCCTGCCAGTCTGACTTCTCATTCTATACTGATATATTTCAAATCAAATTCATTGCCTAAATCTACATATGAAAGCTTTATACAACTCTTTCTCGGCTATATAAACTTTGTTAAGTGTGAAATTTAGTAAAATATACTCTGAATATTTATGAATTTTTCCACTAAGCAAAAATGAAATTGTCTGTGATATTTTTTATGATAAATTTAGGGTAATGCTTTCAGATATTGATTTTTATCTCCTAAAGATGCAGTATAATACATCCTGAAATAATGACAAGAAGCCTGTAAGAACATTAGTAGTGTAGGGGAAGGGAGAGAGAGGTAAGTTGTTATGCTTGTTTGTGATTTCTGTAATTGAGGAAGAAGTTTTTCAGAGTCAACCTGTAAAGAATCATTTTTATTTCTTCATCCAAGGGACATCAAATTATTGTTAGCAGGAATCCTTTGTGTACATAATTTTCCATTGCATGACTGTAATATTTACTATTTACTTTAGAACATCATCTATTATTGAATAATAAATTTCTAAATCTCTGTAGAAAAGAAAAATCATCCAATGTTCGGGGTGCAGAAGTACATGTAGACAGTAGTTTTATGGTCATTTCACTGCTATTCCACCAAAACAGCTTAGTCTACCTCTGGAAGAGAAGGGTCAACATAAGGAAAGAACTGACACATAGTAGGCCGTCAATGCCTAGTGGTTCCCTGGGGAGTTCTTGTCCATCCCTGAGACTCAACTTCAAATTTTAAACAGAAAATGGCATCTTCATCCGTGGAGTAATGTGGGGACACAGTTATGAAATTAATAAAGAGAGAATTCATTAGTTTTACAGTTATTGTTCAAATTATATACACAAAACATGCCCAACATTAGAGGACTATTCAAATAAATTAAGGAGCATCAATGCAACATAATATAATACAGAAATTTAAATAATATAAATCTGTAAACTGATTATACAGAGTGATATCTAAGATTAAAAAGTATAGAAGAATGTATAGGGTATGCTTTCATGTGTGTAAAGATATATACATACATTTGAATATGCAAATAATGTAAGGGTTACAAACTGATAAAAAATTGACTTTAAAAGACTAAATTTTCAGTGACTACTCTGGGTACTTTGTTTTTATAACATTAGTAAACCGGTTTTAAGATAGTTAAATTTAATATAGAAGAGAATTACTTATATATTTATATGGAAAACTGTTGAAGAAACAAAGTTGAAAAAAGGTCATCATATCATTAGTTTCTTACATATTGTAAAACCAGAGAAAGGCTATTTTTAATATTTCAACTCATAAATACATAACTTGGAACAAACAGAGCCAAAATCTATTGTTAATTGGACTGCCAAATAGAATATGATTGTTTCATCTGCCAAATCCAGCAGACCTCATTGTTGGAAAGTAAAAGGGGTTTGTTAATTCTTAAGATACTATATATTTGATGTCACATGTTAGGATATTTTCACATGTTCGATTTTCTATTGCTATTTAAGTAAAATACGCTGCTGCTTAATTGAACTTTTAAATATTATTTTTAGAGTTACACAACAGAAAGGAAATGGTTATCTCAGAGCTAACGTATTATAGTTCATTTCACATGCACTCTGGCTCCAATCTATTTTTCCAAATTTATATTCCCATCCTTTCTTATTGTACCTCTATGTTACACACAAATTAATCTTCTCTATTGTTCAGTGAGCGTGTCTTATCCTTGAATAGTCTCTTAGCCTTGCCTCTTATACTGTTCTACCCATGTTCATGCCATTCATGGAAGTGAAATGTCCTCAAGCAGTCCATTTTATATACTTCAGTTGAAAGATTTCTTTATTCGCTGATCTCATATGCATAGCACTTGTTTTACAATGTCTTCTATTATGGCAGTCTGTGCACATGTCAACTTCTCTAACAGATAAATTGAAGTACCATGAACGTAGGAAGCCACTTCATCCACGTCTTCCATATTTAATCACTTCACATGTTCTAGCAGGCTGGCTACTGCCCTCCTAGAGGACACATCCACTGGGGCCCAGTAGATGTGTAGGTGAACAGCAACAATGAATTTAGACCCTCTGAAGATTAAGCTCATCAATTTGGAAGTGCATAAAAAATAACCACCTCAATGCAAAATATAATAATCCCTACTTATAATTAAAAATAGTTCCAAAATTTATTCTCAGATTTATTTTTTACAGGCTACAAAAAAGTTAAGTTCCATGTCTTTTGCTAAGCATTTGCGTTTTAATTTCTAGTCCCTTAATTATTCAAGCATTATTCTTATGAAGCCTCAAATTCTTCAATTGGCCTTTAGGCCATGCTTAATAAGTGACCCTTGTAAACTAATTTAGTCCCTTCACTTTTTAGCAAAGTCATTTTGATTTCTCTCCTTAAATACAAGAAGTTATTTCCCTATTGTCTTGATGATATTGTCCAGCACTGTCCTTGTACAATTCCTTCTACCTTTAATTTGATAATATGGAAAACAATGATTCTTAAATCCCAACATTATTCTGTTTCACTGAACCTGTGCTTCACGCAGCAATAGAATAAGTGTGCCATTTTGCAGTATTTTGTTTTTGGTTTGTTTTTTTCAGCTTTAATTGAGTTTATTGGTACATTTTAGGGATACAGTACAGTTACATTCATTGTTGGGATCTTGTACCTCTACATGACAAGTCTTGCCCTTACCTCTGCCCTCCCTTCACCCCTCCTCCCCTCCCCATCTACAAACCATTTTGCAGTTTTTTAAATAATGTTTTTTATCATTTTGTATGTTTTTATAGCATAAAATATCTTTAAATATACTTGGCAATAGATTGTAGGAATTATTTTTCAACTATTAATGAAACATTGGATGTCTCTCAGGTACCTCACTGTATTATTGTAGTTTTGTATTGTATTGTACTTTGTAATTCCATGGAACACTATTTGTAGAAGCTATAAAAATATGAACAATTAACACTTAAATGTTACCTGTTATGTGTAAAGAAAGAATTGCTCCAAGAAATTTACGTATATTTTCTCAATATCATAACTCTCTGAGGAACTAACAGCTTTCTCTGTTCAACTATTAGTTATGGAGAATTTAAATATGGAGAAGTTAAAAACATCTAAAGTCATGAAACCAGAGCTAGTGACTTGAAGTTGCTTAAATTATTGCAGGGAACCCCCTCAGAGCTCATCCTCCTAATCATGGCATAAAAATGCAACCAATGTCAGATTTTAAGCCATTTGTTATGTATGATATGAAAAGTAGCCTGCTAAATTCATTTAATTCTACCACCCAGACATTTAATAATTTTTATGCACTTGAAAATATTTTGAAATCTGCTATAGGATTTAAAATGTAAAAGTCATAGTGAATTTCTGTGTGTCTCTAATGTGCAGGCTCCCATAAGACGTCATGGTAATTTCACTGTCTTCGAAAATTACATGTTGATTTTTAAGATAATTCCTTCTGAAGTTTTCTCAAAGTCCAAAAAATAGAACTACAACTAATCTGGAGAAATCCAGATATTTATCCTAGAGTTTTTTTTTTTTATTGAGTTTATTGGTACATTTAGGGATACAGTACAGTTACATTCATTGTTGGGATCATGTACCTTTACATGGCAAGTCTTGATTCTCATTTTTTCCCCTTACCTCTGCCCTCCCTTCACCCCCTCCTCCCCTCCCCATCTACAAACACTTTATTTTCATCTTTTCATTCTCTCACATTTTTTTCTTTTCCCTTT
>NW_022900917.1:35506886-35507651 GCF_012274545.1 Fukomys damarensis | reverse complement strand
TTTCTATACAAATAACAGACAGACAGAAAGAGAAATAAGGAAAAAATTCCTTTTACAATAGTATCCTAGAGTTTTAAAATTTAGTGTATATAAATTTTAAGAATAAGGATCGTGAAAGGTTTCTATGTCATTAGTAAAGGCTATGACTTAAAATAAGACCAATAGCGCCACATCAAAGATGGCTGGGCAGATCTATTTCTAATATAAGCAAAAAATACCAGTGAGACTACCATGCCATTGGCTCGATATCATCTCGGTGGATCAAAGCACTTGATATTCAAAGGCAGCCAGGCTTCTACATGTACTAGACATTATGGTGTGTCATTCACAATTGCTTTGAAGGGAAGGTGCTACCCCTACATAGTCACGTGTGATCTCCAGGTGGCTCCATGCTAATCACCTGCTACTTTAGAGGTAAGGCATTGCTGAGCACAAATGGGGGTTCTAGAGTACACTGTGCATATCCACTGCAGGGATACTCACGCAGACCTCCTGAGTGGATCACCTGTGACATACTTCTTATGTGTACCTTAATGATTTCAGTTTAGGAGAACAGAGATATCCATATTTTTTTTCTTTTTATTGAGTTTATTGGTACAATCTAGGTATGCAATACAATTACATTCATCATTGGGATTCTGTACCTTTACATAATAGGTCTTGATTCTCATTTTTCCCCCTTGTCCCTGCCCTCCCTTCACCCCCTCCTTCCCTCCCCATTTACAAACACTTTATTTCCATTTTTTCATTTTCTCATATTTTTTC
>NW_022900917.1:35494554-35506526 GCF_012274545.1 Fukomys damarensis | reverse complement strand
AAAAAAAAATAAATTAACATTTCTAGACCAATATGGTTGTCCATTTCTGTACAACGCCAACTCAACACAGTAAATTGGGATGACTTTTTCCAAAGTTGGCAGCACCGTTATAATTTCCCAAAATTCAATTTATATATATATATATATATATATGCATATATATATTTATATAAAAAGACTAATAATAGTATGCTATGCATCGATAGCAGTAACCTGAGATATCCATATTTTAAACATCAGAGCCTTTGGGCTATGGCTGATTTACTCCAGCCATGAGAAGTGGTAACGCAGTCTTAAGAACCACTATATCACCTTCTATTTTGTTTTATGTTTGTATCTGAACACCTAGGTTTTTGACATCTTTCTTAATTTTTAAGATATGAAAACCGATCAAATCTCTGACCCATTCTAAATCTTGCCCTCTTGGTGGGATCATTATATTTTTCAGTATACAAGTATAGTAAAACATTGTTATTCCATGTCCCTTATTGATACTGAGATACAATCATTGCATGCTGTGATAAGAACTGAAATCACACATTCACCTTCAGTCTAAACTCCCCGTTTCCAACCACAAATAGTGATGCCTCAAATTTGCTAATATAATTACTTTACTGAACTTGCTCTTGCTTTTTATTACATTTAACCATTCACTTTTGTTTTCTTGCTATGTATCAATATATTGCTTTCTCCACTTCCCACTCTACTCAGGATGTATTCTGTCATGTATTATTTCAATCAGTTTCATGGTTTTAATTTTTATGTCCTGTAAGCCTACTGTAAAAAAAGATAGTGTTTACAGAATGTCAGTCAATTCATAGCAGAAAATATGAGACATTTTCTCCTTTAAGACAGAGTAACTTGAGCACTCAGTGAAACATAGCAATCACTGACATGGGTTTCACCCTCTACGAAAAATACATATTTTTTTTTTCTCCATCCAAAATCACATTTCATTGTGGATGTCATTATATGTGTCAATCATTTGCATATATCATTTTTTAAGTTTGTTATACATTGTACTATGTCAACATGTAAAGTCCAGTAGAAAGGTACATGGAAAAGACACTCTTCAAGATATTTCTAAGTTGTAATTCACTTAAATATTTTTTCATAAGATATTCACCTCTTTTTCTTTCTACCATGTCCCTAAGACACCAGCTTCAGTTTGGAATTCTTGACTCAATCTCTAGTAAAGATTGAATTAGTTAAAAGAAATCACTGAAAGCCTGGCACTAAAAATTATCATCTATCTTTATACACTTTTTTTGGATATACCAAAAGTTCTTTTGACACGTTTTTAGTTATATTTTTCTTTGGTACATTACTGAATCAAGAAGAGTTGAAACTCTGTGAATAAAAATCTCTCTTGTACTATTTCTTATGACAAAAATGAAAACTTTGCCTCACTTAATTCAATATTAATTTATGTACATTTATAATGTAGCTCAGAAAATATGAGAAAGCCACTGAAAATTTGCAGTTAAAGACATGCTTATTCTCTAATTTCTCTGAGGCTGTCTCATCACATATAGACACACATCAATGATAGGGATTTTTATGAAATTTGCCTTCCTAAGATCAAGACAATCTAACAGTGGAATAATTTTTTACAAACATGCATTATCTAAAAACCATGAAAAATGAAAACCAGGTTTTTCTGCTCTGCCCTTTTTGACATCAACTCATAATAAATGGAGTGTCTATTTCCTCAGCCTTGACTTCTCTAGCTCACTCTTAAATAGCCAGCAAGGGAATTAGATGCCTATACATTTTATACCAGTGCCATCAAGTTTTAACGTTTTTGTCTTTTTCTACAAACTATAAGTTTCACAATCTCTATAAAGGTAATTTGTTTTCACTAACAAAAACATGAAAACTTTTTAATTTTAAATATTTCATATACGGCAGGAAGAGCTAGTAATAGTTCTAAAAACACTAAGTAAAATAACAATTTTCATATTTGTTCTGGTGATGAAGATAAAGACAAATTTATTTTATGCATATCTTTCTGTAAGAGGAATGATACCTTTATGAAATAAAATGAAGCAGGTGTTTATAATCAAAGGTAAAATACTCTGAGACAGGGATTTAGTTTAGTGGTGTTGCCACTTGCCTCGCAAGCACAAGATCCCAAGTTTGATGCCCAGTACCAAAAAAAAAAAAAAGGATATTTCTCCAAACATACAAGATTGTATATATACAAAATAAACTAGGTATTAGCTATGGTTGTTTTTAAGTATGTTGCTAGGAAACTATTTTATTTTTATATAAGTAAGAAGAGTGCTTTGTATACTTTCTTCGCTAATACTGCTATTACATTAAATGAAAAAATGCAAATACTTAAAAGATAGTCTTATTTCAAGTTGTTTATTCAAGACATATGTTGAAACTAAACTCTATTAATTATTTCAAATTATTCTTAGACTTGGATTCCTAAAATAACTCACTTTTAAAGAGGAAAATTTATTAATTATCCTTTATCTCAGCCACTTGATAGATATTTTTAAGATGTACTAAAAATAGATGAAAATTAGTAGTGAAAATTCAGTTACTAGATACACAACAATTAAAAAGAAAAAAGGACATGCTATTGCCCAAGCAGCTTGGTGGGCTATCAGTGAATGTTTAGAGACCAAGAAAACATACAAACATTTTTTTTCCTCTCTTCTGCTACAGATTTCACATTTTATTTCTCAGAGTGAATCCCTGCTTAGAGAATCATCAGTCCAGGATACACAAACTCCAGATGTGCTCACTGTATAAACTTACTTCTGACTCTGGACATATTATTGTAAATCACAAAACAAATAAGTAAGCTGAAAAGTCTCTATTGCACCAGCCTGATGGCATCATATTAGAAAATCCTAAACTTGTTACTAGATTTTTTAAAAATGGTTGGTCTTCTGTTTACAGTTAATTTAAATACTGGAGTTATTTTTTAAATTTTTTTCTGTGGTAAATTTTTCAAAGCAAAAATTCAAGGAAAATATGTCATTTCAGGCATATTGGATTTCTAGAAAGAAAATGTAACTTCTAATTATGTGAAAATAAAAATTCATGTGATCCAAGTTAATAATGCATTTTTGTAGAAAAAAAATATATCGTATCAAAGTATACTATATGTGCATGGCATTATATATAGTAAATTTTTATATTTATCATGAAAAAAAAATCACAGAAGCTAATATGTCTAACCTAGTCATTAAAGAACTCCACCATTTGATGAAGTAGGATAAAGTAGATTTACTAGTGTTGCAGCAATGGGAATTAATCAAAATTAGCCTATGATCTTTATAGTAAAAAGGGCAGATATGCTCATAACTAATGTCTGGATGGTGCAATAGACAAAGTTCTGGTTTCTGTTGTATAAATGGAACATCTATTTGTATTTCTTAAACGCAAGTGTGTAATACAATGATGCACTTACATGTGTCTAATTGTTTTATGAATAAATTACAGGTCAAACACATGGTATTAACACCTGTGATCCATATGGTCCTTTTGAATTCGCAGAATATGTTCATATTTATAACCTCCTTTAGAACCTGTGCCAAGAAAGGTAAATGTCTAGGGTTTCTAATTTAAAGTTTAGAGAGTGCACTTGGAACTATGTACCTACTAAGTGATGAAGGTGAATTCTGAATTCAGCTCTTAGCCCAAATTTCAATGTTCCTTTTATTGAAACATATATGCCATTAGAGGTAATCTGAAATGTGCATAAATTCAGATTTATTTCATGTAAGCAATTATTAGAGAAACTAGTTACCAAAATATGAATAAAAGAAGGACAAAAAAGAGAAATTAATACTTCAGTAAATCGACTAGAAGATTCTGATGTCAATACTGTTCGTTAGGCTCTGGCCTTAGTGAGGAGAAAATGGATTCTTCTATCTCTTTAATTCTCCCCAGGCCCCACCTTCTTGCACCAGGTCTTAATAGTACAAGTTGATGAAACTTCTATAGACATGACTTAACAAACAGAATCTGAAGCTCCTAATCACGTATACATGAGAGAGAGAGAGAGAAGAGGAGGACGAGGAGGAGGAGAAAAGAGGACAGAACACAAAAAACATTTTGAAAATTAATTTGATCAACCCTTTTATTTTTAAAATAAGGAAAACAAGTCCAGAAAAGAAAATTGTTAATGGTACCCTAATAAGTAGTGGAGCTAAGTCTAAACTCCAAGCCTGATAACCTTCTATCTGTAGAGATTTCCACAGCCTATAGCTAAGAACCTGAAGCTGCATTTTACCAAAAGGGAAATAAAAAATTCAGGGCCTCACCACAAGGCGCATATGGCCAGGAGAACCTCAGAGAGGTAATTAATTACAAAAATTCCCAGACTTGTAGATTTCATGGAGAAAAAAAAATTTAGATAACTAGTGGGAAGGGTAGGGGAAAGGTAATAAGGGAAAAGGAAAAAAAAATAGGAGAAAATGAAAAAATGGAAATAAAGTGTTTGTAAATGGGGAGGGGAGAAGGGGGTGAATGGAGGGCAGGGACAAGGGGAAAAAATGAGAACCAAGACCTGTCATGTAAAGGTACAAGATCTCAATGGTGAAAGTAACTATACTGTATACCTAAAATGTACCAATAAACTCAATGAGAGAAGAAAAAAATTCATCTTTTTCTTGACAACATTTTAATTTTGCTAAGAAGAGACACTTAAGAATAAACAAAGGGGCTCTCCCCTGCCAGGCCACTGCCATTGCTCCAGTGCCAGGAAGGTAGCTGCATGGGTGCCCTTGAATCCCTTCCACCCCCCACCCCACCCCACCCACACTCAGACCTTCTGATTGTGCCAGTCTTTAGACCCACTCTGCAGAGGCAGAGGTGGTCATAAAGGATATTTTTCTGAGTTCACAACTTTGAACATCTTTAAAGAAAGTGTATGGGAAACCTGTAGTACAACTGTGTGGAGTACAACCATTCAGGAGGTTGGGGAACTCAATCTGGACCTTTCAGCCCAAGGTCACTCCTGATCATGGGGTTCTACCATCAGCTAGCTGAGATCAGGGGTCTTGGTTCTGCACATGGCTGCACATATTGTATATTATGACAGTAGAGATATAGTCTGAAAGAGGCCCTTCAAGTCCATTTTTTTTCTTTCTTTTCCTCATTTCACCTCTGCAAATTCTTTCTTTTCTCTGTCCTCTTTCTCCAACTCAGACTCTTGCTCCACCATATTATCCCTCATCTCCCTTTCTGTTTCTGCTCCTGCCGTAACTCAGACTTCTTCTTTTTTTCCCTTTTCTTTATGTTCTTTTCTTCTGTCATTCTACGTCACACAGGCATCAGTGTGAAAGGGGAAAGTGAGCCCCTATTAGGGTTAAAGGGATATATTCTTGTCCTTATACTTCTACTCTGTCTATCCCTTTTTAATTGAACAGTTTCCTGAAGATTGTGTGGCCATTCTATATCCTCTGGCTTCACGTGAAACCTTCTCCAATACTTTTAGTTATCTACTCTTCTCATCCTAGCTCTGTCTGAGCCTCCATCCTAAATGGTAAATATACTATGTTGAAAAGTTTGTTCACTTCAGACATGTTTTTGACTGCTTCTTGACTTAAATTTAATTCACATGGTTTAAGGGTGATAGTCTAGTCACTACCACAGGTGGTCAGTTTCCAAATTGTGGTTGATCATATTGTGCTGCTGATTGTATCAATTAGGATAAAGTATTGTAGTTGATTTGATGAGCTTCTTTCTCTGATATTATGAAGATGAGAATGTCCATGGGTAGTTAGAGATGCAGAAGCTATGGCACAACTATATCAGGAAGATTTAGGTGATAACCCTGAAATCAAAACAAGGACAGCCCAACAACAAAAATACAAATGAGAAAAAACTTAAGCAAGACACAGAGACAGACTTCCATTGACCAATGGCAAACAGTAGGGCAAATTAGGATGAAAAGGCTGATATTGAATCATGTGGACATCCTGAACTCAAAGTACAGGAAGTAACAAAACCAAACAGGCTCTAGAAAAATTCAAAACAGAAATAATTTCCCAGATAACCATAAAGATGGTAAGCAAAATGAAAGTCATGATTAAAGACTCTAGAAAACAAATTGACAAAAAAAAAAAAAAAAAAAAAAAGAACTATGATAGAAGCCATGAAGGCCCAGTATAAGAAAGAAATGGAAAAATTAAATGCCCAACACAGGAAAGAAATGGAATCCATAAAACAGATTTAAAAAGATATCCAGGAGGTTAAACACTTCATTGAAAGTGTACACAACCAAATAAAAGAATGCAAATATAGAATCTCAGCTATAGAAGATAAGATTGCAGTCAGTGACCATGAAAAGAGTGGTCTCTTAAAAACAGTAGGAGATCATGACAAATTGATCCAACAACTCCTAGATGATGCAAAGAAGAATAATATAAGACTGATAGGCATCCATGAAGTAGCAGGAGAAAATGCAAATGACTTAGAAAGCTGTTCACAGAATTAATGACAGAAAACTTCGCAAAAGGAGGGGAAGAATTTGACATACAGATGAGTGAGGCATATAGGACTCCAACTAGCCACAATCAAAAAAATCTACACCTATACATATAATAATCAAGATCCCAGAAACCCAAAAGAAGAACAAAATACTGCAAGCAGTAACAGAAAAGAAACAAATCACGTGGAAATGAAAGCCCATCAGAATCACAGCAGACCTTTCAACACAGACCCTTAGGGCAAGGAGAGCCTGTAGTGAGGCATTTCAAGTTCTAAAAGAAAACAACCTCCAACCTAGACTGATACATCCTGCAAAACTCTCTTTCAAAATGGATGGGGAAATAAGATACTTCCATAACAAAGAACACCAGAGAAACTACATGAATACCAAACCAGTGCTACAATGAATTCTAAACAATATCCTAGAAAAAGACAATGAAGGTAACAACACCATGAAGTCAGCAGAGCAAGTCAAATAGGCAAGGCAAGAAAATGAAAGGAGAAGAAGAAAAAGTAAAAAGAGTCAACAAAAGGACAATAACATGACAATAAGAAGTCAGAACATATCACTTAGAACCATCAATGTCAATGGACTCAATTCACCAAGAGAAATAGACTAGCAGAATGGATTAAGAAGCAAAATCCAACAATATGTTGTATACAAGAAACACACCTAATGCAAAAACAAGCCCATAGACTGAAAGTGAAAGGATGGAAAACAATACTCCATGTGACAGGACCCCAATAAAAAGCAGAGGTAACAATCTTATTCACAGACAAAGTAAATTTCAAACCAAAGCTGAGTAAAAGAGACAAAGAAGGCCACTACATCCTTGTAAAGGGAAAAATTCAACAGAAAGAGATGACAATTATAAACATATATGCAACAAATATTAACTTCGCCAACTATATAAAATAAATATTAAGAAATGTGAAAAAACAAATAAGCACAAACACAATTGTAGTGGAGGATCTAAATACCCGACTTTCACATATAGACAGGTCATCTAGGCAAAAAATCAACAACAAAATACTAGCACTGAAGCAAGCTTTTAAAAGCATGGGCTTAATAGACATCTATAGAGTGTTCCACCTCACAAAATCAACATATATATTCTTTTCAGCTGCACATGGGTCATTCTCCAAGATAGATCACATACTAGCTCACAGAACAGGTTTGAATAAATGCAAAAGAATTGAAGTTATTCCCTGTATATTATCAGATCATAGTGTAATCAAGCTGGAGATCAATAGCATAAGAAACTGTAGGAACTTCACAAACACATGGAAATTGAACAACACTCTCTTGAACAATCAATGGATCACAGAGAAAATCAAAGAAGAAATCAGACAGTTTTTACAAAGAAACGAAAATGCCAGTACAACATACAGGAATCTATGGGATACAATGAAGGCACTTCGACATAGAAAATTCATAGCACTGAATACCCACACTAGGAAAACAGAGCAAGCTCAAATAAACAACCTAATAATGAATCTTAGACTCCTAGAAAAACAAGAACAAGAAAAAAGCCAAAGCTAGAACAAGTGAGAAAATTATAAAGATAATAGGAGAAATCAATGCAATGGAAACTAAGTAAAAAATACAAAAAATAAATGAATCAAAGAGTTTGTTTTTTGAAAGAATAAATAAAATTGACAAACCCTTAGCTAACCTTATCAGAAAAAAAAAAGGAAAGAAAAGCCTCAGATCCATACAATTAGGAATGAAAACGGTGAAGTCACAACAGATCGAACAGAAATCCAGAGGATAATCAATACCTACTTTGAGAACATGTACTCTAACAAAATTGAAAGCACAGAAGAAATGGACAGATTTCTAGGTACTTAGGAATTACCAAATTGAACAAAGAAGATAAAAACATTTCAAACACCCCAATTACAATCAATGAGATTGAAAATGTAATTAAAAACTTACCAACAAAGAAAAGCCTAGGTCCTGATGGATTCACAGCTGAATTTTACAAGACATTTAGAGAAGAACTACTGGCATTGCTCTTCAAACTTTTCAATGAAATTGAAAGGGAAGCAATACTTCCAAATTCATTCCTAGAAGCAAGTATCACTTTGATTCCCAAACCAGGGAAAAAGGCAACTAAAAAAGGGAATTACAGGCCAATCTCCTTAATGAATATTGATGCAAAAATCCATACTAATATACTAGCAAACAGAATACAGAGGACCATCAAAAAGATCCTGACCAAGTCAGATTTATTCTAGGGATGCAAGGATGGTTCAACATATGCAAGTAAATAAATGCAATACACTATACTAACAGAGTCAAGGGCAAAATTAATTGATTCTCTCCATAGATGCAGAAAAAGCTTGACAAAATTCAACACCCATGAATGATAACAAACCCTGCAAAAATTGGAATAGATGGTCTATATCTCAACTTAATAAAGACTATCTATGAAAAACCAATAGCCAACATCATATTAAATGGCCAAAAACTGAAAACCTTCACATTAAAATCAGGAACAAGACAAGGATGCCCACTATCACCACTCCTCTTCTATATAGTTCTGGAAACATTAGCCATAGCAATTAGACAAGAGAAATATATTAAAGCAATAAAGACAGGAAAGGAAGAAGCTAAACTGTCATTATTTGCTAATGATATGACACTCTAAATTGAAGACCCAAAAAACTCCACCAAAAGACTTCTAGACTTAATTGACACTTTTAGCAGAGTAGCAGGTCAACACCCAAAAATCAATGGCCTTCTTGTACACAAATAACAGACTCACCGAGAGAGAAATTAGGTAAATAATTCCTTTCACAATAGCATCCAAAAAATGAAGTACCTAGGAATCAATCTAACAAAAGAAGCAAAAGACATCTACACTGAAAACTACAGTACTCTGAAAAAAGAGATCAAAGAGGGTATAAGAAAATAGAAAGATATCCCCTGCTCCTTGGTAGGAAGAATCAACATAGTGAAAATGGCCACACTACCAAAACTGTTATACAGATTCAATGCAATGCCAATTGAAATTTTAATATATTTCACAGAACTAGAAAAAAGAATCCAAAAATTCATTTGGAACCATAAGAGACCTAGAATAGCAAAAGCTATCCTAGGAAACAGACACATGATGGTGGGAATAATGATTCCCAACTTGAAACTATACTACAAAGCCACTGACATTAAAACAGCATGGTACTGGCAAAGAAACAGACCTGATGATCAGTGCAACATACTGGAAGACACAAAAACAACTCTAGATGTACTCAGCTATCTCATCTTTGACAAAGGAGCTGACTGTCCCCACTGGAGGAACTATAGCCTCTTTAATAAATGGCATTGGAAAAACTGGATATCAACCTGCCAAAGATTAAAACTAGACCCTTATCTTTCACCATGCACTAAATTAAAATCCAAGTGGATTAAAGATCTAAGTATTAAAACAGAAACACTAAACTTGCTGGAAGATAAGTTAGGCAGAACTCTTGAAGACATTGGCACAGGAAAAGACTTTATGAACAAATCCTCAGTAGGACGGGAACTAGCACAAAGAATCAACAACTGGGATCTCATCTTACTAAAAAGCTTCTGCACTGCAAAAGAAACCATCAACAGAACTGAGAGACAACCTACAATGTGGGAAAAATTTTTTACCAGCAGCTCCTCAGACAAAGGACTATTATCTAGAATATATATGAAGAACATAAATAATCAGCCTCCTCAAATACAAAGACCCTATTCAAAAATGGGCATCTAAAATGAACAGACATTTCTTAGACAAAGAAGTAAAAGCAGCAAATAACTGTGTGAAAAAAAAATGTTCCACATCGCTGGTCATTCAAGAGATGCAGATGAAAACAACACTGAGTTTCCACCTCACACCACAAAGAATGTCTGCTATCAAGAAATCAACCAATAAGAAATGTTGGTGGGGTTGTGGGGAGAAAGAAACCCTTCTCCATTGTTGGTGGGAGTGCAGACTGATGCAACCACTATGGAAATCAATACGGAGATACGTCAAAGAGCTGGGACTAGAGGTTCCATTTGACCCAGCCATCCCTCTGCTGAGTACCTTTCCAAAAGAATTAAAAGAATCATACCACAGTCATATATGCGCAACAGTGTTTATAGTGGCACAGTTTGTAATAGCTAAAACTTGGGAACAGCCAATTTGCTCATCAGTTGGAAACTGGTTAAAGAAGATGTGCTTTTTCTATAAAATGGAATACTACTCAGCCTTAAAGAATGAGAAATTCAATTCATTCATAGGAAAATGGATACATTTTGAGGATATACTCCTAAGTGAAATAAATCAGTCACACATATGTAAATTCCCAATAGTTGCTCTCATGTGAAAAACTATAATAGTACATAATATCCTAATGAGATAATTAACCATGTGAAATAGAAAGAAAAGGGCTAAAGGTGTAGGGAAAATGGAAAGGGTAGGGGAAAGGTAATAAGGGAAAAGAAAAAAAATATGACAAAATGAAAAAATGGAAATAAAGTGTTTGTAAATGGGGAGAGGAGAAAAGGTTGAAGGGAGGGCAGGGGTAAGGGGGAAAAATGAGAACCAAGACCTGTCATGTAAAGGTACAAGATCCTAATAATGAATGTAACTGTACTGTATACCTAAAATGTACCAATAAACTCAATAAAAGGAAAAAAAAGAATAAACAAAGGTAAAACAAGTATAAATGGCTTTTGCAATTGTTTCACACAGAAATAGACACTGCCATGCTAGAGTTTAGATAGAACACTCTGTGAAATAAACTCTGTATTATGAAAATTTCACCATATTGTGGCTGCTTTGTATTTGCCTAATGATTAATGCACAGTTTATCATGGACTGGCCATGGGCTGCTGCCCAATATTTCAGAACCACAACAATGTGGAATAAGCTCTAAACTAAGGGGCAGGGACCACACTTTAAATTCTACCAGTCAAAGAATGTATCGTGTCTGCCAAGTAGTTCCTTTCAAGTTCAGCAAAATCATTTATACCGTGAAATCCCCCAACCTGCTCTGCAACTCTGGCATTGTAACTAAAATGAAATACCTGAATCAGACAATGATGCAGCTGCACCTGAGACCCTGGGAAAGTTCCTTCGTAGGCCTTGTCTCTCCAGCCTAAGGAGAAAATGTTGACCAGTGAGGAATAGCTGCTGCTTGACTGAGCACTTCTAAGACCATTGGTAGCTTTTAAATCACATTTCATGAAAACAGACATCAGGCCCACCAGAACTGCTTATTTTAAAATTCTCACTCACCCTATTTTTTGTGGTGACTATTATTTCTGATGCCATATTGTTATTTATTGACTTCATAGGATAAAAAGTAAATGGTAGAAGGAAAGAAAGGAGGGAAAGGACGAGGCACTAAGATGTATCAACAAGGGAGATGAATGCGGAGTCTCACTATGTGAGGTCCCTTTGAAAGTAAGTCATGACAGACAGTACTCTTTACTCTTCTTTGATTCTTTTTTTTTTCTTTTCTCTTTTTTTTTTTTTTTTTTTTTTTTTTTTTTT
>NW_022900917.1:35489928-35494533 GCF_012274545.1 Fukomys damarensis | reverse complement strand
AGGGATCGAACAAGTTCTCGTGTGCTTGCAGTGTAGGCAGCAGCACCACTGAGCTAAATCCCAGGCCCAAGAGACACTACTCTTGACAAAGGACCCCCAACCTGACTCAGAGTCACTGGTGGTAGATTCAACCTTTATTTGTCCATTAATGCAAAATATAAGCCAGGAAATGTACCAGGATTTTATAAGATATCAAAAGAATAATACTATTTCATTCAATTGTCACAGGGGTCTACAGAAGGCAGTCTGAAAATCTGCACATTCATTTATAACTTAATGAAGTCTTAAAAAGTCGTTTGAATCCTTGCATCCAACATAGTGTAAAAGCCAGACGAATTTAACCACAGGAAATCTAGAAACAGCAAGGTAGAAGTAGATTTAACTAAGACATTTCTTTCCTTAGTCTTTTTAGTCATACTTATAATATAATTACACATTACATTTGTATTTTACTACATAGTACTGAGAAGCACTCTGAATTTTATAGCTAATCTTAACCAAAAAGCTTTATTGCCGATAGGTTTTGTGCTTCTTTTGAGAGAAATGCATTTTAAAACAGACAAAAATAAATTTTGATTAACTAAGATGGAATAAAGATATTTATGGTCATGCTATGCATAGATGTGTTTTCAAAAAGGAAAACAGGTATGAAGAAATGTTACAAATTTGTTTAGGCAAGTAAACTATTCATAAGCATTAGGTCATATTATCATCATCATCTTAGTAAAAAATGATTCAAGAAATCTTTTGCTCAACTGTCAGTAAAATAAAATCTATAGAAGGTCTAGTGAAAGTTTTCAATCTTGTTTTTTTTTTTATTGAGTTTATTGGTACATTTAGGGATATAGTACAGTTACATTCATTGTTGGGATCATGTACCTTTACATGGCAAGTCTTGATTCTCATTTTTTTCCCCTTACCTCTGCCCTCCCTTCACCCCCTCCTCCCCTCCCCATCTACAAACACTTTATTTTCATCTTTTCATTCTCTCACATTTTTTTCTTTTCCCTTTTTGTTCTTCCCCTACGTATCACACCTTCCCTACACCTTTAGCTCCTTTCAATCTTGTTTTTAAGGAAAACCCACAGTATTCAGTACAGCCATATACACCCCCTTCAGTGTCGTTCCATGTCCTTTTTTTTTCTCTATTAAACTTTAAAGGTGTTAGAAAGAGGGTAAGATTCTTACTTGTGGTAGAATTTGTGGTACCAACCACAGGAATTTAACATGACTTTAGTGTATAAGTAATTGCTATCATGAAAATTCCCAATTTTTCAAAAATAAATGATGCATAAAAGGCACATAAAAGTTCAGTTAATAAGTCCCAATGCATTCAAGAACGTATCTTAACTCAGCCAATAGAAATGGTTTTTTATTCAATGGAGACCTCTTAAGAGCATTGCCTCAGTGCACAGTAAATCTATTCTTTTAGCAGGTTTATTCCTTTATCTGGTAGTCAATTAAGGGGCCTTTCATGAAATGTAGCAATGACATACATTTGTGAAGGGAGCTGTATTCTTATAACTTGTATGATTACCTGTGGTCTTTAGCATGTATTATTTATGAGTGTTATTTCTTGAGCAGGTTTATGCCTTCATCAAGTAATCACGAACCACACTTTAGATATAAATATGAGACTATCGCAAATGGAAGCCACCATGGTTTTAACAAGGTTCATTCGCCCACAAATATCTCATTCAATTTTCTGGGAATTGCATTTTGAGAATGAAATTTATTTTGTCATTTTCCCTCCTCACTTTCTAAACTGTAGTACCTACACTACTAAGAAAAGCAATCGTCACTTTCACATGCATTCAACTAAATATTTCTAGGTATAGAAATGCCATTTCATACATCTAAGATAAACTGAAGGAAAGCTTTTGAAATGCTATAGCATTTACATCTACAATAACTCCTCAGTTTAAGAGGAACCTCACAGAATCAATGTCAGAAAATATATTGATAAGTTTCTGTGTGTAAAACTGTGACTAGATTTTTAATGTTTTGGATGGCTGAGTTCTGTTGTTACTTGTGTTTGTTTAAATTTTAATGCAACTGACAAATCATTTTCCATTGCAAAAACAGAAAAAAACTGAACATTATTCTATTTTGAGTGATTAAATCTCTAATTAACCTTTGTACAATTTAATTTGCACACAAAGCAATTGAAATATTAGATGAGTAAAAACTGTAGTTTTTCTCTGTAATTGTCATTAAGCTAGCATTTTATGCAACCATCTGAAATTTAATTCAAATCATTATTTTATAAGTAATTAAAATAGCAATCTGATTGGATGTTATTATCAACCGACACTACATTATCTTTAAAGGTAGGCGCTGAGCACAATTTACAGATGAATTAGCTTTTCTTAAATTAAGGAGCATTATGTGTCAGTAATGGTATGACATTCTTTTTATGACTATAGCTTGGACTATAATGTGACAAGAAAAAAAATGTAATGTTGCCAAAATGACAGTTTTTAAGATTTGTGTTGCCTGAGGTAGTTCAGCTGAACAATAAACTATAATTTGATTGATGGACAATTGAAGTGGTTCATCTAATCTGTCAGTGTAGCCTGCTATGGCTTTGGTTTTGCATGTATGATGATGTATTACAGTTTTAGAGATAATACTGTTTGTATTAGATTTTTTCTCCCACATAAAAAGAGAGATTTTATAACACTGGAACAATAAAAATATGTCAAAGATTAGCATGGAATCAAAGTTGTCGAATTATAAATTGGTACATCTGAATATAGAAGGCTAAAAACATAAATAAAGCCTGAGAACACAGTTATTAGTGGGAGGTAAATTGGCCATGTACTGACCATATGGTTCCTAAGTCTGGAGGAGAGGACTTCTTCATCAGAGAAAAACAATCAGACTGCAGCTATTCTACCTTTAGTGTAAATGAATGATGCCTTGAGCAAGAGGAATCTTACAAACATCAATTATAGTAAGAATTCTAAATGTCAAAGGAGGAAAAATGCATTTAAAAAATAACAGAAGGTCAATACTGTTAAACATCTTAAATGTATGCAAATTTAGGTAGCAAACTGATAATCAAAGAATGTGAAGCTATTTATAATTAACTGTTGAATATTGATGAATTCTCAGATTTAAACATGGCAAATTGAAATCATGATTCCTGAGTTAATCTCACAGAACAATTTTAAAATATATGGTTCTCCTATGTAAAATAAATTCCTCATACGTAAAAATAAATTAATCAATAAATTTATATAAGGGTTCCAAAGAAAAGGCTCTGATGAACAATAGTTTGAAAGAGAAAACAGCCTTTGGAGAGATCTCAAGAAAAATGAAATGTTTATGGTATGATGTCATACAGTATGCAGTGCTGTAAAAAAAGTTAAGAGAGTTGGAGAAGACTGATGTACTCTAAAATCAACCAATAGCTTCTCATTTTGCAAAGTAGATATAAAAGAGACACACAAGGCTTGGTATTAGGATATAAAGGTATTTTCTTCACATTTAGAGTTAGCTGTTTTCAGACATCAGTTTTCATTTACTTTATTTCCTAAGTAATTGTAATTTTTTTTATTCTGGAAAATTTTATTTATACTTTTCTTCACCTGAAAGTAATAAAACAATTGAATCCTGGAAAAAAAAGGCAAAAAAGAAAAAGACTAAGAGATTTAGAATATGCCCTAATTTGTGTTATTTTCATGACCATTTGCAACAAGACAGGTTTTTCTTTAGTAACTATTCAGTTAGTTTTTTCCTCCTCAAATTCTAAATAATTTTCTCCTTTAGAAAATTTAATAATTTATTGTGATTAATCAGGTTTTTTATTTTGCAACTAGCAAATCAATCTAAAATACATAAGATCTTGCTGATCTCCTTTTTAATTATTCCTTTCTGCACAGATTTCTGATTTAAGACTTTGTGGTCAGTTTATTATAGCTATTTATGATGGATTATATTTAATTCTATTTTACTTACATTACTCCAAAAATTCATCTTACAAGCCTTTACTTAACGGCTGAGATTGCTGATATTTGGAAATTGAGATACCCGGGAAGACCAACTCAGATTATCTGTAAATTTGTAAAATCACATTTCCATGGCCTAAAACTAATATCCTATGCACACAGTTGAAATAATGTTGGGATCCATATACTTTTATTCTTTTGATGAGTTATATTTGCATGTGGATTCCTATAGCTTTAGTCAAATGTCCACAAATCGGTAGAATACCAAATTTAGCCTACCACTGTGTTGTAAATAAGTTTTACTGGAACATAATAATCATCCATTTTGTGTTTCATCTGTGCTACTTTCTAACTACAATAGAAAAATTATGTAGTAGGATCAGAAGCAATGTAGCCCAGAAAACCAAAACTATGTTCTCATCCTTTATGAATCTCATCTTTTATGAATAAAGTTTGCCAACCTATAGTATAAGTAGTTAGAACCATTTCATTATATCTTTATAGACAGGCATTAGTTTTAACAATTTCAACTCTATAAGGGAAATATTTTCTTTAATTATTGTTAAGCATTTTTTTTTCCTTAAAAAGCTAGAGTCACTGCATTTGAGAATTGAAAGCAACCTTTACAGCCAAACACAAAAAAAAAAAAAAA
>NW_022900917.1:35464738-35489825 GCF_012274545.1 Fukomys damarensis | reverse complement strand
ACAAAAAAAAAAAAAAAAAAAAAAAAAAAGTTTGGGTAAAGCAACAGTTAACAACAGCAACAACAAAATTGTAGTAGAGAAATATTCACAGAAAAGTAGCTCATGTAGAAAGAAGACAGCTATATTTTAAGAAAAGTATTACATATACATATGTAATACAACATATTTTTATAATAAACCAGAGACAGAGGCAAAGATGAGAGCTGCTACTATAAACACACTGGGTAGAAGTTCTATGAATTTGAAAGCACACCTTCCTTCCTTCCTCGGGGACAAGTTTTGACATATAGCAGTGAAACTGGTCTCCAGAGACTCCACAGACTGTAACATATCTTTGGCACAGAGGTTCCCTATAAGAATTCATCACAAATTTGGTCCTACCAATATTGTCACAGGACAACCAGATGTAGTGGGCATGGGTTCATTATCATTGTCTGCAGCAGGCCTGTACTTAACTTCCTCTTTAACTTCTTCCGCCTGTTCACACTATCCCTGCCTGTATGTCTGCACTCTGCCTATAAAAATAATCATTTAGGAATAAGAGAAGTGTTCAGTCTTCTTTCTTCTCTACTCTCTAATTATTTTTATTGGGATTCATTGCAAACAGTAGGTACGAACCTTCACCTCTGGAATATGCCTCTCTGCCGTTACAGAAGTAAAGAGCATAAAATTGCAATCATAACTATGAAATTAGAAGCACTGATAACTTACACACCAAAGAGGTAAGGTTGAAGCTGCAAATTAAACTTTTTCCAAGATTGTGTTCTGTAACAAGCCCATTCTTCACATTTACTGAACAAATCTACATTTTTTTCAGCCTTCTGGCAGGATTTTTTTTAATCAAAAGCTCTAGTAATTTTCCAGAAAGGTCCGGGTTGGCAAACTGTCCTGCAAAGGTGTTTTCCATAATTTTCCGCAATTACTACACACACCACGAGGAAACAAAACTGAGCATTGTAAGAGATGCCATGGTAAGAAGAGACAGGTATAGATTATACTTCCCTGGGATATTAGCTTTATTTATAGGTTACTTCTAGAAAAACAATTTTAAACAAGGCATTCTTTTGTATGTGTAAAAATATGAGAGAATAGAATGAGAAATTCACATTAGCTTTTAAGAAAACTTAAGGTATATAAATGCATTAATTTGCCAGTAGACTTCTCCTTTTCTCATCCCCACTAAATATTCACATTTTGCCTCTGAATTAACTTTAATAGAAATATTTGCAGAAGACAATAACACTAAAGTCATTTGGTAGATAGTGACATCATGTAGTCTACATGTCCAGATAATGTGGGGTGATCGTTTTTTACTCTTCAGTGACCTCATTTTTGAAAAGAGACAACAGCGTGACTTTAACAAAATAAAAAGCCTCCAAAAAATATTATCGCGGCAGCCCATCCATCCTTCACAAAGAAATAGAAATTGGAAGAGAGATGTAGAGGAAAACATTTTTGGGACCCAATAAGCTAAGAATTTTGAAACAGACCAAATTAAAGGGAAAAAGTTTTGCAAATAAAAATAACCTAATTCCTCTATCGGACTTCCCTTGGGTACTTCTACCTTTTATCAAAAACCACTGTGAACTACACACACTTGTGAATGTTTAATTTCTAAAAGCATTGTTCATTGGCATCACATAAAATCATTTATTCATATTTATTTATACTTAAAAATGCATGTAACGCTTACTTATCACATGAGGAAATCAGTGGATGGTATCAGCTCGATTTTGGCACAGAAACTTAGATAAATTATCACACCAGTGGTTTTAATCCTTTAAGTAGAGAGACTAACTGAACATCTGGAAGTCTTACAGGGTAGGAATTGAAAATTGCTGAGTTAAAGAAGAAGGCCTCTTATTATTCAGCACAAAAAAAGACTGACACGATAACATTTGGATAAGCAATTTTTTGTTAATTTCAGAAAACTTCTGCTCCAAAGCAATTTAAGGTTTTTGTGTTTGTTGATATTACCTTTTAATGTGACAACCATGACACTATTTTCCATAACAGATGGTTTAATGTCATTCTTTTAAAAAATTACTTCACCTAGACAGGTGTTTCCTGTGTATGTTTGACATGAAATTAAACATAGCTCCAGATGTTCTGTTTGTAGCAAAGTCAGTTAATTTTATTAGAACATTTAATCACAGATCAACAGTGTAATAGAGGGCAGTGAATGTGAAGCAGAGATTTAGCAGAACTTCCTAATGAATTGTGAATTAGTTTGTATAGGGAGATCCAGGAGCTCAAACATCGCTCATGTGAATCCTATGAACGTACTGATTTGAGCTTGTTATTTTTCTTGAACTCTGATGTTATTCGTGTTTAAGCTTTGTGAATTAGTGGCATATATATGTGAGTGCACACGTATGCATGTTTGAAGGCAGTGAAGTAATTATACAGCTACATCGCATGAGTACAATCTTTTTGTAAGTCCCACATTTGTGGTGTTTTATAAACAGCGTTCCTTAGGCACAAGTGGAGGTGGCTCCGCTCTCATGGGCCTCGGGGTGCATCCGAAAGTCACTGATATGCACAAGAGACTGCTCTGCCCGCCAAGCACGTAGCCGAGACAGCAGCACAGAGCTCTGTTATGCCAGGCTTAAACATCATTATATGCCTAGTTATTTTTCCTCTAAGATTAGCTATAGATTTCCCATTAATTATAACATCAGGTTGATTCATCATTAATAAAATAAATCTCAGGGAACTGTCACTGATTTCTTGACTAAAATGAAAACAAATGAAGAAAAGCCAGTTCCTGTCTTTGTTATACTCTTATCAAATTTGTCTTTGTAGCAGCCTAGTCATTCCAGAGCCAGAGCAAAATATTCATAATTTTCTACTTTGAAATATTAGTGTGCCCATATGCACTAATAAAAACTTAAAGCCCTGCTATGATTGATGTTTTTTGTTGGCCCATCACCTCATTGTATAGAAGTTTGTTTTAATGAGTTTCTCTAATGAATATTTTATATTGCTACTTGGATGAATGGCATATGGTAAATGCAAGGTAAATTACAGCTCTTTAAATAAATATTTTTCATAAATTATTTATTTTGTCATGCCTGTATTGGTAAGATGTCATGTCAGATAAAGATTGGAAAGTATTTACTGTAATACTTATTTGTAACTTGAAGAAGTAAAAATTTTTAATTATTAACAAGCTTTCATTATACCCATTAAACTTACAGCAAAATTAGCATAAACTCTAACACATTACAAATTTGTGTAGCAGTTTCCATTCCACAGTGCAAAAATAAGATAATGCCTTGTGTTTGTAAGAATTTGCATGCAGTAGTATAAAAGTAAGGGAGAACAACTATTTTTACAAGGATTTTTAAAAAGCATTTGGTAAGAACCAAATTTGAATGACACAGAATGTTGAGAATTAGACAATCTCTGAAATCTGTTATTTTTAAAAAGTATGATATATCTATCTTATTTGAGTAACCACATATTTATGGTATTTCTTATTTTTGTGGGTATATATTTGAGTGAAGAGTATTCATCTAATAAATAGTAATAGCCACTATTTATTGAATGCCTCTATATGCATTATCACATTAAATTCTCAGGATAATCATAAAAATGTGGTAGTATTATTTCTATTTCTACTTATAAGAACATTAAAGCTCACATAATTAGGAAGTAATAAAGATTTGAATCCAAAATGTGTTGTCCATAATGTTTGTGGCTTCCCAGGAAAATCAAAATATGGGCCAAGAAAATATCTTTTCTTACAGAAAGATTTTACATATGGGAAAAGGAAATTTTTATTTTTACTCTACTTATTGTTTTTAATACCTGTGATAGCTAACACTTAGAGGGTGATCATATTGTGCCAGGTACTAGTGCTCTACCTAAATCAACTTGCTGAATCCCCATAGCAATACTCAGAGATGGATACTATCATGACTGACTATAAACTTGAAAGTGGAGCTCAGATTGTTCAGAAAGATGACCAAATGTCACATACCTTCTAGGTAGTAGCAGTAGCATTTAAACTCAGACACAGAGACAAGTCTTTGCTCTGAGTAATGAAGGCAATCATGTTATTCTGTGGCATGTGTCTATCCCTTCCTCTGAAATTATAAAGTTCCTAAAGTTATTAGTGTGCCTGGTTCTTCTGTGTAACCTCAGTACCTAGGATAATAGTGCAAAAAGTATACAGTCAGTATGAACTGATCTGGCTCTCTGATGCCTACTGTTTATGTATAATCAAAATATATTTTCTTAATGTTTTAATTCAAAATATAAAAAATTAGTAAACATTAGTAATTGTCTTCTGAGACTCAGCCTTGTAGGGTTCCACTCTTGCTGCCCCAAAATAATTTGAATATATAAATGTAACAACTGCTTGGGCAAAAAATTATGATTTAGCCTTTCTTGCTTTTAAACTACAGTCATTCCTAGTTCATGTATACAACTGTGTTCATAGCACCATTGCTCTGTAAACACATAAGGTTCTACCTCAAAGACGACAAACACTTTAGACTAGAAAAAGTACAAACCCTGTGCTAATAATTACATTAAGAAATTGTTTCTGATCTCCTACAATGTTGTGCACATTAGCATATAAATATAAAGTATAAATATAGTCTAATAAAATATAAAACAATGATTTAAAAATTGCCAGTAATTTGAAACATTATTAATAAGTTTGGCTGATATGCATGAAATAACTAAGATCTAATAATTTTAACAAGAAAAATATCAATTTAATGTATTTCAACAAATTAGGTTAATTTTTCTACTATAGCTGGATTTCTAATTTCTGAATATCGCATTGTTATTCATTTTAAATTATATAAAGCAATGTGCAACTTAAGCTTCCTTTAGTAATTCAAAGAGAACCTGAAGATTTCATGATAGCTTTAGAGATATTTTTGTCAAGAATGCACTAAAAGTAAAAACAATCACTGTAAGTATAAAAGTCAACATTTTTAATTACTCTAACAATGCCAATTTTCTAAAATGGAAATTTGCTTTATGCTGCATATTTTCAGTACTAATATTATAGGTTACCTCCTGCATACTTAAAATTTTATATTTTATTCTCTGCAAGTTACTTCAGACCCAAATATAAGCATGGGAAATCAAAAACATGTAGTTTGGGAACATGTTTTAGAACATGTTGATTCCAAAATATCTCTGTAAACATAAAGCAATTACCCATATGTTGATTTTTTTTTTCAATTCTGATAGTTGACAGGCTTGAGAATAGATTAAAACAAATGCTATAAATAAGAAGAGTCCTTGTATTTAGTCCTTAATTCCAGCTATCAATGTAAATGTGAAATATTTTTTATTCACTTAGTTGTAAATTAAAATACAAAAAAAATCTGCTATATTGTAATTTATGAAAAAGAGGGCAAGACGTCAAGTCAAGCGTGTATCGCATAGAATTGTGGTTTCCCTCCTTGTTCAGTGGAAATAATGTCAATTGTTTTGTGATGGACTCAAGGTGCAACTGGGTGGGAGTATCATATATGAAAAGCTACATTGAGATATTGCTTTCCCTACTCTGAAAGCAATTGAGAAAATATTTTAGCCTTCATAGTAATATATTACCAGAGCGCTTTGATTTTACTTGTCCTTTATTGTCTCAATGATCAGATACTCAGAGAAAAAACATATGTAAGAAAATACATGATAGTAAGAGTGCTTACTGTTAAACAAAAGTGAATTTTGATTTTTTTGTCCAAGTTTGAGAAAAATAATTTGGAATATATAATATCTCTATCTGTCTATCTATCTATCTATCTACCTAATTTCTTAGAATATATATGAACTTTTTTATCCTAAGTCACTGCAAAGTCTATATAAATAGAAGACTCAAACATGAGACGTTTTATGTATTTCTAAAGCAACCATGGGCAAACATGGAAAACTTTAGGGAGAAGTGGAGAAGGACATCAGTAAGCTATTTGATAATCACTGTCTTCGGCCCTCCTAAATTACAGGGGTAGCTCAGTTGTTGGGAGGAAGGGGGAATATCAAAATCACCTGGTCGTTCTCCTCAAATTATAGGCGTGCACACCATCACTGTCCACACCCTGTCATATCATTCCTGTAGGAAAATACTATTAAAAAAAGGTTATCTCTTGTCACTCAGGTGTTTGAGGGCAGGAAGTGGGCAGGGCCATAGGGGCTGAGAAATCCCAGCAGATCTTGTTGCAGTTCCGAAGACTGTGATTTGCAGGTTAAGGCCATCTTTGAAACCTAATCATCAAAGAAGGGTTTCTTAACCTTGGCAGTACTGATAGATTAAATAATTCTTGGTTGGGATGGTCCTGTATACTATAGGATATTTAGTAGTTTCTCAGTCTTCTACTCGCTAGTTGCCAGTAGCTACCCTCCCTCCACTCCCATATACCTTTAGCTTGGTGGTTCTCAGGATGGGTTAGAGAGAAGTATGGATCATTTGTTAAGAACCCCAACCCGAACACTATGGAGAGTGGGAACAGGGGAAGGAGTATTGATTTGCATCAAGCAGTGAATGTCTTAGTGAAATACACAGATGGAGATCAAGGTGACAACTGGGGTGACAGGTTTTTCTTTTCTTTTTCTTTTTTTAAAGTAACCACAGCTGGGTTGTCAGTACTACAGTCTCAGTTGTCAGTAATAAAATATAGCAAATAACCTCCGTTGCTTTATGTTTTACTTGAGGCTTGAGTGAAAGCTGCTGTTTCAAGGACACAAAGCTTATCTCTGTCAGGAAAGATAGGAGCCATCTATCCCCAGAAGAGCATACTCTTCAATACAAATTAAAAAAGAAAAAATTTTAAAGTCCCCTCTCCCCTGAGACCACAATGTTGAGTGAAATAAGTCAGACATACAAATTTAGCTGTTACATTTTTTCTCTTATATGAGAAATAAATCATAAATAAATAAAAGTAAAAATAAAGGACATGGAATAGGCAATGTAAAGGCAGACTTTCTGGAGATATGGAAGAGGGTGGAGGAGCAGAGAGGGAGAGAAAAGGATCAACATGGACAAAGTGAAGTCATATCCATGTATTGATTCCCCAAAGGATGCCATTATTATTTATTGAAAAATGTACACTAATAAAAACTTTTAAAAATAAGAAAAAAAAATAAGTCCTTTTCACCAACAAAATAGGCATTGTGAAGCTTGCATGTGATCTTTTCTGTGAGAACAGATTGCCTCATTAGAAACACACTTGCCTTAAGGAGACGCTGTGTCATAGTGCTCAGTGTAGCTACTTTTATAAGGACCGTCCACTTTATACACAGAGTCCCTGGAGTCTGCACCCTGTGCATAATTACTTCATGTTTACAATTGCCAAAACTTGTTGCAGTATACATAATTTATGAAAAGAAAAATTACATCAAGGAAATATAAATATGAAACCATGATCAAGTTCACTACAAATTAATAAAATAAAAAACATAAATAATAGTAGTGTTTCATTTTGCCCTACTTATCATGTTAGCAAATACCATATTTCATTGAAACTAAGAAACCACATACTTTGTATGTATCATGGAAAAGATAAAAATGTTATTATGTGTCATTGATGATCAGATTCATATTTCAGATCAGTTAAAATGCATAAAAAGAAGTACATCTAAAAATCTAAAATATATGAACTTACTAAAATGATATGTTGTCAAGGGTATGGAAAATAGACTTGTTTCTACAGTGTTGATGGTACTAAAAATTGCTACAGGTGTTTGAAAAGAAATCTGACCTACAATGACCTGGCAATCATATATCCAGGAATCTATCTGAGAAAAATGCAAGAATATAAATGTAAAGCTGTAAGAGATAAAGAAAATATAGCATATATACAATATTTCTTTCTTAAAAATTTGAAACAAGGCCTGGTGGTGCAGCTTAGCAGTAGAATGTGTGCTTTGAATGTGTAAGGCCTGGGGTTTGATCCCCAGGGCCAAAAAAAAAAAAAAAATTAGAATTTCAATGTTAACCAATCGCTAAAGGGGCACATAAATTTTGGCACTCAGAATGCTAAACAGTCATTAAAAGTAATAGGCCCCATATATATTACTTTGACAAAATGTTAACAGTGCTAAAATAAGCAAGATACCGAATAGTTATAACAAAAATCCCAATTTCTCTTATAAAACTAATATTTAAAACCATGCAATTGATTTTACCTCCTAAAATATGATGGCATTCATGTTATTTTATTGCTTCTACATTACAAATATTTGCTAATAATTTTATAACAATAAATAGACAAGCAGAAAAGTGAGCATAGTATGACTGCTTAACTTGGAGTAAAAATATCTATACACATTTAATTTTGGTAGTTGTGTAACACCTCCTGAAGAGACTAGGGAGTCTAGTAATAGTACTGCTATTATGGTAGAAAAATATGAGTATTAGAGAACAGCAGTAAAAATGAGATTCCTCAATTGTTCATTATATATTTAAAATCAACTTGCTGTTTACATCCATTACCTACACAAAAACTAAATACAAAATTTAAATATTGTACATTTTTTGTTTGATTTTTAAATATATTTGTCTATCACTTTGAATTTGTATAATTATAATTCTATGACTTCAGATATTTTACTACTTGCTCTCCATTCTGTTTGATTTTTTCACCTTTGGATAAGAGCACAGGGATGTAAACTAGGAGATTCCAGTACTGAGACACCTGGATGCCACTATCTGGCATGGAAACCCAACACTTCCCAATAGTGTGCCTTGAGAAAATCCATTTCTGGATACCAAATATTACCTTAAAATTATCCCATTTACAAATATGTTTTAATCTGTACTATAATAGGTAGGCTTGTTATTGATGCCATTTTAAAGGTGAGGAAACAGACATGCTGAAACTCAGAATATTATAAATTATATTATAAAAATTTTGGAAATGTGAAATGAGGAAAACAAGTCCATTTTTAGTCCATAGAAACTCTGGCTCCTCTCTTGCTCTGGGGTAGAAATCCTGAATCTTGGTGTGGGGTAGATCTGGTGGGTGGTGATATGTTGAATAAGTGCTTGCCAAGGGTCTAGGTCCCTCTGAACCCTAAGGAAAGTTCAACATTTGAGAGAGTGGCTAACATCAGAACAACTAGACTTTGTTTAGTTGGTAAGCTAATTGTCAGGAATGATCTCCGCACTTTTTAAACAGAGGATAGATGGTCTTGTCTGTATATACAGACTGTCTTGGCACCGTGCAAAATTCTAGGATTGGGGACAGAGAGAGATTAGAGAGGCCATTTATCTTTTAGAAAAGTTTATTTTAATTTAAGCTTTTATTGTGTCATTTTGAGCATTTAACCATATCATTAATAAAGACCACTTGCAATTATTCAGCAGCTTAATAAATCTTCCCCAAATTCTTCAAGATATAATTTGTTATTTTCATATAATTATCCACAAAACTGAAGAAGTAAGAGATTAAGGAACTTGCCCAACACTACATATATAGTAAAACTCAATATCAGAATTCAAACCTACACCTTCCTGACTCTCAAGCCAGTGTTTCTGTGAAAAGCCATGTGTCCTGAGAGTGTTTGCCAGCTTCTTAGTGTGGACATTCTCATTCCCAAATGACAGCAGGTTCAAGCTCTGTCTGGATCTTCTGGGACCTATATTAACACAAATTCCAACATAAATTCAAAACAGCTGAATCAGTGATAGGCCCATAATCACTATTTCTAGCAGCTAAACTGCCTAAAATATATTAAAATATATGTTAAAATAGGTAAAACTTCCAGACAAATATTATTCTTTTCTCATAGTTCACATACAGCAATTATATAGAATATGTGTATATATACAATGCCAATTATGTATATCTATATGCTATTTCTAAAACCACAAAATTATAAATGTTATATGTTATATTTGACCACCTATCATAATCATAACTATAGGTATATAAATATACCACATTGCATTATTTCAATCAGAAATAAATTTATGCATTCTATTTTTCAGTCAATAAAATATTATTTGATAACACTATGTTAGCACAAGTAGGATTTATATTTTGCATGGAGATATTTGCATTTTATTTGACAATGCTTTGGTTATCTTAATAATGGACAGTAAAAATTTTGGAGGCAATTTAACATGAAGCCAGAGGTTGGACATTTGAGTATCTTTATTTTTACCATTCAGTTAGGATATAATTAATACAGCACACAAACAATACTTTGGAAAATAATGGGAAATACTTTGAAATGCATTTTTCACAGACACTAAATTTCCTCCTTTTGAATGCTGTTTGATACCCTTTGCAAAGCTTCTGCATACTTCTTTCCGGAAAGCCCCTAAAATCTGTAGCTAGCTTCGTCTGTATCAAATTGAAAGTATCGCTGAAAATTAGAGAATTGCATTGAGTGGCTGTAAATTGTTCATTTTTTAAAAAAAGGAAAACCTGTTTTTTTTTTTAAAGTATTTTTAGTCCAACAGCTCCCTTTCATGCCTCGGGGCAGTATTTTCAGAACTCATTTGTTTGAGGGGTTTTTAATCTGAGGACATTGAAAAGTTGCACCCGCTGTGCTATCGTCAATCACGCCAGGAGGAAAAATAGTGGCATGATTTGTTATCTGTTATTCCCCTTGCTGTGGTGACTGTCTCCCAGTGCCAGCTCTGTCCTTAAGGCCATCACTTATAGGGACCACTGTCTGTCAAAACCACAGCCAACTTTAAGGGCTGCCTTTGTTGGAGCAGACAAATGAGTATGACCTTTAACAATAAAATAGGCACCTACCGAGAAAGATGAAACAGCAGCTGAAATTAAGAACACCATAGAGCCATTTCAAACACTTGAGAAAGTTAGAAGTTGAACTAGAACTTAATTATAAGAGTAAATGTGGGTAGACGTTGTCAATAATGAAACAGACATGGTCAGAAGTATTGATTCGCAGCCTTGACTAAAACTTCATCCAGGAATCATCCTACCTTTCATTAATAATGGATGCTATTGATGGGACTTATTTAAAAGGGGGTAAGGGATTAAATTATGGTAGCTAAAGGTTTATCAAGTGGTGATGTTTTTACAGTGAGTGCAGAGATGCACAATTTGTTTATGAATATTCTAGAAGGGCAAGGAAAAAATTAGAACCCACTAAACCTTTGATACGCACTAATAGCTACTTCAAACAGTTTGTAGCAAGTGCCTCTGCCTGGGTAGGTATTGGCTGTGAACTGCCCATTGATATTTTGTAGGGTTTCAAAGCTTAGTGTAAGCATTCCAGGCATTGCATTGTAAAGACCACAGCACGGTTTGTGGTTTGAAAGACTCTTGTAACTCAACCTGGCAAGTGGTCAGTGGAGACTACATTTCACAGAGAACACAAATCAATCTTATTGAGCACTTTTCAAGTAATATAATATTCTGTGACAATAATGAAATTAGTCTATGGATTTTTTAAATATCAAAATGCCATTTAAATAATGAAATACAGAACTTTACAAATGTCTGTATTTGGGTGGTTCTGCGAAAATAGCTTGACTTATTTTTATAAAGAAATCATTGAGGAAAATTTAAGAAAATTTCCATCATTCAAAAATGAATTTTATCTGTTAACTTTGCAATACATATTTGAGATAATTGAAGAATTCATGGATTTCTCAGCTCTTATGTGGTAGACACTTGGGTTGTTCCTCTGCATTTTCAGATCACCTCCTTCAGTGTGAGGTGGGAGTAGAAAAGAGTGATGATCATTGACTTCCTTGATCCCTCAATATTCTTTGGCTCATAATGTATGTGGGTATGATGTGTCATTTACAGTTATATGCATTTATTGAACTGCATGAGATTTTAAGCTACTTCTTCCTTTGCCATGGACATAAAGAAAAAAAAAGCTTGTGTTGAAGTTTGGGTAGTCTTGGACATCTAAAAATGTAAGACAGATGTCTTCAGGGCGATAAAGGCTTTTGTGAGGGAGAAGTAAACATTTACTCAAATTCACTAGGACTTTAGAGTTGCTACCACAGCATAGCCTAGCTTGTCATGACTACTATATTCTTACTGTTACTTTTTAGTTTCTGAATTCCAAAAACCAAGGTATTACCATAACTCCTATTGTCCGATCTATTAATTTATGAATGTATGTAAGTATGATTATTTTACCATGAGCTATTATAGATTCAATGTATAGCTTTTCTAAGTTCTTGAAAGCTGTTCCTAGCAACATTTATGAATTTAACTTCAGTTCATTTGCCCCATAACATATGTTCCCACAATAAAATCACAACATTTTTCAAGAAGGAAAGGATCTAAGGTCTGAGTTCTAATCCTTGAAGTGGCTGTCCGTGTAATTAATCTAGAGCTCACAATATCACCTCTAATTCAGAGGTGTGCATCATCAAAAGTACACGGAATTTTTGTTATAATCAAAAGCTTACAATGCTGTAAAGTTCCAAGTTTTTAATAGGCTTGGAGTTTCAATTGTAACCCTACTCTAAAGTGGATCTCTTTTCAGCATAGGGTTAAAAAGCTTGACAAAGCACTGCAGGGAACATTAGATTGCCCTCACCTACATTGTACCTAGCTTGGGATGGATAAATACAGTCTCATTCTCTAATGCTCCCAACTGCCTCTAGGAACACTAAATTTTAAGAGAGAAAAACATGAATCCTGTATTTCAAGAGAGGTGGAACTAAGCCATTGTTAACTCCCCTTAAAAGGGATATTCAGTGGCCAGTTCAGATTGCCCCTGAGACACCTAAAGCTGCATTAAGTACTTGTGAAAGTGAAAATCCACTGGGAACCCAATTCTAGTGTTTAAACCTCAGCATGAATAGTGGAGTTCCTAGCAGGGTGCACTTTTACATGTCTTTGGAAGCACATTCAAAACTTACTGTATGCAGTCAGGCTACACTATTTCTATTAACCAACAGATGCCCACAGTTTTCAATAAAATAAGTAATACAATTATTACATGTCACAAAAACCTCTATGAAATTAGAAGAAAAATTTTGGTGAGCATCTGAAACGTGTATGTTACATACTATTTAGATAATATTTGAATAATAAAATATTAAATTTTTTTCAGCATTTAATATCCCTAGGGTCCTGTCTTCCTGCCATATATGGCATATTATTAATTCTACAAATTACTTGAAATGTATTGATATTTCCTTTTTATTACATTATTTTTATTTTCAATAAATACTTTTTTAGTTTAGTACTTTGTCGTTATAACATTTCATAGTACTGTATACAATATATATACATAAGCACTAGCAAGCATAAAAATTGTTCCTAATTTACTGGGTAAGTAATACATAAAATTTTGTGAATATACAATTTTAAATGACTATTAAAAATACAGATATATTTATATTTTTTTAAAATATATCTAAAACTAGCCAAATTTCAAGTATCTGAGTTATTTTTCAAAACTTTGAAAAGACTTTGTCAACCTCCCTATATGTTGTGCTTATTGTCCATATTTTAAGCTTATATTTTCTTGGTTTAACAATTATTTTACTAACAACTACTGAGAAATCTGCATTTCATTGCCTAAGGCTTTTCAAATGTGTTTTCTGCTTTAAAGTCAGTTTTTAAAATAGCATCTTGATTGCTACAATAGAAGGTCAAGGATGAGATATTTTAGATCCTATTAAAATTTTGCAGGACAACCAAAGGTTACAGAAAAATAACCACTACAGGATCTTTATTGTATGTGATGGGACCACAGATAAACTTTGCTTCCCTACTCCCAATGTGTCCAGACTTGACTGAAAGTGAAAGGGTGAGCTTATCTATTGATTTTCACATGTGAGCTAAGAGGTAAAATAACCCCAGCTCATTAAAGGTGCCAAGGCCATAGATGATTTGACACCTTTTATCTTCTGCAAATAAAATCAGCTAAATCTTAGTCCTTATCATGGACTTGTTAATGGGAGAATAGAACAATTTGAGCTTCCCACTGCCTGAGCCCCAGTTTAAGTATTCAGAGCTCTGTCATTAATTCATGCATGTTTCCTAAGTGCAAAAGGGATAGTTACTTTTTGATCATTGTATTTGAACAACACCACTTTCTTTTCTCTTTTTTAAGAGTAGGAAAAATTTATTGAGGGGAACAAAGCTTCTGTCTAAGAAAGACAGAAAGGGGAGTGGAAAGTGGGTTGCTTGCTGACACCACTTCTCAAAGATATTTTATATAGCCATGCCTTGTGGGGAGGCGTGTGCAAAGTGGGACAAGACTATAAGACCCAATGGAAAATTACAAGGTGGACAGGAGGTAGGGCAAAACCATGACCAACCAATAAGATAACAAGTATAGTCACCCAGGTAATATTGATTAAATGGCGGTCAAATGGTAGAGCAAGTTAAATACATAGCAAGCTTACAAGGATTTTTCAGTAAAGGTGGGGATCAGAGATATTTCCTGGGAAGGCAGGGTTAAGACCTTCACTCCCTAACCCAGGTGACTGATACCTATATAGAATATCAATCACTGATATTCATCCCCAGGGGAAGCACAAGGATATAGCAGTTTCTCTCCTTTTACAATTCTGGCCTTCAGTGAATGTGTTTCTATTGTCCTTCATGATGATTCCTTGCTGTGTAGGCTCCTTGAGGGTGGCTGTGTCTAACTGCCTACAAGATATCTAATTAGTTTACCTGTCTGCAATATTCCCCCCTCTGAAGACATACCCCTACCTGCTGTGAGGGGGCAAAGGGCAAAGACAGCTCTGGCTACTTCCAGGTGAAGAGGGTTGTAGTTGTGATCAGTAGTTAGTTACTCTACAGAGTGTCTATCTAAAAGCCTCCAATAGGAGCCAGGCATTGTCATCTTGGTAGCTGCATAACTTCTAAGTCTGGAGGAGACAAAGCCAAAGAAACAGTTAAGAATTCTTGGGACAAATTATAAGGTCAGCAGGATTGCTATGAATATAGCCCACAAAGAGGATAAGGAGAAGGTCCAGGGGACTTCAGAATCCAACATAGAAGTCATATTGTATAGTTAGAAGTCATGAGCTGTTTACAAGATCTATCTGGTGGATCCAGGTAGAAGAAGCCCAGTACATTTATCATTGGTTCCATTTGTATGACTGCATGGAATATGGTAGCCTCTAGGCAAGAATAAACAAAACTTCTAAGAAATTTGAGCAAGCTTAATCTAAGTATGAGCACACTAGAATGAAAAAGCAGGTTGGGGAGAAAGTCACACTTAGAAATTCAAATAGTGATTGAACCTGCTGGACTTAGCTTCTTTCATTGATATAGGTTATCTAGAAGTATGACACTTTGTCATAAATCTCTCTAGTTTTAATCATAAGATGAGACATATTGCAGAGCAAATTTTGCTAAGAAATATAAAACTCTGAGCTCTTATAGATTTTACCATAGTTTTTTCCTAATGATCCATAAACATGGTCAGCTACTGGTAGAGCTGGAAACTGCCAGAAGAGGTCAGTGACTTGCACCCTTTTTATATCTAGCTTTATTACTCTGGCATTATTTTATACCTCTCTTGGTTATTCTTTAATGCTGGGTATTTAAGACCAAGTTAAAGTGAGACCTGTGTCAATCAACATGAACCTCTTGCAATCTATTAAGGTAAGTTAAGTCTCTTCAGGCATTATTTTGGAACCATGCACAGAACCTCTCGGCTCCTCTGTCAATGTCAGCTGTAAGGATGGCTCATGGCCTTGATTGACCATGTTGCTTTTAGTGAAAGCATGGGAGACTTTTCCCTCATGGTGACCCTCCTTTGGCACATAGTACATTTGTCCTGGTGACCAACAATCTCCATGCTGAGGAGGTTGAGAAATTTACCAAAGATGTAGGATCCTGTAGAAAGGGTTCCCTCATTTCCTGGATTCTTGTTGACCTTGAGGGGCTGGGGCCAAAATATTGGCTGTCCTCATATCCCAGTTATCTTTCTAAACTGTAGCTGTTGAACACCCAGAAGAGAAGATCAGTGACATTAGTAGTGCAGTAGAAGCAGTGAGCATAACTACTACAATAGTTAAGACATCAAGCACTAGAGATGTGTTTTGCTAAGGGCTGCAGATCCACCATAAAAAAGCTCCTGATCTTAAATGTCTTAATTAATTTTTGAAGATTTTTGTGCTATACGTAAAGCTATTCTTCTGTCCCTTCTCCATGGCTTTGCCCCTGAGAAAAACTGCAGTTCTCAACAATATTTAATTCAAGGCACTTCCCTCCTCTGTGGCTGCTGGATTTCAAGACAAAGCTTCCGGATTGGTGAGTTTCCCCTCCCTGGAAACCTTCCAGGGTAAAGCTGACCTTCACTCATTTATGGACCATATACGAAACTGGTCTAGGTTTAATCCTGAAACTCTTGAAGACTAAATGTAAGTTTTAGTCCAGGTTTATTTATCTTTCAGCACTCAGGTGAAATTAGAGAATGAAAAGAATAGCTAACCCATCTCTGGCCACTTCCCTGTACCTCTAGTCTGCCACCATAGGCACTGGACAAGACAAAGTCTAAGAAATATCTTAGATTGGGCACACAACAAGAAAGATAAAGGTATACCTTTCCTTTTGTTTCTTTCAAAATAGAAAAAAACGGTCATAGGTAGGCATCTGCAGCACAGCGGGTTGGAGCCTTGGCAGGTCTTCTTCCCTCAATGCATGGAATTCATACTTAGCTCCAAAGAGCATCACCTGGTCTCTTCTACATGGAAACCTGGCCTGAGTGGGCCCCCATGAGAGAGAGAGTTAAAGTTACTTGGAACAGTCTGCCCTTCTGAGAGAACAGTCATATGTGGCTATCAGCAACTCTGAGAAGTCTGTAAAGCTGGGTATTCGAGCCAGGTAAACTATTAGCTTAGGGCCCATCTTAAAACTGTTTTTCCTTTCACGGGTATAGAAGATTTTTATTCCTTTTGATTCTTATTATAAGACGTCTCTGTTAATTGACCTACAAAGTTCTGACTAGTCTTTTTTTATAATTATAAACCTAAAAATTATAAAAGTAATTCAACTTGGCCAAATACATCTCAGTGCACTCTATTCTATAAACAAGTTGTATTATGTGTGTGTGTTTCAGTCTGTTCAGTTTGTTACAACATGTACAGCTGTTTTGTTTGAGGTTTTTTTTCTCCTTTGGAAGTTTGGATTGTTAAAGATGTTTGTCTGTAACTCAGGTTGGCTTGTAGATAAATGTACTGAAGATATGCTTCCTCCAGGTTGCCAGATGATCCAAATAATGTCAACTGTTTTCACAAATACAGTACATATTCTTGCTTATATATAATAACTTGGAAATCTTTCATTGGTCAAAAATAATGTAATTGTTATGATCTGGTTTTCATTGATCATCTAAAAATTTGTTAAGATACAAAAAGACTCTTGGGCTTAGGAAAACTACTGGACAGAACTCCTCTTGGTAAATAAAGGAGCAACTGCCTGGAAAAACTTATTCCAGCCTTTGTTCACAAAGGGAACCCCAATAATTTCCATAGCCTTGTGGAAAATACATTGCTAAACATATTATTGTGATATGTATACATTGGTCATGATCAAATAGCTAAGTTTTCTATGGGAAAACAATAAGGTTTTATTTAAAATGCCCTTGGTACAAAAAGAAATTAAAAGACAAAGGGTTTCATGTAACTCATACTTGCATGGTGTATTCATGACTTCTGAGCGTACACGTCTTCTAGGATACCTATGTTAATGATCTTCTTAACTCAGGTATCTGCCTTTCTCTTGCACTCCAGCTCCTTGTGATAATCAGTACAAGTCAAGCCAGTATGAGATAACGAGTCAAATAACAGTTTTCTTAAAAACGTATGTGATGTTTGTTATGTGTGTCGCTATGCTTAGGGATGCTCAGTCACCAAACAGTTGAAACAATGTAACACACTAAAATTAGAGGTTAGAGATTATGAACTCCTAGGGTACATTTATAGGCCAATATGCATGTTCTCTTTATATAGCATCATACTAAAGGATAACAAATAAAAGTTTTCTTTATGTAATTTAATGTCTTGTGATCAGATGGAGGTGTTTGACTGAAAACATTATGACTGTCATACAAAAATACTTTGTGTGGCTCTTGATCTTATGTTTTTCTATATAATGTATAACTATTGTCTGTTGACATTCTGCAGGAATTCAATTAGTAAAGCAAGCATGGTTGATAAAAAATAACAGTCCCCTAACTATGCTTTATATTTCACTTTATTTTCTAGTAATTTTATCACTTCATAATTTGACAAATAATTCCTTAGGTTCTTTTTTTTTTAAAGACATCTTTGTAAAAACTTTGTCAAGGGAAAGATTTTACAGATTGTGTGTGAGAGATAAATGCTTGAGTCTACATTTCCACATCTAATCATTAGGGAGATGAGGATTTGTTTCCATTATTTAAACATATCAGCAAACAAACAAAAACCCTCCATGTATATAAAATAAAATAATTGGAATTATTTTCCCAGTAGTATCATATTCAAGAAATGCTTCCCTACCCCCAGGTATTCCCACTTTTTTGTTGTTGTTGTTGTTCTATGAAGTGATTTACTTCTGTCTCCATTTTACAAATTGTATTTTTGTTTCACACACTTCAAAGAAAGAAGATTGATAATGATTAGATGGGAGAATAGTCTTTGAAAGTATATTTAAATTAAAGAATATGAGGTCATTGAGTAAATAAAAAGTATTTATCACAAATTACTTCAAGTTTTTAAAAGCTTTTTAAAGTTAAAATTTCCCTTTTCTTTTTCTAAGTAACAGAATTCCCTTTTTTAAAAAATATACAGTGTCTATGAGTTCATTTAATGCTTACACAATATTCAAGATAGAATTTCTTATAAAAACTTTAAGAACTGTTTACCTTTAAAACTTTATTTTTTACATTTTCACTCTCTTATTCAGCATCCATCCACCTTCCCAATATCATTAACAGTTCTTAACCTATCTCACTCTCCAAAGAATGCTCCATTAAATGGCTACACAAGAAAGTGATTGCTGCAAATTTAGGTGTGAATAGCTATGCTAAAATGCATGGAGATCCTACTTAAAGCATAATTCAAAACCATAAGCTATAACATGTAAATGTAAGTAAAATCTCTTTTTAATGAAATACAAAGAACTTACATAAAAGCCATCTAGGTAGAAAAAAGTGATGTGAAAATTTACTTTGCGATAAAGACCCCCCCTCTTTACCCCGAACAAATTTTAAGCCAATTCTTTTTTCAGTTGTAAGGGACCTGAGGTGTGCTTGCACACCTACAAGGAACTTTCTCTGAGGCTTCCTGACATGAACATTGGAGTGTGCATTTCACATATGAATCAGGGTGACAAAATCTATGTTCTGTCATGTCGGGGAGGAGCACCTGATTAGACTTTGAGATCAGAGGTTGGGTTACCCTACCACTAATACTGTAATCTTGGACAAGAAGTTAACTTTTGGAGCTTATGGAATGAATGGTTTTTAAATAACTCCAGCCTCTAAAACTGATCCTATTTGAGATGAATGCCTAAAGAATCCCAGAATGTCAGAGCTCAAAGGAACTTTCAAGAATACATTCAAGACCTTTCATGTATCACTGAAATATTCACAGAGTAAAAACTCCAAAAACCTAATGGGGCAATCATTACTACTATGAGAGAATGCCAAGTTTTTCTCATCACTCCACTGAATGAGTCAGACAAACAGGCAAAAGACAGGTGATATTTTTATTTAGAGTCACTGTTTTATGCACTGTGAAAATACTGATTGGGATACAAATCACAATTTTTTATGAAAAAATGAATACAGAACATTTTGACACTTGTGTGAACTTCTAGCTCAGGAATCATCACAATGAAGAAGTATTTAAAATCCTTTATTAAATTCATTGCACATTCTGCTTAGAAGCTATAACTAGCAACAAATAGTACTGCACTCCTTCCCCTTGGGCATTTTTGGCAAGCTCTAACTCTTAAATGGGACCTTATACTTGGTTTAAAATATTACACTCTTGGCTTTAAAAACATACACAAAATGACATGAACAAAAGGAGCCATGAACAGCAGCTTAAAATTAAAAATACAGACTCAAAAGTTTATACATGCCTGTTGTGTTGAAACACCGAGAATTTTTGTTGGAAGTTGAGAAAAAAAGGAAAACGTTTTTCAGTCCTGGAATTAAATTTAGATTCCTATCATAATTCTCAAAATGAGAATTTTTGATGACTTAGATCCAGGTAAAAATTTTTCTAGTTGCTATTTTCCAAAAAACCTGGGGCACAAACTCAAAGATGCATGAGGTTGCCACATTCTGTACAATTATATTTTGTTAATACATTTAGCGAACGATCCTCCTTTCCAGGCTGGTCTTGTATCAATGTTTGGAGTAGAAACTTTTTAAAAATTTGGAAGAAGGGAGTCAGATTTACATCATATGCTTTGTTTTGTTTTTTGTTTTGTTTTGTTTTGTTTTGTCTTTGTTTTGCTTTGCTTTGCTTTGCTTTATTTTGTTTTGTGGTACTTGGGATGGAACCCAGGACCTTGTGAAAATTAAACAAGTGCTCTACCACTGGGCTATGACTTTAGCACCTAAACCACATTGAAAAAGTTATGAAATGCAGAATCATACACACACACAGTGTACAATTTCAAAAGTTCATCCTTTTCTGAAAATCAATTAACTACATAAGGGGACAAAATATTTTCAATTGTGCCTTCATCATTAAGTAATTCACGTATGTTTACAGAATTAATTTTCTATATAATCAATGCAAAATATTTATATCAAGTTTGACACAGAACTAAATTAAAATAATTTATTTTTATGCATTGCTTATTGGTACATTTTAGGTACAATATGGAGTAAAATAAGAATTAAGAATAATTTATACTATTGTCATAAGTACACTATTTTCCTTTAAAAATAGAAGAAAATCATTTCAAATCAAATGCAAAAAGTTTATTCTAACAGCTAAAAACAAAGGAATGCATACTAATAGCAGTGAATTTATTATTTTTAGTCAAATAATAACAATCACATTTATTGAAGGCTTTTTTTATTACCTACTGCATGTTTTGTTGCATGATAAACCCTTTGTACCTAATTTGCACATTCACATAACAAATCTTAATCTCTTACTGCTCCTTCCCCCTTTCTTCCCATCTGTTCTCATATCTGAAAGCACTTCACAACTCCACAAAGACTACTTTCCTGTTTCCTATCAGCTATCTTTTATTTAGGTTCTTATTTGAGTCTTCAAAGTGGCCAGATTTCATCCTAAACTACCTTATGAGGAACACAATACAAATACATCTATATGCAGGTGACTGAACTAAAGTTTGGAGAAGTTAAACAATTTTCCCAAGCTAATAGTGCTTGAACATGGGCGGCTTGTGTGTCTCCAGTCTGTGCTCTTATCACTAAGCTGTATGCATATTTCAGCTGCCACCTAGAAAATGAGACTTGATAAGATCTGTTATAGGCAAGGGGCTGGTCTAGTTGTTCAGTTCACCAGAGCCTCTGGATTCTTTCCTGTAAAAGGAGATAAACAGTATTTTGTTTTGTTTTGTTTTGGTTTGGTTCTTTGAGACAGGGTCTCACTATGTAGTTGAGACTGACCTGGATTTCACTATGTAGCCCAGGCTGGTCTCGAACTCACAGTGATCCTCCTGCCTCAGCCTCCCGAGTGCTGGAATTACAGGTATGCACCACCATGCCCTTTTCTAAACTGCATTCACAGAGTCATGAGGCTCCATAAAGAATCTCTCTAAATGAGTAATCTTCCAAATAGCCTAAAAGTATAATTTGAAAAACTATACTATGACTTTTCAACATATAGGGCTATCATTCAGAAATGTTCACTAACTGATAAAACGAAGACATTTATTGACAATAGAATATTAGCCCAGCACATTGCAAAGAAATGGTAAGTGCAAAATAAAGATCAAAGCCCAAAGAAACAAAAATCTGTATACCATTTTCCCATCTCCTAAAGACATGGAGTTCAAGCAAAAGTCTTAAAAAATATCTCTGAATCTACATTTAATACACGACGAAACTATACTAAAATGTAAACAAGCTTAATATCATGAAATCAACTAATAACAAATTCTGGCAGGGCTGTGGGAAAAGAGAAACCTGCACTGCTGATGGGAGTGTAGGCTGGTACAACCACTGTGGAAATCAGTATGGAGAGACCTCAAAGAGCTAGGATTGGAAGTCCCATTTAACCCAGATAGTCACCTGCTGGGTATCTTCCCCAAAGAATTAAAATAATCATACCACAATGATATTGCACACCCATGTTTATAGCAGCACAGTTTGTAATAGCTAAAACTTGGAAGTGGCCCAATTGCCCATCAACAGGAGACTGGATAAAGAAATTGTGGGGTTTTTTTTAATAAAATGGAGTACTACACAGTCATAAAAATGAGAAATTAGAGACATTTATAGCTAGAAGGATGAGAATTGAGGTGATACTCAAGTAAATTAATAGGACACACATATGTAGATACTGAATAGTTTCTCTAGTGTGAAAAACTGAAAAGGTAAATAAAGACTAAAAGGTATAATAGGTAAAATGAAATAGGAAGAAAAGGGAAAAGGGAGATGGGAAAATGGGAGGGGTAGGGAAAAGGCAAGAAGGCAATGGAATTAACATGAGAAAATGAAAAAAATGGAGACAAAGTCTTTGTAGATAGGGAGGGGTGGAGGTGTTAAAGGGAGGGCAGGAGAATAGGGAAAAAATAAGAACCAAGATGGATTATGTAAAGGTACAAATTTCCAATGGTGAATGTCATTATATTGTGTACATTAAATGTACCAATAAAATTAATTTTTAAATATGTATACAAGTCTCAAAACCCTTATGCAAAAAATGTGTTTTTCAATTATCTTCAAGAGCTCTTAAAATATTATCTTCAGACACAAGGACTCAAAGCTGAAGGGATCTTCGGCTCCAGTGTCTGTATGTCCCATGGGCAGAAGCAGCGTATGAAGGGTTTTAGGTAAACGTCCCGCTGCCCAGGTTTGAACCTACTCCACGGTTTACAATCTCTGGGAATATTGCCAGCCTTACTTACCTCCTCAGAGACTTCATTTTACTCTCATAAAATGGGCACAAAAACAAATATATAATAGAGTTGAAATTTAAGACTGATAAGGCACAAAAACTCACTGGCCTGGAGCCTGGATAAATAATGATCAATAAAAGGTGACAACTTTTTATTACTGTTAATTCATCTTCAAAGTATCTCAGAGCCACTCTTTTCTATTCTTTCCATTGGTTCCCCTAGTTTCATCTTAATGTGTTTATGATAATCCAGGAAATAGCTGGATAATATTTTTTATTTGGAGTTTTAAGATTTGTGATGCTTTTCTCATGAGCTAGATCCTTTTGGTTTAATGGCCTAGGACTGCTCAGCTCTCCAACAACACAGGCTGTGGCTGTTTTGCGTCCCTGTGGACTTTTTATTCCTGCCTCTGTTTCAGTCACTAGATCACTTGCTAACACTTAGCAAGAGAATGCTGGAGTTGGCTCCTTCACTTAAGTGAGTGCTGGATAAATAAGAGTGAGAGTGAAAAGAAGAAAGTAAGCCAGGCATGGTGGTGCATGCCTGTAATCCCAGCACTCGGGAGGCTGAGGCAGGAGGATTGCTGTGAGTTCGAGGCCAGCCTGGGCTACATAGTGAGTTCCAGGTCAGTCTCAACTAAGTAGTGACACCCTGTCTCAAAAAAACCAAAATAATAATAATAATAATAATAATAATAATAATAATAATATTTAAAAAATAAATAAGAAAGTGACCCACAGGAAGAAGAGAGAGTTCTAAAGCAGCCACTCTGTGACCCTCAAGTCCCGTCATTGTGTTATTGGTGACCAGTTCAATGGTTGTTTTAGATAAAAATCTGCTGTAGTCTGGAGCTCAAATATTCTCAAAGATCCTTGTGTTAAAGGCTTGGCCAGGGGTGGTGTTTCTGGAAAATGGTACAAGCTGTGAGAGATGGGGCCTATCCAGGGCTTCATAGGTCATTGGGAACTATGAAGGGAACTATGGAGTGTTGTCTTCTCTTTTTCTTCTGGACCATTAGGTAACAGGTTTTGCTTTATCACACACACTTCTAATGCTGTGCTACTTCATCACAGGGCCAAAGCAATTAAGCCAGTTGATGATGGACTGAAACTCTCTGCATAAATTAATAATCTCAAGCATTTCATTATAGTGATGAAAGACTGACTAGCATAACACCTAGACAGTGCAGGCGTTGGAGTTGTCTTCAAATTTTCCTGGTGAAGGTAAAGATGTCAGGTTCCTTACTTCAGTTGAATGAAGGTCCAGTTTCATTTTCAGTATTTACCACTCTGCTATCATGAATTAATTGATTGAGAAAGGTATGTATTTGTGAGTTCATTCATACACTTATTGTTAAGGTAAACAACCAGATTTGAGGGCTCATTTGTGAGTAAGTAGTTGCAGGCAGCTGAAGGGACAATGCAAAAGCAGTATGTATAAACAGCAGTGAGAGAGAAGCAATTTAAGGAATCTTTGTTAAGACTCCTTCAGGACTGAGCCATTGTTTGCGATGCTTCTTGACCCCTGAAGATACTCTCAACCTCCCCCATGCTCATTGAGCCTGTAACATACCAAGCACTAGTATTTTCTCAGTGAGCAAGGTGACTGAATAAATGTATTGAGTTTACATTTAATTTGGGGGAGAGTTATATAGAATTTCTATTATAATGAAGCATGCAAATGAAGTAGGAATGACTCTTTGTGACATATCGTAGAAATAATGGAACATGTTCCATCCTTAGCTCTTTTTCTCCAAAATATCTGTGAGGTGCTATTCAGCAGCACTTTGATAAATAATACTAATGGAAAAGTTACTGTTTATCGTACAAACATGGGACTCAGATAAGTCTTCATAATAGGTGTTAATCAGTCCATTTGGGTTATAGTTCTGAAATGGAAGGTCGGTGGCCTACCCAGATCACAGTTAATGCCCGAGCATGGATTGATGAGCCCATGGTACCATACGTCTATTGTTCATGCACATGAACACATGGGGAGGAACCTACATATTCCCAGATCCACCCAGCATCGAAGATGAAATGTGTGCTAACTTTCCACAAATAAAAAGAAATGCTAGAGCCAGTACCGCACAGCTTTGATTATATATATAT
>NW_022900917.1:35456120-35464663 GCF_012274545.1 Fukomys damarensis | reverse complement strand
AAAATGGGCAAGTATATTCATCTAAATTAAAAGCATGAAAGTAATATCACAATTCATCAAGATATTTAGATTCCCCTCTCCCTGTCCCTACCATAAAATTGAATCTATCATTTATTGAATTTAAAAAATATTCCCCTTTCATTGTCACATAAAAATAACTGCCTTTACTTCTACCTTCGTACCATAGGCACAGTGTCTTTATCTATAAAATTCATACATTGAAATTTTTTTCAAAACATAACTGAATGACTCTTGGTTCACCCACATTTCCATTAAAGGTTAGTTCTCCCACTGAATGGAAAACTTGAGTGGCCTGAGAATGAGTCTTTCCAACTCTGAGAGAAGTTTCAGATGATTAGGAAATAGAGCAGGTAGGAGAGTAAAAGGCTTAATCAGTGGCCCACCAATCAATAAACACAAATAGGTCAAATCAGTTGAATTGAATTAAATTGACTTTCTATCTTTGAGAAAAGCCTAAGGACAGAAAGAAAGTGTTCAGGTTAGGGTTGACTAGGCTTGTAACAAAAGAGAAAGTCTGAGAGTGAGGAAGTTTTAGATTATAGCTTATAAAATTCTGGTTAGAGATGCATGCATCTTTGATTTTTAGGAGGCTTCAAACAGGAAAAAAAAAAACACCATCTATACAAATGCATTATTTTTTACACAGAGATATTTTTGTGATCTTTCATTCTGGTTGTTTCTCTTCTTTGGGAGGATTTGTTTCTCAACTGGTTAATATAGCAAAGTCTTTTTCACTACCTACTCTTGGCCCACCTCATCCCCCTCCTTTGGTAAATAATATCAGTATAATTTCTCACTGTTGTTCTGAAATTATATTACTGACTTCTTAATTGCTTAATTTCTAATTGTAGAGAATAGGAATTCTGATCACTAAGCTCAGATGCAATTGTGAAAAAAAATCACAATGTCATCATAATCTTTAAATCAACTTGGTCACAGTTATCACCCATACCTTACTCAGCCCTTGGGATAATCACCACCAGTCTCCTATGATCCTCCAGGAACTTGCATTTGGGAAGACCGCTGGAGTCTTCTGTAACACTGCTCCTAAAAAGCAATTCCATATCCAACCTGCCATGAAACTTTCTAGTGCAGACTCTGTGGTACTTTTGAGTCACTCACTCCTGAGGACAAGACATCTCTTTAGAATGAGAACCCTGAGCCTACTGTGTGGCAAATCTGGGGACACTGTTCAGTCACCCATGATGAAGTGTAGAATCTAGTCAGTACATTGAACACAGCAGAATAAGAATGCCATTTACATGAAGACACCCTCTCACTTTCTGAATGTGGTAGACACGATATCATTTGCTTTTTGCCTCTAAAAAGCTCTCCTGTCCCAATCCATCTATGATGTCTACCCTGTCCTAAGTTTTCATAAAAAACAAAACAAAACAAAAAACAGTGAGAAACTTCACTTCTAGTGTCTCTTCTTGCTAGTACTAGAGTCAACTCAGAACCTTGGCCTCGGCCTATGGAAAAGATAAATAAAGCATTTATTCATCCTATGATGAATTATTCTGTCACACAATCTCTGGAGCACTCCCCACTCCTAAACCCAGGGAACGAGTGGGCCTATGTTTGTAACCACTCAAATGTCATAGTGGGCACTAGGATTCTCTGTTTATGTTATGTAACTTTTGCCGTACGTGTGTTGACATGAATCCAGCATTACAATTTTATAAAAAGTAATTTCACTGGTCAAAAAAAATACTCTGTGCTTTTTATTAATCTCACCATCCTCTGTAGCCCCTGGAAACTACTTATGCTTTTCCTGCTTTTTCTGTAGTTTTCACTTGCAAGACTGTCATGTAGTTTGAATCATACACAATGTAGCTTTTGCTAACTAGCTTCTTTTATTAAGTAATATTTATTTAGGCTTCACCCATGACTTTTCTTGGCTTAGTAGCTTCTTTTTTTAAAATTCTGAATAATATTCCATTCTCGGGAATAAATTTTCCATGCTTCCTTCATCGACATATAAAAGGACATCTTGGTGCTTTTAAATTTTGTTAATAGTAAATGAAAGTGCTATGAACATCTATGTGCACGGTTTTGTGTGAATATAAGTTTTCAACTCCTCTGGGTAAACACCAACATGTTTGGGTAAACACCAAAGCTGCTAAGTTTTATGGTAAGAGAATGTTTAGTTTGGTAAGAAATATCTGCACCTTCTGGAATTCTTGGGAGTAACGAGCAGAAGTTCCTGTAGCTCCAGTGTTCTGAGTTTTGGCTCTTTGAGTAGGTGTATAAGCGGTACCTTATTATTATTTTCATTTGAATTTATTGATGATTTATGATGTGGAATACATTTTAATATGCTCATTTGCTATCTTTCTGGAGAGTTATCAAGGTCTTTGCTCTGGGACCTAATTTTTAATGTTGGTTATAATGAATCACTTCTCTCTTTGTAAGGAAGTTTGTTATTTTAGCTTTAGTTCTGAGCATCTTTTTATTATTCTTTAACCATCCCTACTTTGCTTTTTCCATCTCATTTACGAGTAATACTTCCCCATCCATCCCTCTATTTTTCTGTTTCCCTGGGATTCATTTACAGCTTTCCCTGGGTCCTTTCATCTACGATTGTTGCTTCAGCTAACATTGTCTTTCTCTCTATTTACCTAACTCAGTAACTTTCACTACTCCATGGAATATGGTTAAAGCCCAAGTATCACCTTTTACTCGTTCACCTTCTTCACTGGCATTCGCAAATGTGTTTGTCAGCATATCTTGCTAAATTGATGTTTAAATTTCACATATACTTGAATCCTAACTCCATTCACAAATTTGCATTTTTGTTGAGAAATTGAATTCTATTATATAAATGCTGTGTATCATTCATAGACAAAACATCTAAAGATGCTTTAAGTAAAAGAATCTATAAGCCAACGTTTTTGAAGCAAAGGCACAGAATTCACAGGATGTGTGAAGTATAAAGCATAAAATATATAAAATAAATATTTGGAAAGTAAAGCATGTATAAGTTAAGACAGTGATGAACGACTGACCGCAAAATATTTTGTTGTGGCACCTGACACAAAACAACACAAGAAGTTTTAAAATATTCAAAATATTCTATTTTTTTTTGTTGTTGTTTTTTGTTTTTTTCAAAATATTCTAAATATAAACAAAATATAAGTCATGAAGTTTGAATTCAATTATCCATTGATAAAGCTTATTCTGCTTCCCTGTGGCTTTAAAATGTTGTTGTTTTTTGTTTTTTTCAAAATATTCTAAATATAAACAAAATATAATAGTCATGAAGTTTGAATTCAATTATCCATTGATAAAGCTTATTCTGCTTCCCTGTGGCTTTAAATCAAGAATTGTGTATAAAATCCAGGAATGTTGATCAAACTATTAGCAAAGTATAATCATATATACTTTTCCTTCATTTTCTTTGATATAGGAAATGCATACAGTTGGCCCAGTATGCCTTTTGTCTGTGAGTTTATTACTAGCAGAGAGAGAGAGAGAGAGAGAGAGAGAGAGAGAGAGATTGGATAACATCCAGATTTAATCATTTAGACCTTTACTCCATTCACTCTGTTTAAGTGTGTCAAATTTTCCTGGCACTTTCCCTACACATTTTCTATGTGATTTAAAAAATGGCTTTGAAAAGTACTAGTTCAAGTGTTTTCATTTCTTTCATGAGTCTTTCTATAGCATGACATCTGGGATAGCTCATATTACTGAGTCATTGGAGGTTACCATTGCATCAGAGGTTTTCAGCATAACACCATGCCTACTAATGCTTTGGAGACTCCCTCTTCACTGTTCAGGTTAGCCTTCCAACCAACCTCACCCTCTATCCATCAGCCCTCATTCAGCAGTCAGGTAACAACTAGATTGAACAAATGCTAATATAGGTTGAGCTGTTTATTACAAACACTTTGGTACATTCACTATTAGCCAAAGACTATACAAGGCCTAGGGACATAACAAATATAGATGTTTTCCCTACTCGTAGGTTTAAGTTTAGTTTCTTGGGGGTAGACACAGGGTAGCAAGTTGGGATATACTTATCAGACAATAAACAACCACAAAAAATTAAAATTTCCCATTTTAATCAGTGTTATGAAAGAAGGGTAGAGGTTAGAATGCAGAATTAACTAATAAAAGTTGAGAAGAAGACTGCGAAAATACTCCCTAACAAAGTGACTTGGGCAGTAGAAGAGCAGGAAATAGTAAGAGCAAGAGGAGGGGTGGCCTTTACAGCAGAATGAAGAGCAAGTGAGGGAAGGTGAGTGTCTGAAAAAACTAAATGTATTTTTGGAGATTGGAGAAAGACCACTGGTGCAAGAAATATATCAAGTATTTGTGAATGATATTATCCCTGACCATTTCGCATAGTAAAATAAGTGATGAAAATGCAAACAAATAATCAGGACACACTCCCACTTTATCCAATAGAAATCTTCAGTAAAAAATTTTCAAAGTGAAATGCAAATATCATCCTATGCCTAGTTTTTCTCTATACTTCTCACCTAAACAAACGAAAGTATAATTGTAACAAAAACCTGGGTGAAACTTTACTTTCAGTGAAAGTTTATCTCAGAATACCATTAACCTAATTAGATAAGCTTGTTCTCTATATGTAGCTTTAATTAATGTAATAGCTGGCATTCTGTGATTTAGAACATAATGAGAATTCTCAAGTTGACTATAATGAGTTGTGCTGTGTTTAAGGGATTGTCCCAGGAGACACAGCTCAATGTCCCTGTAATGATTGTTTTCTATGGGGACAGATAGTGACTGCCGGGAATATAAAATACCTATCATATAGTTTTGAAAATTGAGAAAAGAAAGAATTCTCCTGTAGCATTCTAGCTTTCACTTTTATTGAAATCTATTTTACTGTGCTTCTTATTGTTCTTAGTGTAATATTTTGTAGCAAAGTCATTGTCTACAGTTAAGGGGAGATGGGTGCTTGCTTTGGCAGCACATGTACTAAAATAGGGGGTTATGGTAGAACTATTAATACTATCAACAGGAAACACTAATACATGAAACAAATGACCTGCTTACCTAGACAAATGGTAAATTTTCAAATGGCCAATGATCACACATTGGGCTGTTTTTTATTCCCAAAAGCATAAGGATTTCAGCAAAGTGTTGAGGGAAGTATTTGATTGGTACCTCTCTATTCCAGAACGAAGCTTTTTCAAAAATAAAGAAGGAAGGAAGGCAAGGAGGGAGGGGAGGCGAGGGGAGAGGAGGGAGGGCATAATATTAGGAAGTCAATTCAAAGAAGATCAATGTACCATCCCTGGCTTTTGCACTATTTCACTTTAAGATTAAATCTATGACTATTTAGAATTACTCAAGCTCTTTTCTGTGCTGCTTGTGTCTCCAGTTCTTGTGGTAGTGCATATTCCTGTTTCCCATAGCTAGAGTTTTTAAAAATTAATTTTATTGGTACATTTAAGGTATACAATATAATGGCATTCATCATTGGAAATTTGCACCTGTAAATATTCCATTTGATTCGTATTTTTCCCCATTCCTCTTCCCTCACTTCAACACCTCCAGCCTTCCTTGTTTACAAAGATTGAGGTGATGCTCTTAAGTGAAATAAATAGGACACACATGTGCAAATACTGAATCGTTTCTCTAGTGTGAGAAACTGAAAGTGTAAATAAGAATCAAAATGTATAATAGATAATGTGAAATAGGAAGAAAAGGTGCAAAGGAGAAGGGGAAGTGGGCGGAAGGAAAGAAGGGAATGGTATTAATACAAGAAAAAGAAAACATGGAAACAAAATCTCACCATTAGATTTTTTTTCCTCATTGAATTTATTGGTACATTTTAGGTATACAGTACAGTTACATTCATCATTGGGATCTTGGACCTTTACATGACAGGTTTTGGTTCTCATTTTTTCCCCATATCCCTGCCCTCCCTTCACCCCCTCATCCTTTCCCCATTTATAAACAATTTATTTCCATTTTTCATTTCCTATTTTTTTCTTTTCCCTTATTACCTTTCCCCTAACCTTCCCACTTTCCCTACACCTTTAGCTCTTTTCTTCCTATTTCACATTGTCAATTATCTCATTAGGATCTTATGTACTATTATAGTTTATTCACACCAGAGAAACTATTTGGTATTTACACATGTGTGACTTATTCATTAGACATATATATTACCTCAAAGAGCTGGGACTAGAGGTTCCATTTGACCCAGCCATCCCTCTGCTGGGTATCTTTCCAAAAGAATTAAAAGAATCATACCAGAGTGATATATGCACACCTATGTTTATAGAGGCATAATTTGTAATAGCTAAAACTTGGGAACAGCCCATTTGCCCATCAATTGGAAACTGGATAAAGAAGATGTGCTTTTTCTATAAAATGGAATACTACTCAGCCATAAAGAATGAGAAAGTAGATTCATTCATAGGAAAATGGATACATATTGAGAATATACTCCTAAGTGAAATAAATATAGTAGACTATTTTATAACATGGTTACACACTGCAAATAAAATTATTTTGTAAAAATACATATAGATTCATGTACTTACATGTAAACATAATTGGAAATACATTCATATATATATACATGTGTGTATATATGTGTCTTCACACACACACAAACAGAAAGGGGACAGAAAGAGAGAAACAGAGAGTGAGAGATGGAAATAACGTTAGTTGTTGTTATGGCTTGTATTTAGATGTACCCCCCAGAGTCTCAAGCAAATGAGTTGGGGCTATTTTGGAGGTGGCTGAGTCTAGAGTGTGTAATTGAATCATGATGGGGCTAGGCCAGAGGGTAGTAGGATGAAGGGTGTGAGTGCCTCCTGCCCTTAGAAGTCTGGATAAGATAAAAGGGGAAGAAAGATACTCTTAAGGTCCCTTATTTTCACAGCTTCCACCACCATGAAATGTTTCTCCTCTGCCGCTTTACCTTGGAGCCAGCCAGTTAAGGACTGAAACCTCTACACCTTTGAGAACTGTAAGCCAAATAAACTTTTACCGCTTTAGGTTTCGGTATCAGGTATTTTGTCTCAGCCATGAGAGAAAAAGTAACTAACACAGTCAGTCACATTTTTATTGTCTTGTTGTTCTCTTCTTTTCTGTTTCAACTTTTAAATATTTTCTTTCAAGAACCTGCATTACTATATTTAATAACAAAGTAACTCAAGCAAGTGCATTTTATAAGTTATTTACTGTATACAAAATAGTATCATTTCAATTGAGCAAAAATTAAGATTTAAAGGGCTGGGGATTTAGCTCAGCGTTTCCACCACCAGCCTTGCAAGCTCAAGGACCCAAGTATGATCCCCAGTACCCCCTAAAAAATAATAATAATAATAAGATTTAGAAATCCATTTATGGATTTAAGCAATAGGAAAGAAAAAAGATTTTCCTTTTATTTATTTGACAAAAATCCTTAGTGCTGTACAGTACTTTATATGTGACTAATGTTTGTAGGAGGATTAAATTTTAAAAATTAATCACAAATATTTGAGAAACATGGAAAAGTAAAATTTTAGACAAAATTAATTTTTAAAAAATTCAAAACCAAGAATCTGAGAAAACATTTACAGTAGTGAATAGTTAATCAGCTTACACTGAAACTAAAAATATTCCTTAAGCAGAGGATTGGCAACTATAAGTACTCTTATTTTAATAACTGGATAGTACAAATTCCTGCACAGCCAAATATCGTTCGATATTACACATTTTGACTTTGAGCTTAGTCTCTTTCTTTATGACACTGTGAAAAATGCTGATGTAGGAAGAATTAATAGGAGATCACATTCTAAGATCATTCAGTCAATGCCTTGCTGATATTTACTTCATTTTGTTTTTAACACTAGCATTAATTCTTTGTGATCAAAGACATGACATGATCATATCTGGTTTCAATTTTAGAAGATTTTTGGTAAATGCTTTCCTACTTCTGCTTGTCACATATCCCAGGTATGTGAACCTATTTAGTGTCAAAGAATTAGTTTTAAAAAATAAATGTCAATATAGAATTTGATTGACAACATAATGCCTTTTTCAAAATTCAGAATTTGCTGTGGAAAATCACAACGAAGTGAAAGGGTTCACTTCCTATAATGTGTCTCCTATGTTACTTGTTGGGAGAAAAAAAAAGAGCCACTATATCTTTCTTCTCAACTTTTTTATAAATTTCATATTTTATATCCTTGTGTATAAAAGGTTTGAATAATAACTCAATGAAATGGACTGGGGGTCAGATTAGTTAATCAACAGGCTTCAGGAAAAATTGCTAATTGTTTTTTTTACCTTTTACCAAGTACTTGTGGATCCTGGCTATGTTAAGCAAGATTCTTGGTACACAAAATGAACAATAGAAAACACGAGCATGGCAGGCACACTCTGGCCTCGGCAAAGATCATGCTTCAATGGAACACAGGCTGCAGACAGGTAAAGAACACTATTACAGAAATATCTATACAGGGGCCAGGGATTTAGCTTAGTGATTCTGCCGCCTGCCTCACAAGCTCAAGGACTGGAGTTCAATCCCTGGTACCAAAATAATAATA
>NW_022900917.1:35420550-35455788 GCF_012274545.1 Fukomys damarensis | reverse complement strand
ATCACTGGGAGTTCAAGACCAGCCTGGGCTACATAGTGAGTTCCAGGTCCGTCTCAAATACATAGTGAACCCTGTCTCAAAAAACAAAACACAAACAAACAAAAAAGACAAAGGAAAAAGTTCTCCCAAGAAGGTAAACTGAATAACAGGGAAAGCATTGAAAGTATACTTCCCGTTCCTGCTATCATTTTGGAACTTGTCAATTTTGTGTCATATTTGGATGAAATCTAAGAAAAATATTAGTAATTATTTTAAAAATATATTTTCTAAAGTATGTTTTGTTATGCTAAAATGATGCTTTATTTGCTCTAAATTTCCTCTTTTTTTCTTATTTCCAGCAATTCTATTTGAAAATAGAGGAGTGCATTCAACAAGGCTTTCAGTGCAATAAAGTCATGATGTAATTCCCCCTTAATAAGTTCCATCTCTTGGAATTATCATGGTGATTCTATTGCTTTAAAATTTGCTGATATACTTCTGAACACAAGACACCAGTTATTTTTTTTTCTTTTTTATTGTTTATTGGTACAATCTAAGTATACAGTACAGTCACATTCATTACTGGGATCCTGTACCTTCACATGACAGGTCTTGGTTCTCATTTATTCCCCTTGTCCCTGCCCTCCCTTTACCCCCCTCGCCCCCTCCCCATTTACAAACACTTTATTTCCATTTTTTCATTTTCTCATATTTTTTTTCTTTTCCCTTATTCCCTTTCCCCTACCCTTCCCACCTCCCCTATACCTTTAGCCCTTCTCTTCCTATTTCACACTATTAACTATCCCATTAGGATCTTGTGTACTATTATAGTTTTTCACACCAGAGAAACTATTCACTATTTACACATGTGACTTATTTATTTCACTTAAGAGTATATATCCTCAATATGTATCCATTTTCCTACGAATGACTCTAAGTTTTCATTCTTTATGGCTGAGTAGTATTCCATTTTATAGAAAAGCCACATCTTCTTTATCCAGGTTCCAACAGATGGGCAAATGGGCTGTTTCCAAGTTTTAGCTATTACAAACTGTGCTGCTATAAACATAGATGTGCATATGTCACTGTGATATGATTCCTTGTTCTTTTGGAAAGATACCCAACAGAGGGATGTCTGGGTCAAATGAAACCTCTAGTCCCAGCTCTTTGAGATATCTCCATATTGATTTCCATAGTGGTTGCAATAGTCTGCACTCCCACCACCAGTTATAATAGTAAATTATACAAAATGACACGTTCTTTAACTATTATACCTCTGAAGTGAGAGGGTAGAAGTAGATAATTTATAGTTCCATAATTTTTGTAATTCAGCCATTTTTTCATCAAGCTTAATGATTCCTACTATGCAGCAACGTTATGCCAGGCATTGGAAAATCAGAGATGTGTTCTGTGATAGTAAGTGGTATTCTCTCCCCAGTATTTGTTCTCCACTACCAAAATTGTAGAGTTTGGAATAGGAAAACATTAATAGACAATATACAACAGTGCCTTCCAGTTTCCAAACCAATGTGGTGGAAGTGATATATGCAATCAATCCTCAGCCTGGAACATCCTTTTCATGTCTCATGGACTGGAATGAAGAGCCAATAAACATTATTTTTAACTTCATGGATATTATGTAACTTTAAGAAGAAAAAATACAAATACTTCAGATTGACCAATTCTAGAAATGGCAGAAACTAGAGTAACTATCATAAGTGGGCAAGATGGATGCTATATTTGGAGGACAGATATAGTCAAAAACAAAGGCATTTAAATGAGAACCAAGACCTGTCATGTAAAGGTATAAGATCCCAGTGATGAATGTAACTGTACTGTGTATCTGAAATGTACCAATAAACTCAATGAGAAAAGAAGGCATTTATTTCCTGACATTGTAAAGTTGAAATACCCACTATCAACTATTTATGATCCCATGGATGACAGAAAACCTGTTTTGTGCTACCAGTCTTACTATTTTATCTGCTTATTTATTTGTCTTTGTTATAGCAACTTAATTGTATCCTAATTCAGAGTCTCTATTTCAAAGAATATCATAATAGAGAGGAAAATGTTAACAGATGATTACAACATAATTTACTGTGTTAATTATAATTTAACTCATGTTCCAATGAAGAATATACTTGCTCTGCTTAAAGAAATTGAGAAAATATTGAAAGTAAAAAATGACATTTAGCTGGATCTCTAAGGATAACTAGTATTTTTCTACACTTGATGTTAGCCAAAAGGCTGAGAAGCGATTAAATAGCATTTTTCTAGATACGAATGAAGCTACAGATATCCCTGGAACAGAAAATAGAATGTAAAAATCCCCAAGTCGTGACTAGACAGATTTTGTTTAGAAAATACTGAGATGCTCATTGTGATTGACATTTGAGGCATATAGGGAAAGAATGGCAAGATGGTAAATTGGGCGAGAATCTGAAGGCAAATAAATTTTGGCCCATTTTCCTTTCAGCAATGTGGAGCTAAGAAGATTCAGAGACAGGAGAGTGACACCATCGGATTTGTTTCAAGAGTGAGCTCATGGGAACAAGACTAAATTTTACTTTGATGATAGTATCTACTTTAAATAAAAGAAAATTGACATTTTTCAGATTAGCTGATTGTTAAGAAAACCAATCATATTCTCTCTTGCTTATTCTATACTTGCATCTTTAAAATACTAGTGGACAACTATGAAATAAAATTATCGCTGAGGCTGTTAATTTAATGCATGAAAACTCAATTCTGTATGTACTTAGATGCATACCCTTTTGTGTGAATGTGTATTTATGGATGTGTGTACAAAGCCACAGAAAAATAGGTAGTTCTACTTGGGTTTCACATGAATCTTTATAATTTGATACTGTTAATAAGTTAATTTCTATAAAAATTTACATGTGTTCTGATCGGTGTCTGGAGAGGAGGTGGATCCAACCTAATAATTGATCTGTTCTGTCAGATAAGAAGTCCAAGGGAAGACCAATCACATTATACTTTTCAATTACACAGGTGAATCAATCCAACTCAATATGTCAAAGCATAAAAAAAATGTTTTAGAAAAGACGGGCAACAAACTAAATTTCCCTACCCATTACCTAGAAGTAAGTATTACTTGGAAAAGTAAAATGTCATTCTGTCAATATTTGTGAGCTTATGAAGGTTTCTCAATCCCATCAATCAAAGTGCCTTCCACCTCACTTTCAAATACTTTCCTAAAACATAATACTTTAAGATTATCTTTAAAATAGTTTTGAATTCAAGAAAATTATAAAACAATATTTTAAAAACATGCAGAGAGCCATCAATGTCCCCCGTATTTATAACCTCATCCTTCCTGTATTTTGTTTCATTTTGAAATCTCACTTTCTTGAATGAGGGTTTTTGATTTATAGGATATGGTTCCTGCATTGAAATGTGTAATACCCAAAGAAGTAGTTTTTTAAAAAACTGCCTCTATGTTCATGCTATACTAACACAAAAACTGAGAGGTAGTATAGGGTGAGATAAAGCTGGAGCAGTAAACTGAGGTAGATTATGCAGAATTTTTAAATCCACTTCAGATTTTAGTCCTTATCGATAGCAGTAGGATGCTAGTGAAGGAGGTTAAGCAAAAGAGTGCTAGAATCAGATTTGCATTCTTAAGAGATCTTGCTGGCTCCAGTTGGGAAAATGGATTTCATGATGGCAAGAAGAAGTATGACCAGATTTAGGAAGGTATAGCCACAAGCTGTTGGGAATAAAACAGTAGCTTTGACTGGGTTGAGGTGATAACAAAGACAAATAGACATATTTAAAAGGTATTTAGGAAGTCAACTGAACAGAATTTTAGAAGGAATTAGATAAGTGTGGTGAGAAACAGAGAAAAGTTGAGGATAGTAGTAATATTGTACATTAGCATGGCAACTGCTCTTTGCAAAATTTTGCATTTATTTTACTCAGTAATTAAGGAATAAATGATTAATTTTATTCTCAGCTTTACAAAGGAAAAAAAGAGACTCAGATAAGCTAACAGACCACAACAGGTCTTAAGCAGCTGTTAATATTGGAGCTTGAATTTGAGCTTGTATTTGAGCTCGAGAATTCGGTATTTCTTTCTTCAAGTTCAGGATACTTCCTATTGGAAATTCACAAATATGACCTTTTATGAGTAGCTAGTCCCTGAAAAGGTCCTTGGATCAAAATTTAGTACTAATTTATCTACTCACTTTTAAATTTAAATATCTCTGGGCAGTAAGCCCAACTGATTTGGTACAAACTTCAAAGCAAAGAAAACCAAGGTCACAAACCACACAATATTCAAAAATAGGAAAGAATAAAAAAAAAGAAGCAAAAAAAAGAGAACATTTCTGCCCCACACTCTACTCTTAAAAGGAGTCACAGTTGTTCACAGTTAATGTTACATCACCAAAATTTGTGCACTGATACCAATAGAAGTTAACTCATCTATAAGGTCATAAGTTCAAGTGACAGTTACCCAAAACTTCAATCTGAGACACAATGTACTGTTGAATTTCTTACCAACAATTTACTGGTGTCAGAATGGTAAATAGATGTGATTGAAAGAGAGAACTGATATAACAAGCAAAATGATTCACCAAAAGTGAGTTTGACAGAATTCATGTGGGAAGTTGTGTTTCTCCCTGAACATATGGTCACAAATGCTTCTATAATGTCCTACACAGAGTGCTAGAGATAAATAAATTTTAATTTATAATCAGGCAAAGGGAAGCAGCTTACAGAAATGATTTTAGCAATTCTTGAAATTTTTCCATCAACTACTACTAAACCTATAGACTTATGATCCAATCTAAGAAATGAAATATTACACAGAGTCTATGCTATCAGTAAATACCCTGATTTGATCCATCTGCCACCACATACCAATGTCATTATCTTGAATGTTATGTTTTTCATTCTCTTACTTTCTTCATGCTTTTACCACATTATGGATTTCTAAGCAACATATTGTTGTACCTTTGTTTCTTTTCTGAATTATATTTAATATTCTATCATAATATATGACCTGTGATCTATTTTGTAAAATTCAGAGTTTTATTAAGATATTTCAAAACAGATACTAACATAATTGTGCCCTTTGACATTGAAAATCCACCAACCTAAAAGAGTAAGACAACTCAATGAACTAAGATTATGCTTAGAAACAGCTCTCTCCCAGCCAGAGATAAATCTATCCTGTGTATTTCATTTAACCATAGGACATCACATGGTCACCTCCACATCACTAAAACTCCTGGGTTGATAAAGCATTCGAAGTGGTGTTTGTTAATGTTGGGGTCAGTCTTAAGGGAAACTTAATTTTTGACAGTCTCTGTAACTAAGGGGAGAGGAAGCAGAAATGATTGGCTTTTCAAAGGACTACTGGGAGCTATCCCTGGTGCTGCCCCAGAGTAAACCTCGCTAACACTGATTTTGAGTAGAATTTTACCACTGTGCTGAGCTACTTTAAGCCTCACTGGTTGAACTAATGGACTTGATTTCATTTCTGCTAGAAATTTTCTGTGTTCTGAGTTTGGTATCTTTACCATACTTTCTCTTTTGCTGTTTTGGCACCATACCCTTTTTAAAACATCACCAATACTACAACAGCCATAACTCATAGGCATAAAATCTCCATGCACTGGCTAATTATACATATCAGGCAAAACTGTAGGAAAATAGTATCATTTCATTTTGCAGAACATGAAGCAAGCCTAAAAGAAGCTAAACCAAGCAGATGTTGATAGTAAGTTTACTTAATTCTATATCAGTACCAACTCCCCTACTTCTTCAAATGTAAACTACCTAAACTACACAACGTGATAGTTAGCTGTGGTGTCAACAGGAAAAAGAAATACTTAGTCTTGGTGTGTCTGGATAATTGACTTACTAAAGAGAGAAGATCGACCTTGAGTGTAGATGACAACGTCGAATAGACTTGTAGCCTGGCTAAGATAAACAGGGAAAGAAAAATAAAGTCTTATGTTTGCTTCTTCAGAGGAGCTCCAGTCTTTGCCCACACCTTTGGACTTCCCTCCTCATGCTTTGAGTGCATGCTCTTCAGCTCGCCAACAGATGCTCACACGATGTTGCGCTGAGCACCGGGCCTTCAAATGTGTCTGGATCTTCAACTCTCCAGAGTGCAGATGGCCCTGTTCCATTCTTCCACCCCATCTCTGCAAGTGGCCACTGTAAGCCTACCTTGCAAATCTTCTGCATATCACACATATAATATATTTTTACTAATTCTACTCCTTTACGGATCCCAAACTGACACCACTACTTTCTAGAATCCTTGAAGCATTCACCATTTAATAAAACAAAAATATCTTACTGAATTGTAACACAACACCATTCGAAGATATCTTACTTAAAACAGTGGCAAACACCAAGTACTCCACGTGTTAAGCATTTACATGAAGTCCTCACAACTTTATGCAATGTGATTTTATAGCTTTTCTCCTTTCATAGATCAAAAAATTGAAGCACACAGAATGTTGTCAGAAGCAATGATTAAAACCTAAACATTTGATTCAAGATCCGACATTCTAAAATAATATACTACATTGTTTTATTATCTTTAATTAGTATGTTTGTGCATATTCCTTCACAAATGTTATTAATTTTATTTTTAAAAATAACAGATTTATGTTGTCACTATAATGTTGCACTTTAAATTAGAAAGTAAAATAGGATGATGAGTTTTCCTAATGGTTTTTAAACTACTGTTAAATAAAATATTTTACTATTTTAACAAGCCAAATAGTAAGACATTCCAATATCTGTTTATTAAAGAGTAGAAATATTATAGAAATCAAATTTGAACGCCCATTAAAAACATATACAGAAAATGATATCATAGTTGAAGATAACTTACATCCTCCTTAATAGTTGTCTATGTATTTAAAAATTTTATTTTCTTTTTTTAATGACTTCAAAATAAATCAGGAAATGTCAGTCTTTTAAAGTCAATTCAAATAGAATGTCAAACAAGTAGATTTCATTCAGGGCACTGGGAGCCTGTTCAGTTGTTTCCTCTCGCCCTCACTCTTTAAAATCCTCAATCACTGCCATTTCTGGTCTCAGGTTTCACAACATTTTACAGGCAGCTGAATGAAAGGGCAGGAGCTTCCTCTGAAACTCCAGTTATTTCAGCTCTAAAATCAGCTGAAAAGGATGTTCTCCCTAGAGACAGGAATGCATTCTCTCCATCATGAACCCACAATGCCCTCAGGTTGTGACCAGGGAGGAGTTTAGCACTTGAACCTGCAAAAGGCTATTTTTTTTAATCAAAGCACACCATTCTTGTTCCATATGGCCTGTGGCACAATTTATTTAAAACAATATGGTGCATCAGAGAAAGTAAACAACAATAATAATCATACAGGTATAGCAATTTGCCCATAAATAATACAGGAAGCCACGTTGGCCAAAAGCACCTTCCCGAAATGGGACTTCAATGTACATAATTCTTACACAGCTTTATGCTCGGCTTCACTTCCATGGTTTGCACTTCACTGCTCTGTTGTGTCACTCTACCAAAAGAACTATATGTCATGCAAAGTGAAATATGTTTGCAGTCCCCTTACTTGATGAAAAAGCAAGCAGTATTGTTTAGAAGAATAAGCATTAAACCATACGTCTGAAGATTAGAACCTGAATCCCAGCCCTGCCACTTTCTGGCTCCCAAATGTTGGGTGAGTTACATATCCCCTCTGAAATGCAGCTTTCAGACAAATGGGACAAGTTTGTTCACCTCCTAGAGTTCACATAGTGAGTAAATAAGCTAATGCAGGAGAAATCTGTTTGAAAAAATACTGGGCTACACAGGATTTTGCTTGGAAATGGGCAACTCAACACTTCAGATAAATGTACATAGTTTTCAATTTTTAGTTTCCAGTTTAGAAGTGTTCACTTCCCCTTAATCTATGTACCCAGTAATTAGACTCCATACTAGCTGGCATTTTGTGTGTGTGCCTGTAGTTTCTTGCTATTAAAGTACCGTGTTTATATGAAAATTATTTAGATTCCTAGCATTTCTTTAGATTTTTTTTTTATTTTAGAGATTGACCAAAGTTTAACGACTTCATTTTTTTCAAGGAATTTTAATTTCACTTTTAAATACTGTGGAATTTTTAGTGCCAGAAAATTAGCAAAATTAAAATGGAAAAGCATATTAACTAATATTGGCAGTATTTAATTATATTATATCCTATCTATATGAATTTGAATGTCTATTTAATTTAGAAAATCATTACCTAATCTGTTCTATTTGACCAGTAATTCTTGTCTTTACATATTTTAGACTTTGTGCATTTTCTAGGAAGCTTTGTGATCTAGGCCTATACAATTGTATTGACATTAGTGAAGTCATAGTATATCTTTGAAATTTTTAAAAAGGGTTTTTAATTATTTTAGGATTATTTTTTTCCAATATATTTTTCTATAACTTCAGGGCTGTACAAAAGCTAAAAATTCTATACAGAATATTAAGAACTTAAATATTTTCTCAGCCCACACTATCCACATGCCACATTATAGTTGTAAATTAAGGTCTAGCGTGGTACAGAAACCAGCCTTCCATATCGCCGTTTTCCTCCCTGAGTGAGGCAAGAGTCAGCCAGTAAATATATGTGGTCAACCTCAGATGTGCCTCACTGGGAGTTCACATGTATTTTTAACTGCCTTCAATTGTTAATGTATTCCTCAAATGAGATGCATCACCTTGAAGAATGACTTTTTGCCCTCTGGGAATATGGCAAACAAGTATTTCATTCGCTATGATAATCAGTTCTACCTTCAGCAACATATAAACCCAAATTTAATAGGCACTGGTGATTAGGTTTTAAGTCAGAGAGCCATCACTGTCCGCTGTGAAAAATAATAAGAAAAAATACAAATTATAACGAATTTGCCTTCAGGAGGCCTTGTTAGACATAATGGGACCATAACTATTTCAGGAGATGGCGAATAAATGTTTTTCCTTCTCATTATAGACATTTTTGAGTCACCCACCAATTTTCAGTGATAAGAAAGATTTCCTTTAACTTGTGCTAAAAATATCGCGTCATTTGTTTTGTCCACTTAGTTTTCACAGTCTTGAAAGAAAAAAAAAAGGATCACTTACCATAAAGCACTTATTTAAATCTTTTCAAATGTGTAACACCACATAGAAGCATTCAAAGCTGTAGATAAATTTAATGCTATCCAAACCTTACACTGTCAAAATTATCTAAGGCTTTCTCCAATTTAAACTTGCATTGAAATAAGAAAGGATTGTATAGAACATTATGGAAAATAACAAATCAACCCTTAAATCAGCAGCTTAGGTTGTGGACAGTAAATGATACAGTGGTTCCACTTTCTTGGAACTGAGTAGCAGAAGAAAATGAAGAAAGATACTACTGACAGGGCAAGGATGATGTGAGCAGGCTCGCATTATGAATGATATGTTAAGAGATTGGCTCCGATGGAATCACGGGATTGCTGCTGCCTTCTGCAGAAGCTGATTCTCATTCTTATTGTTCACCTCATAAGCCTCCAACATAGGGAGGGGGAGGGACAGGAGAAGCCATGTGTACATGTATTCCCCATAAATACACATATTTAGAAATATTCTGAGTATTTGGTCCAGCTACAGAGAGTGGTAGGGAAAAATACCGAATGCCAAATATGTATCTTGTCAGCTAAGTTTATTAGTTTTAATATTCATCTGTGCTCTCTGCCTTCTTCCCTGTGAAGAGCCATAATAGTCTTTATTTGATAATACCAAAGACATATATATTCCTAACTCTAAAATAAGTGAAATAATAATTCAATTCTCTATAATAATAGATCGAAGATAATAACAAAGATGTGTTACAGGCTGCTTTGATGTGCTCAGAGATGCATTCTGTATATTTCTTTCTTCAAACCAGTAGATACTGCTTGATTCATTTGGTTGATCTGGCGTGTGTGTGTGTGTGTGTGTGTGTGTGTGTGTGTGTGTGTGCATGTGTCTATGTGTATTGGCAGAGTGAAGGGAAGGGGGGAATGGACCAGTAGTCAAAGGAAATGATTGTTACATGATGCAATATATTAGAAACACATGAATAAAATTTAACAGAATATTGGTGTCAAAGGGTTCATTTACTAAGATTTTCTTTAAACTAATTTTCATCTCTACATGAAAGTGATTAACGGAGAGCTTATTAACATACTAATTCTTTTGTGCACCAATGCTTAAATTTATAGCATGATTAACACTATATCTTACCATGAATTTGTTGCGAGTTTAAAGTAATAATCAATTTTGCCAATAATTCATTTATTTTTCCAAATTAAATCCAAATTAGTAGCCCTTCTACGTAAGAATTTTTAGGAGGCAAATATGATAAGCATCACTAATCTAAAAAAATCAGTAATTCAATGTATGAACTTACAGTTATAGCAACTGCTATTTAGGTTTGGATAAATATATGTGCATAATAGGGACAGAAAATTATTGAAAATGATGATAAATTCATTTATATTTTAGGTAGAAAACCATGTTGTTTTAAGTAGATTTCTTAGCAGTTTTCTCAAAGTGGGGCAGGACTAATTTTTGTAAACAACAAATAAAAATACAAACCTAAAAACTAATTTGTACTTGCTTATGGAGAAAATTCTACTTATCAAAATGCCAATTTAAGGAGAGAGCAAGAATAGTAACATTTAAGGAAGATGAGAAACTGAGCGGTGGGGCAGTCAGCAGATGACTATAACCACTGTCCCTTCCAAACTGATGATAGAGTTATACACTTCTTAGTATTAGGGGACCTGCAGTTACTATTTTCTGTGGCACAGCCTAGCAGGCATGTTCAGCGAATCCCCCTGTACCACTCAGCTCACCCCCTGAGGGGAAATGCCACGTGCATTCAAATCAAACCTTTTCCTATCAAGTTCTCGACTAATGGCTTTCCTAGGAGACCCAAGCATGTCACTCACCTACTACCTATTTAGACATGTTAAAACAGAATTTGTTGTTTATATGTATTTCATTGAAGTGAGTCTGTTTTCTCATACTGAATTTGTATCCAAACCTTGGGTTGTCAATACTGCTTAGCTAGGGTTTCTCTGTGTTTTGTTTTTCTCTGCATGCATTCCAGAAAAATGGTACTGTTCATGACAATTTCAGTCTTTTATAAATGTATAAACAGTGTATTTACTCATTGTGTAAAGGTACTGGTACTTGGGAGCTAAAATTCCTTTCTTTTATTCAAGGCTGTTTTGTAATCTTCAAAAAGTATTATACTACTGCCATAGCTCAACATAAGTTTTTATACAGAAAAATAAGGAGAAAAAAAATGTCCATCTTCAATAAAAAGATAAGGGAATCACTTTAATTTAATTGTTTTCTGTGTGATTGAAAGTGTATCTGGTCTCTGTAGAGAGACGCTTAGTGATATAAAGCCACACACCTGACAAGCCTGTGATTTTCTTCTCAGTAAAAATCACCCCCACACACATTCCTGTGCTTACAACCTCTAAGTTAGTTTACCTGTGTTTAAGACTAAATATATGTATTAAGCATTCCACAAAAACAAGAACTGTTATGTTTGATATGCACTTCAAAGGCCTAAAAGGCCAAAGAAAACCCTTCCTTAATTATTGAAGAAGTGTCTGTAAAGGAAACATGAGCAAATAGCATTCATGCTTTCATCCCCAGTAACCTTTTATTGTCCTTTTCTTCAGATGGCCAAGTCAGTATATTTAATAAAGGCAGCAGCAACCATCAAAGAAGGCAGGACTCTAATAAATGGTCCTGATTAAAGGCCCTGACAGGGTATGAACTTTGCATAAATTTTCCTATGGTGTCAGGCTAGGATACTGATTGAAAACTCATTAACATAATCACACATTTAGAGGAAATGCTGTAATGTATCAAAAACATTTCCCTTAGTGTAATAATTTTAAGGACATTAAAATGCAAATGGTAATAAGGAGCCATGTTTAGTGATGTTCTAAAAGCCTGATTATTCAAATATTTAGTATAAAGTATGGAATTGTGTTCAATAATGCATCTATACGAATTCAAAGATTTAATCTCTATCCAGGCTCAAAACTCTTCTTTGATCTTACCAACTATTTTTGCAATTCACAGGCCACAAAATTAAACAATAACGGTTGGCTTGAATTTTTATAAAGAAATAGTAAAAAATAATAATAATTTAGGTCCCTACTTAAAAAAAATAAATTCAAACTGCTGGTATCATGTTCCTCGATGCTTAAAAAGTTCTGAAAAATAGTTAGCATCTCTGTTTTGGCATGATTTTGCTTTGAAAATATGCTGAAATATTTTCAGCATCTTTTTTTCTGCTTTTATTAAAGTGAGTATAAACCAGTAGAGAACATGGCAGGTCACAGCAGTTCTGTCCCTTAATGCTAATTCTTAACAATAAAAGAAACACTGCCCTCCCTCACACAAATAGCCATAATTACGTAAAGAATGACTGCTTCAGACTGATGACTTTCAATATGCTCAAGTCTAACACACTGGTATAAGAGGGCAGAAAGGTCAACAGTAATTCATAACTGCTATAAAATTGTGTAGCATCCCAGGGCTTCTGCAGGATGCTGACATTACCATGAGTCTTCTGCTGGTTTGTATATGTAAATTTGTGATAGGAAGTGCTCTGCTTTTACCGTATCACATGCAGAGCATCAATCAGGCAGTGGAATACATCAGAGTATTTTCATTATGCCTAGTTATTTACTGCATCAGAAGAAATTATCCTAGCAAGCCAAGCAGCCTTCGCTGGGTAGCATGATACGACCAACCAGGCTTCAGCTCAGGAGTCTTGTAAACATTACAGGATTAATCTCACAATCACAATCATCAATCTTTCCTAGTCCTGCCTGGGTGCAACTGTGGAGATTGGTAACGAAGCCATGTGGATTTGAATTTAACCCTGAACATCAAAAACTAGATGTCAGCCCTAAGCTGCATATTACAAAACACCTGTGCTTTCCCCCGCCCCCCAATTTGGGCTTAAGACAATAGATGGAAACATAAATGAAAATACTTTAAAATCGTATTTAATTTGTCACTTTCATTTTGGATACATACTTCAGAAATGAGAAGTTTTTTATTTTAGACACATCTATCTTTTAACATCAGGAAAATTGAGAGAACACTTACTCCCCATATAAGCAGATTTCCTGTGTTGTAATGTGGACCACGTAGGCAGCAGAGCAGAGCTGAGGGATGAGGACCATGGCCTGGGGTTTGGGGACCAGCTCAAAGTCCTCTGGCACAGGGCCAGAGGAGGTTAAAACCCCAGGAAATTATAGAGTTAGTCCCAAACAAGAGAGCACTAAATGTGTCTTGCTGACTCATAAGATGACACTGGCATTGATTGCTGAAACAACTGCTTGCCGGCCTGCCTGCCAAAGGAAAGAGGCTGTCTCCCTTTTCTTTCCTTTGAGCAGAATGAGGGGGAGAAAAGGTGGGTAAGACAGACAGGCCAAATGAACATTCCATCATTTTAAGTTTAGTAACTGGATGGAACATAGCCTATTCTATTTAGATAATGCAAAAGATAATGTGCATTCATTTTTGAAAGTCAGGTGAAAACCATGATGATAATGATCATTTTTCCATAGTCAAGAAACAATAAATATATAATGAGAAGGCCATGTATAGACTGCCTGGCAGTTTAATTTCAACTGTGACCTTTTATTATTTTTTGTCCACAGTACTTTTTACTGAACATGTAGCATAGAGTCAATTCTTTCTTCTTTTCTCAATATCTCACAGGCTCCCATCTTTGAATAAAAATGTAGCAACCCAAAAAGTACTCCTTTCCCTTTCATCCAATAAGGTTTTCAAATCTAGGCATGTATATTCATTCTATATATAAAATGTTCATATTTCTTCTATGTGCTTTAATTCTTGGTTGTTTTAATTATCACTCCAGGACTTACCTGCTAAAATTTTACAACTATAGTAAGAAATGTGTCTCATATATATTCAGAATTCCATACCAGCTATTCATCTCTACCAAGTGATGATTTCTGTATGACTTCCTTGCTCATACAAAGTTTAGCTTTAAAAAATACTAAAGTGCTTTATAAATATTTTTCCAAATAAGTCATCTGACAGTAAAAGAAAAATCCATCTAAAGGAGTTTATAAGGACTGAAATTTTAAGTCTTGTTCCCTTGTTTGTTTGTCATATTGTGTGGTCTTGTTTTATTTTTTGATTTTGTTCTCCATAGTAATGAGATTTTTTTCATGGTATTCCCTCCTCCAGATAACTAGTTTTTTTTTCAGATAACTAGTTTTAAATTAGCTAATATATTGATGCTGTGTTTTTGCTTACAGAGTTCTGTCTTTTCAACTCCCAAAGATTTCAGCTTTTGAATATGGCACTCCAGGTACAAGGAAATAACAAATATTTAGCTTTTCACAAAATGTAAAATAACAGCACATTTTTGACCCTTGTAACAGTATAACTAAATAAATATTCCACTTTCTTATTATTTCAGGGCACAACATATTACACAAAAATGACTGTTCTTTAAAATTCGCACCTAGGATTAATTGATGTTGTTTAAGTAGGAAGACTGGAGATACAATTTATGTGTATCACTATGTTATAAGTTTGAGCAACTTACTATGCTACATACTTGTTTTTTAATTTTGTCCTAACTGATACTATGTTTTGCTAAAGATCTAAAACAACAAATAGCTACTAGACATTCATGGTGGTGGAGATGCTAGGCTAGAAAAAAAAATTAGCATAGTGATCAAAGGTTTTGTGTACAGAGAGTAATCCAACCCCTTGAAAGAGAAAAGCAGGACAGTGGTTACTTTCCTCAGATGAACAACAAACTGGAAAAACCTTGGGCTTCAGAGTTAGGAAACAGTGTCAGTAATTCCCAGGAGTACAGCCTTGAACACATCATTTCACTCTGTTAGCCTCGGTTTTAACAATATGCCTTTGTGATTCATTTGCTCAACAAACATCAAGTGGACTCCTGTGCACTCTGCTAAATATAAAACAATGACCTAAGGAGACAAAATTAAGAAGGAGTAATCCTTGTCTTCAAATCATAAAAACAGCTAGTGTGTGAGCCAGGCACTGTGTGTGTGCTTTCTATACACTATCATGTTTAATTTTCATGAATTCCCAAAGCTGTGAACATTTATCCTGGGTTTACATGGAATGAGGGTGAATTTTAGAGAGATTAAATAAGCCAGCAGGAGATGCAAGACCTGAACACAGATCCATTTGACACTGAAGCCCTTACTCCTGATATTGTAGGGAAGATAATTTTAACATAAAATAAGAAACGTATGTGCCAGAATGTTGCATATGTGTGTACGTGTGTGTGAGCTGACATACTGTACAGATGACTATTTTACTACTGTGAACATGAACATAACAGATTTTGCCTGAAATCAATTTCAGCCTTAATTATTACTGCTGAAATAGTTTGAACCATACTGAATAAATGGCAACCATAGACTAAAATATTTTATCTGTACAAACAAGACGCTACCAGAGATTCCCTATCACCATTTCATAGTCAGTTCTCCATGGCTCCTCAGTGAATATTAAACAAATAGAAGACCAAGTAAGACATTTTATACCTATGAAAAGCTCCAGAATGCACAAGTCTACTGTTTACATTAGGCATGATACATCTGTGGTAATTCCTTAGGCACTATTTGTTTAGAGTTTTCTGACAACTAGGTGGGACTAATGTTGTTAATATAGCACCTGCGGAACTTACAGTAAAATGTTTTTCGTCCAACCAGAGACTCTCAATTAATATAGATAACATTGAGCACAGAGTTTTCCTTTTATACATATTTTTAAAATTATTGTCCTACATTCATATGTATAACAAACATATAAGGTTAAAGAAACAAAATGAAACAAAGAAACCATTCATTTCTCATCGCTTCCTAACTTACACTACTTTTATCATTGCATTTGTGAGAAACTTTATCAAACAGTGTAATTTTATAGAGAAAACAACAGAGTTGGAATAAAATTTAAAAAGGATTGTCTCTTATTAAACCAACTACAGATTTATGGTTCAATTTAAATATTATTTTTTTAAAATTTGAAATTAAAAGAAAATATTATTTTACTAAAAGAAAATAAATACTACCTTTTAAAAAGTTTGAGAGAAATTGAACAGGTACTAAAATCCTAAAGGATTATCTACAATTTCTTTTCATTGAGTTTTTTGGTACTTTTAAACTATATAGGATAGTTATATTTCTCATTGGCATCTTGTACCTTTACGTGACAGATATTGGTTCTCATTTTTTCCTTTCATAATATATTTAGGATACATTATTCCAATGAATATAATTGAAACTTCCATTTCTTCTGATGTTTCCAAATAACTAAAATTCTGTCATATAAAATGTAATAGTTATATATGTTGTGGTTATGCATGTTTATAGTTGTGCACATTATGCTCATAGTTATATCAATAGCTATGTATGTTATGGTTTTCAGGTAAGTTCTAAAAGAATTTTCCATTGTGTAAAAAAGCATGACATTAAGGATAAGATGTATATGAATCTATATTGTAATACACTGTGTGAGATATTAAAGATTTAACTCTTCATAGACAGCATGAAACTGTGAGGTTGATCTCTGTGTGGACTTTTAAAATGTGTGATCGATAAAAATCCACAGTAAAAATTGAAAGTTGCTTCATATAATGACAAGATATTTATAAATGTCTTCATTTAACTCAAAAGCTTTAATCTTTTTATTTTTCAGAAGTTGTCATCAGAAAATTTGCAGATTTTTTTCTATCAATTGATTAAAACCCCAGATGTTTGTAAACACTGACATATTTAATCCTTGATAGTTACAATAAGGCAGACTTAGATTATGGAGTTGTTCATAGAAAAAAACAATAAAACTAAAATAATACTTTTTAAAAGTAGACCACTTTGCAAATTAAAGATATTCTATTTTATGATACTATCTTCTCTTCTCTTTCAAACGATACTGACACTATAGATGTGTTAGAATGAAATGACAGTCTTTTCAATGCTGACATTATTTTAACTTGATGTTAAATATCCACAGATATACTTTTTGTAGCAAACTTAGAGAGATCTTTATAGGTTCACCTAGGACAAATTGGATTATGATTTGAACTGATAATAGTAACATTTTCAACAAGCATATGGGAACTGTTCAATTCATTTTGGAACATAAAAAGCCTTACACTCTGTTGTATAGGGTATTATTACAGAGTTAGAGTTTGTTTTATTTAGTTTCCATATGCTTCCAAAATTAAAAATACACACACACACACACACACACACACACACACACACATACACACAGGCACCTATGCAAATAAACAGAATTCATTAATATTGAATATTAGCTACTAAATATCCATGTATTAATTTAACATTCTGTCTTAAAGAAACTGAAATGTGAAACATAGCTAAACCTATCAGGTGAAATTTATGAAAATGTATAGATTACCTAAAATGCTAGGAGTTAATTTTAGTCTGCTTTCCCTAGCATGTCAGCTTGATTAAATTTGGAGTTAGGAGATGAATTGGCCCAAATTCATTAGCGTTCCCCGGGTGCAGATGTTGGTCAAGGTCAAGTGAAGCACATTGACTGTAATGTTAGTGAGGAGGGGTGGGGGAAGGATTCCAAAGAAGGTAGACTCTTAAAAGGCCTGGGGTTGCAGCAAGAAACTTTGATACTTTTTAACTTAATAAATCTTGACAGCCTAATCATGTCTAAGCCTTTGCAGTGTTATTGGTACAGATGGTAAAGCTAGACATATTTAAAGAGATCTCAGCATCGAGTAGGAAGAGAGCACTGAATCCAAATGCAGCTCTGGGCTCTAGGAGAAAGTGAAAGAGAGAGAAAAAAAAGGATAAAAAGCTACCAAGCATTTCCATCTCCTGACATCTCCAACAGCCTCAGATACAAAATATGATAAGGCTCCTGCTGAGCTAATAAGCCCAACAAATGTCTGTGTCCGTGAAGTAGATGAAGTGGGATCAAGCAGAAGGGGCTGCTGTATGAAAATAAGCCAGCGCCCAGGGTATAATGGCACTAGAGAAAGCTACAAGGTCAGGCTGATGACAGACACCAGTTAAGTAGAGACCCCATCAGTAACAAAGGGTTGCCTCCTGGATCCAAGATATGACCATTAAAATAAAATGAACTATTTATTTAAAGGAAGGGAGAAAGGTAGAAAACAAAAGTGCTCCATAAGGATTTTGGGTTTAGCTGCTTCTCATATATGGAAGCTGTATTATTTTGTTTGTCTACAAGCCACCTATCTGCAGCAGAAACTAGAGTTTTGGGCTGGGAGTGAGGAATTTCCAGTGGACATGCCCTTCAAAATGCCATTAAATATTTTGGTTCTGATCTGTGATTTTAGTGGCTTCACAACCTACGACAAGCATTGTTTATGTAATCAAATACTCCATCCGGATGAACACAGTCATGACCACTTCCTCAGGATCCACAAGTTTTCCAAGGAAAAGATTGCCAGATGAAGCATACATTATCCCTCAACTTTCCCCTTCCTGTATATTTTTAGATTCATTTTTATTGTAAGGTAATATATTGTTCAGTAAAATAAAGAATTGATTAAAGTTTAAATATATGATTCAGAGCAGCAGACCTGACACAGGTACCATAAAAGTCAGCTTAGGTACTTGGCTTTTGACAGTATATATTACCTAGGATGATGAAATTCTCTGTTTTGCCAGACTACCCTGTTTTTGGATCTGAACATCCCAAGTCCTGCAAGTCTAAGATCTATTCAGTGACCTTTGTATTACCATGGCTGAAAAGTACTCCTAAAATTTTCAGCCTAGACCCAGTAGTGTGGTGAATCAGGTTGAGTCAAAGAGGAAAAATATATAGCAGAAGAGAGTAATTAGTTCATAGCTAGGCAAACCCGAAGGTTCAGGGGAAGAAACACTAGAGGCTAAATCATCCAGGTTGGTTGTCACTTTGATCAAATTAGCTTTATTATTTCCAGTACTTACACAGCATCTTGAAGACATTACTCTACCTCTTGTTTACATACACACATTCGTGTATGTGCATGCATACAAACACATACACACACACACACACACACAAACAAAATGTAGAAACAAATGAAATTATATCTATAAGATATAGTTCTTTTCTGCTCTTCCTGATAGTTCAAATGGTTCCTAATGGTTCAAAATCAAACCAAGAAAAGTCACTTAGCAGTCAACTCATTTTGCAGTCCAGTCCCCAGGCCAACAGAAACAATTACATTTTAGAAGCCAAAGACCATATTTTTATCCAGATTTTTGCAAAAGAAAACCAGTGTGCCAAACTGATACTTAAGAATTAATACTTATGAATGGCCTTTTTTCAACTTTATGAATGGTTTTTGCATAACATTCATTTTTTATTTAAGCAATAATTACACTATGCTTGCAACTTCAAGAGCCCATCAAATTGCTACATTAATTCTTAACAGGTCATGTCAGTTTCATGAAGCCTAGCAAAAAGGTGAAAACTGTTTAAACATCATGTGAGGTGACTCATTAAACATGTAGGAACACTTTGAAATTCTGGCAATATTGCCATTAAAGATGAGATTGGGTGTATTTCTACTGTTTATAAGGCCATAGTTTGAATTTCATATAATTTTAAATGTAATGTTGGTGCTACTTTTTTGATTATTTGGGGGGATAGGTATGAAATGTCATATCATAAGTGTTCAAAATATAAACTTTATGACTTTGAGAAAATTATGAAAATAAGGAGTGACCAATTACCAAGAGTTGTCTACAATAGCTGTAGAGATTTTCTTCAAGGTATAACTGAAATCCTTTAAAAAACATCTTTTGGAGGATATTCAAATGAAGTTAACCATTGTGTTCATGTTTTCTTTTAATCAATTTGGATTAGTATTTTTAAAATTTTAAAACCAATAAAACTCGTTTCTACTCACTTAAAAATCTTATTAAAATAAATATTAATCTTCAAAAGTAATGGCTGCCATAAAAGGGATGATTTCTAATTCTAATTTTTCTCAATGAAGCTTGTTTCAGGATTTCTGGAAAAGAGACGCCTACATTATTATCCCAATGGTGTTTGGATCAATTTTCTTCAACTTCATTATTCTGTTTATGACATCATCCCTGGATGTTAGCCATGAAAGAAATCTGCCTCTCTGTAGGAACATAGAACCCTTACTTCTTTTTGACGTTCTTATACCTTCCTTTTCATTAAATTTCTGCAAACAGCATTTGTTTTAAGAGAATGAAGGAAGTAGTAACTTTTACCTGGAATGAAGGGCAGATCTATGCTGACACTGCCACAAGTAGTACTAAGAAAGATAAAGAAAGACTTTAATAATTCAAGTGTTTAATAAGTAGAAAGCACCATGCAGATAGTACTATTAGCTTAGTTCAAAGAGATGCTATGAGTAAAAGTGATAAGCAAAGGCAATAACATTAAGATTTTATTTGCTACACAAATCAGGGACAATATATAGTATTTAGAGTGTGTTAAAAGTAAATGGGATTTTTCTGCTCTAATTTCCAGGTCCAAGTCTGTATTTATTTTATAAATCATATTTTTATATGTTTTCTTATTTAAAGAAGTATTTTCCTGAAAATTTGAACATTATTAACTTCAGTATTACAGATAAATACAGAATGAAATGGTGTTTATTTCATTTAAAGTAGTCTTATGGACAAGCTGTGTATAGTTTACTATTAGTTTTATCAAATTTATTAAGTTGAATTCTACAGATTTAGAAACCCAGATGACTATCATAGGATAATTTCTATTAGAAAAGAGGAAATACATATATAATTAAACTTAGCTTGCAGAGAGTGCAAGAAATCTGTAAAGAGCAGATGTAACAAGGGTGATCTGAAGCTTAGAATCTGAAATCAAGAACAGGGTGAAATCCTAGCTCTTCAATTTATTGGTTCATCAGTTTTAAATTCACAATACCCCAGCTTTTGCATCTAGAAAATGAAAATAGTATGGCATATATTCTAGAAGGGTTTTTTAAATATAAAAATATATCACATGTAAGATATCAAGCTCCTTTAAAGCAGGAACCAGTCACATTGTCACTTTGAATTGAGATGATGTTAAAAGAATAAGAGAGGAGCTGCTTGAAGTGCATATATTTCCATCTTACTCTCCAAAACAGTTTTTTAAAGTTTTGGTTTAATGAATTCTTTAATTCCTCAAGTGTATCAACATTCATAAGTACTTGTTTTTCTCAAAAGTAGTAACAATTTCCCTTGGGTAGATTAAGCCCTTTTTTTTTTCTTCCTATATATCCGTAGCCTTCAATTTTGCTTCATTTCTTTTCCTCTGCCTCCTCCTCAATAGTATTTATTTCCTTCCTTCAGCTTGTATGTACATGTAGGATGTGATTATACAATCCTTAGGCTTTATTCTGTATTCAATAAAATTATAATTATCTATTGAAGATCAGATTTCAAGACTCAAAACATAACTCAATGATGACACACTTTTTAATAGCATATGTGGAGCTTCTGTTGGATTTCCTTTGGCGATTTTTAGTTTGGCTAACATGAAATGTAGCACTAATTCATTGTCAAAAGCTCATAGTTGGCTCCCAACCCAATGACTCAGATCCCAATAATTCATTTCAAATTCCTGTGGCTGTTTCCCCAACCAGTGATTTCCAAAATCATCTATCATCAATAGTCTTTGATAAATTTTACTAGTAAAGGAGATACATTTTTAAAAGACTTCTACATTTAGGGAGAATATTAGGTTAAGACTATGTCATTCAAGAAAGCTGTTCTCCAACAGCATCACTGTTGCTGTGCTAGCATAATACTCATAAGTTTTACATATTCATATTTTGACTACATGTCTAATGCATATGCACGGACATTTATATCTCAATATACATGTACATGGAGAAAATATTTTTCAGTAAGGGAGTATAGAAAGTATAAACTTGATTGTCATATATTTTCATGTTATCAAATCTGTCAACTAAAAATAGAGAGGTCCCTTTAGCTAAGTATACCTATTTTCCCTTTGCTCTTTGAGTATCACCAGGCATAAGACCCAGTGCTGTCACACTCATTTAGTGACTCAGGAAAGACATCTTTTCCTGATCATATAATTTAACCCTCCCCCAAGGAATTCAATTATAATTTCATCATTAGTTGTGCCTAAACCTCAGGAATACCTAGTGATATTTGGTACTCTAATTAAAAGAAATGAGGTTATGAAAATATTTCTGGACATATCATAACCGTGATTTTTTCTTGCAGCCTTATTATGGATTTCCACATTAATCTTGCTGTTTTTATGTTAACCAAAATGCTTTAGCAGAAAATACCACATTCTTTTTTAACATTGAGCAATACTTAAAAAATAAATACCAATCACAGACTAAGAATACAGCTTTTCAAACTCATTATATAAATAAGAATATTCTTTATAGGGCCCAAATAATCTTTCACAGTTTTGAAAACTTACCAGATATAACAAATATTCTAGTTGTCAAAATATGAAATATAAAAAATGAGATCAGTTGTACAATAGTTTAATAAGTTCAATATAAAATGCACTGAGCTTTCAGTAATCTTTAGAAGTTTCCTCTATTTTTCATCTTTTACAATTATCAATGTGATATGTGAACACAATTAAAAATCAAGTAGAAGTTAAAAGCTTATAATGTAAAATAGTGATTCCCTATAGTTAGACTCTCTAGTCATAGGATAAGACTTTGCTTATGTTTTCTTTATTATAATGCATTATTTTAATGAATTTTTAAATAATATGTTAATACTACCTGCTTCCTGATTTTTTTATTGTAGTTATTATCCTTAAAACCCCTGAACTTATATTTTAAGTAATCAGTATTTCCATTATTATAATTATGTAAATATTATTTACTACTGATCCAAGTACTACACTATCATTACATCTCCTTTTTAGTGTAACTTCTTGTTATTTCTGGAATAAATAAATGATCTGCTGTTTGCAAACTCCAGTACATGTCACTTCCTTCTTGTGATGTAGAAAAATGTTCAGCCTTGAAATTAGTGAGCTAGCATTCAGCAGTAGGTGTATTATTTCTTGTGCCCTTTGGTAGGTTACTAAGATTGCTGAAACTCAGTTATCATTTCTGAATAAAAAATGTACAAGTCAATAACTTCTTCAGTGACAATCTGTGAGAAATAGAAAGACATAATATGTCCATTCATCCACACCTAGCCGATCCACTTAGTTCCACACATCAAAACCATGAGGAGGGTGAAATTGGAACTATTAAATATTACCTTAGGAAAGGACTAAGGCTCAAGAACACCAAGGAGTTCATACAAAGTTGCCTAGTATAGAAGTGCTCAAATCCAAACTTTTAAATTCAAAGTCAAGGGCTTGACCCAGCTGAATTGTCAATATGTTACTAGCAATAAATTCAATCCCTGAGATTAAAGTATACAAATTGTTCTTTATTTTAATTAACTTTAATTTCTAGTGGAGCAAACCTAAATCACGTTTGCTCTGCTTTCTAATCTCTGCAGGAAGACTCTGAAAGAGATAGTCAATGTAAAAAAAAATATAAAATATCGATACAGAAAATTGCATATTATTATTACTTAAGGTTTCCAGAGTGACATAGACTAGCTGTTGGGTACTTTTTTTTTACCATCTTGTATATATTTAAAGCCTCCCTGTAGTCATGAAATTAAAGACATGACCACTCTATTACCATCGCTTTTGTACTTTTCACGTTATAAACTGTCATAAAACCAGTACAGTCCCATTCTAGCTATCTTAAATTCCAGAAAACTTTTACAGTTAGTGGGAGTACTAAAACAGCATGCTTTTTGTACATTAGATAATATAATTAATATTATGGAAGGTTTAAACCCCATCTTTAATAACTACATATTTAGAAGGAATCTCATAACTTTGCCGAACTTTTAATAATTATTTGGACTTCCTTATGCCATTCTGAGCTTCTGATATGGAATGCCCTTTTTGTAACTACTTACACGTTTATGTAAAACTTAATAAATTTGGTGGCCTACTTTTTGCAAAACCATTTAGTTTCATTAACCAAGCAGTTTTTCTCATGTTACATTTTTCTAAACTAGGACGAAGGACCGAAGCAAGTTAACTTATTTAATTCGTTATCACAAACCTCACCTGGATGCTCAGTTCTTCTCCATAGTATTCTCCAGGAGACTAGCTTTTCTATTCCCCATTGAATGACCTGACATTTTACCAAACCTCTCCCAAAATTTTTCAGACTGATATATTCTTATTAGACGAAACAGAAAGTCCCTCACTATCTGACATCCAAAGTGGAAATCCAAGGATTACTTGTACTCTTTATCTCTTCCTGAATTGTATCTAACTCTTAAGAATTTTGATCTTGCAGTTAGCACAACTTTCTCTGGTTCTGCTGGATTAATGCAATAACGCTTTAGGAAACCTCATTAAATATCAACACATGTCTTGACACCACACCTATGTCCAGCTACCATCCAATGTATTGTTGGGCCCTTTACAGAAACTTTCAAACTTGTAAGTTCAATTTCTCCATTTTTTTCTTCCTGTTTTCCCTTCCATCTATTCTCACCTGCCTATGTACCTAACTTACTGCTTCATGTGTCAAGATCTCCAATCACTTCTAAACTGCCAAATCTAATATCCTTTAGGTTCTCATCCTATTCTATCTGAAAAAGCTGTTCTTGTCCTAACTTGAAAACACTTCCCTTCCTTGAGTTCCTTGCCCCTGAATGACCTCTTTTTCATCACTCCCACTGCCTTTCACCAGTTCTTTCTCTTACCAACCCTTAGACACTGAGTTCCAACCAGCTCAACACTAAATCACCTATAATCCTCTTGTGTCCTCTGTCTACTGTCCCTTCTGAGTTGGCCTCCTTTATTCACATGGCTCAGAATGCCATCCTGGTGCTCATGACTTTCATATCTCTGTCTCTAACTCTGACTTTTCCTCTTGTAAATTCAATTGGTTGTCTTGTACTAACTGAAATATCTCAAGCACACCTTTAATGAAAGGTATATTATGAAGAAATTAAGCAACAAGAAATGTTAGCAAGGCTGTGGGGGAAAGTGTTGATAGAACTGGTACATTGTTGTAAACTGGTACAACCACTGTGGGAATTCCTCAGAAAACTAAAAGTAGAAATTCCATTTGATCCAACTATTCCCCTTCTAATACCTCCCCCCCAAAATTAGAGACATCATATATCACAATGATGTATGCATAATCATATTTATAGCAGGACAACTCATAATTGCTAAATCTTGGAAGCAGCCTATATGTCTAATAACAGATAAATGAATAAAGAAATCATGGCATTTATACATGATAGAGTACTACTTTGCCATAAAAAAGATAAACCTGAATCATTTGTGAATAATGGATGCATCTTGAGACTACACTGTTAAATAAAGTAAAGCAGACATACAAGCTTAAGTATCAGATGGTTTCTCTTATGTAAGAAACTCAATAAAAAAACAAGGTACAATATAAAAGACAAATAAGAGGAAAAAAAGAGCGAAATAAAAGTTATTGTAAACCAGCTGTGATTATGTACGTAAAAGTGTACCTTGATTTAGTATAACTGTCTTTTGTGTCATATGTGTTTTATATATATTTTGGCCTATTAACCTGGTTGTTAATCTGTATGTATAATTACCTTTATAAAGAGTTATAAGATAAATTAAATCTGATGCTGACAAAAAAGGTGGGGTTGAAGGGAAAGGGGAAAAATAAACAATTGAGATGTGTTATGTACATGTACCAATTCCTCACAATGAATGTAATCGTTAGGCACTGCAAAGATGTGCAAATAAAAAAAAATTCAAGTGTAAAATAAGAAATATGTACATCTTGATTCTTCTCTAAATCTTTTTCAGCCTTATATTTGCTCAAACTAGATATTTGTGAGTCTTTTTTATTTTTTTTTTTGGTAACAGGATTCGAACTCGGGTCCTTATGCTTGCAAGTTATATGGCAGAACCACTGAGCTAAATCCCCAGTCCAGTCTTAATTTTTTTTCTGTTTTTTCCTTCTTACTTTTCACATGTAATCCATTAGTAGATTTTGTTTGTTGTACTTCCAAATATATTTTGAATGGCCTCCTCTCTCTACCTCTATTAATATAGTAATTCAGGGCATGGAGATGATTCATCTGATTACTATCATAGTCTATCAGCCTCTTCCGGCCTCCACTGTGTCATCACGCAATTTTCTCTTCCTGTACCTCCACATTCCACCCTTCTGGGCTCTTAGCTGTTTCTGACCACACCAGGCTCTTTGTTGCTGTAAGAACTTTGCATTTCTTATTCACTCTACAAGAATAACTCTTCCTGTGACTCCACGTGGTTCACCTCTTCTGTTTCTCCCAATATCAGTTTAAAAACAACATGCTCCAAACAAAGAGGACTTCCCAGGTCGTCTCATTGAAAATACTCCCTCCACACTGAGCTTTCTGTGAAAGTTCTTAATTTTTCTCTCTTTTCAGCATTTTAAAATCATTGTTTGGCATATGTTATAAATTATGGTTAATTTTTGTCTCAACAACTTGAATATAAGCTCCATGAAATAGGAAAAATGCTTAACTTCTTTATCCTTTCATCCGTAGTCCTAGCACAGTTAAAGAAAATCCTTGCTTGGCCTCACTTATTTATTGAAGGTTTTGAGACAGTTGAATGTGTGGACACAGAGAGTAGGACGGTAGTTACCAGAGCAGAGACTGGAGGGACATGGGAAGACCTAGGCAAACAGTACAAAGTTGCAGTAAAATAGAATGAATCTGGAAATCAAATACATGGCATAATGAGTATAGTTGATAATGTTATATTGCTTGTTAGAAAGTTGCCAAGAAAGTATAGTTTAGCTGTGCCTACTACACACATGGACAACACTAACTATGTGAATTAATGGATGTGTTGATTTGCTTGACTGTGATATGCACCGCAAACAGTGTATGCAGAACCTCATGCTTTACAACTTAAATAGTTACAAAAAGTGACAAACCATTATAAAATGAATAAACTGCTGAGATCACCTTAACAGCATACACCCTCCAAATACTAGGTAGTTTAATAAATTTGTGAGCATATTTTTTTGGAAAACCCCAGTCTTCCTTTGGAATTAATTTTAATTCTTAATAAACTTCTCAGGGAGAAGCTCTACCTCATATCAAGCTCAACATCCTCATGCTGAAACAAACCATAAATCCAGTTTTACTTCTTTTTCCCCTGTCATAATATTCTGCAAAGAGGGTTTAAACAAGCTAAAGTATAGCTTAAATTTTAAGCAGCAGGACAATTCCAAATGACTAAATATGTCGATATGCTTCGTGTCTTGGTTAGGCCAGGAGGCAACAGAGTGCCATAAACTGGATGGCTTATACAACATTTCATTTTCACAGTTCTGCAGATTGGGAAGCCAAGATCAGGGTGCTAGCATGGTCAGATTTTTGGCTTGGGCGTTCCTCCTAGTTTAGAAAGAGTTGTCCTCTTGACAGCTCGCATATGATGATTCCCTTTAACCTAGTTATCTTTCAAAGCTCCAGCTCCAAATACCATTACATGGGAATTATAGCTTCAACACATAGATTTGGGGGATCCAAAACTTTCAGCCCATTGCATTTAGCAAGTGTTATTATCATTGCTTTCTATGTATCTGGTTAGATTAAGCAATCCCACCTACTAACTTTGGTCATTACCTGTATTTGACTTCACCTTTGACTTAGTCTTTTATCATTGTCAGTTTATTGGGAATCCTCATTCACGTGAAAGCTAAACTAGACATAAATTAATATTAGAACCTTTAAATCAAATTAAGAACTACTAATTATAGAACTCACAAATGTTATTATTCTTTCTAAGCCCTTACATCACAAGAGTGAAGTAGCAACTTTCTTCCTTTTTCAGCCAAAATACAATTAGAGCTCTATAAACCAAAAGCACTGACCCTACACAGTTTTCTCTAACCCAGAACTGCTTGAACAGCTTCAACAATGCTGTAGAAACAAACGAGCTTTACAGTCTCCCTCATTCATTATGTTGATAGTCTAATACTTCTTTCAGAGCATCTAGATATCTTAGTGATAGGCACAGTGGAAATACTTAGACATATGTGTCAGGTGTCATGGAAACAGTCAAGAAATTACCAATAACTGTAGAGTCAGTGGCAGGAGAAAAAAAAAGCACTGTGGTTTTAATAATAATGTTTGTAAAAGATCACATTACATGTATGAAAAAAGGAATTGTGTCTACAAATGCATTCCAGAACTTAAGGGTTTATTAGACAGGATCATCCAAAAGCACACAGACATTAGGGTTTATGTAGGGAACTGGTTACTTGCATTTGACACATCTTCTATAATGCATTGTGGACCATGGAACAATTTTTGTAACATTATTTGATTAAGCTAATATAAGTGGACGTAGGACAATTTTATTTTTGGTAATAATTTAGTTAAACCAGGATCATTAACTATTTCCATTTAAGATCTACTGCTTGTGATGGGTAACTGATGTAAGAAATATTTCAAAATTTAATTTTTGCATTTTCCCATTTCCAGGTTCCATAATCAGAAAAGCGATAGTGAGACAAAATTTTTCAGACATTGTACAGTTTTCCCCACAGAGCTGTGCTACAGCCTAACTGAGAAAATTAAACGTCTGCTAATAAGACATTTGAGAATTTGGCACTTGTTTTATAGCATACATATGTGTATGTGTGAGTATGCATGTGTGTGTAGGCACTGATGCACAAATCAGTAGTAGTTGGATGCATTTGGAAATAAAATTTATATTGGAGATTTGTTTCAGAGCTAATAATAAAACATTTGTGCAGATTGTATTTAAACTTAGCTCTGCATTTTTTTTCTGTAGTACCTTTTCTCGGTAGAAGGTTTGACAAAACTAAATTAATAATTGTAATCAGGATACCTCAAGCCTGCATTATTGTTATGAAATATTTAGTAAGGTATAATATGTGTAATTTATTGTCAACAATTGATCATTTTGTTGAAATAACTAGTTTATTATTTTAAAGGCATTTTATCAATTAACAGATCTCTGATAGCTACTCATACTTGTGCTACTCACTCAGTAATGAAATAAAGCTCAGTGCATTTGCACAATGTTACTGACAAGCTCTCTCAGTTTATTGGAGTGACAGTGATATAAAAACAATAAGAGTAACCACTGTTTACTGAAAAACTAGTATGTGCCAGCCATTTATCTCTATTTAATCCTTGCAAAATTCCTGTATATAACAGTTGTATTCACATAATTGTTAGAGGAGGAAGTTGAGTTTCTGAGGGTTTTGACAATTTGGATAAGTGGCAAAACAGTCAGTTTCAGAGCCAGCATGTGAACACAGGTCATTTGGATAGTGAAGCATGTATGTTTAAGAATTTTGCTTAGCAGTCTTCTTTTAAAGGAGAATCAAGGACTCCTCAGCCTTACTTTTGAAAAAAAGTCCTATGTACCGTACACTTTTGTATCTCTAGTACTAAGCAGAGAGAATGGTCCCAAAGAGGTGCTTGCAAGCAAATGATAAAGTGCTTCTGAGTAAAAAATAAATAAATACACCGAGTACATAATATCAAAAAAATGGAATTTAATTCCCCTTCTTAGCTCCTAAGAAGATGGTTTTGTGTCAGGAAAGATCAAAGGTGAGCCTCACTCTTCTTTCTTCTACATTCTCTCCAAAAGTCAGGAAATTTAGGTTTATATTCTTTGCAATTGCCCATCTATTACTGTGAATATTGAGACATGAACAGCACTAATCTGGATGATTTTCAGCTCCATCATTCCATGTACATAATAAGCTTTTACAATTTGTGTAAGCAGCTGCTTGATTCTTGAAAACTCGAGGATGACAACCTTACACACTGCAATAGGAATGACATCTGAACTTTTAAAAATAGATCTAAAACCAGTCCTAAGGTTAGGACTCAAAATCTTTATAGATTTCAATCAGTTGTCAGAGTTGGAAGTTAGAATAAGACCCTAGAAGAACAAAGTTCTAGATGAAAGTAATTCTGATTCAGTTAAAAGTCTTCCTTTTTGCCAGAAAAGAAAAGATTACCAAGGATGTAGATCCACACTGTTTGCTGATTACTTAAATGCACATATATAGCAACATGATAACCAAAATTAGGTCAAGTCCGCAGCTCAGAGCTAAAGGAAAAACAGATTATGTCAATGCAATTTCTTGAATTAAAATTTAATTAATTCACTACACACCTGTTCTTGTTATCTAGATGTAAGACTTAAAAGTTCAATCAAAGAGTGATGGAATACATTGCCTTTAGTTAATATATAATGCTTTTCAGGAATTTTCTGTGTCAGGATGTTAATAAATTATCTCTGGTCCTCAACAACTCAGAAAAAAATAAAATATATCTTTATTTTACAAACGAAAAACTTTAACTCCGTAAAATGTTGCTTCCTTTTAGAATCGCATGTTCAAGATCAGGAATGATTCATGCCTATCTACAAAATCCACAATTTTAATAATTTTAGCTTGATCTCAAAGGATTCTGGGACTCAAAATATTATCAGAATAATTGCATTTCATGTTGTTCTGTTTCTGCCTGTGGGACAGATAAGTAACTCTGTTACGCCAAAATTTGCAAAGGAATTCCTCGGTTATCCCATACCTGAGGCTATAATTTTAGCTAGGATTCAGGAAATTGTACTAAAAGGGGTAAAGCTACATTGTGGAAATTGAGAATAAATTTTTATGGTGAAAGCAAAAGAAAGAATCCAAAAAGAATAACATACACTTACATGCAAAGATTAGAAATACTTAGAGCAGCAGGGACAATGATGCTAAAGTTTAAACATATGTGTTCTTCCACAATTTACATATTGAAATTTAAACTCCCAAATGATGGCATTAGCATGTGGGGTGGGGGCCGGGGATTTGGCTCAGTGGTTCTGCCGCCTGCCTCTTAAGCACAAGGTCCCGAGTTCGATCCCCAGTACCAAAAAAAAAAAAAAAAAGAATGTGGGGTATTTGGGAGGTAATTAGGTCTTGAGGTTTCCACCTCTATGAGTGAGATTTTTGACCTGCTGGAAGGAGCAGAGAAAACCTTACTAGACCTTCTGATCTGCCATCTTCTGCTATGTGAGGACACAGAAACAAAGCACCACTTTGGAAGAAGAATCTTGGATTTCTCAGCTTTCAGAATAATAAGGAGTAAATTTTTGGTCTCATAAACTATCCATCCTTGGGTATTTTGTTTTAGCAGCAGAAAGGGGCTAAGAAGACCATAACAGAATCTAAAATGATAAATTTAGAATAGAAACAAGAACGTTCAGACTGGGTGCAGTGCTACACATCTGTAATTCCAGCATCCAGTGAGCTAAGTCAGAAACTCATGCACACATATAAAAAGAACACTCAGTAGTGTAATTTTGCAAAAGGTACAAAGAAAGCAAGGTATATAATGAAGAAATGTACTGAGGGATCAATAGCAGTGTTTGTGAGAATTTCTAGTAAAGCTAGTAAAGTCTTCAGAGAAATATGGGACAAAAATGCACTTACAATTTTCTAAGCTGCAGTGTTCTAAAAAATATGGGCCTTAGATATGGATTTGTTATTTCTGACTGGTTAGGGAAGGAAATAAGGATAGCCAACAAAATTAAATTGATAGTTCCGTAGTTTATTTGTACTCAAATTCCTTATCTGTTTATCCTTGTTTATTAAATTTATTGCCCTTAGTAATTACAGTTAGTAAAAATATTAAGAAAGAACTTATTAATAAGCTATGAAAATGATTCATGATTAACAAAGGACCCTACAAATATCACCCCACTACATACTCACAACAAAATCTGAATGTTAACCTCAATTTTTTTAACCTGTCATGCCAATAAATAAATGGACTTCAAATCCTGTGTTCTATTAGTAAATTCATCAGCCCCAGAAGATAGGTGTCCTACACCTGTTTCAGATCAATCCTAATTTAGGGAGAAATTTCTTTTACTGGTACAGCTTTTTTACCTTGTTCCCTTACCAACAAAACAGCAAAATGCCTTGAACAACATTCAGGGCTTCTGCAATATTCTCTAAGGAGTCTGTCCTAGCATCCCTGAGATAAGAAGATCTCATGCTCAAGCTCTCTGGAAATGCACGGATCTACAGTATAAAATTTACTGTCACAGGATTTATAGGCCTTGAATGACAGTGCTTTGCTTTTGTGAGCCCACATTTCAATTATGGAAGCCCTACCTCCACTTTAATCCGGTGTTTGGAATCATCCTTCATTGTTCCCGGCTTACACCACTGCTATCTGCCCGCCTGTCTGGCTTGCTTATGTTTCTCTTAGCAATCACTTGACGGGGTTCTGTAACTGACTGTTGGATGGGCCAAGCCCCGTAACTGTTACCCTTGGGGCACCACACCTGGACTCCTAGTGGCCATCAGCTTCTGGATCAGTTTCTTCAGCATGTAAGCTGACTTAAAATCAAGGATGAAAGGCAAGATGAGAAGATAAGTATGCAAGGTAGTCCTGGGAACTAAAGTAGAAATGAGCATAGGCTTGGAATGGATATTTGGAAATGCATTTTGTTCAGTGTAGCCTAGTGATGTTATTGGCACAATTAGTTTGTTTCTTGAACTCACTTTTTAATAGGTCATAAGAGGAAATTTGGTCTCGCATGCATCTAAATTTATGCAAGCTTTTAATATAAAACAAAGGGATCATTTTTATTTATATTTTATTTGGGGTCATATATTTTGTTCACAGAATATTTAAAATAACAAAGAAATTTGTACTTTTTATTGAATTTATTGGTACTTTTTAAGTGTACATTATAGTTAACATTTATCATTGGGATCTTATAACTTTACATTATAGACCTTGGTTCTCATTTATTCCCCATACCCTACCCCTCCCTTCCCCCCTCCTCCTTCTCCTATTTACAAAGACTTTGTTTTCATTTTTTCCTTTTCTCATATTTTTTCTTTTCCTTTATTTCCTTTCCCCTACCCTTCCCATTTCCCCTACACCTTTAGCCCTTTTCTTCCTATTTCACATTGTCAGTTATACAATTTGGATCTTATTTACACTTTTAGTTTTTCACACCAGAAAAACTATTCGGTATTTACACATGTTGGCAGAGTTGTGGGGAGAAAGGAACCCTACTCCATTGTTGGTGGGAGTGCAGACTGGTGCAACCACTATGGAAATCAATATGGAGATAACTCAAAAAACTAGAACTAGAGGTGTCATTTGACCCAGCTATCCCTCTGCTGGGCATCTTTCCAAAAGAATTTTAAAAATCATACCACAGTGATATGTGCACACCCATGTTTATAGCAGCACAGTTTGTTATAGCTCAAACTTGGAAACAGTCCAACTGCCCATCAATGGGAGACTGGATAAAGAAGGTGTGGTTTTTCTATAAAATGGAGTACTACTCAGCCATAAAGAATGAGAAACTATAATCATCATAGGAAAATGGATGCATACTGAGGCCATACTCTTAAGTGAAAGAAATTTGTACTTTTTAAATTTATAAAAAACCTGAGGCACTGTTTTTACTTCTTCCTAGTGTGTCCATAGCTGTCTTGTGAAAGAAGACACTTCTCTGTCTTTGTGAGAGCTGTCTTTCTGGATGGTACATGTTGAAGGGACACAGGAATGTGTAACTCCACTAGCTAAGCATTTATAGAATAGTTAATAAAGAATATTATTAACCAGTGCTTTAATAAAGACTGTATCCAAAATTTAGTCATTGTCTAACTAAATAGATTTCATTATTTTTAGCTGTTGTGCTAAATAATCATACCTACTACTCAACAATTATGATTAAGGACTGAAGTGGTCCATAAATATATTTATAACATTTTCACTGATTTAGTAGTTTCTTCCACTCTAGGCTGAGCTGTTTCTATCCTGTGGTTTTGGTTTACTGGACTCAAGACTAAAACTATGCTAGAGTTTGTCATTTGTCTGTTTTTCCACTTTTAATTTAGAAAGAAAAGCATGAGTTTTGCTCTTAATCACCAAGAATACTGGTTAAGTCTCCAAATTATATTTTTGGAGTTAATTTTTTTTTAGTTTTACTTACAATTAAATTTATTTCCATTTACTTTCTTTACCAGAGGTAAAATAAAATTGTTACCTCTATGTGGAAATATATAAAGTTTTTAATAATTCTCACCAAAAAAACCTTGTAAGATTATCTTTTTATCAATAGTTACATTGTATTGTATGTTTAATTGGACTCCAAATCATAGCCTCTAGCTTCCCAGAATTGTAATGGTGTGAAATTAATTTAAATGGATTCAAGGAACTAGATATGAAAGACTGTCATCATTATAATTTAGTTTTATGATAAGATCATGGAAAATACTGTAAAATTCTGAAGGCAGTTTTAACCCTTCTCTTTTATAAGAGCTTTCATTCAGTTTGGCTGTCTCAAAAGATATGTCTTCAGAGAGATTTCTAATCCTGTAAAATTTGATAAAATGAATGTTACAAGAGATTACCACATTAAACACACACCCAATTTATGATCTAAAAATTATGTAACCACATATACCCTTGTGTACACAAGCAGACACATGAACACATTACGCTGCACTATAAGCATCAGTTTGTAAATTAATGATATTTGGAATCTTTACTATGTGATTTGGGATCTTTACTATATGCATCACGTATTGAGCAACATGAATATTTTGAAGTAAAATATTTTATCATCTAAATGTTATAGTTATTTTATATAATTCTATAGTAAATAATTCTGGTTGCATTTTAGGGAATGGGATGAGGCTGGGGATTGAACCGAGGTCTTTACACTAAGATACATCCCAACTGATATTTTTATTTTTAAATTTTGAGATATGATCTCAATAAGTCACTAAGTCATCGAGGTTGGATTTGAGCTTGCAATCCTCCTGTCTCACCCATCCAGAGTGATAGCATTGCAGGTATAAGCTACCACCAGAGAAAAAGAAAAATATTTCTGAACATGTGACTTATGAGGAGGCAAAAACTATAATGATAGTGAAGGAGTTCTGTTCAATTTTCAAACAAAAACAACTGCATTAGGCCTTTAAAGTGGCATACACAAATAGAAATGACTTTACAGACATCAAAAAATACTAAATAAAAGGTATATGTAATATTCTGACACTGGTTCTTAAAGTTACATGTGAATCTGTCACTATCTCGGACACAAAGTTTTTTTTTAAATAA
>NW_022900917.1:35345189-35420385 GCF_012274545.1 Fukomys damarensis | reverse complement strand
GACAGTAAAATAGATCCTTCCTAATTTAATGATTACTTAGGTATTTTAAAATAATTGATTTAAAGCAAGTCATTATTAATTTTTAACTATAGTGAGTAGAGGGTATTTTTTGTGGAGATACAGGGCTATTTTGCAACATTTGTTAAATTAATTCATGATGTTAGACTTTTTAACTGCAAGAAAATGGAGGGGGGAAAAAGCCTTTCTTTAAATATATCAGTCACAAGAGCTGGGTAAAGGAGAATGCAGCCCTTTTATTTGATGCGATGAGAAAGCTAATAATGTATGACAGTAAAAAGGCAGAGGCTTTTAACGCTTTTTTTAACCTTACAAAAAAGGTCAACTCTGATCTGGAAATGAGAACAGCCGACACATGGGCTAGAAGGGCAAGAAGCCAAGTGGAAAGTGAGAAGGAGCTGGGGCTGAGCACACTCAGGCTGGCTGGTTCCAGTCCTTGGCATCCACACCACTGGATTCTAAAGGCACAGGCTAGTTGTCGCTTGATTAATTTGGTTTGTTTCACAGGGTGAGGAGAGGGACAAACAGAGGACCGACAAATGACCAAGAAAAGAAGATGGCTCCACTTGATTTAAATAGAGAGGAACAAAGAAAATTCTGCGACCAGCATGTTAGTTTCCTTTTCGCTAAAGAAAATGTTAGTTTAATAATTCTGCTTCTGTTTTACTGAGTGGTTAATGTACTGAAATTATAAAAGCATATAACTGTGTTTATTGAATGTCTGTTCTGCACCCAGCACTGACATAGATATGAAGTTTCATAGATGTGAAGTTAAAAAGGGAAAGAAACTTACTTGGGATAAATATATCCATAAGTATTGAACTGGATTTGAATTCAGACCTACTGATTCCAAAACTCTTACTCTTTCCACAGTAGAAACTAATCTTAATCACTCTTCCTTCTATAAAATGTTTTATCTACTAATAAAATATTAAATATACTTAAAATGAAAAATCAAGTTAGCTTTTTTATTATAAAGCTAATAGTTTAGTTTAAAATATATCCTTTCATAGGGTTAGAGCCTCCTTAAAGACACGTAAATGAATCCAGGTATCAATAAAAATGTGATGGAAGCTGTGCGATTCATAATAGGGCAATATGTCTATCATTTTCTAAATGGTGACCATAGACAAATTACATAACCTCTCCGAGCTTTGGCCTCATCATACAACAGATGGGAAATATAGTTGTTCTCATATGGCAGGATCATCACAAAAATTAAACAAGAAAACAAAGTACTTGGCATAGAATCCAAAAAATAATGTGTGGGATACATAATCTATAGATTATTAACTTGAATATGAATACAAGTTGATAATATACTGTTGATCTAAAAGCTTTAATATTCATCGATTGGTTGTTGCAGCTTTGTGAGTATTGCTTTGAGTTGTACTTTTTTTTAATTAACTAAAAATCCATTTTATAACTGCAAGATCCTGAGCCTGAAGTATATATTTAGATTTCAAGTTGATAGAAGGAAGTTATTAGATTTTACTCTAAGTGCAAAGACTTTTAAACTATGATACCATTATTTTCTTAGAGAGACTTTTTATTACAAATAAGCCTTCATACATGTTGTAAGCCCTGCACATTACAGCTCTTCCTCCCCCAAATCATGCTTTGCTACTCTTCCTGCATTCCTTGTCTTTGAAAATGCTAACAGCTGTCAGAGAACTGGAAAATACAGTAGCATCTTGCTTTTCTTCTCACTGATATTTGATATTTCCAGTTGTACACTCACTTTTAGTGTTGGGCTATTGGCGCTATACATTTAGTCCACTACACTCTATGTTATACCTATTAAATACAAAGTACGTATAATTTGCAATACTGGCATTCAGTATAAAAATGTATCTATAATAACAGACTTATTTAATGTCCCATGGTATTTATTATAATTGCTTTTAAGGTGCTAGCTTTATATCTGAATGTAAGTACTGTTTTGGGAAATTGTAGCAGTTTTATATTATAATAGATAATGATTATCACCAATGCTAAATATTTTAATTGTTGCTCTTTCAAATTATAATTTCTACCTGAAACTATTCAAGAATTTGGATTATTTTAAATCTAAAATTTAATCATTATTACATTCTCTAACTATGCAGGATTGTTGTTAAACACCTACAACTTTATATGCAAATAAGTCACTAAATGAATATTATAAGGACAATTAGAGCAATAGCTTAACTTCCTGAAGAAAACTTCAAAAGAAATTTGTTTGTTTTCTAGAAATTGGTTTGTTTTAAAGTCACAAACATTTATGTATCACCAAATGAATTAAAATAACCTGGTCCTATCAATATGAGTGATATTTTTACCAAAAGTTATAGGTAGTAATGTTCAGAAAGTTTGAATTATTTTATATTAACATAATCTTGTTGAGGAAGGGAGGTTTGGGGACAGTTTCACAATTGACTTTCATCAGGATACACCTAGATTTGTTTCTCACATAGGCTTATCTTTAATGCTCTGTTAAGCTTTGTGTGTCTATTAGAAGTTCGTGAATATGCACAATTTAGCATCTCCAAATTTTGGTCACTTCCATGTTCTCATTGTTGCATCCTGCATTCAAGCAGACATGCATTACAGGAAAAGTAAAAAACTGCATTGATTGAGATGTTCATAATTTCATAATGTCTAACTTTAATTGTCTACTTGATGCTTTTCAGCAGATTCATATTGCAGGGAATATATATACATATACATTATATAAATAATATATTACATATCAGTTATATATTCTATTTATATATTATATATATTCTGTCTTAGATGTTCAACATTATCCTTAACTATCTAATCCTTTCCTCTATCCAGCATATCCACATTGTACATACTACTCACCAGTTACTTGCTTTATAGCCAGTTTAGTATCCAGATCAACTATAGTTAGAGCACAGTATTTGCACTGAAGTAACCCTTATTTTACTTAACAATGGAGTGACAGCTCAAGAGCATTGGTACTAGCAATCTGGATAAGCCAATGAGAAGTTATAAAGTGTCATTTTAAGTGAAAAAGTGGAAGTTCTTAAGTTAATGAGGAAATAAAAATGTATTTTATAATGGATAAAAGCAAAAGTTTGAACAAATGTTTTATCTGTGAAATTGTGAAGAAGGAACAAGAAATTCATCCTTTTATCTGTGAAATTATGAAGGAAAAACAAATTTGTGCTAGTTGCTGTCATAACTAAATCTGCAAAAAATATGGCCACAGTATGTAATAAGTGCTTGGGTAACATAGAAAAGGCATGAAATTTGTGGATAGAAGACATAAACAAAAAATATGTTCCCATTAATGGCAATATTTTACACCATAAAACACTGAGCTCATATGAAGATTTCAGCACGGGATCTTCTGAAATGAGTGACACCATTTACTGAGCATAAGGAATGGCTGCAGAGATTCAGGAAAGGATGTGGACTAAAAATATAAAAGTTATTGCAAAAGGCTCCAATCCTGGGATGGAATGCAGCTGTAAAGTCATTCACCTGATCGTAGAAGAATTACAACAGCACTCTGGTAGTGAGTTGAAAAGAAAAGGAAAACAACTTCCAATCCCAATGTTTTTTCAAAAACTTCAGCATGAACACCTCCCACCACCAAGGCTTCCCCCACCCATCAGCAGCATCACGACTTGATAACCTAGCACCATCTGAAATAGGTGATGCTCCTTCTGAAGCTTGGAAAGTCGACAGCACCCTAAGGCTCCATCACAGCGCCTATGTAACTCACCTTCACTTCCTTCATTTCATCCCACAGGCATGGTGTCATCTCACGCCACCACAAGCAAGATGGGGATACCTTACTGTAAAAGAAGATATTTCAAGAAAGAGCAAAAACCATATTCACATAACTTTTATTAAAACACTATTAGAAATATTTTATTTTATTAATAGTTATTGCTGTTGATTTCTTATTATGCCTGATTTAGAAATAAAAGTTTATCATAAGTTAATCTGTAGAGGGGAAACTTAAGTGCTATCTGCATTTTCAGGCATTCACTGTGAGTCTTGGAACACATGTCCCACGGATGGAAGGGACTACTGTACCTAGCTGAGTAGGAGCGAGGACCGATGGGCAAAGTGGTGGCAAATAAAAAATAAATAAAATTCAGACCACATAGCGATGAAAACTGTATACATTGCCAAGGAGTCTGCCCTTCATTATATGGGCACAGGGACCCACTAACTGCATTCTAAGTTTCAGAAAAAAATAGAATAACTACGGTGACATTGTAGAGGATGAACTGGTAGAAGAGCACAGAGAAATGGACCGCTTAGAAGGTTGCTCACATCCTTCACTTATTCAATAAGGAAGCATTTCCTGGGTGCTTTCAAAGAAACAAGGCATAAAATGGGGCAAACAGAAGTAATAAGAAAACAAAAAGAATTTACTAGGAAAAACACACATAAAAATATGGTCCTAACCTCAAGAAGCTCACCAACTATTGGACCTGGAGTGAGGAAAGGAACGTGGCGCTAACACAAATGTAATTCTGTCTGTCATGTGCTTCAATGTAACATGGATCAAAATAAGAAAACTAAAGAGCAAAGTAGGCGATAAAAGAGCAAATGTAGAACAAACATATTAGGAGACAAACATATGTTCCGTTTGAAACTTACCATGATATCATTATATGTGGACTACCTTACTAGTAGTATTTGGAATCAAAGTCTGAAGGTTGGGTGAGCTTACTGATTTAGAGGTAAAGATTTGAATGTTTTCACTGTTTAAGTGATTATTGACAGTGTGGATGTATATGAAATCACTTTAAGCAGTGGACGAACTACAAGTAAATAAAAAATGTGACCACTACAATCTTTTTAGGGTGTAAAGTACTCTATATTAAAGGATTTGCTCAAAATATTCACTGCTTTTTCCTACTAGACCTATCTCTACCGAAAGTACCCTTAACAATCTGTCCTTGAGGGAAAAATTATAGTTTCGGCCTTGTTATGATCTTGAAGTAAAGTTTGGCCTTGTTATGTTCTTTGGCCGATGAAATATTAATGGAAAGACCATTAACCACTTCTGTGCTAAACTTTAAAACTCACGGCATAGAGTAGGCTCTCCGAGTGAAGAGGGCAGAGTGACCGGCAATGAACATGTAACTAGAGTTGAAAAATACACTGAGGTTTTGGATGTTGGTACAAAACATATTTTTGTCAGTGAAGAATAGTAATAGAGGCCAGATAAAGAGAAAATAAGTATAACAGACCAAAAGTTAGTGGTGCTACAGAAAATAAAATTTTGAGACATCCAAGATGTATATCAGATAGAACTTTGAACTGTTTGTAGGGTTATAATTAAGTCCAAAATGATGGAAACTCTCAGTCTGATTATGGAAAGGTGATGTTGTTTAAGGCAGAAAAGCCCACTAGTGCTTTTTTTCCTCATTACTAGCTAAACACACTTTGGACCTGGACGAAGAACAAAATTAAGGATCTAAATGTTGATATTTGGACATATTTGATTTAAAGTGCCTCTGTGTGGCCTAGGGCTTTGGATTGGGAGCTAGGCAAAATCAGACAGCCCAGAGAGGCTGTGTCTAGCAAGAAGAGGATTCAAGGCAGAAGTCTGAAGAAAACTAATATTCAAGGAAAAAATTTAAAAACGATGGTGTAAAATAAACAAGTGACAGCAGTTAGAGACATAAGAATAAAAAAGTGAAAAAGTGATACCTTAAAAGCCAAGGAAGAAAAGATAGTCTAAGTAGAATCCAATTTGTTAGACCACTAGAAGGAAACAAGATGAAAACTTGGAAGAGATCATTATTTATAAAAAAGAGATGTATGGAGCCGAATCTTTTGGGAGAAGTTCTAAAATCTGTACCTGAGATCATAATTTTATTTCATCCAATCATTCTTATCTCTCAAGTTGTCTTTACATATTTAGAATTGAAGCTGTGAAAATTCAAAAGCCAAGAATCACGATGATTTCTGATTTCCTTATTTCTGATTTGGAGCCACAGCACCTTTTCTAGTTGAAAAGAAGAGGCCAAAGTCTGATTGGATGGGAGAATGGGGTTCATGTTTGGAGTGTTTAGATGAAGAGATTCTCCTCTTTCTTCTTTTCTCCTGGGTGGGATAAACTCCAGAACAGTAGTCATCTTGGCAGGAACTCCATTCTTCACTTATGATTTTTAAAACATAGGCTACAGCAGTGTTGGATATGGAAGCCGGGTTGTAAGAAGGAGAGGAATAGAAGCAATGCAGTGAAGGAAGAAAATGCAGAGGAAAAGAGAAAGGGTTTACACTGACCACAGAGTCAGGGTGTGAGGTGAGCATGCTGTTGTCCTAGCAAAGGAAACCAGGAGAAAATGGAGACTGATGACAGCCGGAAGAGAGCATATAATTGGTAGCTAAAGGTCCTATGTGGGATAAAAGAAATTGCACTAGGAATAAAATTCTTAAAAATGACATCACCAACAATAGAAGAACACAATTTCTTCCTCTAGAATCTAAATAGAAGGGAATGTAAATCATTCATTATGCAAATAAATTCAAAATCGGCCTTAAGAGAAGTTATGTGAGAATAATTTGCAAACCCTGCAGCACTGAAAAACATCAGTCCCTGGTACCATTATTTTAATTTCAGCTTGGTGAGATACCAAGATACAGAGCAGAGTGAGGAAAGCGTCAGAAATGAAATGTCACACTGAGAAGGCTCCTTAGTGTAGGGACAGCCAAGGAATAATGGAAAGAAATCTGAGTCAGAGTGCAGGGAGAAAAGCACAGAATCATGGACAGTGCACTGAGCTTACTCATTCCTGAGAAACTGGTCAGGGATGCTCCTCAGGAGAATTTAGCAAAAGTAGACAATAGAGTCTGAAAGGCAGAGCTTCATCGACGGGGAAGAAACCTAAGGTCACCATGACTCTAACCACACAGTGGGACAGAATGCAGCTACAACAGACAGGCCCAGGTCTCACTGCTGGTGGACAGGGAGAGCATGCCAGGCTTACAAGGGTGGGATTTATGAACAGTAAGGTGCTGTGAGAAGCCAATCTCCAGTGAGAGAGTCTTGCATACTGCTGCTGTTGGAGACACAACATCGGGAAATGGAGCTCCTTGGAATAACATGGGCACCAGAAATTCTGATCTGAATAGAGATAGGAAACAAGCCAAAGTCACATTTTGTCACAGGGCAAAGAGTTGGATCAGGGAAATATTAAAAAAAAGAATAGGAAAATTTAGAAATCTAAGAATGAAACAAGAGTGATTAGGGGAATTAGCTCCTAAAATACCATTTTTCTTCCTAGGAAATGTAGGTTCTACAACTTGCCTTCCACTAGAAATGTGGCTGAGAATAATGGACTCCACTCATATTTTTTTCTGTTCTTTCTGTTTCGTTTTGCCACTAGTTGATGGCATAAAACAAGTTAGTCCTTTAGTTTCTGATTTTCCACTGCTAAAATGTTGAGTTTTTCCTGATGAATTTTTTCTAGTTCCAGTGCCTCATCAGTCTTACTAGGTTGGAGCTTTATGTGCCCTGGGACCTTCTGTCCTTCACCAATTCTTCTCCAAATCTCTTACACTCTTTGCAGAACTACTTTTTGCTTCTTTTTGCATACAACACTATTTGAGTTTGTGTTATGTGCCAGGCTCTCAGCTAAATTCCTTACATAAATCTTCTGCAATTTTCCCCTCAAAATTATGACATTTGAATAACCGTCCTCTACTTTTCAGACCAAACATTTGACATAATCTCTCAAATGTCACAGGGCTCCAATGTGGGGAAGCCTAGAAGTGAACAAGGCAGTCAGGCTTTCAAAAATTGTGTCCATACTCATTTGGTTGGATTTCTTTTCTGATACTTTTTTCATATGACCTGGATATCATGCTCAAAAGTATGACCACTGCTTGCACCAACACTCTTTCTTTTTCTTTAGTTTCTTTGCACAAAACAAGCACATCCCTAACTCTAAGGCAACCTAGTTGCCTATATTCACCATGCTTACTTGCAGGCTGCTAAGTGTTATTGAAGAAAATTAAATAGCTGTGCTGATTGCTTTCATTACATTGTCATGATGTCCAACCTCAGCTGGGCCTTCCCAAACACTGGCTATCCTTCGCTCCTCTCTTGACAGCTAGTTCCCATTTCCCACAGCATCTGTTCCAAATCTGTATAGTTTTTCTCAAGTCTTCTTTAATTAAAAACATTCTTAACATGGCTTACTAGGCTCTCCAAAATTTGGCACCTTCCCATCTTTCTGGTCTCCCCAAGGGCTGTCCTCCTTCTTGCTTCTCTAGGCTCTAGCCAAACCGATCCTTATAATTCCCTTCTCTTGTCCCCTTTGGGTATTCTGTTTTATGTGTTTGTGAAGCCCTTCTCTGGCTCCTCTGTTTAACCCACTACTCATCCTTCAATACTTCAGCATCCGATGGGCTTTCCCTGACCTCTGACACTAGTTTAGATCACATAATAGCATCTCTAATATTTTGCACATTTTTAAAGATTTGTCTGAAGACAATCTTTCTGTTTAGGTGGCTGTGTATATATAATGATAATATTATTTCATTCAACTAATGCACCTCCATCATACAGCACAATGTCTGGACTGCAGGAGTTGCTCGAGACCTACTTTTACATTTAACTGAAATTATAGTTTTGGCATTAATAATAGTATGTATTCACCTCCAAGGTTAGGGAGACCCAGGATAACTCATTTTTGCAGAGTCCGTGAATGCACACAAGGTACACATGTTTTCTCATGTTGGATAATGAAATGGTGAACAAGAGCATCCAAGATGAGATAACAGAATCTGGGAAAATATGGAGCAGAGATGGGTTCTATTTAAATACAGTTGTCTTTATCACAAATGGATTGTTTTGTGGAATTGTCTGTAGATGGTGATTTATTCAAGACAATTCAAGAAGTAGAGAAGCAAAATACCAAAAACATATTGAAGCCCTTGGGATGACGATGTTAATATTCAGATGTTGAATTACTTGGGAGCAATTCTTTAAAACAAGCTGTCGAAGAATGGAAACTGGCATATTCATCTTACTGCCATCTCTGAGCTTCCCGTGTCATCTTTTCCTGTTGAATATCTCTTGTTCCCTCCCTGCAGGTTGAGGTTTACCCTTGTACTATAAGCCTGGTGATAACATAACTAGGACCCAAAAGTTGTTGCACTTGGGAAAAAATAGGGAATAAAGTAAAACCAAACCAAATCAAACCAGACCCAACCAACTGGTAAGAAGCAACGTACAAAGGCGTGGCAAGCCAAATTTAGATTCTGACCAACTTTAAGGAGAGCTGCTTCGTTCATTTGTTCATTGGTTCAAAATAGGGAGAATAGGAAAGAAATACAACTATGAAAGTGCTCACAAGAAATGGTGGAAGTAGCAGCATATGTCATTGAAACAGTTTCACCCAGAAAATGGCAGCAAAAAGCATTTCCTCATGACTAATGATGGTAAGTATTTTATTCATGCACTAGTTGCTTTGACAAAGCAGGGACTTATTTTCTTACTATAGAGTTATTTGAGTTCAACCCATAACAGAGTAGGAGAACATCTTATCATCAAATGCTTGGGGTACATCTCATCACCTTTCCCTAATATGGCACCGAATCAGCTAAAGCATCAGAGTAAGCTCTTATATCAGGGCTTCAAGAAATCCACCATCATTGTCCAGTAGTATCCCTGAACCATGCAGGGTCAGAACTCAAATAAAGCAGCAATAAGTATTTTCAAGCCTCCCTTGTTCACAAGATAGTTTATCAGTTTTACCAACTACTAACATCACATGTGATCTTGCAGATGGATGGAACTCCAGGAACATGACTGAGCCCTAGCTGGAAATATTCAGCAAAAAGATTTTAGAGTATTAGGGTCTGGCTTGAGTGTACTGAGTTTATTATTTAGGACTGTTTTGGTTTCAGTAGATATAAACCAAATTCATACTGATTTAAGCCAATAAAAATGTAGAGATAATTTATTGTTTCACAAAATTGTAAATGTAGAGGAAGATAGTTGCATGTATGGGAATTGACCAGTGGTGTAGCTGGATGCATGAGCTCACATGGTATCAGAATCTGCCCCATCTCAAAATCTCTACTGATCATTCTGCAGGGAAATCCTCAGTACCTCCAGCATCACTTCTTCTTTGTAATTAACAAACCCAACAGAAAGAGCTACATCTGTTCTCAAGTTTCATAAAAGTATTAAATTGGATTCTCCATGATCCAACTGGATATTCTGTTGAACCTAGTCAGGTTCATGAAAATGTGCTGAGTGACTGAGTCCTGGAGACTTTTCTATGTACAGTACATTGAGAATAAAGAGGACGGTAGCTCCACCCCCCCAAAAAAGGCACACCCTTATGAAAGAAGAGAAACGAATTAAAAGGTGTCTATAACGGATATGTTCCCAGGGAGCAGAGTTGAGATACTAAGTGACAGAAGTAAGAAGCCATGATGTGCATTAGTTGAGATGGTTTTCGTTTGTATCATGGTAGTAACAAGAAAATCATCCAAACAAGAAAGCCTATTGGTTTTGTAGACCAACTACAGGAAAGGTGGAGCTGGCTTTGCAGACTGGATCCAACTCTAAGAATTCTGTTCATCGGCTTTTTCTTGTTTATTTATTTTCTTCTACCAATAAATATTTCACTTTGTAGTCAACATGGGACCACGCACCCACTTTTCCACAGTCTCATTCAAAATAAATGGGTATTTTATTGTCATTTCCAGCTTGCTATTTTCAGGTAAGCAACCCAGTTTAGCTAGCCTGAATCACTTGCTGATCTCTCAACTGATTATGAAAGCAAGGTCTATTCCTAGAATCATAGTGCGTCACTCAGTAGAGACACTGCACTGTTTCTCTTACTTCCTGTGTGCAGACTGAGAGAAACCTAAACACTCCATCAAAGGATAATTGCTTTAAGTTCATGAAATACAACACATAAGATTACAAAGAAGAGCTATGATATATACATGTACTTACAAAATGTTTTAAACTTATTTATGATACAGTAACATACATGCTTTATTACATTTTACTAAAAACAGATATGCTAACAAGCCTAATCTCTGCTTCATATGATTTTTAAATGATTATAAGCATAAAGGATATGTGCCATATGCGTAATGTGATATGAAAATGTCCATGATTTATTTTGGTAACATCAATGATACTTCTAATAGTACTATAATTTCTTAAAGTTCATGAAAATAATGTTATAATGTTTCCTGTCCAAGTTCCCAATCCATCTGAGTTGTCTTCAAGGATCCCTTGGTGACCTTAGACTCCAGGTGAAGAGCTGCTAAATTGGAGGGTCAGTGGGGTAAGAGTGTGAGAAAATCCTAAGAAAAGATAGCTTTCAGGAGCTATAGTTTATTTTCACTTGGATAATTTTATACTAAGATCAAAACTGACACTTGCTTAAATTTAAAAATGTAGTTTTGAGCTGGAGGTATAGCTCAGTGATGGAGTATTTGCCTAGCATCTGCACCATTTTGTTTTACTGGGGGAAATGCAGTGTTTCTGCTGAGAAGAGGATGTTTCTCAGATCTCAACATTGGTTCCAATTGAAGAGGCCTAAGAGGGTTGAATTTTTTTGCTTGTTTTTTTAAAATTAATTTTATTGGTGCATTTAAGGTATACAATGTAATGACATTCAGCATTGGAAATTTTCACCTTTACATAATCCATCTTGGTTCTTATTTTTTCCTCATTCCCCTGTCCTCCCTTCAACCACTTCATCCCCCATCTACAAAGACTTTAGTTCCATTTTTTCTTTTTCTCATATTAATTCTATTTCCTTCTTTTTTCCCCTACCCTTTTCACTTCCGCTTCCCCTTTGAGCCCTTTCTTTTTCCTATTTCACATTTTCTATTATACCTTTTAGTCCTTATCTGCACTTTCAATTTCTCACACCAGAGAAACTATTCAGTATTTACACATGTGTGTCCTATTTATTTCACTTAAGAATATCTCCTCAATGTGCATCCATTTAGCTAGTTTCTCATTCTTTATGGCTAAGTACTACTTCATTTTATTTAAAAAAAAACACACATTTTCTTTATCTAGTCTCCCATTTTTGGGCAACTGGGATGCTTCCAAGTTTTAGCTATCACAAATTGTGCTGCTATGAACGTGGGTGCATATATATCACTGTGATATGATTCTTTTAATTCTTTGGGGAAGATACTCAGCAGGAGAATAGCTGGATCAAATGGGACTTCCAATCCTAATTCTTTGAGGTATCTCCATATTAATTCCCACCGTGGTTGCACCAGTCTACACTCCTACCAGCAGAGGAGCAGTGTTCCTCTTTCCCCACAGCCCCACCAGCATTTGTTATTGGCTGATTTCATGACAGCAGCCATTCTCTCTGGAGTGAGGTAAAATCTTAATGCTGTCTCCATTTGCATCTCTGGAATGACCAGTGATGTTGAACATTTTTTCATTTGTTTATTTGCTATTTCTACTTCTTTGTTCTACTTCTTTGGGTTGATGTTTAAGTGCAAAGCCTTGGATACTGGAGCTGAAAGGATGAAAAAATAAAAACAGTTCTATTCTAATGTAAATGTGTTCTGTCAATGAACAGCCAGGAGTGGAGAAGCACAGGCCAGAGATGCATGGACACTGGACTGTCTCACTTTTCGCATCGCTGAGACAAAATATCCAACACCTGCAAGTTGAAGGAGGAAAATTTTATTTTAGCTCACAGTTTGTAGAGGTCTCAGAGTCCATAGTCAGCTGGCTACAAGTCAGAGTGCCATAGCAGAGGCACACTACAGAGGAGAAATAGTTCATTTGAAAGCACACAGGAGATAGTGGAGCAGCAAGCCTCCTGCCTTCCTCCTTTCCATTTTATATTCTGCACAGGCTATGAGCCTATTGGTTGGTGCTACCCACACTAGGTGGGGCTTCCATTACCCACACTCAGAATTATGCTAAACCCATCAGTGTGGTACTAATTTAGTACCACACACCTTTAATCCCAATATTGTACATCCAGCCAGCTCCAAAAAGCCCCACCTGTGAATGCATGAGGCTTTGGGGAGAACTTTGGGGTTTGAGTCTAGGACTGGAGTCACCCTAGCACAGTTAACTGGGGCAGAATTAGACATTTTTACTCCGAGATCACAATGACATTTCTTTTTTAGTTTTTCCTAATTTCTATCGTTTTTTCCTAACAATACTTCAAAAATATTTTAAAACTTTAGCCTTCTTCAGTTGTACTGAGAATAATCACAGGCATAGTCCTACTTTGGGATGCAATTTTTAAAGACCAATGATGAATATCCCATTGAGAACTGTCATCGATAACCAGACTAATTTATGTGGCATGAATTGTAGAGGAAATAGATTAAGGCTACCTGCTAGCCACTCCTGATCAAAACACTTTTTGATTGTCTCTGCCTGAGATGTAATAGGTCTTTCCAGTATTAAACCTTGGAGCTCTTGACTGGATTTCAATACGAAAGCATTTACCAAAGTATGAGCCAGATTGCAGTAAACTCAGGTGCGAGTAGAGAAAAAAAAAATCAGATTCAGCAACCGTTGAGTAGTATGAGTCAGGCATCATGAAAGGCGTTTTACAGATATCTGACTTAATCTCGCACAAACCTGTGAGAGAGCTATAATCTTTCCATTTTAAAGTGAGAAAGCTGAAACTCAGAGAAGGTAAGTAATTTATTGAAGGTCACACAGTAATGAATACAGGATGCCCAGACGCCTAACTGCAAATCCAGTACTTCTTTGCACCATAAATCCTTGCCAAAAGAGCATACTTGCCCACACAATTACTTCTTGTACCCATTGGCCAGCTTCCCTAGACTCCAGGCAATCTGCCAAAAAAATAGGGGGAAAAAAAAAAAGGCTAGCGTGGAAAACTTTCAAGTGGACCTTATGCGCCCTCAGGACACATTTGCTTACATTATTTTTCTCAAAGAAGGGAGTCAAATTGATTGCAAAAACAAAGCTTACAATTTGTATATGTTCCTACTTGTGCTGCATCCATTTTTTAAAGTTATGATCCTAATCATTGGATTACAGCAAGATCAGAAAAGAATTATCTAGTACATCTTTAATGTCACACTGAAAATCATAATAGGAAATGTATATAAAGGCATCAATTTTCACAAAATAAATATTTGTGGACAGGGAGTGATAGGGAGAAAGAATTTGAACTTTATGTTTGTTGATCCTCACAGGGATAGATTGGCTACACTGAAATGAAGGTAATGATATATCATGATTAGTTATGACATATTGGCACCACTCTCAAATTAATCCAGTCATTTAGACCTTCAAAGCAGGTCACTATATTTTGGACCATGGCAGAAATTAATAAATCAATCTTATCACACAGAGTGATTGATTAGCACTTTTTGCAAAATGTATGGCAAATGGCTATGCTAATCAAAGGAAATAAAACTATTCATAGATCTTCTTTTAATTTGAATTTCGTTCAATTATAAACACATTTTCCCCCCTCTGGTTATATCTAACTGCAATTACTATTCGATGGATAGTAAAATGTTTAAGACTGACAAAATATCCACAGTCAGTAACCTCTATTGGAAAAGGCTTTGATTACAGTAAAATTACCCCAAAATGTGTCATTAAAAGGCGTTGGACAGACATAAAATCTAACCTTCTGAGCTAAAGAATACTTAATATTCTCTTCATGATCATACAAGGGCAAATTCTTTCCTATGGAATAGCTATTTTCCTGTTAAGCAGGCTATTTCATCAATGATTTATCCCCAAGATGTAATAGGTCATTTAAAAGGGTGGTTTAAAAGTTGGGCCTTTTTGTTTAATTTTCTCACAGGCGGTTGGTAATTATCATGGTCCTGCAGTTTCTTTGGAATGTTGTAGAGGGTCAAATGCCAATGGAACCCTGCTTTATAGGGTAATTAAGACGGTCGACATGGTTATTAAATATATCATGCTAAACTAAACTGGAATGCTGTGAAATAAAATCCAAAATCATAAATAAAACTTGGGTCTCCCAGCAAAGGAGTATGTGTGAAAAGGTGGAGCTTTGTGCTCTTACAATTGCATGAAATAGCTCTTGCCAACTCAGACTTACTAAAATCTGTCTATGGAAAGCCTCTGCTTTTGACTTTTAAAGACTGAAACTAAGATATGTGCACCTCATATATAGGTAAAGTTCTAATTCTTACTATTTCACACTGTGTGATACAATAAGAACATGATCAGTCATTTCTTCCATTTATCCCATTGGAAATATCATGTGCAGAAAAACATAATCAATTATCACATGTGAGTTTACTATGGATAGCAATGAATATATGTAAGTTTTTAAAAACAATATCAAGAATCTTTCCCTGTTCAGGATCCTTCCGGTGGCTCCTCATCACCGTGGATTCACGCTGCCTTGCAAAATTCGTCAGTAACCTTCATCAGACCACAATACAATGACTCCTTCAAAGAAACCAGTAACAGGCTATGAGCAGGCTTGTTGATGTTGATAATTCTAAAACAGTCGTGATAGGTAAATATTGTCATCAGTAGAGCTATAAGCTTTCCAAATACGTGTCTGTCTTGTGGTCAAAAGCTTTCAAACTCCAGAGCTGAAGGCTTCAGTAATTTAATTTCTTTCCAGAAAATGTGATGAGTACACAAAAATGCTGGCAAAAGGGCTGGACAAAATGAGAACAGAATAAAATACAATCTTTCCAACCTATAATACGCTGCCTACAAGAGATTTTAAATTATTCTTCCCTTGCGTATTGTCTGGACGTCTTTTTCGCTATATGCATGTTTACAGGCAAATTCATTGGTTTACTAGTCAAAGGAAAAGAACTGGTCTTAAAAGGGGAAATAAATATTTCCAGTTCTAGCTGTAAAACTAGAAGCCAAAATGTGTAGTTGACAGGCACGAAGCCAGCTGACTTCAGATCACTAGCCTTTCCTTAAAATCAGTCTTCTTATTTCCACATGGAACACATTTTAAGTTAACAATGTGTAGTTTGGCAAAGGAATTGTTTTTCTTTGGCATGAAACGGTTGTCTCGTTTTTTAAAAATGTATTTTCCGCCTGCTTCTATATACAATGTATGTAGACATTCTTTTGAACTTTAAAAACTGTTGTTGCATCAGGAAACTTTTTGATAATTACCTTTTTATATTTGCCTAAATAGGAAAATACACATTCAGCATATTCAAGTGCTTGTGATTCTGCCTCGTATCATCCTGAATATTGTTTAAATGTGCCTTGAAACGCGTATTGAAGGGAGACTTAACTCTATCACATACTTTGAGAGAAAGGGCCTCTCAGAGAAGTCATTTAAGTTTACTTCAATGAATACTTGTCCAGGGTTTGTTGACAATGGACAGTCTGAAAATGAATCCAGCCATTTCCTTCTCTTCTCTCCATCAGAGTCTTAAAATTGAGTCATTTTATCCACAATGTATTTATAGCACCGAAAACGGTGGAGAGGAATGCTACCCTTTCAAACCTTTGCAGTCTACTTCCCCATTTCTGGCTACTGCCACAGAAAACTCAAGAAAGCAGAAATGTAAATTTGAAGACATTGGTTCCACATGAAATGGGACAGACCGCTGCACCCGCTACTGTTGTGAGACCAGATAGGGCCGGTGCTGCCTATACATAAAGAAGGCCATTAAGGAGAAGTTGTTTATTTCTGCTTCTGCAGAAATCATAAACACCCACCCCGCGCCTGACAGCCCAAGCTGTGCTGCAGTAAATTCTAGTACTTTGCTGGCCATTCCAAGCTGCCCAGTAAAAGTTACTGTAGCTAAATCCCATATACATTTCATGAAATAATCCTTCTCCGAAGATGGTATCCTATTCATGCACAGCGGGGTGTGCAAAGGCCTATAAATCACATGTAGAATCTGAAATATCTATTTTTTTAAAATCTGTGCAAATTTAACCATGACCCTCTGCCAGACAATAGGCCTTCATATGCTTTGCAGCTTAGCAGACACTCAGGAATTTTGTTTGGAAGTGATAGCTACTGTCTATGTAATATTTAGGATCTATTCATGAAGCATTTGGCAAAAAATAAAAGGGTTTTCTCCACTAACATATGCTAAAGAAGGATGTGGTCCTGCACGGACTCCTCCTCTTCTCATTTTTTGCAAATAGCACAACATAAGAGACGGTTGTTTCTGGCTGCCCTGCTGCCTGTCATGGCTGTCAGGCGAAATCCCATGAATTATTGCTCTTCCAGATGTAAGAGATTTTCAGGCTGCCTTAAACTGCCTGTGGTTTGTGGTACTGGAGAGGAGAGAAACGAGATTAAACTTCATCTCATCAGTGCAATCTGAAAAGATCACACAGAGGACTAATAATCAGGGCTTCTTCATTCCGGAGCCAGACTTGAGAGCTGCGTGTTTTTGTTTCAAGGTGATGTCACATTAAGCTTGTTGGAAGACAGTGATTAAGGTCAAACAATATTTGAGGAAGATCAAAACTAAAAGAAAAAGAGTGTTCAGGACTCTTCTGAAGCATCCTTATTTCATTCGCTTAAGGGAGAATTCCTGATCATGCTCACTGATGGTAAAGGATGGGAAGTGGATGTAGTTTTGTAATTCAAAGTTGTCAGCATTTCTTAGCACAAGGTTAATGTGAGAAAAATTAGAAATGTTCTCATAAAATTATAACTGTACTGTTCATTGTAATTTAGAGAATGTATTCATCATCATCAAAAAAAAACAAGTGTCACTTTTTGTTATCTCTAAAGGTCAATTTTGAAGTCTTGATTGTGTGCGTCTGCGTGTGTGTGTGTGTATGTGTGTGTGTGTGTCTGTGTGTGTGAGTGTGATTTTACAAACAGGCCATATGTAGTCTGGAAATATTCATTTAAAAATCAGTAGGTGATAGTAATGCTTTCTGGTCTGGAGATTTTTAAGACATTTTAGTTCACTTTTCCCATTTTAAAAAATGCAGTCCTGCAACCCCTTATAAGTGGTAAATATCAGCTGATTCAATAACCCCAGTTACCAACATTTAACTAAAGATTTTCATAACTGTTTCCAGAATGACTCAGAAAATAAATCACACCATCTCCTATAATGTACAGTTTAAGTCCTCAGGGAAAAACAACTTACAACTCATTACATTTCCATTTCCTTTGATCAAACACCATACACAGCACCTGGATATTATAATTTTAAATAATAGTTGTGACACAAACTAGGATAATGCTTAAAAACCTAAGAATCTTAATGTGGTTACTTTTAGTTCTTATCATTTATGACATGGAGAAATGGTGAGTGGTTTTGTGGCATTTTACTAGTGTTCCATTAGCAAAATATTAATTATAGATCAAGAAAGCATGTTTTTAAGAAACACCTGGAAGTAATCAACAAATATATGTCTTAGATCAGAACATAATTGCCCAATTCAACCTGTATAACTTTTTCTTTGTTGCTTGCTTGCTTGCTTTTTTCCCTGTCTATTTTTTTTAAGATGCAGCCTGTTTAAGTAATGGGGTAGGCTACCAGATGTAAAACCTCGCAGGCCAGCTTTTCTTTCCATTTCAATCTAGGCACCTCACAAAGGTTCTCTAATGTGAGGGATCCCAGTGAAACAGTGATGAAAACCACAGGTACAAGTGGCTTACATGAAAGCATTTATTGCTTTTCATGCATTGCATTATAGCATAGTGGAAAAAAAGTCCATCGTTGAAAATGCATTAATTATTTGACACTGGTTTGCCTGAAAGTCATTTTTACTATGGGATGCAAGTGAAAGATCACAGCTGAAAAAAAAGATCATCGTACTTGAGGTAGCTCACAGAGTCCTTTCTTATGTTTTGTGTGAAGTTGTCTTTAACTGAAACCTATGCTCCTTAAGGATTAAGGGATTGAAAAGCAAAGACTGGAGCTTCTGTAATTTAAACCCAGAGATTCCCTAGCACAAAGGTGCAAAATGGACTAAGCCAATCTGATTCTTTCCTTGTTCAGTAAAGAAATAATTTTCCTTTAGAAAGTTTTACACTATTAACATTCCAATGGTGTTATCATCTTTAAAGCAAGTGGTCTTCTCTTGGCTTTTATGTGCATTTGCAGTGCCTACAGACGCTGAATATATGGACATGGTTTCAAATTACAATTTCTGAATCTCTAAACCTTTCTATATGTGAAATATGTAGACATTTTAAAGAAAAAGGCAAAATGATCGTTAGTGACATACATTTTTCTTTCCATTAAATATTTCATGGAAGCTGAGGTTGTATGTTTGCTCTTTTGCTTAATTTTAAGAAGTTATTTTCAAGTCAATGACATTAAAAAGTATTATCCTTCAAATAGCAATAAATGATTCTGAACAAAGAAGAGGCTGTTAATTTTCTGTGACTTCTTACTGGTGAATTAGGAGAATTAAGAATAAGAATTAAGAATTGCTTATTTCTTACCCATGAATTAAGTTAAAGGATAATTTTTTCATTGATTCAGTCTTACCTAGACAGTTATTTTTAAAGTACTACTCTATGTCATGCAATTAGCCCTTAAGACTCTATAGCGCAAGAGACATATCCTGCCTTTGTGTCTACTGAGAGACACATGTACTGTATTAATCACTAAGTAAATAACTACCTATACTACAGAGGTAATGCAAGTTTAAAGGGTATGCATAGGGAAGGGCCATGGAAATACGGAATTCATACAAATATGATTGTCACAGGTTCTTGAGTTGGAATCGCTCTGAAACTGGGATGCAGTTAGATGTACCCACAAGTAAAGTAACTGAAAGCTTTAATTCTATAGTTTCTAGAAACCAAAACTAACTAGAAACAAAAGGCTAAGGGAGGATGTACATTTGATGTATTGATATCACAATTCTAGTTTCAAATTTAAGTTCCATTTTAAGTGGGGAAAATAGTATCAGAAAACAATATTTCTAGAAAAAAATCTAAATGGTTCTTCATATTTGATCTCCCTCTGATAAGTCATATGGAGAAAATTAATTAATTTAAAACATATAAAATACAAAAACCAACAATTTTTAATCACAAGCCTGAACTGTTGCTTTTGATTTTTCTTCACATCAACATTCTCTAATTTTTCTCAAATTTCAGCCTATATGTCTAATTTAATATTTGAAGAAAAGTGTAGAATCTTTGTTTTCTCACCTCTGATTTGCTTATTTCACATCTTTGCCTCTTCAGTCTCTTGCTCTCTGGGCTTCATTTCATGCACCTGCACACCAGTTATTCCTATCCAACTAATATTTTCTAGTTTGTATTTTAGGTCTTCATTGAAGTGTAATTGAGTAATCATTTGGTTAATCGCTTCAGCCAAACCTAATACAATAATATATCCGAATCATGTACGTGCACATTGATTGAACTGGTTTCATTTTCTTTACTTTCAAATCACTTAGTTCTTCTGAAGAATTGCCAAGTTCCCAGCCTCTTCCAGCTACTACTGCCATTAGTACTGAATTTATATTCTTCCCCTGTACTGAGTACGTTTTCACTCAATATTCAAAACAAATTACTCACCATATAAAATTTTCAAGTATTCCTTTTCTAACATCCCATAAACTTAATGATTTTTCAGATTTACAAAATAATTATATTATTTTCAAATACGAACTATGTGAAGGGTAAAGAAAAACATGCAATGAGTTATAATTTAAGAAGCATTCTGTATTTCAGAGGTTACGTTTCTTTAAAAAAAAAAAAGGCAAAAAAGATTTGGGGATATAGCTCTAAGGGCTATGTGGTAGCACTTGCCTAGCATGTACGAAACCCTAGGCTTGATCCCCAGCATAACAAACATAACAAAATAAAATTTAAGAAGGAAAATTCCTACTGCACAGCATTTACAAAATACAGGAAAGCAAAAGAGTATGCTAAAGTAACCTCCAACCCACACAGTGGTTTTTACCATATTACTCCTTAGAGTCATATGTAGCATATACTCAAGAAAAAAATCATTATTTCTTTCACCTTTGTTCATTTTGATATAACTTGATATATAGTTACGTATTATAAAGTCCTTAGTAGGATGTAATTGAAAGTTATAATTTAATTCATTTCAATTATAACAACCATTGTCTTCTGTCTTGGGAGAGGAATAAAGCTCTTCTATCCCTGTATCTTCTCCAGTGAAAACCAATCCCTATCATTGTTTAAATTTTGTTAGGAATCATTCAACCTCTCCCTTTTCTGTGTAACCAAAATATTTACTGGCTTTTTTTTTCCACCTGATATGTAAAAATAGTTCACTCAACCATTGTTCATTAGTTCCTCACAGAGAAGTTAGGGAGCATGTAATGTGCAGTATTAAATTGTATATTTAGAATCAAAGATATAAGAAACAGCAAACATGCCCTCAAGAAGTTTATTAATTTAACTAATTGCAATGCTTGTTTTGAAAGCAAATTCATTTTAATGGTAGGTTAAATTAAATTTGAATAAGAAAATGGAAAACTTACCAGAACTTCATGTCAGATATTCCAAAATAAAAAGCAGGGATTGTATATGATCTGGTATTTTAGAAAATCTGATACAGGCCTTTCTATGCACATTGAATTGACCTCATGATTGTTTAATTTCATTGCATACTGCTACTACTATACACATTCACTGCTCCCTACCACATCTAAGTTATCTTTTTCCTATAAAATAATAAAAATATTTTATGAATTGAATTTGAACACATTCCAAATAAAAGTCACAGCTATGAATCTTGAAACATATCCCAGTGTCTTAAATTTGCCTGTGATTATGGAAATGCAGGGTGGCTTTCAAATAAGGTTATGAATTTCTATCTGCTGATGATAGTTCAGCCAATGCTGCCCATTTATAAACATAAAAGCGTATCTTAAGGGTTGAGACACTCTCCCCAGGAACAGAAGTAATTCTTTTTCTATACTCCATGTGCCTCCTGAGGCCAGACCTGCCAGTGATGCTTAATTGGGTTGGAAGATAGTGGAGAGCACAGTTTATCATAGAGACAACTGACACAAAACTTCTCACTTATCTGAGGTTGACTCTGTCTAGGTTCAGAGATGAAAGGTCAGTTCTTCATCCTCTAAGTCCCCTAGACATTCCAAAATCCCCAGTACATTACAAATGTGAAGAGTTTAAGCTCTCTTAAGTAAAGAATCTCTTTTCTGGGTAAAGTATACAGTGTATATAGATACAGTGGAGAAGAAACATGTGAAAGGTCATAGCCATGACCTTTTAACATCAATAGTTTTATTTATAGCCAAGCACTTAGTCTGTAGGGCTTAATATAAAAGCAAGAAGCTAGACAAAGGTATCTGGTTAGTTTTATAAAATTTGTCTTTTGGCTCTTGAGCTGAGAATAAAAATTATAAATAATTAAAGTGACAGCTACTTCAGAAAATAATAATTCTCCATCACTCTTAATTGAGCACATTCCATTTCTCTCATGATATGACCTTAAATAATCTACTAGATTGTGAAGAAATATTTTTATTTCATCACATGTGATTAATTTGTAAAAGACAAAATATTAGTATTTTATTTTTATTAAAGCTGCTTGCTTGTCATCTCTTCGGTGGCTTGGTGTATTTAAAGTTATACAGGACAGAATTGTAGCTTATTGCAGTCAAAATTCTGTTTCATGGATTATTAGTAGTTTAAGAAATTTTGCGAACACATATGCCTATGTATTTGTTTGTTGTTTTCAAAATAGTTTACTGGGACATTTATGACAATCTCAGAAGTTTCCTGGGAGAAATCCAAGAAGGTCTGAAAGACACAGGGGAAAGCAAAACATGAAACAAGGCTGGAAAGCAGAACATGAAGGGATTTGGTGACAAACGACATAAGATGACTCTACCTAAAGACAACAAAGCCTGGGAAGGCTGCTGTGCAGAAGAGTGGACTGGATTTAGGTGCCCACTCCACTCCACTACTTCAGAGTGTGCTGGTCTTCTCTCCAGGGAAGACTGCCACTCTCTCTTTAACCTTCCTGGTACAGATCATCAGAGCCTGAGGAATTGTTGGCTTCTCTTCTCAAGAACAAATTTGCCACTCGGAAGACCCCCTAGCTAAGAAGTGACGTTTGGGCATATGTGACATTTCACTAATATGATATTCTTTGGGTGATTTCTCACGTGTGAGTATTTCAGTTCATGCTAAAGCCATAATGGAAACTAACAGATAACACATTTTTGCACTGGAACTCTCAGAGATAATGTCCTTACCAACTCTCACCAAATTATTAAATTGGTTAGAATTTCAACATATATAAAATATTTGTAATACATGTGTTCTATAAAAAATGTATACACACTCCAAGAAAATAAAAATTTGTATAAATATTTTAATACTAAATTTATTGAGACATCATGAGATTAATACAATTTGCCTTTGGCCTCTACAATATAAGAGGTGCTCAAAGTGGTGGCCATTAGCTTTTATTAGTACAGCAAACTGCTGCTTCGGTGACCTTGGTCACTGATATACCTGCACGTGTATTTTCAATTTCTTCTTTAAGGGCAGGCAGCACAGTGGGTTTTCTGCAATATATGACATCTTCTAGGGTACCTCATATGAAGGTGAAACCATCTGTTGAAAAAACATCACACTATTTGTTTCTTTTCCTGAACTCCCTTTCTCTCCCCCGCCACCCCCCTCTCTCTGCCTTTAAATTTAAATCTAAATTTTAAAAACACTTCTATATATCAAAAAAGCCTTTCTACACTCTATTTTACATTGCATATAAAACCTTGTGTGGGAGCTGGGGATTTAGGTCAGTGGTTCCGCTGCCTTCCTTGCAAGCAAAAGTTCCCGATTTCAATCCCTGGTACCAAAAAACAAAAAACAAAACAAAACAAAACAAAAAACAAAAACTTGTGCTTTTATTTTCTACTTCTGTATTGTAGCCTCATATGTTCAGCCAACTTTCTTGTGTTATATAGAAATACTTCTTTGAATGATCCCCCACTTTGGAGACAAAAACTCCTGAGATGTTGTACTTTCTAGTTAAAAGCTTATCCATTTTCATCATAAAATTTAAATTTAATTTAAATCTAAATTTTAAAATAGTACTTCAAAAAACGTATTGATTATCTAACAGTGGTTAAAAGCAGAAAAATCGACTTTAACAAAATACTAGGTGTCTTATAATAGAGCCAGGCAGGACATGGGTTTGCACTTCTATTTGAGGGCTAATTTCATTGCAGCTTTGGACATTACCTAAACATCTCTAAACTTCGTTTCATTAAAGTGAGAATAATAGGTGACATCAGGCATAATAAGTGTAAAACTTTAATTGGTTCATTTGTACAATAGAAAAATTTTTAGAAAATAAGATTGTTGACAATATTTAGGTAAATGTTACAAAATATGTAGATAATTACGCTCCTTCTGACACTCATTTTACATATATGTGTTTAATTTTTTTTTACTAAATAGGTTGAGAGGAAGCTCTAAAAAATATAGAGAACAAATAGCAATGATAAAACATTACCAGTGAAATTCATTTCCTTCAACTGTGGCCTCCTCGTAGTTTCTGCAAAGTTACTATTTTAATATTCCTTAAGAATGAAAGGAAAAACCTTGCCCACATTCTCAGCTTTACAAGATTTGTGCCCAGTTGTATCACAGACTCGCTCTGGAGTCCTTACAGAATCAAAAATCAGAGTTTTCGAGTCTCCTGTTCCACACTGCTCTAGGAGACCAGACACACATCCCCAGAGAACCACTCTTCTCTCTGCCTTCCTGTCTGGGTCTTTTTCAGGATGAGTTCAGGTCCAAGGACGTTCTGTACTTCCATGTCAAAAATTCCATTACATGTCTTTCATGACCAGTAATTGCAGGCTTCAGTTGTTTTCAGGTTCCTTTGTCCAAATTTTTCTCCATTCTCCTTGGTCAGCTTGATTATTGAATGTCTACCATGTTCCCAACTCTGCAGTCTCCTGAGGCCAGATGACCAGAGTAAGGCATAATTCCTGCTGTGGATCAATTTTGAACCTGAATGGGTGAGAAAAACAAGAGGAATCAGTGGATGTAAAATCTTCGTCAAAATATTATCTTTGTGTGCTAGAAAATAAGATGAAAACTCATGTGTAAAAATTTAAAGTTTATGTTTAGAAGGCAGAGAGCATCGACTTTTTCTTTCCAGTACTAAGAGTCTTGGCACTAAGGTGCATCTCCTGCTCTTTTTTAATTTTATTTTTTATTTTGAGACAGGATCTCCACTTAGTCACTAAGTTGTCTATGCTGGCCTCTAATTTGTGATCCTCCCACCTCAGCCTCCCAGAGTGCTGGAATGACAGACATTCACCACAACAGTTAACCAGATCTGGCATCTACTTTTAATGACTACAAGGAAAATGGGAGATTTTCCATCTAGGGCCTCATAGTGCTCTGTTATCTCAGACTGAGTGTAAATTTCATAGCTGTTCTTTTGGGGAAGAAATAATTCTGTTATGCATCTGCGTGTACTTATTAAATATATATTGTACTTGGATTGTTTCTGAAGATATAGATTTCTTTTCTCTTGCCTAGAGCAATACTTCACAAATATTCCTTGACCTCAACAAATATTTTATAAATATAATTTAAATTTCTAAAATATTACAAATGATAAAATCTTAACACTTTAAATATCCATATGTTTGCAAATTATTTACCATGCTGATTCTCCAGTTATGCTTCTAATTGCTTTGTAGTCAGTCTTAAGATTATTCTCACATATTGAAAAGATATTACCCCAAAGTCACCTAAAAAGCCATTGCTACCAGGAAAGTCAACTTATCAGATGCTCTGAAGTTTGTATTTGTGAATTAATTTTTGCACCTGCCTACAGCTTCACTTGATTTTAGCCAAAAAGCTGAGAAGTAATGTCTACAGCTTATGTTATGATATTTTGAGCAAAAAATTAATTATATTAATGATATGATGGTAGCAAAGTATGAATGTTCTTCTCTGACTTTTGTTCATAGAAATGTGTCATTTGCAGGTATGATTTACTTTTCTTTTCTTTTTCTTTTTTGGCTCCAGGGATGGAACTCAGGACCTTATGCTTGCGAGGCAGGAGGTGCCACCACTGAGCTAAATCTCCAGCCCAATTTACTTTTCTTAAATGTTCAGTTTCTAATGCTAAATATGAATGTGCCTGACATATGGAAAAAAATAGCATCAAGCAAAGCAAACATTTAAAATGGTTTAAAATGAAGCTAGATATGGTAGCCCTCACCTAGCACTGGAAATACAAGGCAGGAGAACTGTAAATTCAGCCTAGCCTGGCCTGGGCCATTTAGTGACTTAGTGAGATCCTGTCTAAAAAAAATTAAAGCACTAGAGATGTAACTCAATCCCCAGTATCAAAAAACAGAACAATCATATAGATATCATATTGTTTCCCTAATAAATATACTGACAAATAACAAAAAGCAAACAGAGCTAAATTTGCTCCTCTGCATTGTTTTGCCCTCCTGAATACAAATCTCATAGAATTTTCCTCAGATTCCATAATCCAGAATTTATCTCTTCTTTCACTCCCCGAGCCCACACTCTAGACTCCTTTGCATATAGATGTGATGAAAAACAAGACTCTGAAAGATGTACCAAATATTTCCTTCCCAGAGTCCAGCCCTAGAACCTCTCCTAGTTGGCCTCTACACATTCTCTCAATGTAAATAGACATTACGTCTATCTTAATTCCATGTCACTTAGCTTCTGAACCAAAGTTACAATGAGACAGCCCACCATTTCTAATTCAGCCTGTCCAAAGCTCATCTGTTTTCTCTTAAAAGCTGCTGCTCCCCACTGCTACCTCCTCACTCTGCCCTCAAGTCACCCTCTGGGTTTTCTTGTATTACTTAATGATAGTCCCTCCTCCAAATATCTCATGGCTCCCTTCCTGTTATCAACTCTCCTGTTCCTGACATCCTCTAACTCTATACCCATGCATTCAGAGAAGCTAAAAGTATGTATTATGATGTGCTTCATGCTCATCTATTTATTCATTTATTCACTTACCTTTTCATTCAACATTTTTGGAGTGACCACACTATGTTAGGTTTTGTATATTCCCTAATAAAAAGGGTGCGTACCTTCCTCTGAAGAAACATAGTCTGAAGGGGCAAAACACACAAGCATAGCTTTCTAACATGTATTTTCTGTAACAGAATTCAAAAGCTTTTGTATGTCATATTAATGCTTTTTGTAATTTTGCCTCTCCTGCCTCATTTATTCCATCTCTCCAAAGTATGCCCTTCACCCCGGGCTCCCACAGCTCCATGTGGATCCCAATGAGCCTTGCCCTCATGCCTCTGTGCTTTTATCCCCTCCGCCTCAAATGTTCTCCTCAACCTTGTCAGTGCAGCAAACGGATCCTAGAGTTCTCTTCTGGACCCTGCAGATAGTTGGTATCTCAGTATGGACTCAAAAACATCCCACGAAACTTTAATATTCATCATTCTAATTTCAAATTTTAAATTTCCATTTCTGCTTGTCCCGTCAGAGAATGATGTGCATGAGAACAGTGAATGAAACCCCTGTGCCCTTTGAGTTTGACAAATAGTAATCATATGTGTAGGAATAGAAAATGAAAAAGAACACGGCCCAGAGAATAAGACAGACAGACATGTATATGAATCCCAGCCTGACCACATAATAGCCATGCAACCTGAAAAGTTTTTTGTCTTTTGTTTTTGTTTTTGTTTTGGGGTTTTTTTTTTGGCGGGGGAGGGGTTGGTACCAGGGATCGAATTCAGGTCCTTGACCCTGCAAGGCAGGCTGCGGCAGAACCACTGAGCTAAATCCCTGGCCCAACTTGTCTTTTCTGAGCTTCAGTTACTTTACCTGTTAAAATGAAAACAACATTTACTTTGAAGTATCCTATTAGAACTCAAAACAGATAATATAAATAAAGTGTTTGTATAGTGATCAAATCAATATAGCAAGTTAACTACAGTTATTATTATTATGCCTTTTTAAGTCATTATAATGCCTTAAATAGTAGCATTATTCTTTCTTTCAAATTTTATTTTTGCCCTCAGGTGATAAGAAATGAAAGATGTGAGGGGAAAGGAAGTAAAACACTTTTTCAGTACTTATTCTCCGTCTGCCACACTTTAGATATATTATCTTATTGGTCTTCCCAGCTCATTGAATAGACTAATGATTATTACTGGCAATTTGCAAATTAGTAAACTGAGTTGCAAATACTACAAGTGACTCATTTATGTACAGAGCTTCAGCTATAAGACACATGGTATAAGACAGGGGCTGCCATAACAAAACATCATAGTCTGAGTGGCTTAAATAGAATTTTTTTACTGGCACTTCTGGAGGGTAAGAAGTGTACATTCAGTTCATGCCGAGGTCTCTTTCCCAGTTTGCAGACGGCCACCTTCTCACTGTGTCTACACATGTTGGACAGTAAAAAACAGAAATCATTCTCTGCCTCTTCTTGTGAGGCCATCAACCCTATAGGAGTAGGGCCCAGCTTCGTCATATAATTTAACAGTATCTCCAAATACAGCCACTTTGAGTATTAGGGCTTCAACCTATGAACTTGGTAGAGGACACAGTTGACCCTACAGCATGTATTTTCCACTGCACTGAATCTCACTGCTATGAATAAGAGATGAACCAACGTAAAGAGGTCACTCCTACAATCCATAATCCAGAAATCCTTGATCCAATTTATTCAGAAGTTTTAGGGTTTTTAGGCATTCTGCTATTGTTGCATATGCTATTATTGGAGTTTATAACTGTTGATAAACAGCATGTCTGTGTCATGCATTACATATTCAAAGGGAGCACTTCTAAGAGACCAACAATTAAAACAGGAGATATTCGGGTCATGGTTGCAAACATCCAGCCCTTAAGATGGTCACTGGGGGATGAGAAGGGTAGGAATAGGAACTGAGAGAGGAACTGCAGGGCTACAATATCTCTGAAGTTGATTGTGTAACAAAAGGCAGCTAATCACTGGACTCCAGGAAGCTGGTGCTCCTAGGGAGAAGAGGTTTCCCAGGATAATTCAGTGAATTGGAGGCCATGAAAGGCATGAATCGTTTGGCTCTACTGGAAGAAGCAAGAGCAATATATTTGAGCTAGACCCAGGGACTTTCTCCCCAGGACCCCACTGCCTTCCCAGCTCCTTGAAAATCAACTCTAGGAACATCGGCAGGAGACCTCTAAAGTGCACTAACATGAACATACACAATGACTAAAACTGGATGGTTGCTCTTGATAGTGAAAAGAAAGAAAAATTGCCAGATTGTCTCAGCGGTACTAAGAGGGGAAGGTGAAAGAAGAGAAAATTTCTCCAGGTACTAGGAAGCCCCAGCTGAACGACAGCACCATCGCCCTAAAGTGAGCCCGAAATACATGTCAAAGTAAATAATAAACACTTATTTTAAAAGATAAGGTTTATAGTTGCCTCATCAGTTTCTTCTCCTACTACAAGAAAAAAAAAAGTATCAGGGCTTGAAGTGGAACACCTTTAATGCTTCCACCTAAGCATTTTGTGTGAATGAAAAGTTAAAAATAGGGGCATATTTCCTGCCAATCATGAAGTGCAGACTTAAGATACATAATATTCATACAGCGGAACACTATACATGGCTGAGAATAAACTCACTAAAATGACATGTAAATATTTGTATTTTTAATTTCTTTAAATTTATTTTTCTCACTACATGTTTGTCGTATGTAACGTTCCTTGTGAGAACTTGGTACATGTACTTAATACATCTTAATTCCTTTTTCATACCTTTTGCCTTCTCTCTCCCCTCCATCCATAGCTCAATCCCCTTACCTTTTTGTACATGTTTGCAACACGCAATGTTTACATTTCTTCTGTGGACTTGATCCCCCAAATATACTAAAAGCACAGAGGCATAATTTTAAAACTCTAACAAACATACATTCAGTGAGAAAAAGAATAATGCATGTTATCTGGTTCCATTTTCAGAAAATACTGATCAACGGGACTAAAAGACATGAGTGGCATCCTTAGGGAAGGAGAGGGACTGGAAAGGGGGTGAATTCTGCTATATTTTTAAGTGGGATACTATGGGTTGCTTAAATATTTAAATTAGGTTATCTTGTATAACGTTTAAATGTTTAAAATAGGTTAAACATATCTGTTTCCTCAAACACTTCGCACTTCTTTGTGATGAATATATTGAAATATTTTCCTCTAGTATTTTTATAAATGTAGTACCTTATAGTTATTTATATTCATCCTATTTTTCAGTAGAATGCCTGAATTTATTTCTCCTAGCTAACTTAGTACCAGTTGATAACTTCCCCATCTCTACCTGCCTCAATATTCCCCATTTTCTGATAACTACTACTCCACATTCAGCTTCTGTGAAATCAGTCTTTTTATTTCCACATATGAGTGAGCCGGTGAGATATCTGTCTTCTACCTCCATTTATGTTCTCAGAGATAATAGGATTTCATCATTTTTTCGCTTGTGCTGAGTAGTATTTCATGGTATATATGTGACACATTTTCCTTATCCATTCCTCAGCTAGTATACACTTAGTCTGTTTCCTCTCTTGGCCATTGATGTAGAAACTGGATTTTAATCCAAAATTCTACATGATAAAGACTTAATCCCTAACTGGGCACATAAGAGATGGGGCCAAATAAGAGGATTAAGTTATTGGAGTGTGCTTGTGAAGGGTTTGGATGACCCCAGGCCTTGTTCTTCTAGTCTTTTGCTTTCACGCTCAGCCATGAGGTGAACAGTTTTTTGTTGCTGTTATTCGATCACATTTTTTCCATGAGGCCTCACTACGAGCTCAAAGCAATGAGGCCAATTGGTCATGGACTGAAATCTCTAAATTGGGAGTTAAAATAAACTTTTTCCTTTTATAAGTTGATCATTTCAGGTATGTAATACAGTAACAGAAAATTTACTAGCATTTATTGTTAATAGTGCTGTAATAAACATGGAAGTGTAGATGCCTATTCAGGATACTGATATCATTTCTTTGGATATATACCAAGTAGTGGGATTGCTGGATCATATACTTACAATGTTGCAGTAGCTATATTGTTAATATTTTAAGGAACCTTCATACTGTTTTCCATAAGGGCTGTACTAATTTACATTCCCACAAATAGCGTACAAAGGTTGCCTCTTCTTCAACTCCTTGCCAGTGTTTTTTAGATTTTTATTCTTGGTTAATAATCATCCTGCCTGGGATGAGATAAATTTTCACTGTGTTTGTGAGTTGTGTTTCCCTAATGGTTGGTGATAGTATTATTTTTATTTGCCCATTTTCTATTAGTATGTCCTCTTTTTTGAGAAGTATCTATTTTGACTTAATGTCCTTTCTGACGTTGATTATTTGTGATTTTCTGATTTTGGTTTTGGGTTTTTTGATGTGTTGTTATCAGTGTTTTGCTACTGAATTGAGTTCCTTACATTTTCTGAATCCTAACCCTTTGTGAGATGTATAATTTTCAAATATTTTCTCTTGTTCTTTAGGTTGTCTCTCCACTCAGTTGTTTGTTTTCTGTGCTTAAAATAACCTTTTTAATTAGACACAATCTTGTTTGTCTATTTTTCCCTATATTTTGGAATCTGATCCATAAAATGAGTTTCTATTTTTTTGTCTACCTTCTGATTAAATGTTTGTGCTAAATACAGCTTATTAAGCTTCAACCATATGACTTGCTCACCATTTCTATGTTATGTTCAATAAAAAATTTAAAAACTAAAAAATACTACTTCTGGTTCTATATTTAAGAGTTGAAAGTGAGAGGCTTCAAGAAATATTTATACATCCATCTTATTGTGGTATTACTTATGAGAGTTAAAAGATGGAAACAACCAAACTGCCTAAAGGCTGAATGGATTTAAATGGTAGTATATATGTACAATGAAACATTACTCAGTCTTCAAAAGACATACAGTCCTAATGCATGGCATACCATGGATGAACCTTGAAAATGCTATGCTAAGTGAAATAAGCCAGACACCAAAGGACAACATTATATGATTCCATTAATAAGAGGTGTCTAAAATAGCCATTCATAGAGAGAATGCTAATTACCAGGGGCTGAGGGGAGAAGACAATGGAGGGTTAACAATGGCTACAGAGTTTCCATTTGGGATGTTACAAAAACACTTCTGGAGATGGATGAGAGGATGGTTGTGTACTAATGCAAATATGCTTAATCCTACTGAATTGTAGACCTAACAATGGTTGGATGTTAAATCCCACATTACATACATCCAGTCACAGTAAAAACAAAAATGGAGGTATTTTTTCTTTCTCTCTTCTTTCATTGGAGCCTTTCCCACCTGTCCGAAGGAGTCTTCAGACTAACTTCCACATGACTCCACTATCTGAGCTGTTTATGTTCAAGACCGCCACATTTTCCGTCCACAACATCCATCTTTAGGATTTCTTTCTGTCTTCAGCCATCTTTACCTCCATGCCACATGTCAAAATTTCTCTTGGCTGATTTTGTTTGACCTTTAGAAGTAGACAAGAATATCTTCAGAAGAATCTGTTTAATTTGATCAGGAGATTTGAGTTATTGATCACCATTCACAAACATCTTAGAAATACTACATTATTCCCAGACCAATATTCTAAAATATACTTCTAGGAATAAAAATCTTGGCAATATATAGTTAATTTATTGCTCTTCAGGTAGAATACAATTCATTGAGTGAAAATGTCAGGTGCATTTATACCTCATCCATTTGTAAACAAACTTAAGACTAAAATCAAATCAGCAGGTTCACAAAAGAATAGAAATAATAGACCATATTAAGTCATTTTTTAAAATAATACCAAAATACATATTTGACTTGGCTAACTATTCATTTATTAACTTTATAATACCTTGAAGTTTGATTGAATTTTTCGCAATGCTTATTAATGGTTTCACTGAATTTCCAGGTATTTGCTTTTTCACATTGATGCCACTATATATTTTTATTCTCCCCTTTTAGTATGATTTGTATGGATAGTTAATTGTTGAGAGCTAGCCTTCAGGCAGAACAGGTATTAAAGTAACATACCATTATATAAGATACAAAGCTGAATATCTTTTTTGAGATTAGGTAAACTTTTCATATCTTTGGGGGAATATAGTGTATTTGTGTGTCTGTGTGTATATAAATATGTGAGCTTGTATGAATTAACAAAAAATATTTTATATTGTGAATGATCAAAACCTTGTGCCAAGGTAAACTATAAAAAGCTTTGTTTTGTTTTGTTTTGCTTTGGTAACGGGGATCAAACTTGGGTCCTTGCGCTTGTAAGGCAGGCAACAGAACCGCTGAGCTAAATCCCCGGCCCAGCTTTCTTTTGTTTTAAACATGCAAGTGTACATTAGCCCAACTCACAAATATTCTCTGAGTAATTAGCGTAGAACTGTTTTCAGAGGAAATAAATTTTTGTCTGTGCTTCATTCTTTGCCTAAAGTATTCTAAAGCTCCAGAAAGTGCACCTGTTTCTTATGCTTTGTTTTGGGAACATTTTGTTTTATTCATATTTTTCCATGCTAGAAGTTATTTTTCAAATAAATTGAATAAAAATTCAGAGTTTATTTTAAATAAGCACCCACATTCTCATCTTTATAAACTGAATGATCAGTTTCTTAATCTAAGCAATGTTTTTTGTTTTTGTTTGTTTGGGTTTTGGTTTGGTTTCTTTGAGACAGTGTTTCCCTAGATAGCTCAGACTGGCCTTGAACTCACTGTGTAGCTTGTGCTGGCATTGAACACATGGCAATCCTCCTGCCTCCGCCTCATGAGTGCTGGGATTACAGGCATACTTCACCATACCTGGCTAGTCCTAGCAATTTCATTAACTTAGTTATAATCCTAATAATGATAATGTGAGTTTATAGAAAAACTTCTGCATATCTTTGAGGTTCTCTGGAGAAAAGAGCACAGTTTTATTCCAACTCGCAAATGGAATCTAGATAGTGGGTTCCTTGCAAGGTGGAGCCTAAACAAGGACTACCTACTTCAACAGAGATTCCCTGCCCTATGTGCACAATGTAGGAGAGAGAGAGCCACCAGACTGCAGTTTATTTCAGGCTTCAAAACTAAAATGATCAGTGTTCTCTGTGATGTGCTGAAGATTAACTTCTTCCTACATTTTTGGTAGGAAGCAGTGGGAGTGGAGCTGGACCCAACAGAACTGCAAGTAAATGGTCCAGGAAACAAATACAATAGGATCTACAATCAGCTTTAAAAACTAGAAATAACTGTACACTTCTCGCATATCAGAGATGTCAGTTGGGATATTCTTTAATTATTGACAGAGTCAGCAGGTGTGTCTTCCATGCCATGTTTGTTTTGGTAACAAATAAAATAATACCAAATCTCCTTTTTTATATATTGATTTTCAAGTAATTATGAAGATTTTAACATAGCAGTATAGTCTTATTTATGCTTTATGGAATTTCATAGATAGAAATACAATTATTTTTTAGCCACGTTGTATCTGATAACTTTAAGATGGTCCTTGCCCTACCTGTGTTTCTATCTCTAAGAAGGATTCTGGAAATGAAAATGCTGTACCAGAAAGGTTTGAATATTTTAAATTTTATTAATACTGAGAGTATCCTACCAGTATATAGTATAACCAATTCCTTCATATTTATTAACATTTTGCACTGTCAGAATTTTAATGTCTTTAAAATATAGCATAAAAAGTTATCTTATGAGATAACTGACATTGTGAAATGGGAAGAAAAGGACTAAAGGCGTAGGGAAAGTGGAAAGGGTAGGGGAGAGGTAACAAGGGGAAAACATGAGAAAATGAGAAAATGGAAATAAAGTGTTTGTAAAAGCGGAGGGGAGGAGCCGGTGAAGGGAGGGCAGGGACAAGAGGAAAAATGAGAACCACGACCTGTCGTGTAAAGGTACAGAATCCCAATAATGAATGTAACTGTACTATATACCTAAAATGTACAGATAAATTCAATAAAAGACAAAAGTTAACTTACTATATTTTTATAAATATTTATTTGCCACTAATGAGTCTGAGGATCTTTCTACAAGGTCTTAACCTTTGACATAATTCTGTAGGACATTACTGATTTCTACTTTTTACTGTTTTCATATTTTTGTACCTATATGTGTACATATGTAGCACATATAAGAAAGGGTACCATTTTGTCATATATAGACAGGATATATTTTCTTTATATATGACATATTCATATTTTATAATCTTTTACTTAGATGCACATAGATTTACGAAATAAACATATGGAAAACTTCCTATAAATTTGACATCAAATTTTAAATATATTTTCTTCTTAAATATTGTTTATAGGTTTTTTTGTACGGTATATATTTCAATTTTGTGTTGAAGGATTAGCCTCACTGCATTGTTATATTTTACTTTCCAAGAACTTGGTAGACTATCCATTTCATTAGTTCTTCTTTATTCTTCAATAAACACTTGTAATTTAATTCATATGAGTTTTATTATGTTTTCATATATAAAAATAAATCCATAGTTATTTTATTATATTTCCTCATGACATATTTCTGGATTATAGAAAGTGGTTTTCTACAGATCTTCGAACTTTTTAAGCTCTTTCTGTGTTGCTATAATATCATTTTTCTATGATAATAAATTTGTCTCTTTCAGATGTTTGTGTTTCTTTTCCTTTTCTTATTGTATTAGTTAAGATCTTAGACTAATGTTGAATAACAATAATGAAAGCAGATATTTTTTACTTGCACAAACTTTACCATTTAATAATATTTTATCATTAATTCTTATATTTGTTTTTTATTTTTGATAGTTTTCATCAAGTTAGGGAAAATTTCATCAACACTTAGCTTACATAAAAATAAAATGGGGCCAGGGATTTAGCTTAGTGGTGCCACCGCCTGCCTTGCAAGTACAAAGACCCAAGTTCAATTCCCTGTACAAAAAAAAAAAAAATCACTATTGAGAAATTAATATTATTGAAAATATTCTCAGGAGCTTATAAGATAAACACATTTCATTTCTCTTCTTTGGTAAAAGAAGAAATTACATTGGTAGATTTATTAATTTAGAATCATAGTTATATTCTTATAATAAATTTATATTATAAAATATGACATTTTTAATGTCACTGTACAATCTAATGTTTTATTTGGAAATATATCTATTAATAAATTGATGGGTGAGAAATCAAATTGTGTACTTTATTTTGTTTTGTCATTTTCTTTTATTATTCTCTTCCTGGTTTTACTATTAGCATTATAATTGGCTGCTATCAAAAAATTAACCAATAACAATGCTGGCAGAATTGTGGGGAGAAAGGAACCCTTTCCATTGTTGGTGGGAGTGCAGACTGGTTCAACCACTGTGCAAATTAATATAGAGATACCTCAAAAATTAGGACTAGGACTGGGGATTTAGCTCAGTGCTTCTGCATCCTACCTTGCAAGAGCAATGTCCAGAGTTTGATCCCCAGTACCAAAAAAAAAAGCTAGGATTAAAGACCCCATTTGACCCAGCTATCCTTCTGCTGGGTATCTTCCCAAAAGAATGAAAAGAATCATAACAAAGTGATATATGCACACCCATGTTTATAGAGGCACAGTTTGTAAATAGCTAAAACTTGGAAACAGCTCAATTGTCCATCATCCAAAGACCAGATAAAGAAGATGTGTTTTTTCTATAAAATAAAGTTATATTCAACCATAATAAGAAACTAGAGATATTTATAGCTAAATGGGTGCATATTGGGGCCATACTCTTAAGGGAAATTAATAAGTCACACGTGTAAATACCAAATAGTGTCTCTGGTATGAAAAACTAAAAGTGTAAATAAGGTTCAAATTGTATAATTGACAGTGTGAAATAGGAAGAAAGGGGCTAAAGGAGTAGGGGAAGTGGGAAGGGTAGGAGAAAAGAAAGAAGGGAAAAGAAAAGAATATAAGAAAAGAAAAAATAGAAACAAAGTCTTTTAATAGGGAAGAGTGGAAGGGTTAAAGTGAGGGCAGGCAAATTGGAAAAAAATAATCATGTAAAGGCACAAGATCCCAGTGACAAATGTAACTGTACTGTATATCTAAAAAGTACCAATAAATAATGAACAAAAATTGTAAAAATTATTAGCATTGTTGTATTCAGCAGGATTGGGCAAGGGAAAACATTAGTTATAGGACACACAACTTGTAAGATTATTTTATGATAATTACCCAAATAGTCAAATGCAAGGAGTGCAAAAGATTACCCACACACTAGAAGCCCAAAACATTCAACAGAGGGCCTAGATCCCAGCAGTTTCCCACACGAGTCCAGCTAAAGGATTAGAGTACAAGGCAATGTCCTCCTTGAGTTCAGTAGCCCAGGCAATGTCTTGTGCTTGTCCATGTTGAGGATCTGCACCTGGAAGGCCCCAAGGCCAGTGGTGGAGAAAATCTACGGTGGTAAGACGAAGGATTTGTGTCACCAATTGAGGGATTCACATTGAAGCCAGGAAGTGATGCTCATGGTAAAGATCAGAGCTCCCATGATGAAAGCAACAGCCATTCCCAGTGACAGTGAGGTCCCAAGCTTCTCCTCTGATGAGAACAGCCTAGTTTGCATTGGGAAAACCATCTGCAGCAAGCTTCCCCTAGAAAATCAACAGGCCAAGATCTTCCTCTCCAGTTCTCATTTTATAGTTAATGGTAACAATCCTCTGGTGGACCCTTCACCCCAGACTATGCTGATTCAGTTCAGCTGAGGATTATAAATTGACCATTAGTCAATCCACTACAAGTATCACATTATTTTTAATAAATGAATTTTTATTTCCCTCTTAGATATTCAAGAAGAGTTTCAGATCCAAGGATTTTAGCCCAGCAGCACCACACCTGCCTTGCAAGAACAATGTCTTGAGTTTGATCCCAATACAAAAATAAATAAATAAATAAAAAGAAGGCCTTCAGAAATAGTATTATAATATTAATCAAATTCATATATCTGATCCTGGTGAAGAGGTGTGTGTGTGTCTGCCTGCCTATTTGTCTGTGTGTCTACTTATAGAAAGGATTTGCCAGTAAAAATAATGGATTTTTAGGTATTTTTTTAGTTTAATTTTTAATAAAACTTTAACCTTATCACTGAGATCTATGTTACTATTTATGCTTTTCAAGAAACAATTCAAGCACATTCTTTCCAAAGTTATTTATTTAAAAAATTTAGAGGTTTCTATATAAAAACTTATTGTTAAAATATATATAAAATGATTCAAAAATGTATTCTCTGTTACTTGCCAATGAAAATCAGAGAAGTGACATACATGAAATACCTTCATAGGAATAAGCCATGTTTTGGGAGGTCAGCTGCTTATACAATTTGGGGAGCCCTCTTTAAAAAGAAAGTAATTTGAAGGTACAAATGAGTCATTCTTTTCAGACTAAATTTTATTATTCCACTGTAAGCCCATTCCTGGTCTCCAGGAGAAGAAAGTGTTACATAATGTAAAACATAATCAACTTGTGTCGCTTACTGCTGAAAAGTCAGACAAATAAAGACCTGAACATGGCAAGATGAAAGTCTTTAATGACTTTCTTTTTTCAGAAAGAGTTTCACTATCCACTTCAGGCTGGCCTTGAACTTGCAGTGATTCTCCCGCCTCAAGCTTCCAAGTGTTGGAATTAGAAAAGTGTGTCACCACATCAGGCTAAATCTTCAATGATCTTGTCAAGCACCACTTCCAAAGACTAGTAGAAATGTAAATCTGATGGAAGAGTTTTGGGTAGAAAGGAGGTAAATTGAAACAACACGATAAATTTTGCTTTAAAAGTGGTGATAAAAGTAGAAGGGAATAAGAAACCTAAGGTGGATACGTTTTTTTCTTAGAGTGCTATAACAGAATGTTGTTTGTTCCAGGAATTTCAAAAAATGGAGAAGTTGATGAGATAATAGAGCAAAAAGATTCAGACTTAAATGGTAAGAAGAAAGAGAATGAAATGGACAATTAAATTAAAATTTCAGTAATTAAAGAGGGAAACTATTACCCTTTTATCCAGAATGATGATATATATGCAGATAAATGGATAGATTTGGTAAAGGAACATAAGGGAGTGATTTTAATTCCTAGTTTCTCTTATTGTCTTCCTGGTCTAATTTTCAAATGTAGGATTTTAATACATCTGAAATTATTGTGAGGACTGCTAAAGAGCTAATGCATCTTTTCAGGTGGATTGTCTCCTCTTGCTGCAGTTATGTCATGGTAAGTAGAAATGCCACCTTTGTCATAAAGAAAATCCCTAATGTTAAAACTTATTTCTAAATTCATATTCTGTTCTTCTAGCCTATTTTTGGCAAATTGTATTGTTTTATTTATTGTAGATTTGTAGTGAGTCTTGATAATTGGTAAAATAAAAGCTCCTTCATGATTTCTCTGCCAGATTGCCTGATTAGTCTTATTTTCAATTATCAAATTATTGTCTGCATCTGAGTTGATATTTTTCCTTTTAATTTATAGTATTATCTGTTTATATTTTCCTTTTCCTTGTTGAGATTTAATAAAGGACTTTCCAAATATTTGATTTTCCTTCTGGGTGTGACTTTTTGTTTTGGGTATTTGGGGGGGTCTTTTCATTAAAACAGGTTCCAAATTTTTTAACAGTCTATTTTCCCCTATTTTGTTTCATCTTTCATTAATTTTTAATTTAAAACTTCTAGTTAAAGACTTTCCTCTTTAGGTGGAAAAAGTTTAGTGGCATAAAATCAAATGACAAAAACCAAAAATTAAAAATAAATATGATTCCATATCACTTTCACACTAATAAAGAAAATACTTCATATCAAGTGCAAATTATTTCAAAATTCTTTTTTCTAATTAGTGGACTTTATCACTTCACATCATTTTAGTCAGTAGGTCTGTAATCACCCTATATGTAGGTTTTCTTGGGATTTAAAGTGAAACAAAAATAGTACTTTTCCAATGATATTTCCTGCAAGTATCTAAACTTTGAATTGCTCTTCATTCCTATGGAAATTAATATCCAAATATAAGGACATCCAAGACTACTTTCAAATCAGGTATGCTTTATGCCCAGTGTAGTTGCTTGGCTATCAAATAAACACTGCCTTGTCTCGACTCTCCCCTTTTTAAACATTATTACATTTGAGTAAATGCAGTGAAGTTTATGGGAGTGCTTTTGCTTTTTTATTATTTTTGAGATAATTGAAAAAATGTTTTCAGTTAACGAAACAGAAACCTAGAGATATAAATGATACCTACTCATCTCCTTGACCTAACTTGCATTCCAACAATTAATATTACACAGGAATCTTAATAATTTCTCAAAAAAATGAAATTTAGGAGTCAAGTCTATTTCATCCTGCCCCTGAAAAATAAGACAGACCTCAGATGAGATCTAGATTTAACGTTTTAATCAAATATGTATGTTTCATTATAAATAGGATACAATAGTTGCCTGAATGAGATATTAAGCACTCTACATGGATGGATGCAGACTGACAGTCTTTTCAGACAAAGCCTGAAATCTAAATGTCAGAGAGACTCCAAGGTTATTCAGTTTAACCTCCCAGTGGATCCACAAATTCCTCTAAAACTTCCCTATCACTCTATGCTTTTTCTTTCCTGCACTCTCTAGGTGACAGAGAACTCAATATCTCCTGATGCCGAACTTTTCACCTATGAAATATAGATCCTACTTTTAGATACAGTTTAATTTGGAGCAAAACTGAGCACCTGAAATGTCTGGCTTACAAGACCATCAGTCTCTTCTGACTCTTCCTTACTCCCAACTTACACATCCCCAATTTCAATAGCCACTTTTTGGGGAACATGCCATATGAACTTTAGCCGTACTGATTGCTTTCCCCAGAATCATTTTTTGTTTGTCAGTAAGCTTTAACGTCTGACACACAGACTCAAACAGGTTCCTAGGAATGGCCTGACCAGTGTAGATCTTTGTCATCACCTTCATTCTATGAAGACTATCATTCTAGTGACACAACCAAAGCTTTCGTTTAGTCATTCCTTAACAGGGGTATCAAATGTCCTAAAAGAAAGGTCAGTTTTATCTTCCTTGCTAATTAATCCCCATATTTAATATGGTTGTATTCTGGTGGGGTTTTGTTGGTGGTGGTGGTTTGTTTTTTCTTTTTGAACTCTATGAGAAAGGCTTAACAGTGAGATAAAATTACCATGAGCTTCAAGGTTAGAGAGTTTTCCACTTGCAGCCATTCGACATCATTTTATGTTTATACCCTGAGATGGTCAGTTGCCATCTCAAGATTCAGTTGTGACATTTGTTTGCGAGTATGATGTCTAATTTTTTTTGATACTTACATAAAATAATATATGTAAAACTTGTACATAAATGTTCACACAGCACTCATAATTTCCAAAATGTTAAAACAACCTAAATTTTAAAATAAAATGAAAAATAAAAAAGATTGTTATGTTTGCTGACCAATATGAATTGGGACAAATGAGGATGGAATTTGGGAGACCAGAAAGTAACTATTGCAAAACAGTATCACCTCATTTTAATTCAGCTTTACACTCTTCCGTTTCTGTTTGTCAGAGTCAACTATGCATAAAAATATTAAATGGAACATTCCAGGATTAAGCAATCTGTGTTTTTAAATTGCACACCATTATGAATAACATGAGATCTCCTACCATCTGTTTGTTTAGTAGAACCACACTACATACACTACCTGTCTGTTATGCCTTCGAAGCCATCTCATTTATCAAATCAATTACTCTTATATTCCAGTGCATATATTCAAATAATCCTTTTTTTACTTGATAATGGCCCCGAAGCATAAAAGCAGTAGTGCTGAAATTAAAATTGGGATGTGCAAAAATGAATCCATAAATCATTTCCCTTACATGCAGTGGTAAGAGTACATCACTTAATAAGAAAAGAAAAAAATTACATGCTGAATTTGTTAAGATGTATGTTATAAACAAATAGTCTGTCCATGAAATGGTGCATAAAAAAGAAATTCATGTTAGTTTTCCTATCATGTCAAAATGGAAGAGTTATGTCTACAATAAGTGACAAATATTTTTCAAGATGGAAAAGGATCAAAATATAGGAAAGGTTCGGTCCTGTCTGCAGTTTCAGTTATCTACTGATGGTCTTGAACATGGGCCCATGGATGGGGGTCGAGGGGACAGAGAGGACTAACTGTATTCCAGATGAGATGAAAGCCTATTTCGACTACAGTGAAAAAGATGTGGCATTTTCTGGTATTTGAAAATAGTGCCTTAAGATTTGCTAATGGTATTGCATAAGGAATATAAGAGAAATCGAAGTTAAGAATTATTTTGTCCTGGGTAAGAGGGGGATGAGAGCAGCCCTTTGCAGGCAATTTTGAGTTATAAGCAGTTTTTCTTTTTGCACCTTTTCGATGCCTTTACATTTACACACGCAGGAATTACAATGTCTTTTCACTGAGTCTTGAATCCAATTCTGAATACATCTAGACCAACAAAAAATACACATCTAGAGAATAAATGGTATTTAAGGCATAAGAGTGCATGAAATCATTCAGCAAATAAGAGGAGGTAAATTTTTTTAAAGGCTTGAAGGCTGAATCTACAATGTTCCCATAAAGTCAGGTAGATGAGGAGGATTCATTGATAGAAACTGAGATGAAGTGGCCCATGAGGTAAAGTCAAAATAAAGAAAGCACAACAAATGGTAAAAAGCAATTTCTCAATCCAATCAACAGTAGTTCTTTGATTTTATCAACTAGTATCCCAGGATTGAAACTCAAAATACTTGAATTTGATTATAGTAGGATGCTCTTTTAGAAGTAGGAATCCTGCAACCAGGAATATGCTCATGAAAATGAGACCACAGTACGTGTCGCTGCTCTGTCTTTTCCAGTAGCAGCCCCTGCTGCATTTCACTTTGACCATCTGTCATTTTAAAAGTTAATATTAGCTAAACCCAAGCCCTTATTCCTCATCTCTACTACCCATGTATCAGAGCTAGACATGTAACTCCCAGGAGATGAAGCAAAAAAGTAAAATTCCAGTTCATAAATTTATAAACAACCAATAGTCATGTTAAAAGCTAGTATGAGTGGTCACACTGCTTTATGTTTGTCAATCTCATTTTCTATAACCTAGACCAACAAAATCAACAAGAGGGGAAACACACAGGTACAAGGTCAGCTCAAGGGTTCAACAAAATGCTCAGAATGATAGAATCAGCAGATAACATACTTCACAGGTTGCTAGGATACCTTAATCTGGGAAAAGAATCAGAATTAAGTTTTTGTTAAGAGGTTTATCATTCCTTATTCTGATCTCTTGATAGAGATGATCTATAGGAATCTTAGCTTCACAATTATATGGTTGGAGTAATTGAGGAAAAATTAAAAAAAGGATTTGAACAAGGAAGATGATCGCTTAGGAATTTGAGAAGTCACTTGGGTAGTCATTTTGAAAATGCTTTAGGCAAGTTTAAGCAGTTTAGATTTTATCTTTGTAAAGAAAAATATTTATGCAATAATATTATTCTATGTGGTATTACACCTGGTGGGCTAATAAAGATTGAATAAATCAATTATAAAGTTGATTTAATTAAGAGAAAGGGACATGAATACATCTTATTTTCATTTGTCCTTTGTGAAAAATTCAGTTTTGAATGTTGTAGATCCTGCTATTTAACTCAGGCAATTTACTTTTTACTTGGTAAAGAGAAAGTGTCATTTCATTCCTAAATCATTTACAGCAATGTCACTGGATACAGTGCAGATTTTGAAAAATAATTATGTAAATTTTTAGTTTTACATATAAGCCTATTGAAAAAGTTGTGTAGCAAAAAGCTCTCATTTGTCCTTTACTCATATTCAATTATTTATATCTTGCCCCATTTGCTAGTAATTTATTCTCTTCTCAGTAAATGAGGATGCAGAGAGATGTGTGAGTTACATGTGCTTTTTGATGAACCATTGAAAGTGAGCTTCAGATAATGATAATTAATCACCCCAGTAAATAATTATGTATTTCCTGAAAACAAGTTAAGTTCCATGCTTAATTACAACACAAGCATCAAAATCAGGACACTTAACATTTTTACAGTATTGTTACCTAATCCACAGTCCATATAGTCTCAAAATTTTTCCAATCCAGGATACATTTCAGAATGACATATTGCTTTCAAATATGATGTTGAAGTGTGTTTATGCACATATACTAATTCACTACAGTGAATGTAATCATTATGTACTGCAAACATGTATTTATAAAGGTGAAAAGATAAAATAAAATAGAGTTTAAAAAGATAAACATATTGTCTTACTAGTCTCCTTTAATGTGGAATACTTCCTCAGTCTTTGTTGATTTCTTTGAAAGAGTAATGAACATTTTTAAAATAATGATATAGAACAAGATCCCAACAATGAATGTAACCGTACTGTATCCCTAAAATGTACCAATAAACTCAATTAGGTGAAAAGATAAAATAAAATAGAGTTTAAAAAGATAAACATATTGTCTTACTAGTCTCCTTTAATGTGGAATACTTCCTCAGTCTTTGTTGATTTCTTTGAAAGAGTAATGAACATTTTTAAAATAATGATATAGAACAAGATCCCAACAATGAATGTAACCGTACTGTATCCCTAAAATGTACCAATAAACTCAATTAAAGCTGAAAAAAATAAAATAAAAAAAAATAAAATAAAATAAAATAAAATAATGATATAGAGACATATAAATACATGGAACCTAAATAGATACCTCTGGGAAATCCTGGCTTTATCCACTTTGAGGAATTGGAAATAATGATATCTCCATTGCCATGTGAACATCTAAAACCCAGATCTTGTTTTCTAAATACCATTTCTTATTAAAAGAAGAGGAATTCTTAAAGAAATGGCTGATTATAGAGTTTATAATCTACTGGGAGCAAGAAAAATAAATAAGAAATTATTATATTACAAAATGTAATTATAGCTTGTCAGAGTTGTTGTAATAAAATATGAGCAGATGATATGATGTTAAGAGAGCCCAGCTTTTGTTACAATAGCTATAGAAATACTCTAAGTAAGTATCATTTAAGCTGAGACCTTAAAAAGGAAAAAAATCAGCTATATGAAGAGTGTGGAGAAGGAAATAGATATGTCAAAAAAAATTAAAAGGCAAAGACTTTGGTGGCAATGGAGTTAGATTTCTGATGTCAATAGATGTTAGAAAGGTACTGTGGCTGTAGCATAGACCTGTGTAACACTGCTGGGAGTGTGGGGGTGGTCAGGGAGAAAGTGAGTGTGTTTCACATGGGGCTGAAAAGATAGTTTGAACCAGTAAGCCACACAATTCAGACTTTATTCTTTGTGAAACAGGAAGGCCTGTCGAAGATTTAACATAGGTCCTGACATGATCTGACTTATGTGTTCCAAAGATCACGCTAGCTGCTTCGTGAAAAATAAATTAGAAGAGTGTAAGAACAGAAGCAGGGAGACCAGACAAGAGACTCTTATGAAAGTTCAGGCAAGAAATAGTGGTGGCCTGCACAAAGGTGGTGTCAGGAGAGATAAAAATGTATGGATGGACTCAGACTACATTTTAAAGTTCCAAATACCAGGATTTGTGTTAGATTAAATGTGTGATGCGGCTGAGGAAAGATGAAGGTTAAAGGATAATGTCTAGGTTTCTATCTTGGGAATTAGTTGAAGGAAGAAAGTCAACAGCTCCACTGTGGGCATAATAGTTTTGATAGGTATTTTGTATAACAAATGGAAGCCTCAAATAAATAGGAAAGAGACAAAAATATCCAAGATCTTACTTTGTTTTACTATTTTTAAGATTAGGATATAATAATTAAATGAGAACACCTGCATCACTTCATAAAAAATGAAAAGTTGAAGGAAATCTAATTATCTTCAAATTTTCTGTAAATGTAAAAGCAAAATAATATGTGCTTAGGAAAGAGAAAACATTGGAATTACCCATAATGATTTAAGTCAGAAATTAGTAAAATTAATTTTATAAGATAGTATGAAAACAATTGAATAAAGAATATAATTTGAATATCAGAAATAATTGTTGACCAAGAGTAATTTAAATCAGAAAATCTCTTAGCTTATGAAAGTTCCTTCAGCTGAAACATTGAAATGAGACTATGCAAAGCCTTGTTTAAAAGAAAGAAATGTCTATTACAAAGGAGAGGGAATAAATGGTCTAATAATATTTCTAGAAGTACTATCAGTGTTTATAAGCCTAAATCCTGTGAGTTAAGTGTGCCGCTTCTTTTCAGACTGCTTTTTATATAATTTCTTACAATCAGTGGAGGTGAAATTAAATGGCTAATGTAACTTATTAAGTATGATTTCTGAAAGTTTTTATAATACTGAGTAGAAAATATAAGGGCATGTCTTCTACAAAATAAGGATGCACCAAATAGATGCATGAGAAAATTGAATTACTAGTTTCATGAAAAAAAAAAAAGAGAGAGAGACTATTTGCCTCTACTGAAATAATGGGAAAACAGATTTTAGAATATGAGAATATAACATTTTGCTGAAAAGTTGTAAATAAATTAATTATATCTCACAAAAAAAATTGTTCTAAAATAACCCATATACTCAGTGTATATAAATATATTTTTTCAATATCACATTTCCATTTTATAAGGTTAGATATTGAAATTACATGTATTTATTATTTTTCCATTAAGACTCCTTTTACTGGTAAGTTTTAAGGGAAAATTATATTCTTGATGTAGTCTTTTTAATTGTAAACTCTTTATTGTACAGATGCATTTGTAATATTTTTTAATATAGCATACCTCTGAAGACAATGATTTTAGTTAAAAATTGGTGTGATATATCAATTTGTTTCTAAAAGATTTAGAAACAGTATAGCATTATGAATCTGGGAAGTAAAGTCTGTCTGTAATTATCTAGCATTCCACCTCAGTAAAAGGAGAGATGCGAGAATTACTTAAATGCCATAAAGAAAAGCATGAGAAAAATCAGTGCTCAAATGAGTGAGTGAATGATGTTCACAGGGGCTGAGAAGGGATTATTTGTAAAAATAAATAATTATTATTTGTAAAAATAAATAATTCCAGGGATTATTTGTCCTAATGTACACTGTGTCCAGTAAAACTAGATGTTGCATTGACTGCTTAGATTTACATAGTGCTTCAAAGAATCAGAATATAGTCACGGGCTAACCTGAAGTGGAGGAGGATGGAATAATCAAATAGTAAAATAACCCAGTAACAGTGGTGACCTTCACACAGCTGCAATTATATTTCTTGAGAATCTCACAAGACTACTTTTCCACTGAAAGACCTCAGGCCTTCTAAAAGAGAACAAAAACAGCAGCCAACACACTCAATAATGACACTTGAAAAAACTTTTGTGTCCCATGCTTACAATAGAAAGATCTACATGGAAAATGAAGTAAAGCACCTTGATCTGGCAAATAACAAGTGATGCAGCATCTCCGACGAGTATCTTTCCTCAGTAAACTCTATATTCTGCAACCAAAACAGACTTCCGCTTCATCACTGTCTCACCCCAAATCAAGACGGTTGTATGTTGCCTCCTTTCTCTGTTATGTTGTATCCAGAAAATGAAGTGAAGAACAATATTGTTGGCTATTGCAATTCAGTCCTTTTTTAGTCATATTATGTATCTATTTTCAAACCACATCTTCATAATGGACTCCAAAATAGGAAAAAATGTAAAGTTTATATTTAATATTGCTGGTAACACATAACGGAGACCTTCCTCTACGACAAGCTAGCCCATAGATGAATAGTGATAGGGATTAGGAAAACACTGTTGTGTGTGTAATGTCAAAATGTTCCTCTCCAAACCCTTTGCCTGTATCCCTACTGCTTGCTTATAAAACTAGAGCAGTGGTGGCAAACCTATGGCATATGTGTTATTTGTTTTTCTTTTAAGACAAAAGACGTTATGCATGCGTTAATGCAACAGTTTCACTTTTTTCAACCAAAAGAATACTTACCCCAGAACCACAGCCCTGTGGCAGTCTCTCCTCGATGTGTTCCAGCCTGTGCTCCTAACTTTATATATGTACAGGCAAGAATGAAAATATTGGCCAGCTCAGCTTCCCCAGAATAGCATCTTTTCTCTAAGTACTCTGTATCTTTTAATACTGCCTTAACAACAAAAGTCAGGGGAAGATTTGCACCCTAGCATCTTGTTGTTGATTTATTGAGTTTGCTGCTAAATAAAAAATCTCTGATTTCATTTTATATGGTCCTTTTCTAAGTTCATTTCCTATAACTCTTCCTTATATGCTCCATTTTCAAGCCTACATCCTGGCTTTCCTGTATAATAGTTGTGTTATTTTTTAACTGTAAATTTTCTAAAAATATTCATTCATACACTTTATTATTTTCACTCACCTGAGTATAGTATCATCTCTAAATTCGAAAGGGAAACCATCACTGTCTCTATTAAGCAGACAAAGGAGGTGAGAACTTTGCAGCTTGCCAGTAGGGTAATGCCAGTGGGGTTTGTACACCAAGGTGCAACAACTTAGTAACAGTAGTATCAGCCAGACAGTGACTTCTTTTCTACAGGGCTAAAAATAAATGCATTGTCAAATAACTGGTAGTAATGTGTGTCTGTGTGTGTATACACATTTATTGTATTATATTGCATTAATTATACATTATGTATAATGGATTGCTTTGAATCTTTGAAAATTATCATGAAGCATATTTCAGAATTTACATTTTTCAGGACAAGATTAGTATGAAGTGTTTAATCCATCTTATCCTACACTCAAGTAATGCTAAACAAGCCCCAAATAAATTATTCTGCAGATATGTCCATATCAGTGAAATTAGAAATAATGTCCCAAAGCATTAGCAGTATATGAATTAGATTCTACACTATGAAAAACCATAACTTGGATGGGAAAATGTAAGCTGTAGAAAGTGTAAGCAAAATATTTGTCAAATGTTAGAAATGTGTCTTGATTGATTTTTTTTTTTTTTTTTTTTTTTTTTGGTACAGGAGATCAAACTCAGGATCTTGCACTTGAGAGGCATTCAGCAGCACCACTGAGCTAAATCTCAGGCCCTAATGTTAGAAATGTCTTTTAAAAGACAAAGTAAAGTAGCTTTTAAAGATCTTTTCAAATTTTTGAAGAAATTTACATAGCTGTGAAAATAAACTTTTCTTTGAAATGGATTTGATTTTTGTTGTTTTTGATTTTCTGCTTATTAGTACATATTAGCAGTATGTAATGATCCTATTCACCGCAAGGAACTGGTACATGTACCTAACACATTTCCATTTCCTGCTTTCCCTCACTTCCTTCAACCCTCTTTCATCTTTCTAGCATCAGATTCATTTATTTATAAGAATTTATAAAGTTAATTATTATATATACAGATTGAAAACCAGACTAATAGGCCAAAGAACAAATAAAACATGTAAAGCAACTGTACTATCAAGGCCACTTTTATAAACATTCTCCATGCTAGATTGCAATACCTTTGTTCTTTCTAATTTTTCCTATTATCTGTCTTTTATTTCATACTTAATGTATATACTGAGTTTTTCACATAAGAGAAGTCATGGAATGTTTAAGCTCATGTGTCTGAGTTACTTCACATAATATTATGGCTTCAAGGTGCATCCATTTTCCTGCAATGACTCAAGTTTATCCTTTTTTATAGCAAAGTAGTACTCCCTTGTGTATAAATGCCGTATATTTTATCCATTCATCTGTTGATGGACATATAGGTTGTTTCCAAGATTTAGCTATTACAAATTATGCTGCTATAAACATGGATATGCATATATCACTGTAGTCCGATGTCTTTAATTCTTTTAGGAAGATACCTACAAGGGGAATAGCTGGGTAAAATGGAGTTTCTATTTTTAATTCTTTGAAGAAATCTCCGTACTGATTTCCACAGTGGTTGTGTCAGTTTACAGTCCTATCAAGACTGGAGAAGCACTTCTTTCTCCTCACAGGCTTACCAGCATTTGTTATTGCCTGATTTCTTGAAATGGATTTGGTTTTAAGAAGTTTTTTCTAGGGAAAGTGGGAAGGGTAGGGGAAAGGGAATAAGGGAAAAGAAAAAATATAAGAAAATGAAAAAATGGAAATAAAGTGTTTGTAAATGGGGAGGGGAGGAGGGGGTGAAGGGAGGGCAGGGACAAGGGGAAAAAATTAGAACCAAGACCTGTCATGTAAAGGTACAAGATCCCAGTAATGAATGTAACTGTACTGTATACCTAAAATGTACCAATAAACTCAATAAAAAGAAAAAAAAAAGGGTTTTTCCAATAATTCATTATAGCTGCCTCCTAGGGTAACCAGAACTGCAAAATGGAACTTTAATGTTAGATTTTTCCCTTAGAGGCCAGTGGCTTCTCTAAACTTCCTCAGGCCTACTACACGAACTACCTACCACCTACCAGGTCTACCTGTCTTCAGCCCAGATGAATGGACCCAGGGCAGAATATCCAGACACTGGAATAGGAAGTCCATTCCATTTTCATTTCCTCAGGCAGGGGAGGGAGTGCGCTGTGAGGAACGGCGGAGACAAACCAGGGTGTGGAGATTCTCTCGTTGCATCCGCTCTCCCGCATGGCTCCGTGCTGTAAAAGACCCCAACACACCTGCACACAGTGAGATGGTGATTTGAGGCAAATGAAGTCCTCTATCTCCTCAGAATAGCTCTGAATAAATCATTTTTCCTTTTAGTGAAAAGAATGATTTCTTTGATTTGATCATAGTGAGCAAAAGAACTTGAGCAGATGAACCTAAGTCGCTGATAAAACTATCATGGAAGACCTTAAAATGGAAATCTAGAAGTCACAATCCTACTTAATAGTTAAATATTTTCTGCTGGGCTCTGAGCAAAAATTAATCGTATCTTCAAAGTTAATTTATCTTGACCTATCTCAAGGTGTGTTAGAGTAATTAATGTATGCAGAAAAGATTACAGTAGAAAAATATTATAGCAATCATATTTTATTTATTCTGATTATAAATTTGAACCACATATACCTTTTTATGAATCATATTTATATTTCTAAGTTACTCACATTTTATAGAATTTTACAATGCTACTTTTGCATTCTAAAATTTAACTCTTGTTGGAAACACTAAGCAAGTTCAACATTACTAATATATATGTGAAATAAAATAAATTATATGCAGTTATTTGAACAGTTGTAGTAAAATCACTGGAGAGGAATATGTACTTGCAAATATCCACTGCATTTTCAAGATGTTCAGCAACCACAAAATGAATTTCACATCATAGCCATAACAAGAAAAAAGATTCGAGAGTAATTTCCTACTTCTTGAATTGGATATGATTGAACAGAGAAGGTAGATCATGTCTAAAATCAACACCTCATCCAATGGACTGAATCTTTACAATAGTACTAGGAGACTTTTGTAAACTGTTGTCAATCATTTTTAGATATCCAAGCAATATTTATTTTAAAAATACCATTTCTTTAAGACAACAACTATTTAGTGATGTTTGTCTTACAGATTAAATAACAATGGCCTTCCCAACTAAGCAATTGAGACCTACCAATTTTCCTGTAATCTTGTTTTCCAAAGACATGGTATGATTTTTATGTCTTCTCCTTATTTCAGCAGGTCATGCATAATTATTATTAGCTATGTCACACTTCACAAAGAGCTTTTCTTAGGATAATTCTTCCATAAGTTACGTGAAAAGAATTTACTTCTTTAATTATTTAAAATTTAAGCATTGGACTTAATACTTTGTGTTTTTGTTAGATGTAACACAATATCACACTCTTTGCTGATGCACTGGAATCACTTGCTGCATGCTAAGGCCATGTCATTTAGCCTCTTTATGTCTCACTTTCTCATTCAGAACATGGGAATTATCAGTGCATTCCCTAAGGATGAAGTAAGTATTGAGTCAAACAATGAAAATAAGATGCTTCTAACAATATCTGAAGTACAGTAAGTACTCAATGTATATTTGTTATTATTGCATTAAAATGTTCTACAGTCTAACACATAATAAAAAATTAACAAATTGAAGCTAAAGCTTTTCTTATCTTCCTTTTCCCTATTTTCCTTTAGTATTTATAAATTCATCACTTAGTAGACGATGCTTGCTTGTTTTACCTTATATTAGAGTTCTCCTGTGATTCCTCTTCATTAAAAAAAAAGTTATGAGGTAAAATAAGTTTGGACAAATTAAATAGCATTCTCAATATCATTCATGCATCAATGAGCATTGTAATTCTATTATAGTATCTAGGCAGCATTCCCTATTACCTTTTTGATCATATAACCAAATCCCATATCATCCCCTCTCTGTAATAGTTTTTCCAACGTTGCCCTATGATTATTACATGCTTGCTTAATGTTTAAATCCTTGAGACATTAGTTTCATATAGATTGATCAAGGGACCTAACTGATTCTCTGACATCTTTCATACCCTTTCACAGTACACCATCTAGAGTTGGTGAGACGGGGGGGGGCGTTAATCTCTCTACATCAACCTAGTTTACATATTTAGGTTTGTTCTCCCCTCATCATCCTTTTCCATTCAGCCATCCAGAAGTACAGGCTCCCATTACAGTTCTCCATTTGAGGACCAAACTTTGTGAAAGGAAATCTTACTTGACATAAATCTCATTTGATCTCCAGAGATTCTTAAGTAAATGAATCATCAAGGGTGGAATTTTTTGAGTCAGTTCATTGCTTGATCTCACTCTGGGATCTGAGTGACTCAAAATGATAGCAAAACCTAAGTCCTTTGAGGGCTTTGAGAAAATAAGTTCCTGAAGAACCTGAGTGAAATCTCCTAGTTTAAAAAGAAAAAAAAAATAACTCTTGAGCTGGGGATTTAGCTCAGTGGTTCTGCCACCTGCCTCACAAGGGCAAGGTCCCAAGTTTGATCCCAGGTACAAAAAAAACCAAACTCTTGAACTACATTTTTACATATCTACAAAACAAGAATCATGTATCTGAGGAACAAGAGTAAATCCATTGACAAAAAATTGTATATGAGATGCATTTAAGAAGGTCATTGTATGTATACCTGCTACTAGAATATGTCAGTATAAAAGCCATTACATTTTTATTTGGATTGCTTATATATATTGCTTGCAGTCCAAATAAAAATGTAATGGCTTTTATAGTGACATATTCTAGTAGCAGGTATGCATGCAATGATCTTCTTAATATGTATGTATATATATATGTGTGTGTGTGTGTGTGTGTGTGTGTGTGTGCATGTGTGTGTGTGTGTATATACATATATATGCCTTGTCCTTTTTGTTTGTTTTTTGTTTGCTTGCTTTTTGAGACAGGGTCTAACTATGTAGTTGAGACAGACCTGGAACTCACACTATAGCCCAGGCTGGTCTAAAACTTGCAGCGATCCTCCTGCCTCAGCCGAGAGTTCGGATTATAGGTGTGCTCCACCACATCTGGCTATATGCCTTGTCTTTGCATGGAACCATTGAATAAGAAATGTTAAATATATAACACTGAGTCCAAAGATTTTGTTAGTCATTTTTTTAAAGGATCAAGTAATAAGGGAAACTAAAGTCTTCTTTAATAATGACCCTTTTTATTTGAAATATAAAAACAGAAATGAATTAGTCTGACTTTCAAACTAAAGAATCCACTTCATTGGGGATTAACCCTGTGCCTTTCCCTTCAGCTTGACTGCCTACTGCATCCAGTAACTATTTTAAACCTAGATCTTGAAGGGTGGCAGGGCTTGGTGCTCAGCACCAGCACAGGTCTGAAGAGATTATAACAGCCTTTTATTTTGTAGGATCTACATCACAATTGTAATTGAAGATGAAGTTTGAAAGAGAAGAATTTCAGTTTTGTTTTGGCTTGGTTTGGTTTTGGGATTTTTTGTTTGTTCGTTTACTTTTAGAGATGCTTTTTCACATAATGCCACAGGAATGTGAACATATTGGAGAAAATACCTCATGTTAATATTGCTTTTACCATTTCATTAGTTTTCCATCCAAGATAAACAGCCTTAAACACGTATCTTATAGGTTCTTTTAGCTTCACTACATATCAGGACTTTATCTGTCCCAGAGACAGCATCTTCTCTGACTACTAAGCACAGTCATTTTCGCAGTGTTGCAATTCGGACTAGCAAGAATTGTGTTATTTTTATGAATCATTCTGCTATTTGTGTGTGTGTGTGTGTGTTTACGTGTGTGTGTGTGTGAGAGAGAGAGAGAGGGAGGGAGAGAGAGAGAGAGAATCTCTTCTCTGCAAGCCAATGGCAGCAATTCTTGATCTAGAAGCGGCTGGCCCAGTGTGCACGTGCAGAAGCCATGACACGGAGACGCCTCCTAGCCAAGGGTCTACTGTTCTTGGGGCCAAGTAAAGCATCATCTAACATGAGCCACTTCAAGCAGCATATTAGGTATTGCTTAATTTATTTAAAAGCCAATTTTAAGAAGGGAAATTAGCTTAGATTCGGCACTTTAAATGTAAATCATGGCTTCTGAGTAGGTGAAATCAACTTTGAAAGGAAATGTTGATTAAATTACACTCCCCCCCAAAAAAAAAACCTAAACTCTGCTTTATATCACTTAATAGATAAATATATTTAGTCTTCAATAAGGAAAAAAAAAGAAAAAGGAAAAAGAATGTTGACATTAACTTTTGGGGTTGCTGTGGGAGTGCCTCTTTTTATTTCATACAGGAGTAAATAGTCTCATAAAGCCTTCATTAATAGCCAGAAAGCAAATCAGTCTTTCCCTTAGGCAGCCTTAACTAATGCACTCATCTTTATTAGAGAAGATTTTAATTGAGTCATACTTTAAGAATCTGAATAAGCTTAAATATATTTCTCTTCTCACTTAATCCTAATTTAGTATAGAAATCTATCACTATGGTTCATTTAGACCAATATATTGTAACTATTAAGGCTCAAAAATTTAAAAAAGACTCAAAATAATATTTCACACTTTCAAAAGTCTGTTTTTATCTTATTAAACTGCCTTGTAAGATTCTTTCTTTCACTCTGGAATATATCAGAGTGTTAGAGAAATTTAAACGATAAGAGTATGTCTACAAACATACATACACAACAAAAGCTGGAAGGAAAAAATCATCTGTACATACATATATAACTATGGTCTATCATTATATATGGATAATGCGCTACATTACCTAAGGGTGAAGCAAGATATTCTGGTAAGTTTATTCCGTCACATAGATTTGAAAAAATTACCCCATTTTTATATTGAAATACTATAAAATATAATAATTGCAAGAATTATACCTGGTGCTTAGTATTTTCTGTTTATATTATTTGCTTAAACCAATGTAAATTATCAAGATCTGATCTCACAACACACCAGTTGAGCCAGCCACAAGGGAGAGAGAGAGAGAGAATCTCTTCTCTGCAAGCCAATGGCAGCAATTCTTGATCTAGAAGCGGCTGGCCCAGTGTGCACGTGCAGAAGCCATGACACGGAGACGCCTCCTAGCCAAGGGTCTACTGTTCTTGGGGCCAAGTAAAGCATCATCTAACATGAGCCACTTCAAGCAGCATATTAGGTATTGCTTAATTTATTTAAAAGCCAATTTTAAGAAGGGAAATTAGCTTAGATTCGGCACTTTAAATGTAAATCATGGCTTCTGAGTAGGTGAAATCAACTTTGAAAGGAAATGTTGATTAAATTACACTCCCCCCCAAAAAAAAAACCTAAACTCTGCTTTATATCACTTAATAGATAAATATATTTAGTCTTCAATAAGGAAAAAAAAAGAAAAAGGAAAAAGAATGTTGACATTAACTTTTGGGGTTGCTGTGGGAGTGCCTCTTTTTATTTCATACAGGAGTAAATAGTCTCATAAAGCCTTCATTAATAGCCAGAAAGCAAATCAGTCTTTCCCTTAGGCAGCCTTAACTAATGCACTCATCTTTATTAGAGAAGATTTTAATTGAGTCATACTTTAAGAATCTGAATAAGCTTAAATATATTTCTCTTCTCACTTAATCCTAATTTAGTATAGAAATCTATCACTATGGTTCATTTAGACCAATATATTGTAACTATTAAGGCTCAAAAATTTAAAAAAGACTCAAAATAATATTTCACACTTTCAAAAGTCTGTTTTTATCTTATTAAACTGCCTTGTAAGATTCTTTCTTTCACTCTGGAATATATCAGAGTGTTAGAGAAATTTAAACGATAAGAGTATGTCTACAAACATACATACACAACAAAAGCTGGAAGGAAAAAATCATCTGTACATACATATATAACTATGGTCTATCATTATATATGGATAATGCGCTACATTACCTAAGGGTGAAGCAAGATATTCTGGTAAGTTTATTCCGTCACATAGATTTGAAAAAATTACCCCATTTTTATATTGAAATACTATAAAATATAATAATTGCAAGAATTATACCTGGTGCTTAGTATTTTCTGTTTATATTATTTGCTTAAACCAATGTAAATTATCAAGATCTGATCTCACAACACACCAGTTGAGCCAGCCACATCTTTGACCCCTACAGTTTATGTGCTGAATGCATTGACAAAAATCTTGACGCAGGCCAAAGGTGAGCAGAAAGGACCACATTAACTCCTTTCAATATCATTTGAATTGCACCGAAGAATACCAGTAGTTTCCAAATATGCTCAAGACAAATTGTGTAATCTCCATTTCAGACATTTCTCTTGTCTTATAAAGTTCCAAAGGAAAGGATCCACATCAGAATTTTATACAGACTACAAGTTCTACATTTTTTTTATATGAAGCACGGTGAAGTTTATGGAGTTTTAATTTTTATGACAAATATTTTTCTAATTTTCTTTCACCATCTGTAACTGTGACAAACACCTAGAGGGTAGGAGGATAATATGAGGAAAAAATGGAAAAATCTATTTTATCTCCTACAATTACAGGAAATAAACTCTATCTAATATTCTGCTTCATCGCATTGGATCTGAATTACCAATTGAAAGATATCCTACCCACCTGGCTTATTCATGGAATATAATTTATTACATTATTCAGTAAACTAGAAGGTATTGCATGAGTCATTCAACACTCGCCAAGGTTCATTTAGTAAAAAGACCTCCTTTGTTGCTTCATTTTGTATGATACAGGTTTAGAGAAGAAAAACAAAATCTATAGTTATTCTCAGAATTAGTCACAACACTTCCTTTTGTTGTGCTATGGAAGATATTTTCTTATAAAATAGAAGGAGTGTACTACCTTAGAGCAAAGTGATTTGCTGAATGCCCCAGAAATTGAGGCTTAAAAGAGATCAAGATCTCCTGGTTCCTTGTCTGTGCACAAACCACGGATCACCTTGCTCTCATAATGTGTGTAACTCATAAGACGTGCCCTATTCCCCCATGGCACATGGAAGTTATGAGTTATGTGCATTTCAAATGAAAAGCGCTTTTTAAAAAAATAATCGCTCTCTGTTTTTTCCTTTTCTAGTACTCATTCCTTAACCTTCTTTCATTCTCCCCTACCCCTCCCACTTTCCCTTCCCATTTGGACCATTTCTTCCCAGTTCACATTATCTCTTATGCATTTTGATCCTTATTCACACTTTCAGTTTCTCTCACACCCGATAAACTATTCAGTATTTACACTTGTGTGTCCTGATAATTTCACTTTAGAGTACGGCCTCAGTGTTGTAAATTGGAAGGGGTGGAAGGGTTAAAGGGAAGGAAAGGGGATGGGAAAAACTAGAACCAAAATACATCATGTGAAGGTGCAAATTCCCAAAGATGAATGTCACCATATTATATACCTAAAATGTACCAAAAACTTTACTGAACAAAGAAATTGCTCTCTTATGGAAATGAGCATTTATGAATGAAGTAAGAGACCTTAGTAATCACAGAAACCTACAAAATAGGTTGGGGGAGGAAAGAACCACTAACCTTAACATTTGTTCTTTAATAAGGGGATGAAACAGAGCATTCAGCTTCTTAGAAACTGTATCCCTAAAGTAAGAATGATGTTTGTCCCAAATAAATTCATATGATAAACACATGTGCTTGTAAAACATCCCACTCCAAACCACGCACTGATGTGAAAAGCGAGTTGAAGATTGTATTTTATTTGATGAGCCATGTACAAATCTTAGTATATGTTCACAATCTCATTAAATATATGGCAACCACTTTGGAACAAACCAAACATGGTCACCAACTTCCTAAGCCTATTTTGGGAAACAGAACTACAGGACACATTAAACTTCAGGCCATAGACCAACCACAACAGCCACAAGTACAGCTGGATGAATAAATCTGGAAACCACAGTGCAGGGTTTAGGATGATCATCTGAGGACGAAGGAAGAACAACAGCAATTACTCATGGAATTACTGTAGTTGACCGTTATGACACATTTGAAAACTTAGAGCCATAAAATTGCCACTACATCTTCTTCAGTAGTCTAAACTCATCTGTCATTAAAGACCAATATGTAAAATCTGTTGACGAGGTAGAAACAACAGATTTCATCTCTGTAGATAGGTAGATAACAGATAGATAGATAGATAGATAGATAGATAGATAGATAGATAGATAGGTAGATAGTGCGTATTTCTAAATAGCAGATTATAACTTAACTTGTACCGTTAATGTCCTAGCATTGTAAAAAATTCAGAACAGTTTTTCTCCAACTACTATCTGAGCTTCTATGTGAGTACACGGATGTATTTTGGGGAATTCAACTAGTTTCATAATTTTTTTTCAATGTTACACTTTTATTACTCTGATAACCTTTAAAAACTTATGACAATATTCTGGATCTTCTGGAGAATCCCAGAATCCCTGCCATTTGATTTGCACTTACAAACAAATTGATGCCACATGGTATTTCTAAAGGGAAAAAAGAGATGGCTTTAATATATAAACCATGCATTTACCACCAAATGAAGGCCAAATGCTGGCATGATTTACTGTACAAAAGAAGTTTTCACAGCAGTTACCAAAGGGCAAAGTGGGGTGAACTGAATCATCACATAACAGGGCAATGCAGACCTAGCCAACCCTGCCTGGGGACTGCAGAGAAGGCGGTTCTTTGTCCCTGGGTCTGGCTTCTGCTCCCATAACACACAAGCATAACGTGCATGCAGAGCAGAAGGGATCCAGAGATGATCAGCAGCAGCAAGCAATCTGTAGACATGCTTTCCAGAAAGTCTTGGCAAAGCATCGTGTAATGGGGGGCACAAAGAGAACCTCACCTTGCAGCACGGTAAAAAATTATGAAATAGAAAATTGGGACAGAAATAGCAAAAAACAGAGAAATATTATTAACAGATGCTTTGTAATTCAAATTAGATCTCTCAGATTTAAAATCCAGTGTGTAGCAATAGATCGCCTGAGCACTTTCTGGAAGCATGTATGTCATTTTACTTCACTCAGCAATCGTTGTGCAAAGGTCAGTGAAACGTGGTTTCAAGGGACTTGTGAAGAAATTGAAAGATACCTAAAGGGTAATTTATGATAATTTGGGTGCAATAGCAAATAAACAATAGGAATTTTCAACCAGATACAAAACAAGGTTTAAACTCTTATGAACTAAAGTAAGTCCAAGTAGAAGTAAACAAAAGTGCAAAAATAGAAAGGCAGTCACAAAATTCAAATGATGAAAGTATTTCAGATCAAAACCTACAAAGATATTATCTCAGTGAGGAGTTAGCCCTTCTGTTAAATACTTATATATACTATGCAGGTATGTTACTTCAGAATATTGTGTATTCTCTGTACATTGTACTTAATTCAGAATCTGAGCATCATTATTTTTAACTCATCCTGTTTTCGTCTTAGAAAATCACTAAATATGTCAGTAACATTTTTAAAATTTGTAACTGAGACAGTTATGGACCATCATGACAGAGTAGTGGTGAGACAGAAGGTTGGGATGAAAAATAAATTGAGCATAATAAACTATTATCTTTTGTAGCATGACATGTTTCAAAGGATCCATTGTGAGACCCTAGTAAGACAATTAAAGCAGAACGTGTGCGTGAAATGAGAAGCTTTACCAAGAAAAACACCTACTTAAGCTTCACTTGATCTTAATCAATTTAAAATTACTAATTTTGAAAGTCATGCAGATACACAATATCTTATCAGTTTCCCACTAGTCTTGCTACTGATTAGGCTACATCCCAATGACCTGAAGGCCGTCTTTTGCTAAAAACACTGACTCTTCACTTGAGTCTGCACATGTCTTGGGCCTGCACAGTCTAATAAAATGGGATAAAAGGCTTGACATCTTGGTCATTATGTTGTGTCTGTCCCTTTTGCTATCTTAATCTTTGGTTCAGATTCTACTCAGCTAAGTACTAGATGTGTTGATCATTTAAACAATGTTTTGTTCAAGAGTATGTGATACAGGGTTAACTTGGCCTGTTGTCTATTGGAGATGGTAGGTTTCTTTTACCCTACCCTTGTACTGTACTATTTCAACTGTTCAATGATAGACCTTCAGCCCTGCATTAGTTGCTTTTCTCTTATTACTGAGACAAAATTCTTAACACTTAAAGTTAAAGGAAGAAAGGTTTATTTGGCTTACAGTTCATAGCATTTTTAGTTCATAATCAGCTGGCTCCAAGCAGGGTGGCAGAGAGGCCATAGTTCATGGTGGCAGAAGCAGCAAAAGCAACAAGAGACCTTAACGGTGTCTTTTTACTCCTTTTATCTTACCCAGACTACCAGGATTAGGGTAGCATAGTGGTTTAGTTATCACGGGACCTTCATCCTAGCATCACACACTCTAGGATTCACCCACCTATGACTGTGACTGTATGAGGCTTTAGGGACATCTAGACTCAAACCATAACAAGTCCTATCTTAAGGCCAAGATATATGTGTAAAATGATGACAAACAGTTCTTAAGCAAAGCTAACCACCTGTATGCCAAACATCATAAGACCATAATGTTTTGTGCAGGATGATAGTGCTTGATATATGAATATGCAGTAGCCTCTAGGGCGAGTCGCCCATGACCACTGGTGTACTACTCTGTCACAAGAAGAAATATCTTTTGAAATCATCTATCTGACCAAATATTATACTTTAGCTCACCCCAAGAAATCAGTAAAACTCTGTTGCTCTCTTTGCCTGGGAGTGACACCTTGGTCACTCTCTATATAAATTCTTGCTCCTTTCAGCTGAAGTCCCAATTTGGCTGAAACTTTTTGTTATGGCTTATATCTAGAAGTCCCCCTAAAGCCTCATGCACTCATGGGGGGGCTTTTTGGAGGTGACTGGATCTAGTTTGTGTGATAATAGGGTTAAAGTTGTGATATTGGCATTAACAGTGTGACACTAGGATTAAAAGTGTGTGCTTACTAAATTAGTTCACTGACTGTTTTCACATAATTCTGGATGTGAATCATTGCAAGGCCCACCTTGGGTATCAGTGGTATTATCCAAATTCCCAGTAGCCTGGATAGAATAAAAGGAAAAGGCAGGCTTGCTGTTGTGTTTTCTGCAGTTTCCCTGCTTGCTGCTATTGCCTTCTGCCTGCCATGCCATAAACAGTTTCTCCTCTGTGACGCCACTCTGCTATATGCCAGCCAACTATGGACTGAAACTTCTACAGACTGTAAGTTGAAATAAGTCTTTTCTCTTTTAAACTTGTGAGTGTTGACTATTCTGTCTCAGCATTAGGAAAAGTAACTAAGACACCTCTTTTATTTTTTTTTTAAGTATACAGTACAGTTACATTCATCATTGGGATCTTGTACCTTGACAGATCTTGGTTCTCATTTTTTGCCATACCTCTTGCCCTCCCTTCACCCCCTCCACCCTTCCCATCTTTACAAAGATTTTGTTTTCATTTTATCCTTTTCTCATATTTTTTCTTTTCCCTTATTTCCCTTCCCCTACCCTTCCCATTTCCCCTACAACTTTAATCCTTTTTTCATATTTCACATTATCAGTTATACAATTTGGATCTTATTTACACTTTAAATTTTTCATACCAGAGAAACTATTCGGTATTAACACATGTGTAAGACACCTCTTTTCATCTCTCTCCAATAATGCTTTGCCTGCACAGAAGTGTGTGTGCTTGCAATATCTGGGTCAGTATAAATTTTACTTTCTCTGGACCAAAAGTTCCTCTTTTGAGTATTAGTAACAAATAATCATAATCTTCCAGGATGCATGTAATTATCTCCAAAAAATCTGCAAAACTCAAAACATAATGTTCTTTATTTTTCAAAATTAAAAAAAGAATAGATATTTTAGTAGGGGAAGGTTGTGTTTAATCCAAAGTATACCTACTCATTATATCTTTAAAAAGAAAGAAAGAGTGGCTCCATATAATGTTAGCATAAGAATCAGAACAATTCAAAATGGAATTTTGTTAAACCTTTGAGAGTTATGTGGCTTGGCTAGCCATTGCAATGTACCAGACATATTTCTAAGAAGCCTCATTTAAGGTTTTAATTTTCATTTGAAAGTAATTTGTAAGTAATGAAGGCTATAATGTCTTCTGCCTCTGCTGCTTTGAGGTCAAGGCCACAAATCAGCCTAGAAAGTGGGGTCCAGAGGATCCAAAGCGCCCATGTAGCTGAATGCTTGCAGCCTCTTGCAGTGAGCCTGCAGATCAAGAAAACAAGTTTCAGCACACAACTGAAATATTGTAAGCTTCAAAGTGAATTCAAAATAATGGGATTTTGAGATGGAATTACTTTAAGAATATGATGAAGTTTAATTGCTAAGTGTATGACATCAGGTTCAATAAATTCGAACTGTGAATTTATTAGTCATAGTAACTTTTCTCCCCAGCCCCACCCAGCTTTAAGATTCTGCTGTAATTTAGACACAGAATCTTTTAATAGAAATCTAAAGAGCATGATAAATGTGTAACATAAAAACAGCAGTCTTAATTGCAGTTTGTGTTCGTGCTGGGCAAGAATTCTGCCTTCAGGAAGGTTATCCAAACCAAATCTGGGCCCTTGGAGCATGTTCTGCTTTATTTATTGTTCTGTAATATTGCCTGGCTTTGCCTAGTGTTCTTTGTGCTTAGGAAATATACTGTGCATTTCCTTTTTTGCAGCATAACGTGTTGATTTCAGTGAAAAATGTATGTAAGAGTATTTATTCATGTATACAGTTTTCCTTTTCTTTTTGCATTCTTTTACAATAAAATCTTATAACTTCATCCCCCAGGTAGTGATAAAGGCCAAGCAGAAATTATTTAAAGAAAAATGAGATTAATATATCAGTTTGAATGCCAAAAGCAGAGGGAACTTGAGTAGTATAAAAGGATCATGAATTCACAGGCAATATCATCTGTAATATTTTATCTCCCTATAGAAGTGAAAAAAATAAGAATTTATTTTTTAATTTGAAATAAATATGTAACTTACTATAGAGTAAATTATTTAAAATAAAATTAAATATTATCCATTGGGTTTTTTACTTTTTTCATTCATCTCACCTCTTTCTTGAAATCTCATTCCATAAGCATGTTTTATTAATGATCTATTAGTAAGCATTTACTTAAAACCATGACTGATTAAAAAGTGGACTTGATTTTAAGTAAGCATTCTGAAAATGTTTCATTTATTGAATTTATTGAGATTTAAGTTCTCATTTTTATACCTAGAGGGTAAATTACAGATTCTCATGCTTGTTTTATCATTATAATGAAAGCAGTACTCATGTTTGCAGTACTAATTAAAATTCTGCTCTGACCCATATAACTGTAGCCTCTCCCCAAATAATTTTCAATCTCTGTATAAAATTTACTGCATACATATATGTGTGTGTGTAATAATGAAAGTATCTATCTTTAGTATAACATAATCAAGGTTAAGGGAAAGTAAAAATTAACTTCAGTCTTTTTTAATACTGCAGGGTACATTTTTAGTACCCTACAGAGAGAATTAGTCACACGACTCCCATTAACTTTAATGGAACCTGTATGGGCAAATTGTATGCTGAAATTCTTAGGAAGTTAATGTCAGTAGAGTTTACTAGCTCCATTTTTTTCTTGTTGGAACTTTAGTTTCAGCTACTTTTGCTTTCTTATGGTCCAGGGGGAAGACAAGTCAATAAAAATGATTAACATAAATGTTTCCCAAGTTTTATAAGCTTGCATTTTCCATATATGTGCCAATAAGTTTGAAATCTTCAAATAATGCTAGTAACATTTTTGTTCAATTTGCAAATAAATTCAACTAAATAAAGTACACCATTTTGAATATAAATTTTATAAATATTCCTCAAATATAAATATTGTAGCATTATTTTTCTCTTAAGATTATTCACAGAATATTTCCATTTACAAAATCAAAGAGCTGAAAATATTTTGAAAATAAGAAATGTTGAAACTTAATATTTTGTATTATTAGACTTGGTCATTTATATTTGAAATATGATTATGGGTTGGCATTCTTAAAATATTGTACACCACACTCTGACCCTGATGAGGAAAAATTAGATAGACAATGAAAATTAAAACTTCCTACATGGGGGGAAAACAACCCAAATTATTTTCACTGCTATCAGTAAAACTTTCCATAATTGCGAATTTCATCATTTGATGATGTGTTAAAGGTATAATTTTTTAACAAATTCAATTAAGTGCAAAGAAATTTACACTTACCACAAGTGTAAAAGAAAGATAAATGATTTCTTCAAAAAAGAAACTTCAATGTAAACGTAGGAGAATTTTTGTTTTTATTGGACAGCTAAATATCCAAAACGGGACTTATCAGATAATGAATCATTATTTTAATTGGGAATATAGAGCAAACATTAATGAAGGCACCAAAAATTAAAAGCATAACAAATTGTATCTTGCACATATATTCTAGAAAACCAAACAGATTTGTCAAATATAATGCTACATAAAGAGAAGTTCCTATAAAAACATTAGCTATCATGTGAAAGCCTCAATACATGCTCACTATCAGTGAATGTTGGGATTACTAATAATGTTAGGCATCTTCTGTGCTCCATTACTTATTTTTGCCTCCACAAGACTAAGTGGTTGTCACAGATCACCTAGTTGCCTAGTAGCAAGGAAAATTAGGATCCAAATCTCCCTCAACTTCTCATGTGTTGGGCAATTTTTATAAACATCTACAATAACCTTACCCAACTTTAAGAAATGTGGTAAAGTGGTGAACAAACTATGCGACTTAGGTGCCATCTTGGATCTGAGATTTAATGAAAAATACAGGACAAAAAACTAAGCAAAAGAGACAAGTTCAGTCCATGGTACATAGTAAAGAGAACAGTATAATTTTGACCAACTGAGAATAAAGTTATTTGATATTATTTCTCCTCTTCACCCATTTATCTCTATTTTGCCCCTTGAAGTTAAAAGAGATATTTATTGGGCCATGGATTTAGCTCAGTGGTTCTGCCACCTACATTTTAAGCACAAGGTTCTGAGTTTGATTCCCTTTTCCAAAAAAAAGAAAAGAGAGAGATCTTTATCAATGTATCTGTTTTTCTCTCATCTCATTGGACAATTTCCTTCAAAAGGTATCCATATATTCATGGAATATGTTCATCTTTGCCAAGCTTTCTGATATCAATATTATATGTTTGTTAGCTTCTAAAGATGTTCACTTGCAAAGGAAGTTTCTCCATGTGTGGCAGCTATAGCTTGAATGTGTCACTTCCAAATTCTAGGTGGTGAAATTTAATAGACACATAACAATATTAAAAAGTGGACCCTTTGGGAAGTGGTTACATTGTGAGGGTTAGGGTCAGGGATTAAATATACAGAATTAGATATTTTTATGAAAGGACTTTTCAGAAGGTGTCCATTGTTTTCACCCTTTAGCTTTTTGTAGAGTGGCACCATTTTTGAGGGAGTATGGACCCTCATTAGTCAACAATGCTTCCAACACCTCAATCTTGAACTACACAGACTGCAGGACTGTGAGAGATGAATTTCTGTTCTTTATAAATTACCCCAACTGGGGTATTTTAATATAATAGCATACATGGCATTAGACAGTGGCTTTTGCAGGTGTGGTCTTTGGGGCTTGTCTTCAAGTCACAGGAGAATTTCAAAGACCATTTAGAAGTAATAATTTCTGAAAAGAGTTATAGGAGAGGATTTTTTTCAGGACTGAAATAGTTTTCGCTTCATGATTGATTATTCCTCATTTTTCTCTGTAAAGATTGAGTTTGAAAGATAAGTTGGTGTGAATTTGGCCACTTGTAATTTGATGAAATTACATTGACTGTCTCGTCTCCAATGTCAGACAGTGAAATTGTTTCCTTTAACTAGCAAAAGAGATGCTCAGTGTTTTTGTCTTGCATTTTTCCTGAATGTATAATTTCTGTATGGCCCATTTATTACTAACGATGAACTATTGTACCTGGAAATCTGTACTAAAAAGAAGGCAATAAACAATATCAAAATGAATATTTTCATAAGGATAATATAACTTTTTATATTCCAAAAAGTTTGCCTAATTTAGTTATTTATTAGAATATTAGATGAAATCCAACGTAAATTCTTCAAATATTAAACTAATATCTATAAAATTAAATGAAAATTTCAACTCATTCAATTTTCCTACTTACTGGCAAATCTCAAGGAAAATTAAACATATTGACATATTCTAAAAGAGAAAATATTTCAATAAAGCTCAATTTCTCTTAGTTCTTTGAAGTTAGAGAATGTTTATTATTTACTTTGCATATATTTCTTTCGCCTAACATAATGACACATTATATTACAAAAATAATAAAATCTGTAACAGCTAATAATTATTAAGTAATTAGTATTTGTGAAGCAATCTGCTGAACATTTTTCACATATATGTCTTTTAATCTTTTCAAAAATCTGAGTAGGACTCATCACTTCACCCACTGAAGAAAGATTAAATATGATGCCAATGGTCACTGACTTGGTGATAGGAAGAGTGGGATTTGAATTTACCTATCATCTAACTCTAAGACTTATTCATTAATTCTACTACTTTCTACTATATTGTTTAATATATATGTTTAAAACTACAATTAAATTAAGTTGAAGTCTTTCTAAGGTCAGTCATTTTGAGAAAGCCCACTTAAAAAAAGATTTAAATTTCTGGCAAATGTGTGGCTAAGAAGTAAAATACTAATCAATCAATTTTATTTTCCATTTACTCTAGGGTTTGCAGATGTTTTGAGCAAAAGAACATTTTAGCAGTTATTTTAGTCCAATGTTCTCCATTTTCAGATGTGGACCCAATGCCTTCAGAATCAGGAGAAATCACCATAATTGATGCTATACAGCTTGCTAATATCAAAGCCAACTTCCTAATTTCCAAGTAAAGTTTTATTAATCACACACTATTTTATTTTGGCTTGCATATTCATTTCTGAGTATGTATGTATTTATTTTGTTTATGTTCAGACCTGGATTGTTTGCTTTAAGTAATATAATGACACTCAGGAATTGTAGGTAAAATTAACTTTGGATGAAATTACTGCAATAACTGGCAGAGGAAATTACTGAGCCTCTAGAAACAGCCAAGGTAACTTTCACACATATATGACATGCATAATACCATTATAGCTCATTGTGTTACTTTACAGTCAACACTATGAAGAAACTCATAGGTGTAGCTTTTTAACATCATTTCTATGTTTAAGCTAATTACAAGCTCTGCTTTTGACTATGTTCTCCAATTTAGGAACTCTAAACCACACTTGAATTGATATTTATTTTATTTCTATGTCATTCAGGCACTCTAAGAGACCTAGTAAAAAGTCTTCAAAAAGCCAACAAATTTAAAAACCCAATATGTGGATTTGAGTGTTCAATGAAAATGCTGACATACTTTCAAAACATAGATATTCATAAAATTGCAATACAGTAAGCTATTTTGGATGTGATGATTAGTAAAACAGATCTACTTATATTAAGAAAATGTAAAATACTTCACTACATGTTACAAATGAAGATATGCATGAAGAAAAGCACAATTCAAGGAGAAGAAATTAGTGGGAGAGACTATTAAAAGTCTCTTCTGAGTTTAAATTAGTGAATTTAGGCCTCTCCTTCCTGTTCATTTATCCAAATTTAGTAACCGAAAGAGCCACAAACGATGGACATATGTACCAATTTGTTTTCTCAGTCTTATACTGTCAAGAACTTGCTATGAAAAAAACTTAGTTCTACCTATATTTCCATGTTTCTTGATGGGTCATTGATACCAAACAATAGTTCTTAAAAAGAAGTTTGATGCAATAAATTTCCAAAATAAAAATCTTAAGAAATCATGTTTGTAAAGAAGTAGGAGTACACCATGTCGATATATTGAAGTTCTTGCAAGAAGATAAAATAGTTCAAAGTGTGATTCAAAAGCACTTGATGAATTTAAAAATTAATTACTGTGTTTTCAAAGGAGCTAGCTGCCATTAATTTTTCTGACCATGTTTTAAGAAAGTCAGAATATAATAAATACTAAAATTTGAAATAAATGAATTTGATATCATTGATAACACATGAAAATGTTAGAGTCCAAAGATTATACATATATATAAATATATCAGTTTATTATCTTTGTATGTTATGTGTACTGTCTTAAGTGAAAATATGTGAAACTATTGTAACTTTAATTATTGTCAAAACTCCAGTTAAATATATCCACCTGTAATGTTTATTTACATTTAAAACTGATGTTGTATGTTTTAGTTTTTATTTATTTGAGAGTACAATACTATATATTTACCTGTTTAGAAACAAAGAAAATAAAAAGATAGAAAATTTAATATCAATCTCTTTTTTATTTGATTTTCAGAATACAAAGGCAACTGGTAAAAAGAAAATCACATTTTACTGCTATAAACAGAACTCTGAAGGAAAACATCATGAAACAACTGGTTTCAGAAGTGTACAGTCAGGCAACAGTGAAAATTGAAAAGTTTTTTAATTAGATAACTTTCTGGTCTTTACCAACTTTTATTGGTTGGAGTGTGTGAACTTCAGAGCCCTTTAGAGAACTGCATGGTTTTTGTATTCAGTATGCTTGCATGCATATATGTGTATAGATAATTGGTATGCCTTGTACTGAGGATTTGAACTGTGTAAAATTATTGTAGGAAGTTGTAAATGAGGTATGAAATGAGAAATCTTTGCCCACTGGAAGTACATGGGTAGAACAGAGATAGTGAGGTACAATCTCTTCTCTGTCATTTGTCATAGTATTCATCTTATAAAAATCAGAACATATCAATAAACCTGAGTGTCAAATATGCATGCTAAATAATATATTTTATTGCTCTTTCTAAAATTATTCCTTCCTTCTTAGAAACCAGATTACCAAAACTATTGTGCCTAAGGAAAATAACTTCTATGTTAATGAGCTCAATTACACATCCAAAAAAGTTAAATTCAGAAAATTCGAAATACTACTGTACCTATGAGTAACTCAGTATTGCTAAGTTTCTAGACTTTCTATCCAAAATAATTATGTTTGTGAGGAAATAGGTAGAGGTTTTATTTGTAACAATTAGGATACACTTACTTGAAATGTCTTGGTGTAGAGTGATATTTTCATTTTGCATCTTGTTTTTTTGAGGTAAGATCTCATACAGTAACTAAGTTAAACATGCTGGACTTGAACTTGGGATCCCATGCCTTAGCCTCCCAGACTACCAGGATTATTGACTTGCTCCAACATGCCCGGTTATATCTTGATGTTTGAAAGACTACCTCATACCTATTACTGCCTGGCACCTTTTTCCTGAGCTAATCTAAAATTCTTGTGATTGAATCCTCATTCACTTACCAATCCTCAAATCAAGTATTTGACCAACTAATGTGGTAATTAAATACATTTAATTTCATTTTTTCATAAAATATCCCAGTCCAGAATAACAAATCTATTATTTAAAAAAGAAAAAGAAAATAGGGACAATCTTCCAGTTGGGGAAGCTTGGAAATGGCGTGCAAGTTGCCACTATGTACTAACAAAAAGCAACAATTTGAACAAACTGAAAAATCAGTAACCCTTCTCTGATCCATAAGGTAAATAAGTTAGTAACACACACTTATGTTCCCCAATTTGGAGACCAATAAGCAAATACAGAGAATCACAACGTACAGGAGCAAAAACTCATGAACTAAAATTTCTGAGAGGGAACATGGTGAGGTACAGGGTAGGGAAACCTGAACTGTAATAGGGGAACTGCTGAACCTTTAGTCAGGAATACTCTGAGAGATAAAATTCCATGGTTATCCAGGAAAAGGAAGTCCCCACATTTTGTTTACTTGTGCCACCTGGGTCTCCACAATGTTTTTGGAAGGAATATCAGAGAAGAACTTCCTTGGGGCTGTAGTGACAAGCGGAGAAAGGGAACACTATTGAATAGACCAGAATACTCTTTCTCCTAAACAACATATGCCCTTTAGAGCAATTATTTAAACAGTATTTAAACTACTATGGTTGTAATAGAGCCCAAACGACCTGGTGAAATGAAATACTTACTTTCAGTTGGCCCTAACCTTCCAATTGGAGGAAGAAAAAATGCCTCACTCCAGCTGGCTATAACCTTCAACATGGCAGAAATATAATACCAAATTTAACCCACTGTGGCCATCCAGTCAACAAAAGAGGATGGACAGAACTGAGGAATCTGCATGAAGTTTGCAGTCTAGAAACTTACTAGATTTCATGTAACTGCAGAACACTGCCCCCAGCCTACCAATACATTACCAAGGATTTATTTACAGCAGTTTATTTTACCCAAAACAGAGATGGCTATGAAGAAAAATAAAAATATAAGAACTATTAAATCCAAGATAACATCTAGAGATAATATAAGTATCAGAATGAGACCCAAACATATCAGAAATATTTGGAACTGTCATATCTGGAATTTAAAGCAACTATGGTTAATATGCTAAGAACTTTAATGTATAAAATATTCAGCATATAGGAACAGATGGCAAGGTTAACAAAGATGGATATCATAAAAAAAGCCAAAAATAAACGTTGGCTATCAAAAACTGTATCCAAAATATCTTTGATGAGCTTATTAGCACAAAGAACATGACTGAGGAAATAATCTCTGAATTTGAGAGTATCTCAATAACACTTTTACAACTAAAAAGTAGAAAAATTAAAAAGAAAACAGAATGAACAAGAAATATGGACTAAGTATAAAAATTTAGTACTCACAATATAGGAATTATAGACAAAAAAAATCAAAGACGTATTTGAGACAATGTCCAAAAACTTCCCCAAATTTATGTCAGACATCAAAACAACAGATTCAGAAAACTCACAGAAGACCAAGAATTTTTAAATTACAGAAAATCACACACATTGTGAAAGAAGCCAGAGGTTAAAAAAACCTTACAAATAGAGGAGAAAGGTAAAGAATTATGACTCCTTAGAAAGACTGCAAGCAAAATAGAGTGAATATTGGAAGTATTGAGAAGAATAAAATTACCCTTCCAAAGTAAAGATAAAGCTTTTCTTAGAAAAAATTAAATTTGTTGCCAGTATACTTGTCTTGCCAAAACAGTTCTAGGTTGTTTAGAGAGATGGAAAGGACATAAGTCAGATACATGAGTTACACAAAGAAAGGAAGAAAAACAAAAAGGGAAAGAGTAAAGGTAATATAAAGCTTTTATTTTTGTTATGATTATTGATTTTGCGACCCCATAAATAACAGTTGTAACAATTTGCTCAATTGTATATGTATGTGTACATATAAACTTATAAATGTGAAATGATTGAGAGCAATGACATAAAGGAGTGGAGGAAGGGTTGTCATTTTAAAGTACCCAAAAGGCAGTACAGTATTATTTGAAAGTAAATTTTGATCAGTTATAAATAAGTATGAAAACTAGAGCAACTTAAAACAGTAATAAATATACATATAAATGTTTGTTATAGTAAGAAATAGGATAAAATGGAATTATATACGATGTTTAAAGTCAGAAAAAAGAGTTAAAAAACAAAAGTAGGAACAAAGAACCGATAGAAATAGAACAAAGTTACAAAATGTACTATTAATCCAACATATTAATAATCACTATGGTGATTTGCAGTCTAAGCTTACCAATTAAAAGACACAGATTGTCTACAACAGGACAAGGGGAAGGACTCTGGGGAAAAGGGGTAAGGAAGTAAGACAAGACAATAGTGAGGGAGGCTAAATCAAAGTACATGCACTGTGGAATTGAAAGAGCTGAGAAAAACCAAAATATTTGCAGATATTCTCCAAAGTAACTCCTAAATAAGACCAGAATACAAAAACACTCAAATGAATTTTTTAAATTATGAACTAACTGAAAATGAAAAAAAAAAAACAGCTTGTCAAAGTTGTGGGGCACAGTGAAAGCAGTGCCATGAGAGAATATGTATTATTGGCCACTTACATTGTTTTTTCTTTTTTTTTTTCCTTCTTTCTAAAATTTCTTTAGAATGCATAAAAGATGAAAGATATGTAACCATAGGAAACAAACAGAAACTAGCAAAAGAAGCACAAATTAAATCCAAGATAAGTAGAAGAAAGAAAATAAAAAATAGAGTAAACGTGAATGAAATTGGGGCTGGAGAGTTAGCTCAGTGACACTGCACCTGCCTCACAAGCTCAAGGTCCTGAGTTCAATCCCTAGTATAAAAAAAAAAAAAGTGAATGAACTTAGCAATAGGAAATCAATACAGAAAAATCAAAAATACCAAAAGCTACTTCTTTGAAAATATCTATAAAGTATGTAAATTTTCTGAACATAATTGAATCCCAATCTAATTGCAGTAAGACAAGAAAAACGGATGGAGACAAATATAAATGGAGAATAAGTAATAAAAATGGCTTAATTCATTGAGACATGATAATCTGGGTGAAAAAATACACAAGAATTAACCAAGAAACACAAAAATTAAATAAAAACAAAGATCAAACAAACAAAAACCAAAATAGCTCCTTGAATTAATAAGCAATTGAATGAAATTTGTAATATACAAGATGAATCTACAAGGTCCGTCACTTTACTATAAATCTAAAATGGATTCAAAGAATTTCAAAATTTATAAAATGTCATTTACATTAGTATATCTCAAAGAGGAAATACTTATTTATAAATCTTGCAAAGTTCTGTTTAAGGAAAATACACAACTCAAATAAATGAAACTACAAAAGGAACTAAATAAATGTAGGGATATTCTGTGCTCCTAGATTAAAAGTGCCATAGTTTATACCTACCTGGCCCCCTCAACAATCTCATGTGCTCAGAGGAGGAGCTTTGAGAAGGTGATTGGATTATGGGGATGTATGACGACTGGCCTTGGGAAGCGGGGTCTGGTGGGAAAAAGTGGGGCATTGAGAGCATGTCCTGGAAGGATGCAGCTCATCCTTTCACTCTGTGCTTTCACTCCTGTCTTCCACAATGTGAGCAGCTTTTCCTCTGCTCTGCCCTCCTGCCTTGGAGCCAGCCAAATATAGACTGGAAAGCTGAGCCAAAAGAGCCCTCTCCTTTAAATTGTGGGAGTTGAGGAGTTGAGTGTTGTGTCCCAGTGATGAGAAAGTGACTAAGACAGGAAGGCAAACCGTGAAGCTACCCATTTTCCCCAGCTTGATCTGTAAATTCAGTGCAATTCCAATTAAATCCCTGCAAGTTATTTTGTGGCTAGCAAAAAAGTTTATATGGAGAAACAAAAGAATTTAAAGAGCCAACACAATATCGACAAAGGTAGGAGACAGATGGTACCTGGTTGGACATTAAAGCTTAATATGAAGTTACAGTGATCAAGGCAGTTGGCATTGGAAAGAGAATACACAAACAGATATATGGAACAGGATATAGCGTCCAGAAATAGATCCACATAATTAGAGTCAACAAATCTGACAAAGGAGTAGAGAAATATAATGGAGTAATATGATGCTTTGTACAATTGGTTCAGAAGCAACTGGCTGTCCGCAAGAAAATTGTCACATACCTTACATCATTCACAGAAATCAATTCAAAATGAACCATAGATATAAATGAAAAAAATAGACCATTGATTTGGCGATGACTATAGATAGAACACCAAAGGCATGATCCACCAAAGAAATAGTTGAGAAACGAAACTAAATTAAAATTAAAAATTGCTTCTCTATGAAAGACTGCTAAAAATATTAAAGAAAAACACTACAGAATTACAGAAAATGTTTGAAAAAAACACATCTTATAGAGGATTGTTGTAAAAATCCATATAAAGAGCTCTTAAAACTCAACAATGACAACCCAATTAAAAAATGGACCAAAGATCTGAATGATCAACCTCATAAAGAAGATACATACATGCTATGTAATATCAAATAAAAGGAAGTTCACCATCATATTCCATTAGAGAAGTGCAAATTAAATCAAGAATGAGACACTACTCTACACCTAATAGGATGGACATAATCCAGAATATTTACAGTAAGTCCTGGTGCGAATGTACAGTAACAGGATGTCATCCATTGCCAGATGCAAAATGTTCCCTTGGAAAGACAGTTTGGAGGTTTCTCATAAAACAAAAAATCTTTTACCATATTATTCAACAATCATGCTCCTTGGTGTTTACTCAAAGAGTTGAAAACTTACAGTCACACACACACGCACACACACATGCAAATGCACACACCCACATACACAGGTGTTGATAGCTGCTCTATTCATAATAGTTAAAATGAGAGCAATCAAGATGCCCCTTCCATAGGTAATGGATAAATCAGCTGATACACATCTGAGTGATGAAATATTATTCAGCTCTAAATAAGAAATGAGTTATCAAACCATGAGAAGACATGGAGAATTTTCTATTTTGACATGGAGAATTTTAAATCCAAACTACTAAGTGAAGGAAGCTCCTCTTAAATGTCCTATATGTTTCTATTTGATGACATTCTGGGAAAAACAAAATAATTGAAATAGTAAAGAGATCAGGGATTTCCAGGGACAGCAAATGGGATGGATAGGTAGATAGAGCAGAGAGTACTTTTAGGAAAGTGACACTACTCTTTTTATACTATAATGGCGAATACATGTAGCTATAAATTGTTCAAACCCATAGACTGAACACTAAGAGTGAACCATAACATAAACCGTGGATTTGTGGTGGTAATGATGTGTCAATGTAGTTCATTAATTTTAGTAAAAGTACTACTTTGGTGGGGGATTTCATAATGGACACAGAAATGCATGAATGTGGGTCAACTGTATATGGAAAATCTCTTTGTTGTACCTTTTTCTCAGTTTTGCTTTGAACCTAAAACTATTCTAAAGAATAAATCTATTTTTTTCTTTTTATTGAGGTTATTGGTACAATCTAGATATACAATACAATTACATT
>NW_022900917.1:35320655-35345116 GCF_012274545.1 Fukomys damarensis | reverse complement strand
TCCCCTCCCCATTTACAAACACTTTATTTCCATTTTTTCAGTTTCTCATATTTTTTTCCTCTCCCTTATTACCTTTCCCCCACCCTTCCCACTTTCCTTACACCTTTAGCCCTTTACTTCCTATTTCACATTATTAATTATCTCATTAGGATCCTGTGTACTATTATAGTTTTTCACACCAAAGAAACTATTTGGTATTTCAGTTAAAGCAATCTCTGTATGAATATTAAAAATAGGGAATCCTAAAATAAAACTAAAAAGGAAAGTAAAAGAGAAAAGGCAATGATGTAAGATCAAAATAATCCTTAATTCTGGAGATGAAAATGGTCTCTGAACATATTTAAATTGCTTCTCGCTCTTATAGTCTTATATTATTCTTTTTTCATTATTTAGAGAATACTTTATTAGTTTCTGTAATCAAACCCACGTAGATATGACCTTACATATTTAGTACGATGTGTTACCCCTGTACACAGGGAAAAAAATAGATAAAAATAAATTAACATTTCTAAACCAATAAATCTATTTTTATAAGAGAAAAAGCTTGACAAGTTGGCTTATACTCTTTGATTATAGAATTTGGATTTAGAAATTAAAATAAGCATAGAACATATAAGTCTAGGCTGTGCCTCTATTGAAAACTAAGACCAATATGATCTAGTGAATTCAAAAAAGCACATGAAAACATAAACCAAAACATCATTTTAGTCTTCAAGAGATTAATAGTTTGCTAACACAGAGCTCAAAATATCGGAAGTGGTGATTTGTAATAACACCTTAATTTTACTTCTTATGTATACAGAAGGCAATTTAAATATCCATGCAAATGCATCTTTCTCAAATATGAATGTGTTCCTTCATATGCCCATTGTTTTGTTAAAAATACAAGCAAACAAGAATATGCTCTCATATTTAACATTTTTACAATTCGGCATTTATAATTGTTTCAGAATGCATAAAACAATATTTTTTTACCAATTGAGTTCATCTCTTCTTGGAATCAGGACTGATTTTTTCTTTTTCTCGGTAGTGTTGAAACTGAAATATCTGATTCTTCTTCCCATCAGCACACCACATATATGAATATATTGAGTTTGCACATGTTTCATAAAATTGATAGTATTGTGTTGCTGTGAATAAAGTAAAAAAAAAACCATAAGGGCAAAACATTATGTGCAAGTGATTTGCTTTCCATCTATAATGTAAATATGGTCCATTACAAACATTAAATAGCAGAAATAAAGTAAATATCTTCAAAGTAAAAAAAAAACTTTGAAATAATGATCTTATAGTTTCATAATATTTAGAAACTATACATTTTTCACCACCACCTGTAAGGTTAATATACAGGAAGACTTTATGGAGGCCTGTTTCATATTGTTTTTCTCTTCCTTCCATTCTACTTGACCAATTGTAGTTGATGGTGATTTTGTCACTGGAGTACTACTGTCCACTAAATTCCTTATCATTTGTCCTCAGTTTGTTACACTTATTACCTTACACAAAAATCTCTCATTTCTTTTATTCTCCTGCTCTCTAGGTCAGTCCCTCTGTCTGTCTGTGTGTTGGTGTTGAAACAGTGGGACCAGCATATTAGCAACTCCCTGTTCTATAATTCCTTTTTCACGATATTTTCATTGTTTATGACTGAAAACATAAAAGCTGAGAAAAGTCTGAGAGTAACAGCTGAGTGGACAATTAATTAAGGAACACTTGGTTATGCCTGTAGGTCAGATCATTATCCCTGACATCCATAATGGAGACTCTGTCCAGGTGAAGCAAGCACATTATTTTGTTTCCCATGACAGAGAAAACAACTATCCTATTAATTTACATAAAAAAATGAAGAATTCTGTGAGGCAAGAAAAAAAAAAGCCCACTTCTGATCAGTGTCTGTAGGCTAGAACAATCAGCAAATCACTAAGAGTAATTGTATTTTATCTTCTGTAGGGACTTATTCAAAATGCTTGTGGGGTTACTTTTGAAATTCTTTTTATGTATGTTAGGGTATTGAAGTCTACGTAGAACTTGATTTAGTTCATGACATATTCACATGGATATCCAGAACAGAGATCAGATTTCCCCTTTAGGAATCCTTTGCATAGACTTTAGTTAGCTCAATACAGGTGAAATATGGAATCCAACATAATGTAGGTGACAAAAGTGTAAGTTAGAATGCATCATAATTTTAAATTAAAAACTCCAACAACAATACTAATCTCAGTAAAAATTGCTCTGGAAATTTGGTGAACCAGAGGAACAGAAACATTTGTGTGATCCTTTTGTTCATTACAGGCATATGTCTGTTTTCCTCTCCATTTCCTGTCCCATTTTCTTGCAGGAGTTCTATCTCATGCTAATGATTTTTCTGATACCTTGAAGGAAATATCTACTCACTTAAGTAAACTTGATGTCAGAGTGAGTATGCCACAGGAGAGCTACATTTGCTACAGGTAGAATATATGACAATAAAGTTTGCCTCCTACTTCTTTTTAAACAATATTCTTTCATATAGAATATTTTCATTTTTGTTAAATTTACTTGTATGTAATTTCTAACATGGGAATGCACAGCCTTTACTTTTTGTAATAATCTTCCATTCATGGAAGTTCAGTTTTTGGAAAACACTATCCCTTTTGGCAGAAAATAATCAGAGATTCCATGGCACATTCTTTTATGAGTCACAATTTTGCTTAATCTTTATGCCCAAGGATAATTCAAATTTATTCATGAACACCTTAATTTTGTTATAAGCTTGAAGCTAACCATTCCCAAACTATCTATAAAATTGTTAACCCAGTGTAAAAAAAATCACATCTGCCATAGAGACATTACGAATTTTTCCATGTTTTATAAGTACTGATATTATGAAACTAGGGAGAAAATTATGAAATAGTCCTTTCTTAGGCACTTTGGCTGATGGAAAGACTTTTTTCTTCCTATGAAATTCTAGGATGACATGTCAGGTAACCTAAGTCTTTTGAAACAATAATATCCATGTAGTCTTGCAGAGTTAAAAAATGTCTCAGTAAAACTGATTAGTAATTAAATTAATCACATACAAAGTATTTAGGCCATTAACTCATTCATGTAAGCACTCAGTATTGCTCAATAAGTATTAATATTATTCTGAGTTCTGTAGAAAGCCTTTCCTGATCCCCCATATCTAACTCTGAAATCTTGTCCTATCTTAAATATCTGCTTAAATACCACAATCTAAGGAAATTTTCCTCAGGTCAAAGTGATTGCTAATCTTTCATATTATCTTTACTTAAATCTCTCATGGTCTTATTCCCAATGTTGCCTTTCATTTCCCTTATGTATAAAAGCCAGCTGACTTCTAAGCAAAAAGAACAAGTTCTTGTATACTTATATTTTTATATCCTCCACAACAATGAGCAGCAGTCTTGCATATCATCGAGGTTTTATATATACTTGAGAAATTGACTAGTATTTAACTCATAAAATACACAGGTAGAAAATAGGCAAATTAATTGCTTTTGGTCTCTTTTTTAAAAGAGATATGAAATGATGTAATTATTAAAATATTCACTTGTCTATTAAGGAGAAGCCTTTCATTTTGGAGTCATTCTTAAAAGTTGAGCTTCCTGAAGTTATATTTTGCAAAATGTTTCTCTACTTTGGAAAAAAATGTTTATCTGTGAATGGAGATTACACTTTCAAGTGAAGAGCTCAGTAAGACCTTAGTTATTTTATAATTTCAAAATTGAATCATTCTTTACAAGTTTCAATAGAGGGTTTAATATTGTAGTACAGCATAGTATGTTTCATTCATTTTATATTGTAGAATTAGTACCCTTACTCTTAAACTGTCTCAATTTCCCCCCATTTGTGTTGTGATTTCTCCTCACTGTTTTTAAATTAACTTCTTCTTTGCAAACCTCAAGAAATGAATGCATTTCTCTAATACCCTCTTCCATTTTTACTTCTTTGGTTTTAACATTACATTCTCAGTTCATAACCTTGCTATTTTGTCTTTGGGATAATTTAGGGATACAGATTAAACTTTTGTTCATTTAACAGATATTTTTTAAGCATTTTATTAGACAATGTCCTTGTTCATCCAGGCAAAATTTGCATCCCTGTCATTTCCCTAGAAGGCTGGCCTTTCAAGTTTGGATCAATGATGTCCTAGTCCTCTACGTTTTGATTGGATTTGTCTGGTAGTTCTGGCATAAAGTAAGAGTTTTCAGTTTCAGTTGCTTTACTGCAGCCTGAGCTCCTAGGAGGCAGTCTTCTGAAGGAAGAATTCTTTCTGCACATTTCAGTAAGTACCCACTTTTTCCCCTTTCTTTTGGTGGCCTCTCTTGGTAACATCTCTTTCCTTGTTGCACTTGCTAACCACTCTCTATACCTTGTAAAAAATAGTTAATAAACCTCACTAATTGATCTCTTGAACCTGTCAACTATCTTCTGATAGATTGAATCTCCTGTTATGTGCCTGAATGCATAACCTTTCCTATCATTTTTGTTGAATCATGAGTAATTTGCTAATATGACCCATATTTTATACATAAAAGAACAGAGACTTAGAAAGTTTAATAACCTTGCTCAAACATTGACCTATTATATAGTACAGCCTAAAATTAAATCATTGTCTCCTGCTCAGAGTTTAGTCCCCTTTTTCCTGTAACTTTAGTGTAACATTTATCAATGATTATTTATTGAGAGTGTATAGCATATTTTTATGCATTTCAATGTATCCAGGTCAACTCATGGGCATTAGGAGTAACAGATCTGCATCTAAATTGTAATCATTTTGACTAGAATCTCTATCAGCACCAGTAAGCAATCACATTTGTCCACTTTAGTATTGACAGACTTTAAGGACTTCTTCCAGTACCCTAGCTTCCCATAACAGTCATTTCTGAGTCTTAGAAAACATAAGAATTAAACTAGTCATGCTCATTCTTTTAAAAATATGCTAAATAAAAATCCTGAAGATGGAATGAACAAATGTAAAAATAAAAAGATGAAATAACAAACCCTTAGCAGAGCTGCAGGGAATAGGTGCTGCAGACACCAGTTCATTTTCAGTTGCTGACCACAGGAAGCACAGGATTTCACCCAAAGCCCATTCTGCTAGCCCATGGGAAGTATCAACAAGTAAAATCTAACACGGGGCTGCAAGTTCCAGAGTTCAACAGGATCGTGGCTCTCATCTAAACAGTGGTGCATATCCAGAGAAACTGCAAGTTTTGATGGTTATGTAGAGCAATAAGCCTAGTAAAAATTAGGTGTGAGTGCAGAATAATACGAACTCTTCAGACTTATTCTGAGGAATAAATGAAATAATATTTGTAAAAGATGTAACCCATGCTTGGCACAAAGTTTATTATGTGGTTCAATGAAGGATGAATGACATGGAGAAAGTAAGCCACTAATGATCATCCCTCTGAGGAAATGCACTAAGACAAAGATTGGGCCTAAAATATGGAGAAGTGGATATCAGACACCTTACCTGTGTTAAAAGGAATACAAGGAATCGAGTCATGAACTGAGATCATGAGTCAAATATGAGTGCCTGTTTTACAAATCACATAAAATTGCAATAAGGAAAGCATGTTTGGCAACAGTCCTGCACAGCTCTCCACAGACACTGATTCTTTTTTTTTATCTTATTGAGTTTATTGGTACTTTTTAAGTATACAGTACAATTACATTCATCATTGGGATCTTCTTCCTTTACATGACAGATTGTGGTTCGCATTTTTCCCCCTACCCCTGACCTCACTTTACTCCTCCTCCTCCCTCCCCTATTTACAAAGACTTTGTTTCTATTTTTTTCCCCTTCTCATATTTTTTCCCTTATTTCCTTTCCCCTACCCTTCCACTTCCCCTATACTTTTAGCCCCTTTTTCTATTTCACATGATCAGTTGTACAATTTGGATCTTATTTACACTTTTAATTTTTCATGTCAGAGAAACTCTTTGGTATTTACACATGTGAGACACTGATTCTTTATGATTATTCAGAGTCCTAAATTTATGACTCAGACTGGACTTATTTTTTCACAACTGACCTGTGGCCAAGAATTAATTAAATCAACATCCTTTAAAAACTGAAATCTCAGGGGTTAGGAAATCATGAAGAACAGCTTTTAGGTTAATGTTTTCTCCTCCAGTTGCTTGTTGATCTAAGGAAGTAATATTTAATTGGTTAAATTCTTAGCATTTTGGAAAAACATCTCATGGACTATTAAATGATAGAACATCAATTGTAACTATCAAAACACAAGGAAGGAAATCTTGAGAGTGTTTATGAGGGGTGTTGCCTTTTGCATCCCTATAGGAGAAAAGGAGAATCTGGGACTGTTGGGGATTATGTTTCCGTAACACTCTGTGGGAATTATCACAACATTTTAGTAGGAGTCGCAAAACTCAGCAGACTTCAAATAAATTATGAAGTTATTCAATTTTATAAATTATTTTGTATATTTAATATAACTCTAAATGTTAAATATCACCAATGATTTTTTTTTCTTAAAGAATGACAGAAACTGGTGTAAAGTTAATTTAGAAAAGGAAACAGACAAGAACAGTTTAGAATATATCAAAAGGAGAGGAATGAATATGTACTAACATAAAACATTGTAATTCATTAAGATTAAATCAATACTAATTTAAAACCTGTGGTATAACTAAATATAGAAACTTCTAGACTGGTGTACAATCTAGATTGTAAGCTAGTAAATTCAAGAATAATACTATACACACTATGCTATATAGAGAAGTTTATGTCTATGTGAATATAAAAACATCTGCATACATCATGTATATGTGTATAGTTAAAGAAAGCATTGAATAATGTGTAAATTATGTTGGAATCACTTATTAGAATTTGAAAAAATATAAACCAATACAATGTCCTATTAACAGCTATTCTAAAGGATTTAATTAAAACTACAGAACACTAACAAAAACAACTGTAAAACTACCAAAAGTAATTTAATACTTGTGGAAGATTAAAAGGCAAATAATTTGAAATTATAAGAAGGCTAAGAAAGTACAATATTGACAAATTTGTAAATTTCAAAACTACTGAAAAGGAGCAACATAAAGTATAAAGAACGCAGCCTAAGGAGGCTATGCACAGCAAATACTAAAGCTTTTAAAGAATTCTTGTAAAGAAAAGAAAACTCAAATATCTATAAAGCACTATATGAATGCTCTTAATAATTAGAAATTAAACAAGGAAAATTATCATAATATAGTCTAATCCAAGAAATGCAAATTAAAATAGCTTATTAAATTAAGTCACTTTCTTTTTCTTTTTCATGAGCCTCAATACTATTACAGATATTCAGGGTGCCTACTTGAGTTGGTAAAAATGAGCTAGAGAAAAAAGTAGAAATAGCTTTCAAATCTATAAAAATATGCATTTTCCTTGATCCAAACAAATTTCTTAAAATTGTAGGCATGTAACTTGTCAGGTAAAATTTTGGTAAAATTCCCTTCCTTGGCATTTCTTACATATACAAAATTTTAATTGTTGAGCTCATAAATGTGTGCAATACACGTTTTGCTTTATTTTTCATATTTAAATCATTAAAACGTACCATTCTTATTAATTTTAATGGTATACACTCCTCTATTTAAAAGAACATTCCGTGATTTATTTCTCAATTCCTTTATAAGTGGATATTGATGTTATCTTCAAATTCCTGATATTTAAAAATTTCATCCTATAATAGCATAAGTTTAGAAAAAACTCTAAAATTTAATAGTGTGAATGGTCATGATAAAATAAATCTAGGCATAAGCATTTAATAAAAACCACAGAGCAATGGAAATAAGCTTAGGATATATTGTCCATCCATCAAATTGCACCTCCCAGTTTAGGTCTTGTAAGAAATTTTGCATTAAGAATATGATCACTTTATCCTCATTTAATTTGCAGGATTTCTAAGCTTGTCCGTGCTCCGTGCCTTCAGTTCCACAGTCACTTTTTCATATTCCTTTAGGCACCCAGGACACATTAACTATAGGCCTGAGTAAAATATGCTAATGAAAAGACTAAGTAAGCTTAACAGAATGTTGCTCATGCTCTCCTTCTCTTTTCCCTGTCAGGTAGTAGTTCTTTGTCTTGTTAGTTCCATGTCACCATATTCTAGTATTAATCTGTTTGGGCTTAGTACAAATCATTTCCAAAAGATTTGGGAAATATTCCACCTACCTCTGTGATGAGAATACATACAGAGGATTACCATTCAAAGGAGTTAGCACTATGGACTTGTTCAATTCTGCATTGCTTCAGGAGACACAACATCAAAGTTACACTAAGGAGTCAGTATTTCCATCAGGTGACACCTGTGATAGACGGTGGTCAGGCATGCTTTCATCGTTGCTATCAAATTTTTGAAGATAAAATTCTGTCTAACATGGCTCTTGAAAATAAAGTATACTACATATAGCTTAAACTATGACATTGGGTTTCCTTTTAATGATAATGATCATCTGGTATGAGAATATCTTTATAGCTAGTGGTTAGAACGCCCTAGTAATGATACTCAAGGTGCAGCTAGGTGGCGGGGGTAAATTTATTTTTCATCTAATTCTTTCCATTCACTAACAAATCTGGTGGAAGGTCAGGGCATGCTCGTGAGTTCTCCTTTTGTTCGTTTCACCCCCGCGTCCAGCAGGATGGCTATCCTGCGCCCTGTAAGGCACCCTTTTGCTGCCCGAATCACTCTGAACATCTTGGCTTATGGACTGTGCACACAGTCTACCAAGGCATCATCTATTCTTTGCTTGTAACTGTCAACAGAAAAGGTGCCTTGTGGTCACACACCAGGGCACAAGTCACTTAAGCCACAGGACAAGTGAGAGCTGAGATACTTGTAATTCCTGTCAGTATTAAAGAGAAAGACTTTACTTTTTCTTTTCTAAACTTATATATGGCACTGTCCAGCACACTTTGAAAGAAGGAAGGAAACTTAAAATGAAAGAATGCAGAAAACATAAGCATTACTTCTTTTGAATAAATTTTGAGTCTTAGAAACTATTTCTCTGGTTACATGATTGGATTATGCAAGCCTAGCCTGTCAGTTTATGCATCTCTGTAATTATTCCTTTAGGGAAATAGTAGCTTCACTACAGAGTGAGCAAAGAAAGTGCTACTTCTTTTTGTACAAGAGAAAATTATAGTGGGGGGCTTTTGTCTTATTTCCAAAATTCATAATTTTAAGTATACAGACACACATACATACATTCACAGTAATAGCAAAGGCTCAGCTTAAGTAGGTTTGACATCCAGCATGGTATTCTTGGTACCAAACATAAATGCCTGACTTTCTCTTTTCTAGTCAATTTTAAAGATTGAATTTTTCTTATGCTATTACATCTTAATTTTTATCATTCAATATTCCACTGGTCTATAAGTTTTATAAAGATAAGGACAGAGTTTCATTCAATATTGTAGCCTCAACATTGGGAGCTATACATTGAAATACTGTCTCTTAAATCTCATGCCAATTATGAAAAGAAAATTCCATTTAATTTTAAATTTTTCATAAAGTATTTTTGTGACATATAAAACTAATTCTATAAATGTAATGTGTAGGCTCAATAGGTAATAAAATTATAAAATCATAATATTTTAAGTTAGTTTTCTTTTTCCAGAAGGTTTTCCTCTTATATTTGAATCTAATTTGATTCTTAGAATACACCTCAAATAAAGAGCATTAGCATTTATTGGCAATATCATGCATTAGTATTTATCTCAAAAACAGCTTTTCAAGTAGCAGACCAATATATACTGAGAGGCACTAAAATCGTCTATGAATTAAGAATGATGTGTAATAGTTTATTGAGGCCTTAAACAGTCCCCTGCACTGTGCTATTTCACAGAATATTTAAAATCCAACTCTTGACATCCCTCTCTTCTTGTTATTATAGCATTCATTTTGTAGCAGGAGAAACCAGGCCTGAAAAAGTTAATAACTAGTCTAGTCAACAGCTACTCTAGTTATCTAGCTGTTAACTCATAGCAGTATATCAACTAGAACTAGAAGTCCAAGTCTCTTTTCTTTGACTTCTTCATTCCTACTTTTATATACTTTGTTCTTTTTTTTCTTAATAGCCTGGTGTAACTCTCATTCTCTGTTTCCACCATAATAGGTGCCCCCAAACTGCATCTGCCTACGTATTTCTGTTCTTGGATGCCTGGGCGCAGGAGAGAGTTATTTTCAACAAGTCTAAATGACCAATGTTGGCGCCAAAGACCTCTAGTTCCTTTAAATCAGACGCTCACCACAGCAGATACTTACTTTTTTGCTTCACATTTATTGAGCACTTACTATTTTAAAAGTATTTTCTATACATAAATAAATTGTATAACACATTCACTGAAGCAAAGTATATATAGCAGTCCCACACAGAATATATGAATAGTACAATAGGATTTGATTTAATGGTTGTGACCAGTTTTTATATAATCTACAACTGTTATTAGTCACTGAAACAAATAATTTTTAATGAAAACCTTTTTGAGTAAAAATGAGTACATTAGAAATAACAAAAGCATTTATTGGTGAGAGTACAGAAAACTGAATTCTAACACATGCACTGAATCTTATGTTTAAATTAAAATAAAAATAATAAATTCTCCTCAGTACCATGGGCTTATACTTATATACAATGGTATATAAATGCAACAACCACAATTAAAGAATGGAGTCTTAGAAATGATTACACTATCAATAACTCTTACTTGTATTACAGAAACCTATACTCCCAGATATTTTCACATCAAATACATGGTTTTTATTAAATTGGTTTATCTTTTAATGATCCATAAGAAAATTCATCCACTGAGCATGGCAGGGGGGCGTCTAGAGATAATGCCAATCAAAGAACAACCTCAAAGATGTTACTTTCTACCTCCATCATTCTGTCATCTCAATTCTGGGCTGTCTGTCTTTGATTCATCTTCTTCAGAAACAAATAGTCGGACAAAGTCAGCAGGCTTTGGCCAATGATAGTTTCTCCTTATTTCTTAGCTAGCTTTTTTCCTTCATTCAGAAGGAGTATTATTTTACCCCCTGGGATTCCAAGAGAAGGACGTTTTTTGCTAAGTGACTATTAGGAAAGCAGCATGACAGTGTTCAAATAGAAGCCTAAACCCCATCTCTAGTACTTATCTGTTCTATAAACCTGTGCAAGTTACTTAACCTCTCTGTGCCTTAATTTCCTTCATCTGTAAAGTGGGGAGAATAACAGCACCTTCCTCAGTAGGGAGCTGTGTAGATGGACGTGACAATGTAAGTAAAGCACTCATCACCATGCCTGGCACACGGGGAAGGACTCCGTCAACGTTAACTTTGCTTCCTAACAGTCAGCAATGGCTAAAACAGTGGTTAGCAGCTTTATTGTACTTGCTTCCTATAAGAATTAATCAGTCTTGCTATTTTGACTTTTTGCCCTCAGCTTCCAGTAAATGAGCTATTTTGTTTCATACTAAGCCTTCCAATGAACCCCCTGTTCTCTGATCCTCCAAGGAAGAGAAAGATAATGACTAGTCACAGAAAGATATCCTGGTGAACCTGGAGGATATTAAGCCAGATAAAACAAGTCAACACAGAGGAATAAATACTGTATGCTGCTACTTATCTAAGGTACTTAAGGAGAGAATGATGCTGTCAGGGGCTGGAAGAAAACAGAAATGAGAAGCTGCTGTTCAGTGGGTATAGTCAGTTATGCAAGATAGAAGTGTGTAAGTATACAAGTAAATGCTTACAGTCAATAGTACTATATAGTACAGTTAGACATTCACAAAAAGGGAAAATATCAAGTTAGGCATTTTTATTTAAACAATGAAAAAAATGAGGAAAATCAGGAAACCTGTGTTTTGATGAGGAATGTCTTAGTTACTTTTGTTGTTACTGAGACAAAATATTTGACAATAAATATTAAAGGAGGAAAGGTTTAATGTAGCTCACAGTTTGTAGAAGCTTCAGTCAATAGTCATCCATTTCCAGTCTGGGTGGCAGGGCAGAGGGGCATTGCAGAGGAGAAAAAGTCCATAGAATGGCATAGCAGGCAAAAGGCAGCAAGCGGCAGAAGCCACAAGAGCAGCAAGTCTTTCCGTCCCTTATATTCCATCCAGGCTACCTGCCATAACACCCCCACTCAGGGTGAAGCACCCTTAATCTCAGCATTGCACCCTTAATCCAATCATCACATCTTTAATCCCAGCATCACACAACCTACATCCAGCTACCTCTGAAAAGTCCCACCCATAACCACATGAGGCTTTGGGGAGAAATCTAGATACAAGCCGTAACAGGAGAGTAAGCCAATTGTGAAAATATGTGCTTCACTATTTTCCATTTATTCCTACTAAATCTCTAAAAAGAAATACATAAAGATAGTTTCAAAAGTTACACTAGACTTAAAAGTTATCTGACACTTCAAGCCACATTCTCCCAATTTATCAGCTGCTGTCTGTTAGTGAAATTTTATGCCCCGAAGCAGTTGGGGCATACAATAATTCATGAGTGTGACTTACAGGAACACCCACTTTATACATATGAGGTTAAAGCATCTAAACTCCTAAGCTATAAAATACAAGAATAATCGAACCAATAGAATGAGGATTTTAAAAGGTTTATGGCTTCAGCAATTTCAAAGCTGTGTCATCCAGTTGTCTAACATCCTCATCCTTGCTCGAAACATTTATTTCTCAGATTAAGTGAAGGAAGGCAAATTGGTGTATGGATTTGGAAAAACAATTTGTGGTCCTCCTAACAGAGAGCAGTGAGTGGCTTTTGTAAAAATGAAGAAGAGGGCAGCAAAAATACTAGGTCACCAGAAATGGAAATGCATAGCAGAATGATTACAAGTTTATGTCATGCGTTCTGTCATTTCTGATAATAAGACTTCCCACAGGACAATGTCCATAAGCATATTTGCTCATGGTTTTAGTCCTGAAGTAGATCAGGGAGTATCTTCACTAGCCCTAAAAAAATTAAATAGAAACAGCTACATTCTTCAGATAAGAGACTATGGGATTAAACACTTTAAAAAGAGGAGACACAGGAGTTACAGGTTTTTAAATGAACAGTAAAGACAGTTTTTTTTAAAGTTTATTTCTTTGGTCATGATAAGACTATAAATATTTCTGAATAAATTTAAAGGTTCTGAAGCTATTCATGTGTCAATTGATTTTGATCTCTTCAAAATTTTGTATCACAAATAGTCCTAGTTTTGGAGTATTATGCAATGTATTTCTTACCATGATGTGATTATTTTACTAGATATTAATTTTAAAATATTTAGAAGATATAAGAACATAAATAAAAGAATGTTAAATCTAAAAGATATTAAACAAAATCCTTGGAAATATAGCATCAGCATAGTTGATATGTTTAAAATAGATACGTGCATTTCAGTACCTATCAAACACTTAATAAAAGATGACACCTCAAGGCAATTTGCAAACTAAGGTTGCATCTAGATATATGTCAGTGTAAATCAGGAACCTTCAGTTCACCGTTTTTCTAAACAAGTATGCCATAATCTCTCCTAGCTCTGTTTCTGTGAGGGCATCATAAATCTACTATACCACACTGTCTCTTCAGAATGCAGTCACGCACTCACAGATTCAAATACTTGAAAGTACAGTGAGCTATACATACAGTGAGTCTGTGTCCTAGCCAGAAATCTCTGTCACCTGTGCATCATATTTCCTTTTAATAAAATCTTAATAGAAATGCACCCATCATCTTAAAAGTTACTTCTTTATTATTTTACTTTATTGAAAACCACCTTTCCTGATAGCCTAGACACATGAGACAGGAATGCTTGCTCCTTTTAAAGTATATACATATGTGGTTTGCATACAATCGCTATTAAATTAGCCAGCATGTATTTTACTGAACTGAATGCAAACCTAGATTCAAATAGCATAAAATATTTTTCTCAATTTGCCACTACCGGTATTTAATTTGTTTTGACCTAAACCTGCTAACGTAACCCAAGTGAAATGAACAAGTACAATTCATAGTTGAAGATTTATTTCTAGTAATGAAGGAGACTGTTTTTAAAAAGTAAATTAAATATATGAAAATATTTAATTTTCATCCTTCAGACAAAGTGGCATGTTAAAACCAGGGGAAAAAAATGGTAAACCTTTCCCTTTTCTGGAATGATATTTTATAGTTTTGTATTTATTGAATGCATTCATAGGCTCCCTTAGGATGTGAAATGTATGGAAATATATGTGCATTACTAAAGAAAGAACTAAATTTATTCTTTCCCCACATCATGCTCTTCTTTGCAGTAGAGGTTTTTAATTCAATACAGAGCTAGAATGAGATGGAGCCAATTTCCTGGTCTATATGTGTGACAAATGCTGAAAGTGGCACAAGATTAACAAATTAGTTGAAGTATAGATCTTGAAAGATTTTTTTTCTGTGTCTCTCAATCAAAATTCATACTTTATTTGAAATGAAGCTTTCTTTAGAATTCAATAAAAATAAGGATCTTTTATTTCTATTTATTTAAGATGAAAAGAGGAGATGCATGACACATACAAAAAATTTTGTAAAGCAGAATTTTTATTGGTAGGAAACTTTACAAAGATCGTGCATTTGGCATATAAAGTTGTTAGTTTATTATCTAGTGTGTTGAATCAATAATCCTAATATGTGACTGGCTCTAGCTGAAAAAAATCTTTCAAAATAAATAGTTATTCTCAAAATAAAAACGTAAAATGAAAAGCAGGAATAAGATTTATTTAATTCTGTATTTTATAGGTAAAATATGTTTAAGAGGTAAGGTCATAAGTACATATACTTGCTTTGCTAATAATGTTTATTAGCTTGCTTTTAAGTAAAAACTATCAGACTTTGCTCTTTTACCTAACCTTAGCCTCATGTGTTTGATATAATACAGATATCTAACAGAAAACAATAAAAACATCTGTGACAATAAAAGCATGGAACAGTTGTGGAATTGTTTAATTTAGGAGAAAATGGCTATGTTTAATCACGTGTGCATGAACTTATTTCTCCTCTTTGTCTAGAAAACTTATATTTTGCAACTGCTACCTTTATTTTTTCTAAGGAATTGAATTATTATGCAAAAGAGCCTTAGAAAAGAGATTCTGAAATACGTGTTTTGGAATTGGTTCACTCATTCAGCTTTAGAACCTTGTCATGGTCCACCTGTTTTCCTTAGGCTTGAATCATATAAAAATAACAGCAGTTTAAAGCACGAACAGTCTTACGTGTTGTATACAAACATGATAACATGCTTAAAATTCAAGAAGAGCTCCATGCAGGTTGTACCTCGCAGTCACCCAATCTCCTTTCACATATCTGTTCATGTTGACAGACTATGTCATAATACATCAACAGAAAGATCAGCACACAAGAACAAAATTTCATCACCTGACAGCAAGAGGAAAACTGATTTTCAGTATTACATTAGTAAAAATATACCATTACCTCACTTCCAATAAGTCTGCTATCTTTAAAAATAAGGTGTCTGCTGTAATCACAAATGCATGCAAAGGCAGTTAGGTTTTGTTTATGTTTTTAGTTGTCACCCTTTGACTGACAGCCTATTTTCATTTTCTTTTTGTATGTTCTTTTCTTTTCTTTTCTTTTCGTTTCTTTTCTTTTCTTTGTCCTGGAAGTCATTCAGTTAATTTTTAAACAATCATTTCTTAATGAGACATGTAAAATTATATCTCCCAAATGCCTTCAAGAGAGCCTCTTCTGTGTTAATCGGCACCAGAAATCTACCAACCATTGCAATGCAAAGGAATATTTAAGTTTCTGGTGAAAGTTAAGTACGTTTTTCATATCAGTGCTTGTTCTTCATTTGGATTTCAGTACAAATTTAACAGTACCTGTAATAAATAATGTCTTTTTCAGCCCAGGGCATCATCTGCCACTTAGGTTTTAATTTTGCCCCCATTTGAACCCTCTACAGAACATGCACTTCTCTTTTGTCTATTATCCTTGAGTTGTGCTATTCCCAAATATTGACATCATCTACTTTTATCAGCATTAACTGCTCAGCAGCTTCCCAGGCTCATGCTCAGCTCTATTTCTTCCTATTGATTATCTTCCTCACTCCAGCAGGTAGCTAGCCAGCGAGGCTGTCCTGAGAAATAGCTTCCAATGACTTTATACGCACAATTTACACGGAATTGTTTAAAGAAGATATTAGCCTCAATACAAATCAGTGAACCTCATTTAGTCAATACTGCACAATTCCGCTGTTGGCACCCTGTCACATGTTAGTCTTTACAGTCAGCTGCTGTACCCAATCTGCACATTAGCCATAGTATTTAGTTTCGTATTAAAATGAAGCCGGGTTTTTTTGGCTTTCGCTTTTCTTTTTGAAATCTTTTCAGTGTACTTTTTACATCACCTCACTGAGCCATGTGATAGTAATATATTTTGAAATATAAAAACCTGAGATTAAATGTTTGATTTTTGACAGTGTTCTTAAATATAATAAATTCAAAAGGAAATACTGTTAAGTTAAAATGGAGTGTTTTTCATTAAGTCCAATCAAATGGTAGACAACAAAGGATCTTTTATTTGAGAATATGAAGTGAAAATGAAAACCAGAAAACCTTTACTAAGAAAAGGTCCAGCTAAATTCTGTTGGAAGGAGGTCTCCAGATTGAGCTTGGGTGTTTCTTCTGCTAAAAGTGAATTAAACTAAGATATGCTATGAAGAAATATTTTACAAAGAAGCAAAACTTAATGCTTTTTGGAGATGAAAATAAGGTCTAAGAACAGTTGACTTTGAAAATAATTCTAAAGAAAGATCACATATGAAAAACATTGCCTCAGCATGTGATCTTTTCCTATAATCATAACAGGGCAATGTTTGGGGGTAAAGTAATGCTAGCCCCTTCTTTCTTTCTCTTCTTTAGCAATGCTGTAAAATTCTAGGAGTGTTTACATTTCAGGATCACCCCTCCTTAAACTACTGGTTTATGATAGCTAAATGAGATGATATCCAAATGTTGAAAACAGGAAAATTCAAATGAAAATCTAAATGTGAAATATAATATAATGAAATAACTAAGCAACATAACACTATCCTGAATGTTTGCACAAATATTGCAAAATAAACTGCAACACATTAAAATTCTTCAGTGATTGTGTAATACATAAGTGAAGTTTTACATATAAAAACTTGGGCTATCAAATACAAGATCTTTGTATCTGTCATGTTATTCTAAATTTCTACTGGAAAACATTACTAACATCTTAGAGGGCATTCATAAAAATGATTATTAAATGCCTGTGCATTTGTTTGTGTCCTGAAAACAGGTAAGAAGAATTCCTCCTGATGAAAATAGTTATTTGTTATAAAATACATCTTGTAGTAGTTGGGGAATAGGAATGGTAGAAAACATAATAATTTTGGTTTGAGAAACATTCACCTTGTAAATTAAATTTAATTCACCTTGTAATTAAAAAGGAAGAGTTGAATGAAAAAGCAATTTTAACAGGGAGTGATAATAAATAATAGCAGTATTTTGAAAAATAATAGAGGAAAGCAATTAAAATAAAATTACATAACAAATTATTATAAATATTGCAAGATATTTCTCTTTTTGAGTGTAAAAGGTTAAAGGTGATTTCTGTTTGACCTTTTCTTTCTTTCCTTTCCTCTTTAAATATCACTAGTTGGAAGCTGGAGCTCTGAAGCTCAGGTAGAAAAAACATGCTAAAGATGGCCAGTCTGTCCTGACCGTACATCTTCTCACACATTTATTGCAAACTGACACTCATATAACAGCCTTTTTTTATCACAAAGATTCAACAAAGAACAATTCAGGTACCAAGGGAAAATCATATTCCAAGAAAGAGAAATGCTATAACTGCATATTCAAGCTACATAAATGCAAGTATGGGAAAGATAATTGTAAGATTTATATGTGACAGCATTTTAACATTTAAAGGAAGTTAATAACCTAAATATGACAGTACTTAGGTATAATTTTGTTTGTAGATCCATATATTAGACAGTACTTGTAATGCAAAAATATAAAGTCCAGTTCAAACTGCATGCAAAAACTTTGGGTTTTATTCATTTTAAAATGTTCTTTAAGATGTACCTATATGTATAAAGTAATCTCTACCAACTAAATCATAAAAATCTCATGGTAATACATTTATCATGTGATATTTTATGTTAAAATTGCATACTTTATATTTTGACTTGCAATAGAATGTTCCTCGGTGAAGAAATTGTAAGTATAAATAATAAATACCGATTAAGATAGGTTTTCAAAACTAACAAGAATGAAAGAGTCAAATATTTCAGGTAAGTAAACATGCTAAAATATTAAGTAAATGACTCCCTAAATAAATAATAATATTTTATATCTAAGTAAATGTTAGTTTCAAATTATATCAAAACAATATTCTTAAAGAATTCAAACTTCATAGTAATTTTTAAAAGAAACTAATTTTTATTGTTTTGTTGTGATTAAATACAATTGTAAATAGTTTTTGTTTTCTCAATTAAGATCCATCTAAAGAAGAAAACCATATCTAAATCTATAATTGTTAAAAGCCTTATGAAGGTTCATATTTACTATCAAGATTAATATAAAAGATTTTTCATGATCTGTTGCATAGGTTACCAAGATAATCATTTCACTGTTTTAGTCGTAATACTAAAAATCAGACGAGTCCAAAAATTTCAAGCAAATATTTTTCATAAATATTCTGATGAATGTAATCTAGTCTGAATGAATAATTTAAACCAAATTAACTTTAAAAGAGTAATAATTCTGTGGTATATTATCCTTTTTTAAAGTGTGAACTTAATGTACCTAAACTAAACATACCCACACGCGTGCACACACACACACACACACACAAGCATATCATTTTATGGAGACATTCTGCTTTCATTGTTAAACAGAAAATTAACACATTAAGATGATTATTACATTGCCATACATGTCATTTTGTAGCTTTTAAAATGTATAAGCATTTTATTTAAGCACTATTCTACATATTCAGCAATGTATTTATTATTGTTAATTTTTTATTAAATAGAAATATTTAAAAATATCAACTAGTACATATCTATCCAGACTCAGGATAATTTTATTTGCCTCAGAATATAGAGTCAAACTAGATCACTAAATAAGATTTGTTTTATGTGCTATCTATGTTTAAAGATAAATATATATAAGCAGAGAAGTACTAAGGAAATTAATATCAGCATATTATACATAGAGTAACTTTATTCCTCAATTATCACCTATGGAAAATATGAACATATTATATATACACATATATAGTCTTGTGATTCAAAATAAAGAAAGTGTGTGGGAGTAAGAGACACAGAGAGAGAGAGAGAGAGACAGACAGAGAGAGACAGAGAGAGACAGAGAGAGACAGAGAGAAGGAATTGGTTACTTTCCAAGGAGCATTAAGGGTCAAATATTAACAAGTTTAAAAGTGGGTATTAAGGCACCATCCTCTCATACACAGAAATGTCATTGATAATTTTATACTCTCTTCTGTCTCTCTCACTTTTTTTCATTCTGTATGTGTGTCTGCACAACCACTAAGAAAGTCATCATTTGAGATGAAAGGAAAACATAAGTACATGGATACTTAAAATAAAACACTTTGGTTAGAAGTACTAAACTAAAAATTAAATCCATTTGGGCTTTCTTTTCAGACCTAGCAACTAACCTGTTTCTAAATAAGCATAAAAACTACAATGCATTTTGAATACTTTTTATTAAGATTTTTTCCAATGAAGATATAAACCTTGCAGCATTACAAAATATTCTAAAAGCCTATATAAAATATCATTGAAACAAATCTGAAAATATCATCATTGTTTCTAAAGAATAGTTCCTTATCATTTTATTCAAATATAACTGAAAAACCTTTTATGTATATCTACCTGGTCTTCAAGTTTGCCATATTTTCAATACTCTAGGACTGAAAAGAAAATAACATAGGCTTATGTATCAAAAAATTTAGATAGCTACCTAATAGTTAATATGGTGGACACTTTTAATACTATCTATTTAAGTAATTCTGCCTTCAGCCATGCCAATGATGTAACATTCTACTGATGCTATTAAGTCCCTTCCACAGAAAACAGCACCTTCTAGTATCATTTACAAATACCAATTGCCTAGACTCCTAAAATCTTTCATTTAAACATATATTCTTGTGTTTAAAAGGAATCTTATTTAAAGTGGAAGGAAAGCAATGCTGTATCACAAAGTTCTGAAAAAGCAGTACAGAAAAAGTTATCTGTAACTCTCAAGTAGATATGTCTGTTCCCTACTTCCTAGGTAATTAACTAGGTAAAGACTATTCTCTGACTTGCTTCCCTTCAAAATGGTAAACTGATGATTCAATGGAATCAGAACAAGTTATGGAGGGGGAAGGGAGACAGAGAGAAAAATACCTTTTCTTGGACTCCACAAAGGGTTGGGGGCCTAATTATTTTTATGTATAATCCAGCAAACCTCTTCTCATGCTTAACTGCACTGAGTGACACTATTTGTGATGCCCAGTGTGCTGAAACTGAGCAGGTTGCTGTCAGTTTAAAAATGACTATAATAAAAGTGACCATGAAGATGGATCTTGTGATTTTGCGTTTCTAATCAGTCATCTGTGAAGAACACTTTTGCTTTGATTCAGCAGACTGGTGACAGCCATGATTGATAGCACACGAGGATGAAAAAAGGTTATTAACTGTCTTCCTATTAAGCTCAATGTATTACCCCTCTAGGTGAGTCTCATACTTTAAGTTAAAGTACTTACTCAGGTAAGGTCAAGAATGAACTCTGTGGAGATGGCATTCATGCTTCTGTAAATGAGCAAGGCATTCTGGAATTTATGTTTTAAGTGTAGCATTTAAACTATATTTAATTTCACTGTCCTATTCATTAGCTAAAAAGAAGAAATTTCCTCCTTCCAACAGCATACATGTTGAATGCACCGAACATATAAAAATAGCATTAAAATGAAAAATACTTGACTATAGAGCTAACTAGCAACATGTTGTGGCATACAGATAAATCTTTATTTAAACACATGGCCAGATTTGTATAATCCATGAGGGTATTTTTTAAATGAATTAATGATTAAATGTAAACATCGGTATTCTATTGCAAAATTGTTTTAATTTTTAAGTATCTCTAAATGACAAGTTATAATAAAAATTAATAGTAATTGCCAAAAGGTTCAAAGGAGGTATTATAATACCGAGATATTTATTTTGGTTTAAAGGTATTTGTTAACTTCATCCCATTTTATTTTTTGATTAGAAATATTACATACAGATGGACATTTAATGACAATCTGCTTGTCCTTGACTAGCATACTAGTTATGTACACAAATAATATTATAGATCCTGAAGTATTTAAAGTATCCCAGTAACTGAAGACACACTATTAAATAAAAAATAAAGTTTTAAAGTTATTCTATTTTCTGAGTGCACTTATTCTTTCAAAAGACAAATATATTGCAAAATTTTTGAACATTTCATTCAACTCCTCTTCAAAAACATTTCAGTCATGCAGGCTTGGTTCTAGACGATAACAGATTAACCATAAGCATTTTAATTTAAATTTACAATATTCTGTTTCCTCATGTTTTGTATTAGCATGTGTCAAATGTAATTGAATTGGCCAAAGATGCTGAAGAATTTCAATAACTTGCAGTGAGGTAGCCACTTAAACTATAGCCAAATTTCAGCTGTATGTGCTTCGTGGTTCTTCATGGAGCAACTATGCACAGTGGTACCAGATAGGAAAATGTTACTAGAACATTATTAGAAGGTCAACACAAGGAAAATCTTATTATGTCCAAAAGCTGTCTCTAGTATATCATGATCTGTTTCCCCAATGTTATTTATTATATGGTTTTGGTCTGTAATGAATTACACAATGAAAATATAGTGTTTTAACACTGGGATCCATCAACAATGGAATACAGAGAAAGTAAGAAAATGAAGTTCAAATTTCGTTGAATTTCTCTTTACAGCCTGAAAAACTGGCTCTCCATTCTATTCTGCTTAATATGATGATTGCTGTTTTAGGAAGCCTTTCCAGTTCTCTAGTATTTTATGTATGCCAAGTATAATTTAAATATACACTGAAAGCCTCTTCATAAAAAATGTTGGATTGATATAAAAAATGTTTACTTAATAAATTGTGTTTATGTGGAGTAGACTTAAGTGTAGATTTTGGAATTCATACAAGTTTTCCTCAATAAGACACATTAACTTCATTATTAAATGATTTCTCTTTCTTTTCTATCCAATTTCAGCAAGCAAACTCAAGTTACAAAATTTAGAAATCAATGATGAGGTAAGATATCAATTAGGAAATATGATCAATGATAGCATTCTACATTCTTGTACAAATATTTATCTAAGGTTTCATGATAAAATTTTAAATTAATAAGAAATAATATGCCGTGTCTTTCTCAAAAATATTGCTTTTAAAATCAGAAGAGAATGATGCAGCTCCAGTTTGTCTCATAGTAATTAACACAATGTTCTGAAATGTTAATGAAGTTTCTTTTTCTTCCTTCTGACTAACTCAGAGTTTCTTAAGGATAGTAAAGAAATGCAAGGGCCAGGTAGGCCTGAAAGGAGCACACACATTTTCTAGTCTCCTCTGTTTCTTCTCTTTATGAAATCAAGATCTAGAACAAACATTACACACCACACACAATTTATGAAAGAATGAGGGAAAGACAATTCCAGAAAATTTAGGTCACTTCCAAGACAGTCAATTAGCATAAAGTTGAACCTTATTTTTCCAGAATATACCACTGACAGTACAATTTTGAAACACTTTATCTCTTTGAAACTCCTGAAAAGAATGAACTATGCATGTTGCTTAAGCAAAGGACAGAAGTGGCAAAGAAAACCTACACTTTGGGTTCTCAGGCTATTGAGACATGGTTTCACAGAAGAGGAGGCGCTGGGGCACAAGGCATCTTTAGTTTCTAGGACTTAGATTCCTTTTAATTTGAAGGTCTTCCGCAGTTTTCCAATCTTATACGCCTCTCCGGTTCTCCTCTTCCTCTTCCTCCTTCAGAACCTCCTAGGATGAATAGGAGCTGAATTGTGCACATGTGCAGAGCTAGATGTGGAGGCCGGCAGCTGCTGTCCACTCCCAGACTGAGTACCTGAGCCCAATGGCCACTCTGTTCTTCCGCCCAGCCCACTCCAGCCTGCAGTGTTGCCGCTGTCACGCCAGCCGGTGATTTGATAGGCTTGTCGGGTTGCCATGGTGTTGACTTCTTGCCTCTGAGGAGCTGCCCAATGACTGGAGGTCTGGGATTAAAGCGGGAAGAGGCAGCGGCCACAGCGAATTTCAGCAGCAGCTGCAGCAGCTAGAAAGGAGAAGCAAGAGGACGAGGTCTTTAGCCTATGCTGGCTCGCTTGGTCAGCATAGAAGAAAGGGTGGATGGTTGGAATGGTGATCAGGGAAGTCAGGAGACCCAAGGGAAGCGTTTGAAAGACCTGCTCTGGAATAACTCATAAGCACTTTGCACACGCTGGGAGGACAAATCTTCCAGAATGCGTTATTATTCACACAAGACATTACCCCGGGTTGAGTGCTGGGATTGAGAGAGAAGAGGTGTTAAAAGGGTCCTAAGTGGCCCTTCCGTTTCCCCTACACCTCACCCTTCATTTGGGCAAGACCCTTGAGATAGAGAGGTGCTCTGTTAAGAACTTTGAATCAAAGGAAAGTAACTTATCCCAAGAAGAGGAAGTGTAATTAGATGGCAACCAAGTGAATGAAAATAGTGGCCAGGGAAGGCGGAGGGCGAGGCGGGGGCTGAGGAAGCCAGAAAATGCATGTGCGACTCACCAGCCCAGACGGAAATTGTAAACTAGGAAATGAAAGGGAGAGAAACCGCTTCTGTTATAAATTAGTAGGTAGGTGAAGGTTACGCAAAGAAGAAAAGGGAAAGTAAAGCTGTTCAAAGAATAGAATAAAACCCTTGGGAGTTCAACTCGAAATCCCCCCTTACTACCCAGCCCAGGGGGGAGTAGGAGGAGAGAGAAAGCGCATTCTGGTGTGATGAGAACTCTCTGGAATGTCTGGAGGAGAGGATAGAAGTGCGAGGGTAAGAAGACCCCGCCGCTAAATAAATGGCAGGAGAGGAGATGGGGGCGGGGAAGAGCCGGAGAGAAGCAGTCCAGGATTCACCAAGGGGACTTGGAGATCCGCATGAGTGAGATTCCAACAGAAGGGAAAGAACAGAAGTTCAGGCTCTGAGCGTGCAGAGGGGGAAAAAGACAAAAATCTGTACGAGGAACGGAGCGAAAAGGTGTATGCAGCCGGGGGAGGGCGTGGGGAGACACCGCAGTCAGCTGGAAGGAGCCCAAAGAGGAGCCACTGACAGCACCGGGCGGGGAGGTCGCGGGCCGCGGAGACCGGCCGGGGACGCGCTCC
>NW_022900917.1:35316055-35319307 GCF_012274545.1 Fukomys damarensis | reverse complement strand
GGGCGCCAGGTGCTGCCCGCCAGCACCCCGGGCGCGCAGGGACTTCTCCGGCCGCTCGAGAAGAGCGGCTCCACCAGCCTGCCGGAGTCACCAAACACACGCCTCACTAACTACTTTTCAGCCACTTTCATTGATTTTCTTTAACAAATAAACGTAATACCCGTTCCAGAAGCACTTCCTCTGACCGCAGCTAGAATGCCATAGCTCTGATGGCCGCTTGCTCTGGACAGCAGTTTTCGCATCTCCAAATCAATCGTTTCCCCCTTCACTTCGGATTTGAGGTGACTAGTGCTCTCTTCTCTCTATAATTGGGGAGTCACCTTTTAGAATAAGTAGAAGACAGGTCCAGCCACAACTTTGCGAACCGAGGAGGACTCACTCTTATTTCATTTGCATATTTTTTTTGCTAATCAGAAATAACTCAATTTGGAAGGGAAAATACCAGAGAAGAAACCAACTTTTTTTTTTTTTTTTTGGTGTGTGGGGGGTGGCATTTGCAGGGAAACTAACCCTAGTCCTGCAGGCACACCTACTACTCCTCTTGAGTCGTCTTTCAAATATCCCTTTCAAAATAAAGTATTTATTTTAAAGTAGCCCCCTTTCAAACGCCATTTCTGCTCGAGGTTCTTCCATACATGTCAAAGGGTTGTTGAATTATTCATTATTGTAATTACTATCATCACTGTCATTATCCCCTTCCATGTGGAAATAATTTTATTATCGTAATTTGATATCTGAAGAATTTCCTGTTAGTCGTTTGATAATCATTTTTTCTGCTGAAAAGAAAAGTTTTGTTTATAAATGAGATAGCGAAAATGTTTTAAATGCTTTGATGTTTGCTATAGATTTCCGTTTATCTAATCGATCCAAATGCCAATAAAATCGATTAAAGGTTTAGTGTTTTACAAACAACCATTTTGTGCTTTTTGATTTTATGTTCAGAATGATTTTAATAAAGCCAATGTTTTCCTTTAACGTTTTCCCTTTTGAAAACCTAAAGCTTCATTGTTTTTCCTTTTATTACTAGAAGTTGCCTCTTAAAGTTCTCCTAATAGGAAAATACACCAAAAATATAAGTAATGGTTGAAATGGTTTAAATTTCATTCTCTTGTTGCTTGAGGTATTTAAATAAAGCCCTTTAAAATCTTGGTGAATTATATGCGATCATTCAGTGATTGCGGAATATTAAATTAAACTTAGATAAATCCGCATTGAAGGAGGCAGTACCCAATCCTGAATTTATTTCCCATTTTCTCAACAGCATCACCGCGCTCCTCTCTTTGCAATGACAATGTGCCAAATCTGGGCATTTAGAAAACATTTTCCATATGCTTTAAGAGGGGACTGATAGACAAAGAAGAAAAGGCGATGATCTTTTTGCTCTGAGGTATATTCTCTTTAACCTTTTTCTCTTAGACTTTCACTAGTAATCATTTTAAAGCAAAAGTTTGAAATCATTTTATGTATTGTTTTTGCTTTCACCTTTTTCCCTCCTACCTTATAATTCATTCCTGAAATGGAGTTTTGGTTATGATTTAATGTAAAGCTGTCATTTATGTACCAGGACAAACAGCATTCTCTTTAAAATCTTGTGTTACTTTAGTTTCTGCTAGTTTTCTTTGGTAATTAAAGGTGTTTAATTATATATTTGTGAATTACATCAGATAGGTTATTTGTTTATTGTAGTATTTAACAGTGTTTTGTATCTGATGTTTAGGAGCATACAATGGTGGAGGCTTTTAATCATCTAGAAATTCTGCAGATTTGTCTTGGAAATGTGGATGTTTGTATGGATGCAATGTCATGCTTTAAAATCATTTGATTTGTTGACTAGCATTTAGTATATTGCCTATGTAGCCCTTTATAGTCTATATAGAGATGCTTCTAGGTTTTAAAAGATCACACGTTTATCTCCTCCTCAATGAAATCAGTTATTTCTCTCTGCCTCTCTTTCTGTCTCTTTTCTGCTGGTCTATCTTTTCCCATCTGGATCATCTCTTTGGAGCTCTTCCCTAGACAGAATGTAAAATTTTCATTGGATACTCTTTCAGGAAATATCCATGTATGTTTGAGGAGGGTGTGCTTGTGATCTGGGTTTGGGTGCTGTGATTATGTCGTGTGAGGGAAGGTTTGTGGTAAGGGGTCCTCATTAATTTACATAAAAGCTGCGGAAGTGCTAGAGAAGTTAGAGACCTGCTATTGTTTGAGGAGAGTACTGCCTGATTTTGTTTATAAACACTGGGCGGTTTGCCTGGAGGGAAAAGAGGTCACAGCACTGTCTGAGCTCTGACCTTGCAAAGGCCAGAGGGTGTCTGACTTCTCTTTTTCTCTTTCCTCTTTCCTTTTCTCCTCCCTTCTTCCTCCTTCGTACCCTGTTAAGACCCCTCCTTTCTTCATCATTCCTTTCTTTACCTGTGTATAATCTTATATAATGAATCCCACCTTCAGGAAAAGAAAAGAAAAAGAAAAAGAGGTCAGAACCTCTAGGGGGAAAGGGCTAATACAAATTAACTTGGGAAAAAAAATCCAAAAATGGACTTTAGTAAGAGAGAAATATACACAGATAAGGGAGGACATAGACTGCAGAGTAGGCGGGGGTATTTTTATGATCAAGGAAAGACCAGAAGGCAAAAAAGAGTCAGGCTGGAGGAGTGGAGGGAATCAGGGAAGGATTTCACTGCCCACAAATACTACACACATACATACACACACACTCAAAACACCCGCTCTCTTTTGAATTTCATTCCCTTCAGCTCACTCTCACCACCAAAGTGAATGTCCATTCTTCATGTTAAGTCCTATTTGAACCCCCCTTTTGTTAGTTCTCAAGTAAATGCACTTTGTTCATAATAATGAGATCTGGAGCCCACCACACACACACACACACACACACACACACACACACGCTACTATCTCTTGACTTATTTCACTGTAAATATAATGTGTTTGTGACACCTTCTCAAACAAACCCTGCACTTTTCCATTTACTGTCAAGTTCACATCCCCTTTTCACACACACACACACACACGCACACACACACACACACTTAGGATGACTGTCACGGTTTCAAGTTTAAGTGTGTTTTGGAAAGAGTTGCTGAGTTAAACAAAAATGTTAGTTAACTTACTTCTTTGTCAAATAGCCCCCGGGTGGAGAAGACGCAACAAAAAGAGGAAAGGAAGAGGGGCGCTAAGGATCTGAAAGTGTCTGTGTTAATATAAAGGGCTCCTAACGCTGAAATCTTGTAATGC
>NW_022900917.1:35311383-35315937 GCF_012274545.1 Fukomys damarensis | reverse complement strand
AAGGAGAGAAGACAGACAGCTAAAGTCTCATTAAACTAACTGTAAATCCCGTCGGTAGATGTGGGGAGTTAAACGCGCGGAGGAAAAAGTCTAGAAGTGGAAATTACCTTTTGTCTCAATGTTAATTATACTTGCTTGAAACACTCATCACCTAGCTACCTGGCATCTGTTTGATTCTCCACCCAGCTGGCACTCAGGGTCAGGGTCCCAGTGCTCTAGAGTAGACCTAACTCAGCTGGGGTCCTTTAGTAAAGTGTAGACGAGGGTCTAGAGAAAGTTCTCTGAGAGGTAGAGAACCATCTCCTTGTTTCACTTTGAAATCTCAAAGTAGCCACCGATACGGGAGGGCTGCTGCAGGTTCGAGCAGAGTTTAGGGACAGCTGGATGGGGGCGGGGGAATCGGGGTCAAAGGTGGACGGCACGGGGTCCGCCGAGACCCCTGAGGACCAGCTGGGTTTCCAGGCGCGAGAGACCGAAAAGGGCGGCGCGGGGGGCCGCGGCTCCTTGTTTCACTTTGAAATCTCAAAGTAGCCACCGATACGGGAGGGCTGCTGCAGGTTCGAGCAGAGTTTAGGGACAGCTGGATGGGGGCGGGGGAATCGGGGTCAAAGGTGGACGGCACGGGGTCCGCCGAGACCCCTGAGGACCAGCTGGGTTTCCAGGCGCGAGAGACCGAAAAGGGCGGCGCGGGGGGCCGCGGCTCTCCGCACCCATTAACCCCCGACCCTCACCCCCAGCCTCTCTTATGAAAGAGGTGAAAGAAGACGAGAGAGGATTAAAAGCAAAACACACATGCACATATGCGTTAGGAGGGGAATGCTCTCCAGAAGAAGGGCTTGTAAAAGTGCCCCCCAATCTCCTCTCCTTTTGTTTTCTTGGAATTCAATAATCTTGCCCCCCCACTACAGATGAGGGGGGGGATTTTCCAATAAAAGATGGGAATGGACGTACAAAGGAGATAGCCACCAAATTTCAAAAATGGCTTTCCTGATTTCACATTTGTTTCTTTTTTTTTTACATTAGTGACATTAATATTATTGATGATGTTTCAGGGAGAAAAAGCAAAAGAAATAATTTGAAAACTAAATGATCATCATTTTCCTATTCTTCCATGGCAGAAATAGACCCCTTTCTTCACCTGAGCCTGAAACAGACTTATTGTTCTCAGGTGTTTCCTTCATCATAGGCATTTACCCATCTGAAATCACAGGAAATGGTTTTTCCATCAGTGAGCTTGTACATGGAGCCCTCTCCACCAAAGGGCTTGATCTTTTCTGATTTGAACCTGAAAGTTTCCCTGCCTTCATTTCCCCTCAGTCTCTTTAAATACTCCCGCTCCTCTTCCCCATGCACACACCTCAAATAACTTTTTTTTTACAGTCAGAATGTTTGCTCTCTGGGGTGTTTTTTGGTAAACAGTAATGCTACATAAACACCTTTTTCACTTGCAAGTTACAGAGAATTTAAATTTTACCCCTGTGTGCACGTATGTTTCTTAAGGCACATGGATAAACCCCACAGAGATGCAATCAGATACTGCTAGCAAATTGGGGATAGAGTTGCTGTGTGAAGGTGGGACTGTAAACAAAGTAACTTTAAAATCTTAGAAAGCTTTCCACTTTGAGCAGATTTTTGCCCAAAGAAGTTTGAAATGGAAAGGTGTCTTTGGAGAGGTAGATAACTTTCTGTTAATGTTTAGTAGCACTGGTTTCTAAAACACTGCTACATATATTGACTGTAGATTCCTAGGGTGGTGATTTGCTTTTTCTTTTTTTTTTTTAATTCTTAATAAAGACCATATCTAGGTTTTATTCTCTGCTGCAAGCCTCTGGACTTTCATTGTAACCTTAGCCAGTTGCTGAAGGCAACAACCTTTCTTGATCTAGGCCTATGTCTGCTCTTTTGAGCACTGCTTTTATCCTCTCAGGTGTTTGGTTGGGTTTTTAATTCCGTCTGCATCAGTCCTAGAATTTTCCAAATGTTCCCTGATAACACAAGATTTTAGGCACAGAAAGATGCATGTTTGCAACCCTCTGTAGTTTCAGGTGCTTCTGCAAGAAACCTTTCTGTTGGTATTTGGTAGGTTTGATGCCTAAGGCCTAGGACAAGGTTTGAAATAGATCCTAGCAATCCAGAACTTCAAAGGCCTGTCAGCCCAAATGATGCTGATGCCTCACCTGTCCAGGAAGCTGGACATTGAAAGTATTCCCTGTTTTTAGCTCATTTGATTTGTTAATCTTGCCTTCTCTCTAGAAGTCCTGTTTATGAAATATTGCATAAATGGTGTCTACTTGTGACCGCTGATGTAGCAGTGCATCAGGATGCCCTCTGAGTAGCAATGTGCACACACACACACACACACACACACACACACACACACAGACAGACATAGGTATATATTCCATATTCAGTAGGGGGTATTTAAAAGTATGTCTATTCCAAGTTTTAGTTAATTATCTTTTAATGAAAGTGTCACTCATATTCACATCTGTAATACTGGAAAGAGATAATTAGATTTGCAAATGAGAATCAGCCACCTTAAATTTCGCACCAGAAAATACCAAGTATATTGCATTCTAATGAGATCTGTAGTGGGGTTTTAAAATCCATCATAATGTGCTTCAAGAAAGATAACTCAACAGACTCGAAAGATGAAAAGGTTTTCCCCCCCAAGTCTTCTTAAAGCTATTACATTGAACTTATGCAATTCTGAGAAAATATTCAAAAATATTACATAAAGTCTAGAACTGTACCCCCACTATCATCCTTACAACCGTCACTTACTCTCTCATTTGGAAGTTTACTTTGACTAAATTAACCACCTCATCTCTCTCGCCCTGGGTTTTCACTCCTGAGTAAGAGATAGGTACGCGCTTCAATAGAATGCTTGCGGATGCTGGGAGCAATTCCTCTTTTGAAACCGGCTGGGCTGAGCGGTGTTTGCACGTAGTCGGGCACCCCTATTTACATACATCTGCATATTCGCTCAGGGCCCGCATTTGCCGTTGTAGTGCGTTCAAGGGCGTAGTACAGTCCACTAGGCAGAGGAAAGCTCTTCATTACCCTAACTCATATTTCTGTTTAAAGCTCCCTAGTAAACAAATCTCTGGTCCGACAGTAATTACTTTACCTCATTAAAATTAAAAAAGAAATCTCGAATGGTTAAAGGCCATTGCCGTGACAGTATTTATGTTTTATATTCTTCCTCTCTTTGGGGTGTGTGTGTGTGTGTGTGTGTGTTTAATGAAGTTTGGGAGTTGAGCGCAGGCGAGCGTGGGGTGCGAGCCCTGGAGGTCCCCATCCCCTGTCCTCTCCGCTGTCCCTGAGTCCCGGGCTCCAGCCACGGCGCTCGCTCGGAGCCTTGGAAGTCGCGAGGCTCCCAGGCTGCTCAGAGTCTGGGCTGCGCGTCATTTGCAGTCTGGGGAATGTTGATCACCTCACTAATTACACCTCTCCCCCTCCCTCTCCCTCTCCCTCGCTCTCCTCTCTCATTCCCAGAGTGCATATCGGGAATAGACACACAAAGACATGCGCACTCAACTTAATCAGCCATTTTTTTAAACAGGGCTAAAACGATAATAATTAGCAGAATAAAGACATATCGGATTTTCATTTCCTTTCCTCCTTTTCCCAACCCCTTCACAACCAAACAGCGAGACTGCGGTCGGCACATGCTTTAATTCCTCCTGGACCCCCGAGGACCGCTCCATGCCCCCCACTTTCTGCTCCAGCGTTTTTATTTTCACCCAATAAAGTTCGAGGATTATTTTTTTATTTTTTTTTATTTTTTAATGAACCCTCTCGTTTTACTTGGATGTGATCAGCTGTAAGTAAAATAAAAGCAAAACAAAAAAGGCGAAGATCGAGTAGGAACTGCAGGGGAAATGGAAAGTAAGTTTTTTCTTTAACTTTTATTGAGTAGTTTGTGTTAAATTTAGGTCGAGTATCGATTATCTTTCCAGCCTGATCTTGCACAATCTTTGATATTTCGCTCCCTCTCTCTCCCTCTCCCTCTCCGCCTCTCTCCCTCTCTGCCCCTAGCTCGCTCGCTCTCTCTGGCTCTCGCACACATCCCCTCATCCCGACCATCTCTTCCGCTCTGCCCCCCTTTTCTATCTCTTTCCCCCTTTTTTGGCTCGAGGATTTGCTCTGCTGAGGGAGGGCGAGGGCACTGAGGAACCTCATTTTCCACTTTCTTTGGGGAGCTACGTTTTTCGGGATTTAACTTTTGGATTAAGTGGCGGACCATCCACGTTCAGACCAGCAGTTTTGTCTCCTTTTTCCCGTCTTTTCGGGTTGTGGCTTCACTGCGCTCTCTTGGCTGGGGGAAGCTGTCAGCTCCGCAGCGGCCCGGATACGGCCAGGGGTCCCCGCTCGCCCAGATCCCCGCACCCTGATCAGGATGGCTCTTCCTCTGCACCCATTCTCCGAAAGTTTGGACGTTGGTCGCTGGGGCTCGGAGCCCTTTCCTGTCTCTCCCCTCTTTACCCTCCCCCGAACACTGGCAGCCTCCTTTTTCTCCCTCCTTCCCCCAAACCCTTTTCCCTTCTCAAG
>NW_022900917.1:35291461-35310760 GCF_012274545.1 Fukomys damarensis | reverse complement strand
CCTCTTTCGCTTCTGCCGGCATCAAACGCGCCTTCCGGCCAGAGCAGCTAAAGGGAAATGGGCTGGAATGCGCCGGGTCTCGCCTTGTTTCTACTTCTACCTCCCTCCATTCTCTCTGCTCTTTTCTATCGGAAAAAAAATAAATAAAATTTCTTATGGAATTGTATAAAGTTTCTCTGCCAATGACCAAGTTATAGAAGGTTCCCCATCCTATCCCCTTCCCTTAGAAGACGGTGTACTGATTGGTATTTCTTTTGTTACCTGCAATCCGGGCGGGGGGCTCCTTTCAGTCGCTCGGGCAGGGGTCCGGCCAAGAGAAGAGGATCCGGCGGCGCCTTTGGCCGAGACTCCTCACTTCCGCACGGTTCTGGTGAGGTTTTAGCTACCGTTCGGTGAGACACCCTCCTTGTAGGTACCAAAGGTTCAGATCGCAAACACGGACCCCCCCCCGACCCCTACACACACAGACACACTCACACTCACTCAACACACACTCACAGACACACAAGTTCTCCCTACCCCCAACCTCCGGCCCCCACCTTTCCTTACCCCTCCCCCTTCCAAAAAAAGCATACACACACCAAAGACAAGTTCACTGGCTGAAGATGGTGGATTGACACTGACTCAGACAGAGGCAGGTTCACCAGGAAATCTGGTCATCCTGATTTCTGACAGTTGCATTTCCTCTCCTTGAGCCCCCCCTTTATTAACTCTGTTCCATGTTTAATCAAGGATCATGTAGATGGCAAAAGGAGAGACAGAGAGAAGAGAAGCGAGAGGGGAGAGGAGAGACAAGAGACAGGAGGTTTTTTTTTTTTTTTTGGGTGTGTGTGTGTGTGTGTGTGTGTGTGTGTGTGTGTGTGTGTTCTCCTGGATTTTCAGTGGCTTGATCCCTATAAACGTGGAGTGGTTAAAGCTCATATGTAGAATTATATTTTTAGTTGGGTGGATGGATGCAAGAGTGAGGGAGAGGCTGCGGCTGCCGCTGCCTTTTCGGGTGTTGCTTAGATTAAGGCTGAGACTTGGCTGCGATTGGGACGCGACAGTGACACGGGCATCGATCGCTTCCATTGAGAGCAATGCAAAAACACAGCCCGGGTATGTAACACTCTCGGTGCCATCAACACTTGTTTTACTTTATATTTACTGGCAAAACTGACAGAGCAAGCTCAGACTTTCTTTCTTTTTCTCTCTTTCTCTCTCTCTTTCTTTCTTTTTCTTTCTTTCTCTTTTCTCATTGAAGACTAAAAGTAATTGTTTGTAGAGATTGTTGGAATCATGGGGCTTAAAACAGAAAGAAGATATTTTGGATTATTTCAGTACCTTTGTGACTGTGTTACAGTTTTTCTTCACTGAGAAGCATATTAAAGAGAATGAAGGTTTTCTTTTTTCCTTCCTCATCCTTCAAAAATATCCTTAAGGGAATATTTGATAGTTTTTAAGGTTTTCGGTTTCAATCAGCAGGAAGGCACACAAAAATAAAAGATGGCTAGCCAGCTGTTTTAACCTCTTGCACCTGGTTTCAGTGTGGGGATCATAAGGTTTATATAGTTATTTTTAAACGGTGCTAATATTTATGACATAAACTGTTGAAGAATATCACTGTGTGTTTATTCAATAGCTGGCTGCTTTTGTATTAAAAAAGTAAACTCATATTCAAGTGTTTTTATTTTTTATAGCAGTGAAGATAGGGTCAATGAAATATGGGGCAAATACCATAAATCTGAAAAGTGAAATGTACCCAAGGAACAAAGAAAGGTCAGGTAAACCAGCTGTGTAAGTCAAAGCAATAGCACCAGCTGTGGGGTTAGGCAGAGATAGTGTAGTGGGCTCTGGGTCTAAGAAGTGAAAGTTGCCACTGAAAGTTAAAAATGAAGAAACCATGTTCAGCTCTATTATAATCTTGTGCAGTTTTTACCAGATGAGGCCAAATCTGTTCATTAATTTTGAGCTAGTTGGATTATTTTCAAAGATGCTGCATCAAAAAAGGAAAACATAAAGGAGGCAAAGAAAATTGCTGTTTAATATTGCAGAATTTACTGCTTCCATTCTGACCATGAACCTAAATTTACACAATGAAATTTGATTATCTCTAATAACAATATTAGATCCTGCACTGGATGGATGAGAATTGAGGTGGTTTTGTTGATTGCAAGGGTTTAATGTTGCATTTCAGAATCTGATGTGGTTTGGCCTCCCTTCCATTAACTGAAAAACCCCTGAGGTTTTACAATTATTTCTTAAAGATAATACATTTAAGATTGCATTGGTAGGCTGAAGAAAAGTCATAAAGGCAAGAAGGGAAGCCCTTAATAACTCTTGAGATTCAGACATGTTCAGCAGTTAGATTGGCTCTGACTTCACCAAGGGTCGACAATGTGTCATTTCCACGAAGCCAAATTGCCCTCTGCCTATATGATATTAATGTGCAAATCAATATTTCAGGGATTAAATTTCCCTTCTTCATTTTTTATGGTTTCTACCTCAATAAGTCTCAAGTCTATTAGAAGAAGCTGGATGATTTAAAATCTTTCACTGCAGAATGGCTTGTCGTAGTCTTGTTTCACAGACCATTTTAAGATTTTCGTTATAAAGACTAAAGGAATTCTAAAGAAGTTGTGAGGTAGTATAGACCCAGACTCAACAGTGTAAAGTCCTTGTTCAATTAAGAGCTAAAACGTATTGAAAATATAATATATATGTTTATGTAATATATATATACACATCCATTCTGCTGCTTTAAAAATATTATGTTAATCACCTATTGATTTATTTCAAAATCAATTGAAGGTCCTTTCTTATTAGTGATTTGTTCAGCATTCTTGAGGACTGTGTTAATTTTCTTAAAGAGTGTGCATGAATTAGTTTGGTGTGAAAGTATCGGGGGAGACACATTTCATTTAGCAACATTTTTCTAAGAAGTAATTTTAGAAACCGTTGCTTGTGAAGGTAATACTCAAATGATGTCATTTGCATACACTATTGTCATAGCTACCATGGCATTTTGTGGCTGAATGTCTTAGCTGATGTCTGTTGAAGGAGGCCTTCTCCAATTCTCTTTTAGGTTTTGTTTCTAGCACTTAGTAGGGGCATCTCTGTTTCTTCTCTTGGAGAAACACAGCTGTATAAGAAATTATGTGATTTGCTTGGAAATGACACAAAGCAGAAATGAGGGGGAGTCAAAATAAAAGATTGTGACTTTATCATACAATCTTGGGAAGGCCTACTGTCCATCATTTGGTTGCATTTTATAGTCTTAAACCATTTGGACCAAGTTCCGCACAGCTGCATGAATTTCATATGTGATAGAACATTTTTTCCATTCAGTGTGAAATGTTCCTTCCTAAAAAACGCACACCAGACTCGCTTAATTTAGTCTGTTAAAAGAAATGCACATGAAAAAGGACAAAAGGCTCTTTAATCTCTGGAAGCTGTTTGTTTTTCTTCAAGATTCCTGTCTATTTGGGTTTGAAAAGTCATGTTTATTGAGGAGAGGGTTCTGAGGTGTGACATTAAAATAATATATGATTTTTGGACTAGTGGCTATGCTTCTGCTTAATTTACCGAACTACTTTTTATGCCTGTCAAAAGACAAAGTTAATCTATCCTTATTTACAGTTAATCTCAATAAAATTAATCTTAACTATGCTTTATTCAGTGGCTTAAAATATCTAATTATATTCAATTAACTGCTGTCATAGTAATTAACATTGCTTAATTGCCTCTGCATATATTTATGTAAAGCTCATTAAGTGCTGCTGACTCCTTTTCCCTTTTCTACTTGCTATTTTTCCTGTTGTCAAACCTTTTTCATCTCCCAAGGTTTGACAAAGTCAATGAGAACAAATTCTTTCTTAGCATTTTCTTGAAATGAATGGGATTGCTTTCCTTTGAGAAGATACTTGTTGTGAGCCTTTAAAGACTAATCCATTCCCCCTCTTCATTTTCCTTACCCTTGGTCTGTAGCTCACTCACAAAATATTTTCTGTCATTGTTGCTAGAAATATGAGAAGCCAGGTTAAGCTTTGTGTTTGTAAGCTAGGAGACTTTCTGTGTCTGCCTAAAGGCTGTACCCACGGGCAGAGGGTTTTTTTTCCCCTCTCTAAAACCATTTTAAGGGTTAAAGACTTGGCCAAGGTTCAAACTGAAAAGCGCCCAGGGAAAGTGCATGTGAATATGTACAAGTTTCATGTAATTAGTGCTTAATTATATTAACATATGCAAATTGTCAACTTAGGAGCTTGTTGAGCTGGCAAAGATCAGCCAGGCACAATTGCTGTATTGTTCTGAAACAATAATGGATTTCAAGTTGAATTGTGGAAACACATAACTAGCTATCTAATTTAACTCATACCATGGTGAAATTTCATTAGTCTCCATGGAGACTGGTTTAATTGTGCTGACTAACGTTCTGGGCTGCAGAATGTCCTAAAAAAGAAAGCGTTGTTTGCCTAATCCACCTTACAATGACACTTGTTTGTACATGTTTCCCTTGTGTGGGAATTTGCATATGCAAATAAATAGTTTCTCTGCCCCATTTGTCATGGCTGTTCATTATCCATGAAGAGGACATTGTTACTATGCTGTTACTGAGTCTCCCAAGACAGGAAAGTGTCAACCAGTCCAGCTACATTCTTTCATAATTTGTTTCTGATTAATAGACCAGAGTGAGTCTCATTCTGTTTGGGCATCTGTACAGGGAAGGGCAGTTCTGTCACAGAAGAGTTTCTACAGTAACTGAAGGACCTGGATGACTCCTCCTTCCTCCTCTTCCTCCTCCTCCTCCTCTCTCCTCGCCCCCCTCCTCTTCTTCTTCCTCTCCTTCTCCTCCTTCCATCCATTGGTTAACATAATCATATTTAAAGTAATGTATTCTTGTTCTAAGAATGCCTCTACTAATAATCTCTAGCTTCCTAAAGTAAGATAGGAAAAAAGGGGAGATTTTGTTATTGGAATATTAATCCTCTTTTTGACAGAAAGGTAAACTGATATAATTGCTTTTCAGTTGAAGGAATGGGGGTTTGTAGGAGTGTGAAAGCATCGGAAAAGGATTAGCATTTTTTTGCATAATGAAAAGCCCTGTTGAATAGGGTCCTCAATGGCTGACTGAATGACTAAGATGAAAGGAAGATGAAAATGCAGGCTTCTCTTTCTTTATGCCTATGCTCTGCTCTCTCTAAAGTTATGTTTGTTCAGGACTCGAGAAAACAAGCAGAGGCTCAGATTTCAGCAACTTTATGAGATGCCCTGAGTTTTCATCATCACTGGGAAGTAATATGTATGACAATAGTGTACTATTGTATTGACAGAGGTTTTTGGAAGAGTGTTCAGAGACACGACAAGCTAGCCAAATATTGACTAATGAGTATCAAGAATTCCCAACACTTTGTTGGCAAAAACAGTTATTTTAGAATAGGACAGAGGTATGGCATGAATACTTAGCTCATTTACAGTTTAACATATAGTATATGTTTATTCCTCCATCAACTATAAATAACTGTCCCAATTGGCAGAATATTCTCTTGGAAAAGATGCATGCACTCTGACTTTTGCCAATGTTAAGTGTTTTAAGTGGCCTACCAGGTTTCGTGGCTGGGAAGGGACAGTAGAAGAGAATACAGATTATTTTCTTAGAATTTAGTGCATGAAGTTCTGAGTGCAGTCTTCATGTTGCTTCATGTATGTGTACTGTATATTTTGTCTTTAAATACTTTTAAAAAATACCTAGGTACGGTACATTCACTCCTAGAAACATGTGCAGTAGGGTTTGCCCTTGTCACTGGACAGGGCTGTAACTGGTTATCAGTTGATAATGTGACCAGGACTCTTACTGATGTTTCTTCAACCATGATTAGGGCAGTTAAAATACCATAAGTGTTAAGACTCTTTCAAAGGTGGGAATTGGTTCTTTTGTATATATGTAAATCAACTGCAGTATAGGTAATTATTTATATGTATATATTTTAAACAAGCATTTTCTGGTTTGAGGTCACCACACATGAGACAGTGAGAGATTTCAGCAGATAGTAAACTGACTGGCTTGTTGCTGGCTTGTAGAAAACTTCCACTTGCCTCATCACTTCTGTGGTTCACTTGCTGAGGTACTATTAAGATGGTTATATGGAAAATTGGGAAATCAAAAGTATTTTCACATAAATTGAAGTATAAGAGTTGCCTCTTGAGTGTAGCATATTGTAAAGGAAAACTCTTTGATCTTTGTTATATAGTCACCAAAATTCTTTACTAGAATCCTTTTTAAAATTTGTCAAGAAATTCTGGATTGTTTCAAAAACTTTTATGGTTAACTTTATGATATGCTTGAGAAAAGTCTTAAAAGAACAAAAAAATCCACATGGAGGCTATTCTTTTACTTGCATGAGCGCTTATTAAGGTATTTCCATAAGAAAAATGTGTTAATTTAAAAAATAAATTCATTTATATTTTAAGACATTGTTAAGCAAGCACCATGTGTTGTAACTGGCAGTTTTCCAGCCACCATGGAAGTGGATCATACATGGGTTAATAGTAGCTTATGTGATGTCTGCATTCTTAGGAAATGGGCAAAAGCCCAGGGTATTCTGATATCAGGATTTTAGGAATCAGACAGAAAGCAGAATATATGTTTATATGGGAACAGATGGACACATGTGAGAACTAAAAGTGCACAATTTCTCTTGGCACTTGTTTTAGTTATCCCTGATGATATAACCAAGATCTCAGTTCACTCACAGTCTTTGATGGCTAAGGACAAAATGGGCTTTTAATGAGGCTCAATGACATTATTTTCTTGCATAAGGATCGTGCCCCTTGTGATCTTGCTGGAGTTGATGTTCTGTTAATTCCCTCATTTCAGAGGTTCAGCAGTTGCCTTGAAAGTTTGGTATGATTTCACATCTGACATACAATCCTCAGCTCACGAGTGGCTACTTTCTACTACCCTACTCTTTTAAAGGTTTGTGAGTAAAAGGAAATATTTTTGAATATATAAACTCAAGTAAAAATATGCTAAAGTCATATTTGGTAAGCTACATCTCTAATATTATTAGCCACTTAAACATTCCTCAGATGAAAAAGCAAAATTTAAAAATTTGAGCAAAGTGACTTGCATCTCATAATGCCTTCAAGGTCCATGCAAGTCTGTTATGAGTTTTTGGCATCCATGTTGGTATCCATAGTTTAGATTATAGTTCATTTCTAATATTTGTTTGTACTGAAAATACAATGGTGCTCAGATGATAATTACTGAATCATACATAGTACAGCGCAAACCACTAAAGAGAAGGCATATAGTTTCCATTGTAAAGTTAAAAAACAGAAAGCAATCTAATTAGATATAAATAATTTTACCCAGGGAAAATTAACTTTGGGGTTAAAAATGTGCATTTTACTACAGTCCATAAAGTTATTTTCTTTCACTGTAAAGAAAGGAAATCTGTACCTGTAACAATATTAAAATAAAGAGCCATGAATAGATGTATGGTACTTGGCTATATTGTTGAAATCAAAACAAAACTACATAAGAGGAAAGTTTTTAGAGAATCTTAAAATTTGACTGTTTGGAAGAATAAATTGAAGAAGCCTAGACATTGTTAGATTTATATTTTCCAGGACACCTTTATTAAACCTGCTTTACTTTACTGTTTGGATTATTCAAAGTCCAGCTTATAAGACTTTAAAAAATACATTGAGAAATAATGTAGTTTATATTAATACTAGGACATCTTTAACCCACTAATGGTGAATGAAGATAATTCATCTGTTTGGTTTGTTACAATTGTGTTTCATTCTCCTTAATATTCCTGCACACGCACACACACACAGACACACACACACACCCCTACCATTTTTCCATGTTAGTTTCTCTCTTCCTCTTTAGCTGCCATAATTTTGGTAGCCTGTGAAATTTGCCTTCCACAGACTAAATTTCTTTTATTTTCTAATAATCATTCAATAGTCTCAACAGAAAACATCAGAAAATATTATTAATAAATATATAAATACAATTTTTTGAATCTAGAAACTTAAATCTTGTTAAGGGAACTAGAAACTATGGGAATGTTACAGCTTGGGAACTGCCTTAATGTCACCAATTCAGGCAGCTCATTTTCAAATGTGAAATATTGAGTACCTGAGAAATTATCTTTAACTTACCAAACAAGGTAGGTGAATGTGAAGACAAAAAGTCAAATAAAATTACCCAACAACCAATAGTTTTGTTGCATGAATGAGTTTGATGGCTGAGGAATAATGAAGAAAATGAAAGGAGGATGTCCAGTGGTGCTCCAACAATGCTGTCTGTCTACTTTCCCAAAGTGAGTTCTCCATTCCTAAAAGGAATCAAGTAAAATCTGGATAGCCTCTTAGCACTGTAACTGTTAAACAAGTTTTTACATATATAAGGGGTTAGACTAGGTTCTTTGAAAGGCCAAGAAGAGCCTCTGATTCATAAAAATACCGATGATCTCAGTGACTTAAAATGTATTTTTAATAATCATGAACATGGTGTGAACAAGAACAAAGTTTCCCCTTCTGTGTTAAGAAAGTAAATGAAGTCAAGGCTGAAATGTTTTAGAGGCAGCACAGGGTATAGAGTGAAAGCTGAAGCCAACATTTCTTGGATTCTGTTTTTTTAAAAATTCCTGTTCATTTTTAAATGAGGTTGTTTATTTGAACTTATACTTTAGATATTTGAAAATCAACTTTGCTTTTCGGCTACCATATAACCAATAGAAATCATATTAGATCTACTGGACACCTGGGTTAAATTCCTTCTATGGATGACCTTATCCAAGTTACTTAATCTTTCTGAGCCTCAGTTTCCTCATCTGTATCCCAAGGTTGCTTTTAGAGATTACATAAAGTGTTCTCAACATTAAAATAAATAAATGTGACAATATTTGATGCCTGTCCTTATGTTTCCTTTTCTTTGTTGTTGTTTTTTTTTCAGTAGCAGCTGGTTTGAATGTAATACTCAGCTAAAGTACATTAAAGCCAATCTACATAGAATGTGTTCTCGCAGAGTTGACCTTCTCCACAAGAGGAAAGAGGAACTAGGCAATGGACATATTTAACTGATAGGAAAAAGAGCTAGTCAGCTTCTTCTCATGTTGGTTGCTCGCTGACAGATTCTTAGGTGGCATCTGAGTGATAGGTGGTTAGTCTTCCACATCACTATCTGCACCCCATTATCACAAGTTGGTTTGCTTCTGAAGGCTTCTAGATATCAAATGCATTGCTGGGTCTTTATTTTTCTAAGAAGCAAATTAGGACAGACACAGTTTTTAAATAATTCAGACCTTAGTCTACCCAAACGAACTCAATATCCCAGACTGTCCATTAAATTCAATAATAGAAGAGACCACAAAGCTTATTTCAGTCTTACAGTTGACCCAGTCCGCTTGAAAGCCTTTGAATTAGAGGATTTTCATAAACTGGATTAAATGTCATAGAAATACCTTTCTATGTATTGGGTATGAACATACTTTGATATTGCCATGAAAGGTACAGGCACTATTACATGGTACCCTGTTGACAAAAACTTGTATCAGCCTAGAGAACAAATCTAACTATTAAACACCCACTGATATCCATAGAACTGTTAAATTTTCCAGGGGAATTTTTTAGAGCCAAGTTATGAGTCTTCAACTTACCTAGCTGTTTGAGGAAATTATAGTCCTTTACCTCTTTATATGAGTGTATTATTCATTAGAGGACTACCTAAATTGAAAACTGCATTATTATTAATAAATATATAAATACAATTTTTGAATCTAGAAACTTAAATCTTGTTATGATTTTAAAGATCTTTCTATTCCTAATAATTTCTCATTCTGATACATGCAAGCTACATATTTATACACAAAATTATTACAGTAAGTATAAGTATATTTGGACTATACTTTTACACTTTTGTGTTTGAATTTTGCTTAATGTTTATGTATGTTTGCCTCATAATTCTTGTTAAAGCATTTCTTAAAAGTGTATGTAAGGCCTATATTTTGGTCATTATAAGGGACCCTGTACTTGACAGTTTATTTGAAGCACATTTTGTTTAATCTAAACATTTATTGAATACTAACCAAGGTAGTAATACCCATTCACTTCAAGAAAACATTTAATATCTTAGAATTTGTCATGACTCTTAAGAATTTCTTCAAATAAGTTTTAGCCTCCAAAAGGGCAGCATACAGGTCTGCTTAACCATTGTATCCAGCTGGGGACATTTTAGGGGAAAATCCTTAGTGCTCAATAAATATCTGTTAAGTGAATGAGTTGTAATGAAAAATATTCATAGGAAACTTCAGTTTATTATACCACTAGATCTTGCCGCGTCTCTTGAAATCTAGGTCCTGAAAATAAATATTCAACCTTAGAAATAGCTGGGCCTGTCTTGCAAAATTCCATAGAGAAAGTTATCTTCCAATTCAATCTAAATGGGTTTTATATTAGAGTCAGGGATTGTTGCAGTCAGAAGGAATATGGCACAAGCTCCTTGTTTAACAGATAAGGAAACCAATGCTCACTGAAATTCCCAGAAAACATCACATAACTACAGAGCACAGCTGATGTGTGTGCTTTTGTATGTTTCTGTGTGAGTGCATGTGTCCAAGTCAGTGAATTACTTAAAATTGTACAGCTTAGTTGGCTTAGCATCTTTCTTATCTAAACATACTTAATATTAATATGAGAATAATTTGTTTTGTGGGTTTTTTATTGTTGCAATTTTCTCAAGCAGAAGATATTTGTTAATATGCTCCAATTTCTCTGATGAGTGACTGCCCTGAAATTATAAAGCTAGGCTGTGAAGGATAGGATAGAAATTTCCTGAGAGATTCAAACTTGCAGGGAAAAAAATGGGACTGGTTGATTTGGTTCTTGAAATGAAGCAGGGCACCGATTAGGAATCATTATAGTTTGCCAGAAGTTGCTGGTCATAGAAGCCTGTTTAAGTGCTCACTGTCAACAAGGAAATCATGGGCAGCACTTAGAGTGGCTCACCTCTGATTTATTCATAAACCTCACAGGAGCACTTGGCTTTGTTCTTGCTCTAGGAAGGGGGACTGATACCAATAAGAACAGGAATAAAGAGCTCCTTGCATGGTCAAAGAGTGAATAGCACTTTACCTCAAAGCCTGACCTCCTTTCGCAGGGTCTGTTATCCCTGTGTTGACTCTGATTGGCTGTGTTTCCTCAGATGAATGGAGACAAGAGGTTATAACAAGTATCTCCTCTGTAAACTCCATAGTGTACATAACGAGAAGTATACAACTGGAACTTAGGTTCTGATTTAACCTAAAGGTTTTGGTCTTTATGCTAAATGGAAAAGTTCTTTTCAAAGAGCTTGAAGAGCTTCACATTTAATGATCATTGGAGAAGTATTTTTTTTTATAAATGAAGAATACAATAATCTCAGTAAAACTGGTTTTGATAAACCCTCCTTCCACTAAAGTGAAATGAGAGAAATCTAATAACGGGGGAATTAAGTGGTGGGGAATAAAATAGGTACTACATGTGTAGAAACAAAGAAATGAGCTGGCTTGTCAATTGATTAACCATGTTTAACGGAGTAGCTTCATTTGTATCACTTCACAAATTATGCTTTGCTTCAGCAGTCCCTGCTGAGAGGAACAAGGGGAAAGAGACTTTAAGAGAAAGTCAGCTGGCTGGCTTACACCGGGGCAGAGGTTGGGTGGAGTAACTTCAATCCCCAGAGCAACATTCAATTAATACCCCCCACACCCACTACCACCACTCTGGCTTCATGTTTCTCCTTTGATGGACTTGCTTTCTTATTGCTTACAGTGCATATAGTTACAAAGAGGGCTTCAGATTTTTGCAACACAGTCTGTGAACACAGAAGAGCCATATTGGGAGATGGTGATGAGAGTTAATAATATATCTTTAGATAACGCCATCCTTCCATGCAATCACATCAGAGTCATCAGTTCATTTGTCATGGGTGAAGTGAAAATGTCAAGACCAATGAGTGTATGAGTGCTGAAGAAGCAGAAGGATTTTGGAGAGAGACATTTTTGTGTGTGTGTGCTGGGAGTTGGCCATAGTTTAGATTTAGCTCCAGGGCAATACTGGGATTAGCCAGCACTGTATACAATTCCTTAGCATAACAGAATTGGTTGGGAAAATGGAGTGGTAGAGGTCATGATCATGGGCACATTTTTGGAGACATGCTCTAGGTTTTAATGATACAGCCCACTGCAGCATTCATGCCTTAGTTTCACCATCACTGCTAGGCTTTTGTACAGAAACTATAAGAAAGAATAGATGATTTGTGAAAATTATTTTCAGACCTATGTTGTATGCAGGACCATTGGTTTCAGCAGGATTAAAGCCATAGACGTGAAAGGAATCAAGGGAAAAGCTATATAAAATGCTAAATACGGCGTATGTTTTAAATTTAGTTGTATAAAACTAAGCACTTTTCTAGAAGATAACATTTAAATATACAAAGGTAGCATTCAGGTATAAAGTACTTTTGACAGTATAGTCCTGTGAAAGTTAACACATAATTTAAATGACAACAATTTTGGTGAAATACTTGTTACACTGTTGAATTTACAAAAAAACCCAGAAGCTAAACTTTCTTTACACAGAGTTCATTTGGAAACTTTAATTGAAAAGTAACTTATTTTCTTTAGTTACAGAAGTTCTTATCTTTGATAGACCAATACTAGCAGATTTATTTCATTATGGGCCGAGCTTAACTGTCCTCTTTCAGACAATGTACCCATACAACCATTTCTTGTTTAATTCTATTGACTTACAGTGTTAAAGAGAAATAATCTGATACCTGTTTCCTGTCCTCTGAGTATTTGTCATCAAAGAGGCTGATTAGTTTTTTCCCCCAGCTCTTTAGCTGTTTTAAATGTATAATTATCATTGCATGTCATTTGATAGCTGCACTAATTGCTGCCAACTATTGTCTGTTTGCACTTAATGCTGAAACCTGATCAACATCCTGCTTTGGTTGATGTTTGGTGGTAAACTTTAATTAACTCTTATTGCATTGAAGAAGAGTTCAGGCTTGGTGCTAACTAATCATTTACCTTCATTATGTCCTGACAGCTCCACTTGTTCTTGGTCCTAATAGATACACCAGTCAGTAAATAAACCTGCAAACCTCGCGCCTTGTAGTTGCTCCAAACTGATATTTTGCAACTTATAGCATAAAATAATTGGGCCCAGAGAATTATTTAGTTAGGTTAGTACCTTTAGTTTTGCAGACACTAATCTTAAATTGCTTCTTTCATGCTGGACAATTTCATTTTAATAGAAACTGTAGATTTGAGATAACATTATTCCTTCAACATAGTTCCTCTGAACATGCATCTTTTGAATCAATACAATTAAGCTTGTCTCCTGTTGGAATTCTTGTAATTATTTTTCCTGAAATACTTTTCCTGCAATGATATTGAAGTTAAAGTAATCAGGTTACCAGCAGATCATGTAAAATCCAACTCAAAATCGCTGGCTGCTTGATTTTAATTTGTCTGACATCAAGTTTGTTTGAAAAGGGATAATATGTGGGTAAACCAAGGAGCTTATAATTATGGTTGACGTTTGTTTGGTTATAATGAAATCTAATTAAAGTTCATACATTTAAAACAGAAAAGTTAATTATTGAATTGCTCACTTCACTGATGGGCAGCAGTCAAATCAACTTTCAGGCCAACTGGGGTAAAGAATGAGTGAGAGACAGGAGAGACAGAGACAGAGATGGAGGCGGAGAAGGGAGAGAGAACGCAGAAACCCAGACAAAAGACTCTTCATAACAGAAAGAAAAGAACCAACTCATCTTAGCGATCAAACACAAATTTGCCAATATTTCATCCAGAAGAAAACTTGGCATTCCACTTATGTTCTCTATTATATTACTCCTAATGTGGTTTTTAAAATAAAGTAATTTAAAATATTTACATGGAATATAAAAAAGATTGTATTTGGTAGACTCAGGATTATATAGCAAGCAGCACTTGGTAGTGATTTAAAGAATTCTGCCTATAACTTTCTCCATTAAAACTATTGGGAATCATGTAAAAGCATTTAAATCATTGCTCAGATAATAAGAGTCTTTGCTGGAATATTTGACCTGTGACCACTTTTTTTGGAGATGATTATGGCTGATTTTGGCTGCAACAAATGGTTTTGTTCTTTAAAAGATATATGGACAATATTATATTTTTTACATTGGTTATGAGATCATATCGATAGAATAGTGAAATAGAAATAATTATAAAATTGCTTTCTCTTAAATCTGAGTTTCCAGCAGTGCAGTAATCAACTAATACAGAAGGAAAATAGAGAATAGATTAGAATATATTGTCATCACCTTGTATATGAAATAAATATGTGTTTAATAGTTTTCACTAACTTAGTACATCTCTTTTAGAGCCAAATATTATATGGCTATATATACCTCAATAAAATGAACTAAAATTAATTTGTAAATGTTTCTATATGATGATTTAAAGCATTATCAACTAGACACTCAGGTTGTGTGTAAGCCACAAAGAATACTCCATTATATTTTAAAGATTAGCAATATAAACATACTAAATACATGGCAACTGTGATGTATAACTTCCAAAAATGATCGAAAACGTTCATGATTTTTGAGGAAAACTAAGCGGTTCCATGTAAAAGCTTCATATTTAGTAAAGTCATACACTTGAACCTTCAAATATGATAGAGATTGAAGAAATGGGGTCTGAAAAGAAAAAAATAATTCTGTTTATTATTGAGATACTTATAAAATTGAGGGTAATTTATGCATTTTTAGCATTTTCAGGGAAAATATATTTAATATAATACCTCGTTGATTTGTAGATCTACATTTCCTTAGAGAAGAAAATGTAAAAGGAATATCCTACTTACATAGGAGAGAAAAATGGAAACTGAGTGACGGTGCATAGGTATGGCCTCTCCTTAACATTTGGAAGTAACTTTTTCTTCTTCAGAGGAAGAAAAAAACAGTCAATAAATTCTCACAGTATTGGCAAACAACAGCTTTCTAGTAATACTTTAGCTGATTAGGACATCCTTATCCTTTAATGAAGCAATCACTACAAAGCCCCAATGTCAGCTGGAATACTAGCAAAACAGAACCAAGAAAGAATCAGAAAGGGGCACTGAACATAATTACAGTTTGTATCCTTGTCTTACACTAATACAAACTATTCATTTTTAATTAGGAAGAATAAGAAACTTACGAAGCCACCTGGATTGGTTAAAAGTACCAAAGTTTTTGTTTTTTACCAAGGTACCTAAAGTATTTGGGTCCTTCTTATCCACTATTATGAAATTTTCCTGAAGCAGACACATAACATAGGTCATATAATATTGTAATTTGGTTAATGTCAGATTATTGATTCTTCTCTAAGGAAAGTAGCTGGAGTGTGATTAAAGGTGTAAAGAAAACAAAGCAAAAATTCTTGTTTCCGACAACTAATCAAATTAAGAACTGGTGGACTCTTTGGTAAAGTACAGTATAGTATACCTTTTTCTCTTTAGTTCAGAGACATACGCATTTAATGCTATGTAAATGTCCCATGAAGTCCATTTCGATTTAGTGATGTGAAAGAGAATGAGGAGAAATGAGGGTAGGAAGAGAGAAAGAAAGAATCAAAGAGGGAGAAGATCATACATCAACCACAACCGTCCTATTTATAAAGAAGAAAACCAATCTGTATTGAGTAGCTAATTTAGGTTGTAATGAGAAGAATGAGAAGGAAAAAGGGAAATAACTTAGTTGACTCATACTCATATTTGTCTTTATAAACTTTCCCTTCTTAAAAATGTGCTTGTTTTAAATGTTGAATATATTTGGTTACATCCTTCTATTCAAACTTAATTACCTTCTCCCCTTTGTCATGACAGGGGTGGAAAGTTTTTGCCATGTCAGGAGAGGTCGTCACACATTCTTTTGCAGTTCTCTTCATTAAATCCTTCTTGCAGAAGCATTTTCTCTCATGCTGGGAAGGTAGAAGGGTGTAACAGAAGAGCCCTGAAACATCAGCAGGAAGCTCTAAGCTGGTTAATGCAGTATAATTGTCTGGACATAGACTGGTCTTTGTTTGTGCGGTTCACTCCGAATCAGCTGTAATTAACTCCAGAGTGTTTCCAGATTGCCAGCAAAGAAAAATTACAGCTTTTCTGTTTTAAATTGTAAAGCTCACAAACATTAACTATGCAGATTGCACTTACTTTGATATATTTCTATCCTGCAAGAAAAAAAAAAAGCTTACTTGGCTCCCCATCCCACCTCTAAAAATGTGCTTTGGTTAAGTCATTTGATTTAGGATCTATTGGAACATAATGGCTTCTTAATAGTTGGATTTGAAACCTTTTTTTACTTTATATTTTCAGTTCCCTTTGACATCTTTGTGTTTACCTTCCTTCTTGCTAATGTTTTAATTACTGGAATGGGAAAGAACTTAGGCAATCTTTTATAAAATACTAAACATCTACTAAAACAAGCAAAATGCAGAGAAAGCTGACTTAAAGAAGACCACCTTTAAAAGTCGAGATCAAAGATCTATTCAGATGTAACTGGTACTTCCACACAGGTACTTTACCTGGTGTTCCATGTATCGAAAGAGAGACTGTGAGAAAAAGACAATTTCCCTACCTTCTCTTGGTCAGCATACCACACCCTTTTAAAAGCTCCTGTACAGTAGTTTGTAATTATGAATTCCAATATGGATAAAAATGAGGTAGCAGTGTGAACTAATACAGCCAGGCACACAAAAGATCTGTCAGCAACTGATGAAAAAAAAAAATCCAGCCTAAAATCTTTTTTTTTTCTTTCTTTCTTCTGAATTTAACAATAAGGAATTTAAGCCTCAATGTGGCTTTAGCAACCAAAGAAAAGAAGCTCTTGGTGTCTGCATAATACCACTTTGATGGATTTTTTTCATCAGTTCTCTGTACGTGGCAACAAATAAACAAGTATAATTATACTTGTGAAGGTCTATTCATTGCTTTGTCAGGATTAGATATATGTGCAGTTTTCACACTGCGCCTCTCTTTTGTCTTTGCCTAACTCACTATGACATATTGATAGAGGATTTGGAATGGGGAAAAGGCCACAGCAGAGACAGTGATGACCTTTTGGAAACTTGATATAATTCAAGGATTTTTATTTATTTTCTTCTTCTTCTTTTCTTTTCCTTTTTGATTTGTAACTTGTTACCAAATTCTCTCATAAGTGGACAACTTTTAACCCATTTAAAATGGAGCAAATAAAGACTCAAAGAGTGTCATGAGATGGCTTGAGGGCAGATGAGAATAAAAACAACGGGCTAAGAAGTGCTTTGGTCTTCTTTCCCAGCTCTTAGCAGAGTGGCTAACCTAGCATTCCTCTCCCATTATTCTATCCTCTCCATCAGATCACGCTCTTTCTAATAATTTCACAAACACTGTCTTGCTGGACCGTAGAGAAAGACGGGGACAATCTCAATTAAAAAACAGAGGTAAACTGGCCTCTCTGATTTGGGGCTCTAATGGGAACTCAGCTTGCTGAATGCAAAGGAATTCTTCCATTGTTCAAAAGGCACCCCCTTTCATTAGCCTGGCTCCTCGTAGGTGGGTTTGGTCATTTAACAGAGCAGAGTTTAGGCAGCAGTGACTGCAGAGGAAAGCAAAACAGAGGGAGCAAAGTTCTTTTCTGCATATTGTCCATTTCTATCAAAGGGGTTTGGCATGATCAAAGTCACTGATCTTGTGAATTCCTGAGAATACCAAAAAAATGTGTACACATATTAAAAGCAGACCAGCAGGTATGTATCATTCTGAACTTAGCACTAAACTTATATTAGTTTTTCTTCCCTTAGGAATTTCTTGAAGGTTTTGGTGATTTTAAAAATAGAATGTCTGACAGTGAAACTAGAAATTGGTCAGGACTAAATAGAAACCAGCTTAAATGGTGAAGTAACTTTTACAGTGAGTTAACTTCTTACACAGTCGTTTTGGAATGAGTTCTATGGTTTAAGTTAAAATGGTTGTCTTTGTGGTCTTTATACTGGAACTTATAAAAGTTTAGCATGAATATCTTAAATGGATCATGTTGGTAAAAGAAAAACTAATGACAATGAAATTACTTATCATCATGTTCATTGTCACTGTACATACTGATATAAACAACTTTAACTGTACAAAATGATCGTATCAGAATATACTGCTAAACACTGCTATGGTTATAGGTAGTAGCTCCTGAAAACAATTGCTCGCTGTAGCAACTTAAATAGTTTTGTTATTCCTGGTATTAGAATGAAATATGTTTGGTTGTATAGAGGTCTTACGTCTTTACTTAGTTCCTGATTAATATATAGCTTCTTGAGAAGAAACTGATAGTTGACTTTGTGTAAAATTGTATGGGAATATTGTGGCATAATATGGGCTACCACGTTGCTGTGACCTGGGACAGATTCTTTAACTTAATTTTCTACAATTATTTTCATACAGCAGTAGTATAACTTTTTTGAAAGTTACTTCTGGCTTTTAAAGTAAAATAGAAAGATAATCTATTTTATGTTGAGATACTTTACAGTCTATTCATCATCTGGCCAAAATTATTAACTGCACATTACATTCAAGTAATTTGAAGTGCATTCAGAATGTATGTAAGAATTCTAGCAAGTGTTTTTGTGATCTGAGAACTGTAGTGGGGGTAAGGCAAAACAGAATTAAAATAATAATAAAGATAGCTTAAAAAATCTTTTACAAAGCCATCCAATGGGAGCTTTTCTCACTATTTATAGTTAAGATGAATCTTCTTCCTTGCATCAAGCCTAGTTGACTATCTTATCCCTAGGGGTAAAATACCCTGGGTTCTGGGTTCTGAAACTTTGTATTTTAATCTAACATCGTCAATTTACCAACTTGCTTTAATTCCAAGTCACTAGTCCCTTCTTGCCTTCCTCATTTCTTTCAGGACAGCAGAAGATGACATTTTAGGCATTTTGGCTACCTTCAGTTGTATGCATTGTGCACGACAGGTAAATGCAAAGGCAAAAATTTGTGTTTGTAGATTAATTAGAAAATTATTAGCTTTTCATGCTTATATTTATCAGATTATTTCCGAGAGGTTTAAAAGCTGCACACACGCCATGAGGATAATTAACCTGAAGCTCATCAATGATTAAAATCACACACCAAGCTTTGTGATGTTTGATTTGTGAACAGTTAGAATGTCATTTTAACCATCGCAGTTACCAAAACGAATTTTGATTTCATTTTTAATCTATGTGGATCTTTTGATGTATTCTCAACTGATCACTTCCT
>NW_022900917.1:35218961-35286461 GCF_012274545.1 Fukomys damarensis | reverse complement strand
CCCAGTAGGAGTAATTAAAGCTATCTGATGAGGGAATTTAGAAGTTGAAAGGGATGATTGTAATTGATTCTGATTCAATCCTATTACAGCTTTTTATAGTTTAAGCTCTAGAGAAAGCACATTCCTTGTCAAGACTTTATTTTACAGGTTCCTTTGTGTGTGCTGTGTTTTCTAGTCTCTATTTTTCCTTTTAATTTTTTTCCTGTAGTAAATAATGAGCTGCCGCCTGAAATCCGGCTTGCCAGTGGTCAGCTAATGGGTGATGACCTGTCCCTCCTTACTGCAGGAGAGCTGTCACCTTATATCAGTGACCCAGCACTGAAGCTATTCCAGTGTGCTGTTTGCAACAAATTCACCTCTGACAGCCTGGAGGCCCTAAGTGTGCATGTGAGCAGCGAGCGCTCTCTCCCTGAAGAGGAATGGAGGGCTGTAATTGGAGATATCTACCAGTGCAAGCTCTGTAACTACAACACTCAGCTCAAAGCCAACTTCCAGCTCCACTGCAAGACTGATAAACATATGCAGAAATATCAACTGGTGGCCCACATTAAAGAAGGGGGCAAAAGCAATGAGTGGAGGTTGAAGTGCATTGCCATTGGCAACCCTGTTCACCTAAAATGCAACGCCTGTGACTACTATACCAACAGTGTGGATAAATTACGCTTGCATACGACCAATCACAGGCACGAGGCAGCCCTGAAGCTCTACAAGGTAAGCAGTGACATCCATTTCCGTTGGCACAAGTAGACAAGGGAATTAACTGTTTCAGAGCTTGGAGCACAAATCTGCAAGTTAAAAAAAAAAATCGGAGAGAGAGAAGGAGAAAAATAAGGGCAAGGTACAAAGTTTTTGATTAGCATTACTGAAAGTATATTGAAATACATGGAGTGGAGAATTTGTTTTAAAGATTTGCTGTATGTCCCCATTACACCTTTCAGTGACATTGATTGCTTGACTGGCTTCCCTGAAATAAAGGAACTATTCTGGGGTATTGTCGTACATAATGTGATACTTTAAAAATCTCTCTTATTATTATTTTTTAAAAGCATAGCACCACCCTGTCTAATTGTTGATTGTTACAGGGAGTAGAGGACAAAATCCTATATCATGAATACATCATCTTTAGTTTGGTGAAAATAAGAATGATACAAACATGTTTTTTGTGTACATGCACTCAGTAACATTGAGTAAACACACTCTCCCTTCACATTAGTTGAAAGTCTTAAAAAGTAAACTCTGCTGTGGTTTTGCATGACTGTTTCCCTAACTAGTAATGCCTCCTCTCAGAGGGGCGTGGTGTAGATAAATGTGCTAATAAATTGGCAAATACGCTTTTACTTTTACTGGGAGAAATTAGGCAGGTGCAATGCATATGTGCAAGTGATGAACATCATGTATGCACAAGTTATCTTGATGTATTTTAAACTCCAATTACTGATTAATTTATTTTCTGCATTTTATTCATTGGATTGCTTTGATTGTCTTGGTTCATGTACAACTGTAACACATTTATTTCTATGATGAATAACTTGGGAACTTATTAAAAAACTTCTTTTTGTCTAGAGGATATTAAAATTCAGAAAATATTGCAAACCATTAGTCATTGTAACAAGCTCTAAATATGATTACAAAATCCATTTTGCAAGTGTTATCTATTGATTTATACTAGAAATCATTGATAACTTTACTATCAGAAGTCAGCCAATGATTATAATACCCATAGCTTTTCTAAGTCTATTTAAAATTAGAAACTCACAACAAAAAGAGTATCTGGATGAGGTGTGAGAATTATTTTTTTTTGGTTGATCTAGTACTGTATGCTTAGGTTATTTCTTGACATTCATATTTTAGATGGATGTACTCTGCATAAATATCTAAAGACTCAGTGTGAGAATTTGTAGCATAGTTCCTGTGATATTGACACTTTGTAGATCAATAACGAAAGCATTAGATTTGGGTTACATGGTTTGTGGGGAGCGCAGCCCCTAATGTAAGATGGAACACTTCTAAGTCAACACTATTGATAATATAATATGGAGGATTAATTGTATTATAATTCATAGGTTTTACAGGAACAGTTGACAACTGTTCAATTGTCTGCTTTTTTTTTCCTGTTTATACCCCACCTATTAAAACTTTTAGACTACCTAGGAGAAAAAAAAATAAACATTAAGTTTGTATAAATAATAGATTTAGAACCTTGGAGCTATATAGAATATTCATGAGCTGTGTTTATATTCAGCCAGTTCCTCTAACACTTTAATGTGCTGTGAATAGACAATATAAATGTACAATTTCTCTATTTTATTACTCTTACACAGAAACCTAAAGAGAGGAAGAATGCTGTTTTTTATTTCCTCAGGAAAGATTATTTACTCTGATTGCTTGATAGTTATTTAAAAGTGTAAAGAGGTGTGTGTATGTGTGTATATATTCTCTGTGTTGGGTTTACACATTCATTCCCTAAGTGTAGATTGACCACTTTACTCTCAGCAGGGCAATACAGTAGGTGCCAGAGTTACTCTGGAAGTTCCTTTGCTGGAACATTTGGATATTGCCTTTGAATTTAGAGCAAATAAATGAGTTAACAGCTTGATTCTAAAGATGGCTTTAAAACTAGAGTACTTTGATTCCACAACCAAATGATGCAATTCTACCTTAAATTGTCGTGAGTCATATGAAAATTAGCGGTTTTTAGTTGTATAAATTATCTTTTAAATACCCAAGGGTCCTTGCTTAGTGTAGCATATGGTTAGTAAACAAACAAAAACCTACTTTGCACAAATTTAGCTTGAATTAAAAGAAGATTGAAGAAAAATATTTGTGCTATTGAAACTGGTATTAGATAATCAAACTACATTCTTTTTCGTTCAAATGGAATTATTACCAGTAACAACTGGAAAACTATTCCAGAGTAACAGTGTATTAAAAATGCTATTTTCAAACTGATTTCAGAAGCTTTGTGAATCATAGAGGATTTTCAAGCACAGTAATGAGGACAGTAGCCAGCTTGGTCGGCTTTCAGGGGCAAAACAAAATTAGTTCATAAGTAATATTAATTACATTTAAATAAGACTAATAAATTAGGGTAGGCCTGGGAGAAAGCATGCTTTGTCGTATGGCTAAAGTATTAAATTTAGACTTAAAATACTTTGAGTTAATGACTAGATCATATTTTCCTATATAACATTTATTGTTATTAAGAGTTTAATTTACATCATTTTGCAATGTGAATTACTTAGATTTTTAGAAGGAAGTGACAAGTAGCACTTGTAAGACAAATACAGAGCTTTAAGAAAACAGCTTTTCTCATTATTGACAACGTATTGATTTGTAACTCTCTAAATGTGGCTATGTGTCATTTTGATTTGAATAAACCACTTTATCCTTTGTGTTGTCAAACTGAAGCAGTATCACCCAAAAGAAGTGTGTGTCAGTATTCTAGTTTAAGGAGGTTAAAAGTTAAAGGTTAGGGGTTAGTTTAAAAGCATCATCTGCCTAGCTGCTTAACTTTAAACTGATCAATTTAATGAAAATGTGTTTTACAGATGTTGTTTTAATGTATTTGGCAGGATTTAGGCAGCGTTAACATTAGACATATGCTAGTAAAAATTATTTCTTTATTTGACCAGAACAACACCTTTCCTTTTATGTTTAAGGTACATGGCTTGTGGGTTATGATATTTTGGCAAAGAACCCAGAGGCAGAATGTGTTGATGATCTTTCCATATGGACTCAAAAAAAGAATACCTTTATGTCTATTGCTAACAATGACTGCAAAAACAAACAAAGCTGTATTCATTTTTGGAAGCAAAATTTTCCTTAGAAATTTTTGAAGAGCAGTTTTGTTATTGTTAAGAAAATCTTACTCAGTTTTTTGAAGTGAAATTCTCTCAAGTGCTAAACACTATTGCATTTTCGACTCCTTCAGGAATTTTAATGTTGAAGTAAAATTGGTCTAGGAAAATAAAAACTTCAGATTACTTAAAATCTTCACTTTTCATGTAATAATGTATACTTGAAGTAAAGTTAAATAAATACTAAATGCTAGATTGTTACATTAGTCTTGCAAGGTAAATCAATCAATCAATCTAGCTGTCTACCTATCTGTTGCTCTATCTATCTCTATACATATACACATAAGGGTAGTTTTAAGCTATCCAATTTATTAGATTTAATTTTATTTCTAGCTTCATGCTTTTGCATTCTTTACATATTTTAAGCCCAATGATGTTCCTAATGGGTTCTTAATAAATATTTCTATGATCAGTAATGAAATAATGAATTAACTGATGGATGTATTAAAGAAACCCCTTTACTTCCAACCTTCATTTTAAAAAATGCATTGCAATTTGGTCATCCTTTTACACGAGCCAAACTTTCTCTAAAGAGTCCAGGGAAGGTTATAATGAAAACCACTTAGCATTACACAAACTGAGGGAGAACAAGAAAGACTTTGGCAATATTTCAGCTTTACAGAAGAGTTTATTCTTGGCTCGGGGCTGCTAGGGCTATTCTGACCAGCTGATTGGTGTAAGCACCACCCTGTGCAGAGCATGCTCAGGCTCTGGCTGCACCTGCATTTCAGTTGCTCTCTTACTACTACGCGTAATTTTAAGTGAGGTGTTCACAGTTCTGCTGGTTCAGTCAAAGTAATTGTATGAGCTTTGCTTCTGCTTGCATCTGCTACTAGTGAAGTGGAGGATTTTGTCTGAATCTCGTAATGCTGTTTTCATATTTGGATTTCAAATTGGGTGAGAGCAGTGAATAAATCACTCATCTCCATGGTGAGCAAGGGAAAACATATGGAATTTACTTGTAGATAACTTTTAGTGCCACATTCCCCCCAAAATGCTTTTTTGGGGTTTTCTCATTATGCACGTTACAGATGAAAGAATCTGAGTGAAGAACTGAAACCGAGGGATGGGGGGAAGGTCACAAAAGGAGTGCAAAGAGGTACATTGCAAAGGGATATGTGCAAAGAAAGCAAACAAGAAAAGGAAATAATTAGCTTCACTTATCTTTTTTTCTGGTTTTACTAGTAGGAAATAATAATAACTCGACCAGTTTGGAGTTAACAGTGAGTCACAAGTATTTCGTTTCACTAGAACTGAGTCCAGTTTTGCAATTTAAAATCAAATTTACCAGATATGTACCATTTCATTTATCGAACTGGCATTGTCCCCTTGTAACGGTAAAAGAGGTCAGGAGATTGAGTGGTGCACATTTGCATAAAAGCCATTGTGCAAAAGGAGATTGGAGTAGGAGTGAGTAGCTAAGAAACCTAAACAGGTTCGAAAAATCTCATTCTAGTCATTTGTTAAGGAAAGCTGTTTTTAGAGATAAACAAAAGTTATTTTTTTGCTAAACATTAACCTGAATATGAAAATTTTTGCACTTTTTGTATTAGTTTCAGATTTATGTTCATTTCAAGGTTGAAATGCACTGTGAAATTTAATTCCAGTTACAGGATTTCTTTTTTTTTAAAGTAATCACAATTCAAATTATCCTATTGTATACTCATAAAAAAAGAGAAGCAGAGGTTAAAGAAAAAACAGTTTCTACAGTAGAACATTTCATGCTTGCCTAATGTATATAACTAATAAATACACAGATCGACTAAAGAGGACTTGCTCAGCTAATAGCAACTAACAAATCACTTGTGTTTTTAGATCACAATGTAATAGGCCACACCTACCAACTGCATTTACTTTTGTTTTTTCCGTGTCATTTGCTGAAACATGGCCATGTGTTACAACAGGGAAACAAGATACTTCAGCACAGATATGGAGTTTTTTACTGTGTTCATATTGCAAATTATAATATATTGTACATTATGAGCTAAGAAGCCTCTTTGTATTCTTTCCGGGAAAAAAAAAGCCGAAAACCTATCTACTGAAATAGAGATATGTAGATGGATACATATGAATCCCTAGAAAGAATGATTTAGATCACACATTGGAAACAACATATTACATCTATGACAGGATAGCTAAAATAATTTTAATGTGTGAAATTGTTATCAACCCAGACAGATTTTCAAGAAAAGCACTGTGTGTTATTCGAATGTTCCTATTTTATTTTCTACATTTCTTTCTTTAACCATTGCTACTGACCCCCTACACATGATCATGCTGTTTTTTCAAATTCTTACTATTTTATCTCACCCACATCTTCTCATCATGAAAATACTCCATGTTCTGAGATTACCTAATTCCAAAGAGAAGCATTCCTTTCATTAAGGGAAAAAGGACTTTAAGAAAGAGTAAAAGCAGAGTAATAATGCATCCAAAAAGTAAATCCTAAAAGTAAATGACTTTTAGGCCTCTTTCTGTGTATATTTTTGTTGAAGGAACTGCTTGATAAATTTGTAATATTTTGGGGTCAGAAACATTATATCAGAAATCAGGGTTAGGTAGAGCAGTCCTCTTCCCTTAAAGTTTCTTTCATTTACTCTTTCTAAACATACTCGTGCACACGCACGCATGCGCGCACACACACACACACGACCCAATCACAGTTCAGAAACATAGTCAACAATGTAGCCCTCCCAATCCCTCAGGAACATATCAACTCATACTGTATGATTTATGAAACTTTTTTGTGTGTAACTTGTATTCACTCTATCTCATGTGAAACGTGGGTATGATTTAACTGAAAGTAGTAAATGGCTCATTTGTCACCCAACCTAAGGTCATTTAGGTAAAGCAGAAAAAAAGGATTGTCTCATAATTAATGTATCGCCTTGTGTTTCCAGGGCTGAAATCTACCTATTCCTATCAGTGGAGTTTGTGTACAGTTACCACAGTGTTCTCATGGTTGCCGGGATGGAGGGCAGTAACATAACCAGGCTCATATGTTAGGCAGGCCTCGTGCTGCTGAAAGGGTCTTGGCCCAGGGTAGAATGAGGAGGAGCTGGCATGTGTATAATGACCATAGTTCTGCTTCCAGAACATCTGGCCTTCCCAAGTTCTACTGGATATGCTTTACCAAGTTTGCTTTGAGTCTGAGCCTATGCTCAGGCTGAGTTCAATTAGACGTGGAGATTTGTTCATTATTCAGATAATTCAACCCTTAAAGGAAGGTACTTTTCTCCCAAATTACCAGTGCATTTCAGGAGAACAAAGAGGATATGAATTATGCCAAAAGGAAAGGGCAGTCATGGAGATGTAGCTACCTATACCTATTGGGAAATGTTTTCACAAATTCAATAACCTAGGAGTGTGGTGATTAGTGTTGTTACAAAGGTCAAACTTCTGCAGAATACATACCCAAATGATTTCTCAAATTTTTTCTTTCAATAAATACAAGAACATTTATTGAGCATTTACCATGAGCCAGGGTTTGAAATGTCATTGTGTACTGTGGCTGTGTCCCATGAATCTTTTGGAATATAAGCTATCTTCTTACATGGTGCTCTTAGAGGATTTTCTAAAATGGTGCTTTATAATTCTGTTATAAATTACAGCTTAAATTTCTGTGATTAGATATCAGGGATGATGATACAATTAGGAGTTAAATACAAATCCTGGTAATCAAAAGTTTCCATTTTTTTTCCAACAATGATGAAAGGGGTGAGTGTGACCAGTCTCTTGAATTATCAGGAGGTGTAATACAATGCCACTTGCATACCTTGTCTTTTCTTGCACTAGTACATAGCAGCACTTTCTTGATCAGTTTAAGGCAGGGATTATAATGGATATTTTAACACAAGATAGAGGTTTTATTTTTGTGTGTGTGTGTGTTTGTTTGTTTGTTTTTGAGACAGGGTTTTACTGTGTAGTTGAGACTGACCTGGAATTCACTATGTAGCCCAGGCTGGTTTCAAACTCACAGCAATCTTCCTGCCTCAGCCTCCCGAATGCTGGGATTATAGGCGTGCACCACCACACCCTGCAAAATAGAGTTTTTCTATTAGTTTGAGCATTCATGTTGTTCTTCAAACATGAGGGTAGTGCTATTAATGCATTGCTTAGAAAATAAAAAAAATCACTTATTAAAAATAACCAGATTGCTGAAGTACAATGATTTGTGAAGACTGTCATTCAGCTTACCTTATATTCAGTGAAGGTTTTCTAAAGATAAATTATTGTAGGGCTGGAGATTTAGCTCAGTGATTCTTCTGCCTGCCTCAAAAGTGTAAGGTCCCGAGTTCAATTGCCAGTACCAAAAACAAACAAACAAAAATTATTTTAATGACCAGTTATTATCATAGTTACATGTGACATCATTTTATTTTACTTGGTCTTATAATTTTTTAGTTAATATTCTATTTTCCTATTCTATCTTTAAGGAAAAGGACTTTCATAGTTTGGAATGTAATACATATATTGTGTGCATATATAAATATAAACAAGATCATGCTCATGATTTTGATTTTCCAAAAATATTTCTTTTAATGGAAGTATTAGCATAGAATACACATTTTCTTCTCATGTTGCTAAAGGGATAAATGTTAAAGCTATGTTTACCCATGGAGCAATTTTTAGAGTAGTACAAAGGAAGATTATAGTTGAAGACTTATATCCTTGCTAATCTCACTGCTAAAATTAGTTCAACACAAGGCTGTGGGTGGAAAGGAATGAGCTATTGATACATCTAAATTCATTGGTTAACTCCAATTTGGAAAGAAAACTTTAAAAATATTGATTTTTATTCTGTGATCATGTGTTCTGTGGAAAGCATAGCATCATGTAGTTAGCAATTGTTTGCTTATATATGATCAATGGCACATTGGGAAGAATCTTACCAAAGATATTCTTTCTTGTGATGCCAGTTTTTCTGTCAAAGGTGTGTCAGTACTGGTGATTGACTTAGATATTTATTGGCTTTTATTTGTTATTATTATTATTATTATTATTATTATTATTATTATCATTATTAATTTTTTTTTTTGGTACCAGGGATCAAACTCAGGACCTTGCGCTTACAAGGCAGGCAGCAGAGCCACTGAGCCAAATCCCCGCCCTTTATTGTCTTTTATAATGGCACTACTTATCACAAAGATAATATTTACAGACAAGTTTCATAATCAATTAGATGCTTTTTGTATATTATCTCATTTACTATTTTAGTTAGTGTTCCTTTTGGGAGCAAAATACCTGACATGCACAACTTACAGGAGAAAGATTTGTTTGGCCAATGTTTTCAGAAGTTTCAGTCCATCTTTAGCTGGCTCCAAGGCAGAAACATCACAGCAAGAGGGTCTCGCAGAGGACTGCTCGCCACATTGAGAAAAGAAGGAGAGCACAAAGAGCACCAGTGAGAGACAGGGTGGAGGTGGAGGTGGGGGCTCAAGACAGAATGGTTTTGTAACCTGTCAGGTTTCAACTACCAGTGACCTACTTCCTCCAGTGAGGCTCCGCCTCATTCAGAAATGAGCTTACCAGTGAATTAACCCATTGATGAGGTCGTGTTCTAGACTCATCCCCAAAGCGCCACCTAACACATGAGCCAATTTGGGGGACATTTTCATTCCAAATCATAATATTCTTTCTAACACTTAAACATTATCATTCCCTTTTAAATGTGAGAAAATTGAAATTCGGAGAAAAATACCTCACTGAAATCTTCGCAGACATTAAGAGCTTATGTGAGAGTTGCAGCTGTGGCTTCTTTCCAGCCCTGCTCTGGTCTACTTTTGACACTTGGTTAATAAAGAAAATGTCATGTTAGATGACAGGCAGAATAGGGTGTATGGAAGGAGGAAGGAAGCCTGGGAACTTTAGAGGCAAATATACAATTTTGTCCAGGGCTCCCTCAATTTGGAGCCCATGTTCACGCCTACAATATAACAGGTTTCCTTAGCGATGCTGAAGAGATAGTTGAGGCTGACTGGTAGGGTTACACACTTGCACACTCTCTGTTGGGATGATCAATTTAGAATGACTGGGTTATCCATGGAGCTGGAAGGAGAAACATCTAAAATTGACATCTGTGCTTTTTCTGTCACAATATGTATATGTGTGTGTATATATATATATTTTTTTTCATTTTCACAAACTCCTTTTAATGACAAATTTGAGTATGGGAGTATTAAGTAGAAAGGACTAATAGAATATTTATCACTTTGAGTGCCTGAGCTCTCTGTCTGCTAGTTAAGCTCCTTCGGACCCTACATTAATTCATTCAGGTCACCAGGGTACCCCAGCAGTAATGTACTAAATGGTGCTCCGCTGGCCCAAAAGAAGGAATGTGTCCCCCTAATAATTAAAGCAGTCTACTCCCTGCTCGTTACCGCCTGAGTCTCCTTCTTCCTTTTTTTTTCCTCCTTTTCTCTCTTTTCCTTTACATGGAATCCCCCCCCCACACACACACACTTAAAATTGAACCCAAGACCTTGCACATATTAGGTAAACACTCTACCACTGAGCTACCCTTTAATTCTTACATTTTGAGACAGAATATTATAATTGCTGAGAATGGCCTCAATTTTAATACTCCTGCTTCAGTATCCTGAGTAGCTAGACTTACGAGGATAGAACACCACACACAGTTTGCTGGCATCCTTGTAACTACTTAGAAGGCATCCTGATTACTTGCTACTTGTTACATTTAAACAATCATTATTGAATAATAACTATTGTCTTTTACTTCTAACTTTGATCCATTTTAACACAAGGTTTCAGGGATTTCTTTCCAGCCCTATGTTGCTCATGAATTCCCTTCTGTTCCTTTTCTCCTCAAAATTTTGCTAATGATTTTTATGTAAAGCCTGAAGTCTTGTTAGAATTCTATAGACTGATTGAATTTAGAGATGTTTGGGGAAACTTTGCCTCTCAAAAAGTCATTGATATTGCTATATTTGGCAACATTTGTTAATGAAATGGTATTTTATTGGAAATTTAGAATAGTTTAATTGTGAAATGACATAATTGTTAATAAAATAGAAGCTCCCAATCATTACACCTGTTGTGTGTGAAGCACATAACGACATTTTGGTAACTTTAATGTACAGTATCTTTCGAAGATTTGAAATATGTTTAATTATCCATTTGGCAGGCCTGTGAATAACACCAGCATATGTCCCTAGGACCTAAAATCATACATTTTTCGGTTGCAGGAAATCAGATAGCAGGTGTAGTTACTATCATTCCTGATAATCAGTTAAAAGAGCATCGTCTTCAAACTCAATATGTCTGCTACCCGGACCACTGACTGACTGAGTGGTGACACCAGTAGTGGAGGATTTTCTTGGTACCTAGAGATAATAAACCTTTGATGATGTTGTGCAAGATTCTTCAACAAGCACTGAAATCAGTTCTGTCTGTACATGACTAATCAAAGGTTAGGGAAAAGGATATGACTTGGTAAAGGTGATAGTTTCTCCAAAAAAGTCAATGACCTCACTAATTCTAGGAGCACATGAAACTTTTTACACTAAATGAGGCAGACCCTGATCCCAAACTCGAAATACTTGTTTTGCAAAGACTCTTGTAGTAAGTCTCTTAAGAAGTATAAAGTTACTGAAATAGTTCTGAAAATAGAAAATTCTTCTCAAATTAATGTCTAGCTATTACACAGAAAATATTTCATTCTTTCCTTTGGTCTTAAAGTCACAACAGTTACTATTAAATACTTAGAATAGTCTTGAAATTTGGGGAATTAGGTAACCTGAACAAATATTTTCTTAATTGACCATAGTGGGGAAATGATGCAATAAGACAGCTATGTTAAAGCTTTAGAATACAATTATTTGGCAAAATGTGAATAAAGTTTCTAAGAAACATTTCTAATGTCTAAATTAAAGTTATATGCAGCAACAACAAACATCTACCATGTTGACTGTGTGTTGAAAGTTGAGCCCTTTTTTTCTGCTTTGCTGCTGCTGCTTTGAATATTTCAACAACTTGTTTGAGATATCCTTCATAGACTACGCACTTTGTCTATTTCAAGTGGACTGCATTTGCATTAGGGTATTCACAGATCTATGCAGACATCATCACTATATGTTGTAGAACGTTTTTGTCATTCTCCAAATAAAACGTATACCATTTCAGCTGTCCATAGCGGTCTCTAACCCTCCCTTCCACTACTCTAGGCAATTACTGATTGATTTTTTGTCACTGTAGATTTGACTATTTTGGGATATTTAATATAGTTGCAATCATAGAATATGGAGTGCTTCTTACGCATCTTCTTTCATTTAATTTAATGTTTCCGAAGTTCATCCCTGCAGTAATGTACATCAGCACTTCATGCTTACTTATCACCATATTTCCATTGCATGAGTATGCTACATCTTATTCATCATTCATCTCCTATCATTTGGGTATTTGTGTTATTTCCACTTTGACCATTAAAAAGTATGATATTATGAATATATATGTACAAGGCTTTGTGAGTACATAGATTTTCATTTCTCTTGGGTATGCAACTAGCAAAAGAATTGCAGAATTGACAATCATAAATATTAACTGGATTCTCATCATTACTAGTCAATTTTTGTTTTCCGTAGGTTCAGTTCCTTTCTCTTTGCATTTAAGTATATTCAACTTTTTAATCATTTTTTAAGTCTTTTTATTCATCTACTCCCTTCTGGACAATAAGCTCAGTAAGAAAATTCATTTATTGAGCACTTACTTGATGACGGCATGAGAGATGCCCTAAGTTCTTTATAGTTTTTGTTTGTTTGTTTGTTTCATTTTGTTGGTACTGGGTTTGACTTGGAACCTTCTGCTTTCACAATAGGCAGCGGAACCACTGAGTTAAATCCCTCCCCCCCCTTTTGTATTGGGGATCAAACTCAGGTCCTTGCCTTTGCAAGGCGGGGGCAGAACCATTGAGCTAAATCCCCAGCCCTCTAAGTTCTTCAGACATATTAATTAATTAATTTATTCTCACCAGTAACCTTTTTATCCTGCCCATTTTGAAGATGAAGAAACTAAGGCAATAAAAAACTAATGACTTGTCCAAGGTCACAGGGCTGGTATAGGTGATGACTGAGTCAGGATTTGAAGTCGGTCTGATTCCAGCATCCACAGTGTTAAATAGGATGCTTAATCACAGAGAAGACTCAACACTGCAAGATGGCTCTTAGAAAGAAAAGTCCTGAGTGACAGAAGGGGATGGACATAGGGTGAAGAATATGTGTCCCCTGAAAAGCAAAGAAAGAAGAAATAATGAAATAGGGATTTAGAGGCAGTGAATTACAATAATCAGTTGCAACAATGTGTACGTTTTAGCTGTTTTTGATGACTGAATGTTAACCATTTATTTGATTCATATTATGTTCTTTGAAAAAAATATCCACAAACTGAATTCCTTATATGTGTAGGAATGAAAAATTGGTATATTTTATGATAGCTTAAATTTACTGAAATATGTTTCATTAGATTGATGTTCTAGTAATGTACAATTGTTCATTTGTCCTCAATAATTAAAAATGCCCTGTAGTAGATCCCAAAGTTGAATAAGACAGCTACACAAGGAAAGTGATATAGCTCATGTTTTCAATAAGTACATTTTCTAGAATAAAATACGTATTATTTTTCTTTTATTTTTTTCTTTGTGTGTGTTCCCTGTTCACAGCCTTCCTGCATTTCAGAGTTTGTAGGGATGTTTTCAGTACTTTTAACACATTTTAGCAATGTTTACTCCTTTGTGTCATTTAGAGAATTAATATTTAGATTTCCTTAGTTTGGGGAAAATAATTAGAATCTAGCTTTGCAGAACTTGGATAATGAGTAGCTTATGATTTCCACACTAATAAAGACAGTAGACCCATTTTTAAAAAAAACAATTAACAGTAACAGTAAATTTGCATCCTTCTACCTCTTTTGCCTTCATTTGTCCACTTGTACAATGTTTGTGAGTTTATAATTTTTATTTTTTTACAATGGTTAATGGTTAAGGTATGGAAAAACCAAAAAATTCTTTTTGCGTTTCTTGGTAATTGAAAGGATGCTTTCCTTCTGAAAGATTACATATATCTATATCTTAAATCAGATGTAATAGGAGTATTTTTCTGTAGCTGCTTTAGGCATAATCCTATTTGACTCCAGCAATTGCAGACTTTCCTTGAAGTTTTCAATTTCCAAAGATCTTCATAAGGCACATTGACCTAGGCAGGGTGAGGTCAAGGATTAGGCTACCAATTTTCCTACTGTTAGAACATTACCATTGGGTAATTTCTCCTCTCCGTTTATCATGAAAATAAATTAAGGGGAAATTATGCAAGAAAAGATGATACGCTTCCATATTATCTCATGCTACAAGATTATCAGGAGCTGTTTTCTTGAGTCTAAAACAGTGAAACTGTATGTTTTGCTGCCTAGATAGTATTTAGGTCATGAACATTTGATGACCTTAATAAGCATAGACAAGGTGGGCATCATTTCTAGATACACTCTCATTACTAATATATCATGGGTGAAATATGGAGTCAGAGTGTTGGGTGATGTCTAAGTGAAAGTGAAAGTTATACATAACTATCTATATATTCCTCTTTGTGACTGCAAGAAAAGTTTAAAAGAATGTCAGACGTTTTCATCTTCATGTGTCCAACTGACTTTCTCTCTCTTTATGTGGTTTTTGGCAAGCTTTTCTGTGTTTTAGTTAATATATTAGTAAATGGAGAAAAAAATACTCCAGTGAGTTCTTAATTAAGGTATGAAAATAGCTTTGAAGAAAATATTCTGAGATGAAAGCTTTTCTTATATGTGGAAAACATTACTCATGTCTTGTCAGCACATCTACTCTATTGGCATTGTGTTTTGTACTTGGAATAAACTTGCTTCTTTATTATTGGAAGGCACTTTCTTTTTTAATTTCTATAAGTACATTTGGTCACACTGTTATATCTAGAAATTATCTTTCCTAAAAAGCCATTCTTAATTTTATCTGTGTCATTGGCTATCAATTGAAATTTGCTTTGAAGAAGAAGGTAGCCATAGTCATCAACTTGAAAAAGGGTGAATACAGTGCCTAGAAAATAACTATTTGTGTTTCCTTTCATGTGCTTTAACTTCAACATCCATTCTTATTTAGAAATTTGCTTGCTGAAAAAGAACTGTGAACTTTAAATATAAGTTTTGAAGTCTGCCAGTGTGAATTTGCAAATGAGTAGTAGTAAGTAGAGCTTACAGCTAAAAGTGAATGTCTAAATAGAGCTTTTGTAGCTGAATTACTTTTATTTTTACCTTTGGGATGATAAAACAATATTTTGAACAATATATTCATACATAAAATGGGTTCTGAGTTACCACTAGAATTAGAAATGAACACTAACTTTGTGGTCTTTGATATCTTGTCTAAACTCAATCATTCTGGGCTGTAATAGCTGAATTTATGCTGAACTTTAATAAGTATCTTATTAAAGTATCTCTAAATCATACCTATATCACATCACAGCTTTTCCATTGTCTTATTTAATCAACAAACATATGTTTATGTGTTTTCCTATAAATAGGATGATGGATAAACATCCTTTATAGACAAATAACTGCCTCTTAAATCCCTTGTCTTATTCACTTGATTACACATTTATGTATTTGTTCATTGAAAGTGTTCTCTGTCAGAGACTGTGCTAGAGCATAAAATCATAGTATCCATCAAGACAGACACAAGCCTTGATCTGCTGAAGTTTATGACTTAGTGAAACAGACAAACATTAAACATATATTCATAGGTTAAACAGAAATGACTATCATCATAATTATTTAGTGCATTTGAATTATAACATTTATTTATGTCAGTACTTTGGAATTTGAATAAATTAAACTTTTCATCTAATTCTGGAGGAAAGTAAGGAATTTGAATGTGACTTTATTAAAGTATTTAGAAAATGGGTAGTGATTAAACACAGTGGATTTTATTGGATATTGGTCATGTACAAAAAACAAAGACACATTTCTCGTGGAGATTTTACTGAGAACAAATTCTTTGAAACTTTTTTGAATCATGAAATATTTATATGAAAAGCCATTCTAGAAATGGTTGTATATCCACTTGGCAGATACAGAATATAGGAGGCTGGATGAGATGAAGCTGACCATCAGAGTCCCTGTAGGAATTTTTGAAACACATTGATTCCAAGATCGCAACCTCTGTCAGCACATCCCAAATATCTCTTTATTGAAAGATATGTCTGTAATAATCAGCCAAATTTGGGGACTACTGAGCTAGAAGATGTTGAAGGTTGCTTGTTGATCCTAAGACTGGACAAGAAGATGAAAAACATGGCAGCTATACTACCTCAGCTCCATTGGCATTTTTTTTTTTCCCTCACAGTTCAGGAAACTGTACCTGATGCTTGCTCTGGGAAATCATCCCCTTCACAGGTCAGCATTTTACTAGGGTCTGCCAATGCTGACTACTCTGTCCTCTGTCCAAGTAAGCCATTGAAAACATTACTTCCTGTCTTGTGCATCGTTTTGCCTCTGAGGACAAAAGTCTGACATGTTTTGATATACAAAAATCCCCAAATGACAACACTCTGTAGAAAAGCTTTCTGTAGAAAACAGCTCTTCTTTTGTTAAAGTCTGGCACATATGTGAGCTGTTGGGCCAAGAAACCATTTTCTGAGTCCACAAGTGGATTAAAAAAAAATACAAATCTGCTGAATTAAATTTTGTACAAATATATTTTTGGTAAATTTTTGGAATCATGCTTTGCCAAATCATGGCTGCAGAAATTCACTTCTCTTGTACATCAAGACATCCCCTGGCAGCAGATATATAGTCTATTTTCGGAACAAGAATCTTATAGGCCTCAAGAGACCCAACTTCCACAGGCCCGCTGGGTTGCACACTCTTTTATAGCCTACTATAATAATTCTGCAATGTTTTATTTTCTGGCTGTTCTGTGAAGGCAGATTCTGAGGTTTGTTTTTGGAGTTTTACTTTATAACAGCACATATATTCTCTCTCTCTTTAGATATGGATATAAACATGTATGTGGAGAGCATGTGTGTGTGTGTGTGTGTATGCACATATAGGAGTAGATGAGTGTAAAGACAGAATTATATATACTTTGTCCTGTTTATGAAACAGATCTGTGTACTACATGTTGTATAATTTCATAATTTCTATTAATAATATATTTTTCTTCCAAATATAACATCTAATATACATGCATTGGAAGTTATATTGACAACTGATGCTACAAAAAAAAATATATATATATAAAATGCCTAAACTCCAGAGCAACAGACTCTGGAAAAGTTATTGAATTTAACCATCTGTAATTCAAAATTTCTATCTGTTTCTTAGAGAAGAACTTCTGTAGATCAACTCAAACATCCATTAGCTCTGTACTGAACACAAGAGCTGTGCTTTAAAATGCCAATGCCACACTGAATCTCACTGACAGTACAACTTGCATTCTGCTGAAGACCCAAACAGAATAATTTCCTGTCCAAAAGACTTTAAAAAAGTTAGATTAATGAAATAACTGAGCCATTTGGTTAAAAGAAATCTAGCCAATTATTTTAAAGTTTTGCAAATAATTAATGGGCTGGATCATTTAATGGTTACTACCAACTGATACCATTAGATCAGAGAAGGATAGTAGTTTCTTACTTTGCCTGGGGTGTGCCCTGAGCCTTTTGATTATTTTAAGGTAATGTTCAATAAACATAGATAAGTGAACTATAAACCTTTTGAAATTTGTGCTTAAGTTAAAGACATAGTACATTATTGTAAGTTTATGTGACCTAATGCATTTTGCTCTGCTATGTTAGACATATAAACTGCCTGTGCCAGTACAAATGCAAGGACATTTCATAGTCATAATCTGTTAATACCAGTGAGCAGTGTCACAAATTAAAGCATTAGTGGATTTGTGTTGCTGGAGGAAGCAACAGATATAAAATACCAGGAGGTTGAATGAGTGGGACTTTATTGTAACCTAATTGTGCATACCATGTAGTCACTCTACCAGTGATGTGAAGACTTTAAGTTTACCTTCACAGAGAGCTAAAATTTTACAAAAAAACAAAACAAAATAAAAAAACCTCTAGTTAATATGTATTAAATTAGATACCATTTTAAACTTTTGGTTTGTTTCTTTGTAGCACTGCGGTTGAACCCAAAGCTTTTGACTCAAAGCTATGTCTCTAAACCTTTCATATTTTATTCTTAAAATTTTTAGCCTGGGGATTTAGCTCAGTGGTCCCACCGTCAGCGTCACAAGCGCAAGGTCCCAAGTTCAATCCCCAACACCAAATAAATAAATAAAAAATTTGAACCATGGTTTTGTTAAATTGCTAAATTACCTAGGCTGGATATGACCTTGGAATACTCCTGTGTCAACTTCCTGAAGTGCTGGAACAACAGAAATACATCCATACCCAATTAAGGAAAAAATGTTTGTAATTAGGAGACAATAAAAATCAAGAGAAAATATTTTTATTTGAAGAAAGAAATGTATTACTTTGTTAAACTGTACATTTGCAGTTCAGACAAGATATTTTTCCTGGTATTCTAAGGTACATATTTTGTTTGACTGTGTTGTTTTGGGATCATATTTTAATAGAAAGCTAATAATGACTTTCAAAAATATATTTGTGCTGAAAATATTGATAAGCCACATATGAGATATTTTGATCAAATTGATAATATTAACCCTATTATGGACATATAACTATTTTATGAAGAGTTCTGTAACGTGGGATCATAGAAATGATAGGGCAAATTCTGGAAAGAATATTTGATTAAATCACCATTTTAATATTAGTAATGCATTTTTCTGTATTGCACCTTTATAATTTGCCTAGGAATTTCTATCTCTGTCTGTTTCTTAAAGAAGTACCTCTTCTCTAGGTCAACTTTCATATTTCCTCTTTTTATTCTATATTATAAATATATTCCGAGAGGAAGTTATAAGGAATAATAATTATACACAATGAGAATCCAGCTTAAAATTATATGCACATTGACCTACAATGAGAGTATTAAAAGTATTTCATCCAATTTGTAAAATATCTTCCTTGACTGTGAAAGGGCAATATTTTTCCAATTATATCAGCTTTAGCCTGCAAATGGATTACCTTATAAGAACTCTTTTAAAGCAGAGTCCAAAAATAATTGAAATTGTGAGGACAGATAAGTTGGGCTCATAAAGACCTTGAGTAAATTTCTTTCAACAAGCATTCACAGAATGAAAAAAAAAAAGAGTTTATCTTGACTCCTTTCCAGGTCTAGATGAACATTTTAATGCTTAGCCCATGATACTTCTGATGGACAGGGAGGGCCTATTGAATACTTTCTAGCTCAGTTCTTCAGTGTCTTGAAGATTACATTTTGACTGCCCTAATATTAATAACGAGATTTGATCTTAGGCCTGTCCATGGTCCAGCACACTGTCCAGGTCAGCCTGTTGGTCTGTGTACATGAGTTGTGACATCCACTCAGACAGGTACAGGGTGGGGGAATGTGACAAGAGTGTTAACCTTCAGCTCATCAAAAGAAGCCTCTTCCTGTTGGAAACAAAGAACTTCAGGCGCTTCCTCAACCTTTCTTTTTTATTTTTTGCTTTTTTTTTAATACTCATTTTATTTTCACAGAAGTTATGTATTGTCCAAGGAATGCAATTCAGTAGTGTCAAATTATTTAAATCATCTTGATAAAACATAATATATATTTACATTACACTTCAGAAGTTTTATGCAGCTTTAACAGCATTTTAGGTGTTGGTTTGGTATGGCTGTTCCTTCCTTAGGTAAGTGACTCCACCAGCTACAAGGTAGTATCATTATTCCTGAAATACCCTGATTTTGCAAGTGCACAGTTCAGAAGCTCAAAAACATGAGCAAAATATATTTAAAAACAATCTAAAGCAACTTTTGAAACTTCACAATTCCTAGTATTCAACTACAAAACATATCAAATAAACTAATTTAAAAGAAATCTTACCTCTTCCTGGGTAAAATTCCTAAGAAGCTATTTGGTTCCTAATTGATTTTCTACGTCAGTTGTTCATTGAATAGATAAGTAGTGCCTGTGATATTTGATTACAGAGCAAGGTACCCATTTAACCTTCTGTTCTTTCCTGGCCAGGATTTCAAACACAATAGAATGTTCCTCCCTGAGGCTCAGCAGGATTAGACAGCTAGTGGTAATCCCTGATAGGCTGAAATAGACCTGATAGAACTTCACCTCACTTGTTTAGGATTATGCTCATGAATTTCAGCTCACCCAGCAGCATTAACCCTTTGGGGACTTGGTGTGAAATACTCTCATTAGTTAAAAACAATAAATAAGCAGAAACCTATTAATATATTCTCAGAAGATTTTTTTTTTTACCAGAACATAATTTTAAAGTGAGGACAGACGTATAATCAAAACTGTTCTCTTAAAAGTTTTTCATCACACACACACACACACACACACACACACACACACACACTCTTCTGTGTTGTATCTCTGTCAAGACTTATTTAACTTATTTTCTCATATATAATTTTGTATAGGAAGTTTATGAAAAGTTCTCTTTTGTATAATAGCTTTCCAATGCTGGTCACGGTTAAATCATGTGGAAGCAGAGAATAAATGACTTCTTATGAAGTAGGCCCTTGACAGTCTAGGTTAACTGGATCCAAGGTAGGTATGAAAATCCCCAAACCTCATTTTAGTCAGGGGTTTCCAATCTCTTCCCTTTCCTTTCATTAGAGCAAATTCCATAGGTTTGAGTTTAATTTTCTCTTTTCCCCCCTGGGGAATATGAAAATGATCTAAGAAATGGCCAAGAGGCAGGAAATCAGTGGGTTAAAAAGAACTAGCAAAAGGTATAGAAATTCCACAAATTGGAAAGCCAACCCCATGTTAATCAAGAGATGAAAGGAAGAGCGAACACCCCTTCAATGCAGGTGGCAATACTGTACTTTATCATGGTTTTTAATAATTTAAACATTAAAATCTGCACCTGACACTATTAGGCCATCAAATTGAGGTTCTTGCAAAGTCACAGGTTTGAAATGGGTTATTAGTGACAAGCAACAGTCTGGAGGACCACCCGCAATTGTTATGGAAGTGATTACCCTGAATCATCTAGGTTTTTTATATTGACTCTTTAAATATTCATATGCAGAACTCGTTCTATTAATTATTGAAATAAGTGACTCTGGTTTTGATGATCAGAAGACCTTGCACCATGTTCCTAGGTTCTAGAAAAAAATGTAACTTTTATTTAAGAGACTTGACCTCGAATGCTGTTGGGATGATGAATATCATCACCTCATCGCCTGTGGTAATATTTCAGGGTCAGGAATAATTTAATGCTCCTCCTTGAAATCGCTTTTGTTAGTGATTCTCAAAGAGTTGTACTTACCAAAAACATGTATTTTTATTTAAAAATTTAGTACAGCAAAATGCAGTCAGAATAAAAAGAAAACTGCACAATTTTTGGAATAAGTTTTGGCTCTTTACCACATTTCTCACCCTCCACCTTTACTGCAACTGTAATGATATCCTACATCAAAACAGGAAGAGGAGAAATGCAGTGTGCGCCTTCTGCTCTGTCGCTTAGTTATTTGTCAGAATTTAAATAAATTTGAGGGTAAACTGATGGGATTAAGTTGAAATAATGGTCCTGATCTAATAATATTTTGTTTTTGTTTGGTAGGGAATGGAGAGGAGATGATGAAGTGGGGAGTTGTGACTTGAAATGATTTGGCTAAATCTTTAATTAACAAGCCTCCCTTTTACTTACTTTAAGTACACAATGTCTGATTTTCATGGTTTTGGAGAGCAAAGATGATTTCTGTTGTTTCATTTAGGTGACACATTACTCCAGTTAATTGGAAAAGTACTCTCATGGGATAGATGGCATGCGAATAGGGCCTCTTAGATGCTGTCTCTTACAGTGGTCCTGGGATTTGCCCTTTTCTCCTGACATGATTTTACATATGCTGTTGCTGAGATTCTAGTTCTTTGTTGTATGTTATAAAATTCTATTGCATCAGCATGAACAAAACAGAAATATTATAGACATGAACCTTTCACCCCAAAAGACATATAACAGATTGAAAAGCTCCAGACTAGGGTAAGAGGAATGCTTACAGCTAGCACGAATGGGTTTACTGATGACTAAAAGCTGGTATTAATAAATCTCAAAAGGAGAAGAATAGGAGCAGAATTTACTGAAGTCTACAAAATAATAAAGGGACATGAAGCTAGGCCATGTGCATCTTTGTACTGCATGTTAGAAAGACTTAGAGATCCATCTGTGTAACTGGGAAGAAACAAATTCCAAAGCAACAAAAGAGAACTTGGTATTTGTTTTTCTATTTGTTAATAAAAAGTATTTACCTCTGGAATAATTGAGTTAGAAGATTATGGAAAAAAATAATTCATCTTGAAATCATAAAGACAAAGGAGACCTTGAGGAATCTACTTCCTAGCAGACGGGCAATATTAAAACCATCCTCCAAAGAAGTCAATCCACATTATTTTTAAAGACAGGGAACTGGTTTAGTTGTGCTCAGGGGAATGCTTTGTGACCACATGAACAAAGAGATAATGACTGAGGACTTTTAAATTCTGAAACAAATGTGTTGTTTTGCAGACTTTGTTCATATGCTATTGCAAAGATTTTGAATTTTTTTAAGAGTCTCAGAAAACCATCCTCCAAAGAAGTCAATCCACATTATTTTTAAAGACAGGGAACTGGTTTAGTTGTGCTCAGGGGAATGCTTTGTGACCACATGAACAAAGAGATAATGACTGAGGACTTTTAAATTCTGAAACAAATGTGTTGTTTTGCAGACTTTGTTCATATGCTATTGCAAAGATTTTGAATTTTTTTAAGAGTCTCAGAGTTAATAATTCATCTTGAAATCATAAAGACAAAGGAGACCTTGAGGAATCTGCTTCCTAGCAGACGGGCAATATTAAAACCATCCTCCAAAGAAGTCCATCCACATTATTTTTAAAGACAGGGAACTGGTTTAGTTGTGCTCAGGGGAATGCTTTGTGACCACATGAACAAAGATATAATGACTGAGGACTTTTAAATTCTGAAACAAATGCGTTGTTTTGCAGACTTTGTTCATATGCTATTGCAAAGATTTTGAATTTTTTTAAGAGTCTCAGTGGTATGCTACTAAAACTACTTTTTAAGAAGCTGTGTTGTATACAAACTTAATTAACACATGGTCTTTGACTTGGGTTTGGTAAGAGATAAAAGGTGTTATTGAACTATACAGTGTTTAAATATTTAAAAATTGCAATAAATGACTCATGGCCATTAATCTCCCTCAAAATACTCCCCCTCACTTTAAACACACTCATCCCATCATTTTTGCCACTTTATGAAGCAATTTGCAAGTTCTGTGTCCTGAGTGTCCCGATGAGGTGTGATAAAAAATATGGCAAATGCTGCTGCCAAGTGTCATCTGATGAAAAGGCGGGCTGGCAAAAGCATGATGGTGTGCCCTCATCCACCTGATTCACCACATCTGGCACTGCGTGAATTCTGGCTCTTTCCCAAGTCAAAATGAGCATGAGAGGTAAATGTTTTAAGTCACTTCAGGACATTAAGGCAGACAGGATAGTGCTAATAAGAAACTCACAAAAGAAGACTTCTAGAACTGCTTCAGAAAGTGGCAAGAATGATGGAATAAATAAATTTGAAGGGAGGGAGAGCATTTTAAGGGATTAATGGCAATGGATCTTTTACTGTAATTAAAAAATGATATATTTACCATATTTTATCATATCACATAAACATGGATAATAAACATCTATAAAACACCTACATTTTTATCACAGCATCATAACTGAAATCTTCTATGCAGAAAGGAATCTTTTCTTTTCTTTTATTGAGTTTATTGGTACATTTTAGGTATACAGTACTGTGACATTCATCACTGGGATCTTGTACCTTTACACGGCAGGCCTTGGTTCTCATTTTTTTCCCCTTGTCCCTGCCCTCCCTTCACCCCCTCCTCCCCTCCCCATTTACAAACACTTTATTTCCATCTTTCATTTTCTCACATTTTTTCTTTTCCCTTATTACCTTTCCCCTACCCTTCCCATTTCCCCTACACCTTTAGCCCTTTTCTTCCTATTTCACATTGTCAATTATCTCATTAGGATCTTATGTACTATTATAGTTTTTCACACCAGAGAAACTATTTGATATTTACACATGTCTGAGTTATTTATTTCACTTAGGAGTATATCCTCAATATGTATCCATTTTCCTATGAATAAATCTAATTTTCATTCTTTATGGCTGAGTAGTATTCCATTTTATAGAAAAACCACATCTTTATGCAGTCTCCAACTGATGGGCAAATGGGCTGTTTCCAAGTTTTAGCTATTACAAACTGTGCCGCTATAAACATTGCTGCGCATACATGACTGTGGTCAGAAAGGAATCTTTTATGTCCATTACATCCATTCTATCCTCACACAGCATTGAGGCCCACAGATTAAATTGTAGAGATTATGAGACATAACAGGTTAGGTGTCTGACCCTGGATTATGCAGATAGTTTAGGATCTGTCTCTGAACCCAGATTTGTCACCTCAGAGGCTATGTGCTTTACATTGTTCTTTGCTGTGAAGCTTCTATGAAGGCTGATGCTACCAGTCTGGGACCCTGGACACTTAGGTGAGTTTCAGGAAGGCTTGGAGGAATTCTCAACTGAGTATACACGACAGGATGCATTTTTCCCTCTGAAAGGTTTACCTATCCCTCTCATGAGATCCTGGGGCCCTATTAAATTCAGAGCAGTTGTTTACAGAGAGATAACAAGAAGATAAAAAAAAGTTGAGATCTCTTACAGGTGGAGGCGAGTCAGATTAATTGGGCAAAACGTGAAGAGTTTCATTTGGATTCAGCCTGCAGTAGTTGAATGGGAGAACGTTAAATTTAAAGATGGGAGAGGGAGAGAAGTCCATGGTCTGAGTGAGGGAAGAGTAAGTTGTTTCATTCCAGGATATAGTAGGATCAGTGTGGCTACAAACATTTTTTTTCTTAGAAACAGGAGTCCATGATCCAACTATTCAGAAAAGCAGAACCTGGCCAGGAGTCCATGGGCTTGAGTGCATAATGAAGCTGCTCTACTTCTTTTCTGTTCAGTTCCTGATCTGCGAATGTGTGCAAAAATTTTATTACAAATATAAATAAAAGATTTCTGAGTTTCAAAAGTGAATCAGCCCATTGTTTTATGTTTTTAAACCAGCGAAGTAGAATAGTGCTCTATCAATATATTACAAAATTAGTGTCAGTATGTGTTTCTGAATCAAATGAGTGAATGCTGACCACACAGACTTAATAATTTTAGCTAGCATCTGTACAATGAAATGTGAAACCTAATTTTTGCTTTATTTAATGTTGTAGGTGCCACATTTATGATTAAATTTTTGCTAGGAATAAAATATATGGCAATAATTTCTAAGAAACATATAATTTGTTCATAATAGTATTTATTATGAGTTCAGTTTCTTCATTAACATAATCATATACTTAATCTTTATTAATCAATTAATACAGGTATATTCACATAAAATAACTTTCAGAACTGTTTAAGGAAGGCAATCTGCTTAATTTAAGGGTATATTTGTTAACAGGGTATTAATTCTTAAATTAATATTCACAATATTTTATAAGTTTAAAATGTAGTTAAAATTAATGAAACAGCTATGTAACCAATGTTATGTATATTTTACTTATTGAAAACAATTTTTACCTAAAATTATCTATTCCCTTGGACTTCCTGCAGAAGACAGGGTTTGCAGTTGGTGTCTGCTATAGAGTAAAGCGAGGAAATAAAATATGAAAATGACTGAGAATGTTTCCATTGATCAAAAGCAAAGTAAAACATAAGTATGAAAAACCTTGTTTTTAAAGCATGACTTCATATCATAAATTACAATTATCAAAATAGAGAAAGGCTCGGAGTACTGTGGTTTTCGCCTCAATAGAATATCTTCGGAGACTTCTACATTAGTTTGTTTCTGAAGCTGCATTTCTAATAATGGAGCTGTCATTTTGTTCATTCTTTTCCTTTCAGAACAAGGGTGGGGGGAGATTAAAATAATCTTCAAAGCAGACGCCATTACACTGAGTGGACCCTGGCATGCAAGCTGCTTTTCTAAAGCAGCACATTTCAGTTAGCAGTGCAGACGATAGTGAAATATCTACTCTAAGCAGAGACTATTTAGACAGAAATCCATCCAGCCTGTAAAAAGGACTGGACTCACGTACCTTTCTTCATGTCTAGCTCATGAAATAATCCAATATAACTGTCTTTTGTTTTAATTGCAGAGAGGAATGTGGATTTCCAGTCACTGTGTGTGTATGGGGTGGGGGGGTACACGTTTTACAGAGCTATTACATTAGAATGAAAGTAAAACAATACTAGAAAAAGCAGAAAAGGATAGCGATCATGTCTGTTTTGCTCCTTGGCATCAAATGAATATAGCCTTTTAGTAATCGTTCTTTCCTTTTGGACATCTCAGCAGAATATGGATTGGGGAATAGGAAAGGGCTTCCTTTCTCCCTTAGCGCAGATCCACGCCTGGGCAGACCCTGGTGGTAGAGACTCACATTACCCTGTCTGTGCTGTGCACGCACAGTGGATCAGTGGATGCCCAGACCCCCAGGGGCTGTCAGGATAAAAAGGAGGGAAAAATGTAATAACAGATGTTAAGGAACTATTTAAAAACACGTCCTCATGGCATGTTTGAGGCAATGCTACTTGTAAGTGCTACGAGTAGAAATATAAAGAAAATATTCCTTTATTTCAAGCGTGTTCTTTTTGTATTATACTGAAAGAGTTTTCATATTCTGTTGTTTCCTTTAAGATTATACCCAGATTGGAATTTCTGTTCCATAAATGGCCCTGATAAAAGTCACTCTTCCAAGTGTTTTACAGTATCATGGTCCTCAAACCTCACCAAGGAGAGCCCGGCTAATATGAGACACATGCTAATAACAGACCGATTTTCCATTTTTAATGTTTTATGTCAGTGCCAGATGACGTATCCAGCTAACCACTTTAAACCTTCCAGTAAAGGTTTGATAATAGATGTCATTGCTGAATGTCCTCATACTTGCTCCTTTGAAACAAATGATCACCTATTAGAGGATTGAGACAGAACACATTTACTTGAATGAAATGTTTAATAAAGTACATGAGGACTTGTTTTTATTGGTTGGTCTATGAATACTTTATGTGCTAATTTAGGTTTAGGAGTACTTACTCATCCTAGTGCTCTAGTCTGAAAACAGGCATGTACCTTATTATTATAAACTCCAGCCTTTAATGTTTAGAACACATTTATAAAACATACTTGTCCTCTTCTTAAAATTGAAACCATCTGTTAGAGATTTTCTGCTAAAATGTTATGGACGTGAAAGGCTAGTGATGAGGCGTTCTGCCATTTTGAATGGGAATTAAGCTGACAATGCATTCTGCACCAGTGAGGCCATGAAAACAAACAAACAAAAAAAGGCAGATGGTTCATTTAGCTTAGTAACTGTAATTTGTTGTTCATTAAAAGTAATTCCCACACAGGCATTCTTTATTGTAATACAGTATAAGGAAAATTTTACTCTGTAAACCTGGTCTAATATTTTTTTCTTTAGCATAATTTGCACTGACGTTTGATAGGCAGTTGATTAGAGCAGAATGATTTCTTTAGAATGAAAATTAATTATAATTTTTGCAGCTTTCATTATCCTGCTTTTGTTACTACCGTGGATAAACAGCAGGGGTTTGGCACTGAAGTGCTGAGTATCACTGGATCATTTGCAGTATATTCTCTCTTTAAAGGTGATTGGACCTTTTCATTGTAGTTTCTATGTCTTCGTGAAAGGAGGATTTCCAATAAAAAATTTTCAGAGTGCTTTGAAATATACTTGAATATATATTTACAGTGGTGAATATAGGATCATATCATTTAACATCATACTGTGTAGCCTTTCAAACATATTCAAGAACATAGATGCAGTTTAGTTTTCAGTGTTCTATGACATATAACATTTCCTGAATTGATACAAATTATTACATATGCACACAAATAGATTTTTTTAGCAGCAGGAATCTCTTTTTTCAGAGAAACACAATTGTTTGAAATATATTTTTAAAGCAAGGAACATGATATTCTACTGACGGGAGAAGATAAAACAGATTTATAGGGGAAACGAGTCTATTCCAGTGTTATGATCTGATTGATGTATATAATGTAATTTCAGAAAATATCTTCTAAAGTAAATATATATCTAACAAAATCTATAGAACCTAGGAAAAATTTGATTGTCTGCAAATATATACTATTTTACAGTGCCTTAATGTTGTTTTTGTGATACATAAGCACATTGATATTAATGTGAGTTTTACAAAAGAAGGTAAGAATCAGGGGGGACTTCTGAGGCAGTAGGTGAATTTCTGAGTTAGATTTATTTTGCTTTGAAAATTCATTGCACTAGACTTGTCTTCAGAAAGTGTTACAAGACTATCCAGGAAATAAGTCCTTGTTGTAAGGCATGTGTCAGTCATGGGGGAAAAGCTCCTATTCTCTGTTTTCATGGAAACAAAAAAACAAGCAGATTTCAGTAGTGCTACCAATAGTGTTTTAGGTGAAGTAAGATTTTGTGAACTATTTTACAGATCTTTTTGCCTTCACAACTTCTTAAATTCTGAATTCTGAATTTTCACAATTAACTATCCAGGAAATGATTTTAAGACTGTAAAGTAAGTCTTCTGTTTTATAACACAATTCCTGTTTCTGTGGAATATGAGCAAGACAGTGTTTATTGTAGTCAGAAAAATTGTTGGCATGAGTCTGCATAAGTGAAGAATCTCTGGATTGTCTCAAAGTGTAAGCTGCCCATTTGCAGACAAACAAGCTTTTAGTGTGCAATTTAGGTCAATGGATGGAGGGGAAAAGATGTGTTTAGGCGACAGATTTTAAATCACCATAATATAAATATGCTTCCCTTTTCATCCGGAATTTGCTTTCTTTCAAGGTAATTTAGTGCAGCAGACATGCACTTATGCCTGTCTTTGTAATTTTAGGGATTAGGATAGTGAGGATTAAATGGTGACCCTTAATCTTCAATATCAACTTTAAGAGCGAAATATAATATGCAAATGGAACAAATTCATTTTGTGTTTATATATTTTAATCTCTGTAATTTAGTCTTAAGAAGATGGAAACTCATCTTTGCCTTATTTATTTTGAATCCTAAAGCAAGATGCCATTAACATTTTTATCCTTCTGTCTTAGTGGATAAATGTTTATCCTTAGGGCTTAGAATATAATTTAAAAAAAAAAAAAAAGAAACCCTGACTTTAAAATAACAACATTTTTCTATCAAGGGAAGTACCATGTGTGTCTAATATAAAAGTGTAGACTGACGTGTTAAATGAATGAATGAATTGCTAAGTCAAGCCTTAAAAAAATGTAAAATAAACTTTTGTTTTGGATTTAGTTTTAGAAATCAGTTAATTGAAGTTTTATTAATAAAATTAGTGTATTTCTGATCAAATTTACTTTGTTCTTAATAAACTTGTCCTTTCTGGTTTGAATTTCAGAATATGGACAGGAATGTCTTCTAAAGAAAACATTTTTTAGGATGAAATATTAAACTGATATAAAAATCTGGTCCATATTCTCTTAGACAAATAAACATGAGAGCTGTATTAAGTAAGCAGATCAAGGAGAAATATAGTGTGAAAACTAGAAACATAGGATGTTTTTATGCCTCTCTTTCCTGGGAGAATAGAATTGGAACAGTCCCTTTAGTTTGGCTCCCTGGCTTCATCAGCCAGGTACCTGCCAGTCATTTGGACAAAGGTTTGCCAGATCTCTGGACATGAAGTTTGAATGTCTACCATTTAGAATTGATTTTGGAACAGTTTTTGATGAACCAATGCTTGCTTACACTGCCAAAAATGTGTGTAATTTTGTGTTACAAGTTGTATGTCAAGTCTTTCCAAAAGGGAAGGCACAAGGACCTTGATGAATTGTAGGGGTATCCTGCCACTCTTCTTGGGCTTCCAGACCCAGCATCATGTCATCACAGATAAAAAGAACACAGAGTACCAGATGATATAGTACTGAACTTTTTTCTTTTTCTTTTTTTTTTTTGGTACTGGGGATCAAACTCTGATCCCTGTGCTTATGAGGCAGGCAGCAGAATCATTGAGCTAAATCCTGGCCTCCCCAGATGATATATGTGAAAATAGGAAACTAAAAACATGAACATTTGATCTAGACTTTTTCCTTTTCAATCTGATTACTTCCAGTAAATACAGTGCTCTCATGATCAGAATCAGCCTTATGATTAAGCACTTGTTGACTGAAAACCAAAAATGGACTTACTGATAGAGCTAGTCCTGATGATGATTTCTCTTTAGAATCACCAAGACTTATACTCTAAATGGTAAATCTGTATCTATGAGGTACATTTCCCTTAGTATTACAAGTAAATTCATTTTTTCTCAGTTTTGTCTTTCTTGTTTATAACTGAAACAGATTTTATTTTAAATCTTGTCTGTAGTAAAGCATGATAGAGCATTTTCAAACTTGTATATATCCGTCCTCATTGTCTTATCACTAAAAATGGCCTCAATATATTTCATTCTAATGGATTATTTTACTAATGACTAACAATTACAAATTTACATTAGCACCACTCTGATATTTAGAGTTGCTTACTGGGCAGCATGGTGACCTACTGAGGAAGGGCTTTGAAGCCGGAGAAGCCTGCATCTAACACTTGACCCTACGATTTTTTGGACAGGGAGCTAGTTACCGAACCTTGTAACCTTCAGTTTCTTCACTGCAATGTGGAACTTTTATAGCACCTTGATAATAAGGCTTTTGTGAGAACTAAATATGATAATGGATGTTATCTGCTTTCTATAGTGCCTGGAACAGAGTGAATGATTCAAAAGATAGTAATTATTTTTATGAATCTACCCATGATGCCATTATATTGAAATGAGCTACTTGCAAATGCACTTAGGAAAGGCTGTGTATGAAAAAATGATATATTCATCATTAATTTTCAAGAACTTTAAGGACATGTTAGCAGTGGTGTTAGCCAATTGGAAAAGGTATTGTGTTCCTTTCGTTTGAATTCCTGTTATATGAGATTAAATTCCAATATATACATGTGAAGTTGAGTTGGATAAACTCTACAGATACACATCCAAAAATCAAAATACAGATGCTTCTGGAAGGCACAAATGTGGCATGTCTTATTTGTTTATTTATTTAATAAACTGAGTATTAAACCCAGGTCTTTGCACTTAGTTACATCTTCACCCTTTGTTATTATTGTTGTAGTTACTGACACAGGGTCTCAGTAAATCCTTAAATTGCCCAGGTTGGCCCAGACTTGTGATCCTCCTGCTTCATTCTCCCAGAGTGCTGGGTTTATAAGCATGGCACACCTTTTTAAATGAAAAGATGAAATATTTCAGTTTTCTAGAATTTGACTGGTGATTTGGTTTCATGTATAGATCATGTTATGAGTTAATGAGCTAAGACATTGCAAATGGAATGAAGGTTTTGTAAAAATGGCAGTCAAGTTTAGTTTCAGTGGTGCATTTTGTCAGAAGTTTCAGTTTTCTTGTGTGTAGATAGACAAAAGCCATCTCCTTCAGTCATTCTCAAAACATCCAGACTTGTCTCTTATCCTTCGGTGCCTGTTATGATCCTGAAGTTTGCAATTGTGTTTTGTGATGATTCTCACACAGTTATGCTGATCTAACCAGGTCAGTGCAGGACAAATACTCAAATGCTTATTCACACAGGTCAAGATGCAAGGATGAGGTGAGCTGATTATGAAAGACCGCTGATGGCTAGTTGTCTAAGTAGGATGGGAGCGGTGGTGATAGTCTCCAATAGCTTTATAGCTCCGGAGAAATCCTTTCCAAATTTCAGTGCCTGCACCTATGCCACCAATCAGCTCAATTTCTAATAGGTCAAAGGAATCAGTGCAATAAATTTTTTTTACTTTCCCCTTACAACCAAATTTTTATAAAACCATGTAAAGCATACTATGTGGAAACTAAGATTTAGGAAATGGTCTTTTGTGTCTTTGAAAGATTAGATCAGCAGTGACTAAGATACGTGGTTTGCAAGATCACATCACTCTGTCATAGACAATAGGGTCTGGACCCTTGGACTCTCCTCAGGAACAGACTGTTCTGATACTTGATTGCAGTTTCTTTTTAAAAATAGTCCATATGCAATGTCGGAACTTAAGAAACTGTTGTCCTTTATTTCTGTCTCTTTCTGATAATATTTTTTCTTGTAAATATCAGGAAAGAAACTGTCCACTATGATAACCTTTATTGTAGGAAATTATGATATAATAGCCTCATGATTTCTCTGGAACATTACCTAGGAGTAAAACCAACCAAGCAACAAACAACAGCAGCAAAACCCACTTTAATATGCATGTGAGTGTGCTTACGCGCGTGTGTGTATATATACATATATATGTATATATATATAAGCATGCCTATGAGTCCACACTTATTAACTTAATGGTTATATATTGAAATGTGAAAATTTTGAGAACAGGCTGATAGACAAGGAATTCTTTCTCCTGGCATTATCAGGAAGAGTTACATAGAGATGGATTTTATTTTAATCAAGTCTTAAAATAACTACAGGTTTGATAAAAGCAAAAATAAGAGGTAACCAGGGAGGAAGAATGTAGGTTATAATGAGAGTCTGAGTAAATTCCATTTTGTTATAGGCATTCTTGCTCATCATGATTAAATTAATTGGGAGAAAAAATACAAATTAAAATTTAATGTTATTCTCACTCACAAATATTGTAAGCATATAGTGTTTCATACATTTATAGGTCTTTGAGAAGAGATTCAGCTTTAAAATAATTAAACATAACCTCCTTTCCTGTCAAAAAAATAGATTTACAATTTTCAATCTAAAATTGTTAATCAGTAGTATGGGTAATTGTATGTGTTTATTTTTTTCCTCATTAAATTTATGGGTACATTTTAGGTATACAGTGCAGTTACATTCATCATTGGGATCTTGTACCTCTACATGACAGGTCTTGGTTCTCATTTTTTCCCCTTGTCCCTGCCCTCCCTCACCCCTCCTCCCCTCCCCCTTTACAAACACTTTATTTCCATTTTTTCATTTCCTCATATTTTTTCTTTTCCCTTATTCCCTTTCCCCTACCCTTCCCACTTTACCCTTAGCCCCCTTCTTCCTATTTCACATTGTCCATTATATCATTAGGACCTTATGTACTATTATAGTTTATTCACACCGGAGAAACTGTATTTATAAGGTAAATAGAGGGACAAATCTTTGGAATAATTGAAAACTATTTGGGTTGCAATGAAAAAATAGATTAGACCTAAAAGTTAGTTAACATTGTGCCATTTTGATACGTGATGGCAGTGGGAGAAAATACTAAATGATAGAGAAAGAAAATGAACTTTATTGTGTATTTGTTTTGTAAGTCTCTTTAAGTGTTGTGTAAGCCTCTTATGGAAGAGATTCTACTTAGGTTTTGTCTTTGTCTTCCTTGGTGCTTAGAATATATTTGTTAATATTGGAGGAAATGTTAAAAAAGAAATGAAAGAAGAAGCAATGGAAGAGAAAAGGAAGAGAGGGAGGAAAAATGAAGAGAAACCAAGAAAGAAGAAGAGGAAAGGAAATAAGAGTATACGTTTGAAGAGATAAGTTTCAGGGAGATGAAATCTTTAATGTTTTACTGAAAAACATAAATTCAGCCTTGAAATAGAATCAGAATAGGAGGAGAGGAAGCATTTAAAAGAATTTTCTGAAATTGAGTTTACAAGCTTGAAAACTAGTTATGGAGTGATCTTCACAAAGAAATTTACAAGTGATTGAATTGTATTCTAAGTACATGATGTTTGAGAGGATGATGACATCAGAAAGTTGTAACAAAAGAGGAAAATCTGCTTGCAAAAAGGAGTCAATGATACAATTTTAGCACATTTTTATTTGAGGCTCCTTCCTTCCTTCCTTCCTTCCTTCCTTCCTTCCTTCCTTCCTTCCTTCCCTCCCTGCCTCCCCTCCCCTTTCTTTCCATAGTGTGGATTGAAGCCACTGAGTTACATCACCAGCTCTTTATTTTTTTGTTTTTAATTTCTAAGACAGAGTCTCACTAAGTTGTCCTAGCTAATCTCAAATGGGTGATCTTCTTTCCTCCAGCTTCCTGTAGCTGGAAATGGGCGTGTGCCACCATGCCTGGCTAAAGGTCTTATGGGACACCTCACAGTGGTGGTGAACCTCTGACACACATGTCACAGCAGGCTGTTTAGTATTATTGAAAAGCTTTGAAAGATTTGCTGTCACCAAAGGGGAAGAAGTACAACAACAGAAATAATGTTGCTGATATAGATTTGAAAAATCCCATCCATTTACCTGATGAATAGATCAATTAGGATATATGAGACTTCCAAGAGAAGACAGTGAAACTAAGAATGCATAGAAGAACCTCTATACATGAAAGCTGAGGAAAAAGAGAAGCCAGTAATTAACATTGTCTGAAAGAGTAAAAAAGAAAGTTACTCAGTTAAGAGCAGAGGATCAGAGAAACTAAGGAAACTTGCTAGGAAGAGATGAAGTGGTACAGCAATCCTGCAAGGCAGAACCCTAAAAGATGTTCTACCAGTGCCATTTCGTAGCATCAAAGTAATCTGGAAAGGCTTTGTGTATAAATAGAAATAGAGATGCCTTAAAAATCATCAGAAAGTTTTTCTTTCCCATGTCTTATATCACCCATTCTACAAACAATTCAGAATATACTTATTTTAAGGAAAAGAGTGGTCGAAACCTTTTTATATTTCTGTTTCAGCAATGATCATGGCTGCAGCTTTCGCAATTCTAAAGACGGTAGCAGGGCAGTTTCTGGAGTTCTAGCCAGTCTATTTTGGTCATATTTTTTCAGCCTTCATTCAATGGCATGTTGAAGTTATTGATAGAATCTCAGAAATAGTGTTCTCCTCACTTGCATTGTCATGTGGGACTGGTTGCTGATTGGTTTGGAAATGAAGTGCTTCCACCTAAATAGGTTCAGCAAATTTGCCCCTAGGGGCACAAATAAGGATACATAAGAGGAATAAGGAGAAAATGAAGGTATTATATGTGAAGAGCCAGTCAGAAAAAGGATGAGCATTTGATGGTGTTGATGGGGTCATTGGGTGGTGTCAGAGAGCTGCACCGAATTTTTATCTTGGCACCCTTGGAATTATGCTTTGACCTCCTTCTCTGGTTTGGGCAAATATATTACACTTGTATTTTTTCCTGCTTTAGACTATTGATTTAACAATTTGAGTCTGGCAATTTGGGCAGCAAAATTGATTTTGCTTCGTTTATTAACAACCATACAACCGGACGTTTCCCTGTCATCTAGAAGGAACTGTCCTTTAGGCTTAATTACTAAGTCCTTCCAAGGCCTTCTCTTCACTGACTATTCAAAGGAAATGAATTCTTCGGAGGCTGGAGTTTAGACATGGCACTCAGTACTACTCTCAAATATTATGATATTTGTTCATTTAACAACCCATTCAATCAGAATGACACTAGTGCACGTGTAAAAAGATGGGGGAATGAGAGGAACAATTTCAGACTTTGTTTTACTGTGAGAATGCCTTCTGCAAATGCATGTTAATCACAGAATCAAAATAAACACACTTAATTGAACAGTATTTGGATCAATAAAATCATTGACTGAGTACCACTGGTGCTCACTTGAGGTAAACAAGTGATTTAATAGCCTCCACTTCCTTCAGGCCTCTTCGGTGAGGCCATCAATAGTGTACTCTTAAATAGGAACTGGCAGTGACCAAAAGGCCCTCATCAAGCAACCCAGCTTGACCTCCCAAGGTGTATTATTGCCTGATGTCTTACAAGCCACTTCTGCTTCCATTCTGTGTGTCCTATAATTCTTGTTCCATAATTTGATGTTCAGCTTGTGAGAAAACACACACACACGCACACGCATGCACACACACACACGCGCGCGCCATCGCACAGGCACACATCTTTTCTAAGGAGGATTATTTCTTTAAGGACTTGCACAGAATTCTTCTTTTATTTCGTTTTCTATATTCCAATATAAGCCATCTCATCTTTTACATTTACTGCTTATATTTATAGTGCAGCACATAGGAAAACGGAGAAATGAAGAGAAAGCTGTAAGTGTGTGATTATATTGTTTGCCACTAACATAGCTGTAGATTTCAGATGTTCAGATTGAATCGTGAAAACAGGGCTCTAATTTGTATCCTTTATGAAGGTCATCTCTGGAGTTCTGAATAGAGAATTTAGATTATTGTTACACGAATCTAGGCTGCACATCTGAATAGCACTCTAAAGACTGCGTGCCTAGCACATGTCATGTCTACTTCTGACTAATCAGATAGGTGTCACCCACGGAAGCTATTTTAAGGTAGGTATACTTTAGGACACATGGAGTTCAGTGATCAGCTGAATTAATTCATTGTTTTATGAAGAGAGTTTAAAAATTCCTAGCTATGTATACTGGCGAATGAATTTTTTGGGGCCAAATGAAATCTAATAGAGGAATTTAAATTATATACATTTTGACCATTTAGCTAGAACATTTTCCCAAGTAAAGATGAATGCGATTTTTTTTTTTCATAAAGGGAACCTCAGCCTAAAATTGTCATTGGAAACATGTCCTTGGCTACCAGTGGTTCACATTGTCCACAGAACAATATGCAAATGTTTCAAGAAACTGGTAAATCTAGAGATTTTTACTATGATAGTGTCTTCCAATGTCCAAGTCTATGATGTATCCATGTCACTGCGGAATACTAGATAGGCAGTTTACCCCGTGATTCACCCTAGTTAACTCCATTACTATTTATTAGAGCAAGGCACAGGTCTTTTTAAATAATGTGGCAGCTGAATGTAGCTCAAACCTTTCATTCTCTGAAGAGTATGCCTTTCCTGTGATGCTGCTGGTCATATCATTACCATTAAAATACAATGATGATGACAACAAAAGCAATTTATTCTATATTTTCTTCATTGGGCTGGGGATCTAGCTCAGCGGTTCGGTGGCCTGCCTTGCAAGTGCAAGGACCCGAGTTCAATCCCCGGTACAAAAAAAAATATATTTTTTTTTCTTCATTAATCTATTTTTTCTTCATTAATCTATTTGCCATTAGCAAAGTATCAGCTGAAAGTGGCCATCCGTAACGATGCATGTGCCAGTTGCCAATTAATCTAGGATAGATGAGACTCTTGAAATGGCCTGTAGTGTCCTAAACAGTTTTTATAACGTAGCTGAAACTTGGGAATCTCGTTTCTGGACATAGCCTCCTCCCGATGCTCAAGCCAGTGCAGTAACCGTTGCTTTCTACACTCTGCCGCAGCCTTTCTGAGATGAACTTTAAGCACTGATACCCCTGTGCGAGCTGCTCTTCTGTCTTTTCCTAAGAGTTATCTGTTCACCCTCTAGAGTCCACTTTAAAACTTACCTCTGCTGGGGCGTGCAGTGTACCGATACCAATAGTCTCTGGACCCCGATGCTCAAGCCAGTGCAGTAACCGTTGCTTTCTACACTCTGCCGCAGCCTTTCTGAGATGAACTTTAAGCACTGATACCCCTGTGCGAGCTGCTCTTCTGTCTTTTCCTAAGAGTTATCTGTTCACCCTCTAGAGTCCACTTTAAAACTTACCTCTGCTGGGGCGTGCAGTGTACCGATACCAATAGTCTCTGGACACTGGTCGGGATGGGGATCTAGCTCAGCGGTTCGGTGGCCTGCCTTGCAAGTGCAAGGACCCGAGTTCAATCCGCGGTACAAAAAAAAATATATTTTTTTTTCTTCATTAATCTATTTTTTCTTCATTAATCTATTTTTTCTTCATTAATCTATTTGCCATTCGCAAAGTATCAGCTGAAAGTGGCCATCCGTAACGATGCATGTGCCAGTTGACAATTAATCTAGGATAGATGAGACTCTTGAAATGGCCTGTAGTGTCCTAAACAGTTTTTATAATGTAGCTGAAACTTGGGAATCTCGTTTCTGGAGATAGCCTCCTCCCGATGCTCAAGCCAGTGTAGTAACCGTCGCTTTCTACACTCTGCCGCAGCCTTTCTGAGATGAACTTTAAGCACTGATACCCCTGTGCAAGCTGCTCTTCTGTCTTTTCCTAAGAGTTATCTGTTCATCCTCTAAAGTCCACTTTAAAACTTACCTCTGCTGGGGCGTGCAGTGTACCGATACCAATAGTCTCTGGACACTGGTCGGGTTGTTTTGTGACACTCCTTCCTTTAAACACTTGACTTTCAGTCGGGTGTGGGGGGGTGTTGGTTGAAAGACTGTGTTATTCCTGTTTACGCATATTAAAGTCCATAATTTGAAAATGTAGATAAAATAAAATCATAGTTGTGCAGGAATTTTAATTTTATTTTCTTGGATGATGGGTTTAAAAAGATAAGCTTATACTAAATAGTGCCATTTTAATGCCACTATAATTTAGTGGCACAGGGTAGGCCTCCACTTCCTTTATGTTTTAAGACCCTGAAATAAAAGGACCAAAAAGTCAATAATTGCCTCAGTCTTCCTATATAAATTTTTCTCATAGAAATACAACTTCATCTTACCTGTTTTTTCTAAATGATTGTGATTTCATGTGTATTTTTGAGCCTGCAGATTCAGTGTTAGAGACAATTAGCACATTTGATAGATCAGTTGTCCTGAATGCTATGTGTGAAAAAACTTGCAATTATGATGAAAAGCACAGTATATGAACAGACAACATTTTCTTCGTTAAAATACTGTGATTATGGAATCTTTGAGATATTGTTATAAAATAATATTATAAAATAACATGTGCCTGGTATGAGGATGAAAGCCAGTGGTTTCCCTTGTGCGTTGGAATCTTCGACAACAGGCCAACTTTGCCATTGCTAGTGTGCAGCATTATGCTAATTTCTTTAATTTCAACAGTGGTTTTTGGTAACGAATCTTTGCAGGGTGTCAGTTCTCAGAGATTTTTCACCTGGCTACAATCCAAGTAGTGTTGTTTGATGTATAATTTTTTTTTAAAGTACATTTTCCTTTTACTCTTATGGTAGAAATTCTATGCAGATTAGCTGGGTGTGGTGGCACATGCCTGTAATCCCAGCACTCAGGAGGCTGAAGCAGGAGGATCACTGTGAGTTCGAGACCAGCCTGGGCTAAATAGTGAGCTCCAGGTCAGTCTCAACTACATAGTGAGACCCTGTCTCAACACCCCCACAAAAAATTAATTAATTAATTAATTAAAAGAAATTATATACCGAGAATTATACCAGAGATTCCATCTCTGGTCATATTCTACTTTGGATAAAATATTCATGGTGTTTTACTTTCCAAACTAGGTAAAATAAACACTAATTTATAAAAATTTTTTCTTAGAAGTCTAGAAATAACATTTGGTAGCCAAACACTAGAAAAATAAATTATCTTTACAAGATAACACAAAGTTTGAGAACAAAACTAAGGTTAAAACGTATGGAAAACCAAAGTAGAATCTGGCTTGGAAGAGGGGCCATTGCTTCCTCTCTCCTTGTCTCAATCGCTTCAGCACAACTGACGTTTCCTCTGCTTGCACGCCAACTTATGAAGTGGCCTCAAACTCGGCCTATGGATTCTTTCAGTTAACTAAGACTGTGCCAGGTTAATGTGCCATTTCTGTTTTACCTAATCGTGACACATTAAGGAACACAACTTTCCCTTTTTTATATTTTCGTCATTGCAAAGTTTCTTTTTTTAATAGCTTACATGTGTTAAATTCTGCATTTGTAGACTTTTCTTTTCAAATCATTACATTAAAAAAATGATTACTAGGGCCGGGGATCTAGATCAGGGGTTCCGCCTACTGCCTTGCAAGCACAAGGACCTGAGTTCGATCCCTGGTACCAAAAAAAAAAAAAAAAAAAAGATTACTAGATTTATGGTAACTTGTGAAACCAAGACTAACAAGTTTTTAGCATCTGGTAAATTCGAGTTTTTAGTTTTCAAGAGATGTTTGCTCCTCTACAACTGAATGAGCCTTCCATCTGGCATTTTTGTTTCCATCCAACCAACAGCAACTTTGAGATTTCTTACTTGTCACCTTGTCTTAATTCTTAATTCTTTATTGTTTCTTTTTTATTTTCATTTTTGTTACCTCAAACTTGGACCATTTTTAAAGTTTTCAAATCATCCTTTTGGTTTATTGTACCTTTTCTCCTCCTACCTCCTTTACATAGTGCTATTATAGTGAAAATTTCAATCTACTTTTTTATTAACATAAGCATTTTTTTCTTAGAAATCCCAGTGGTTTCCTATTTCAACTTATATTAAAGTTAAATGAATTTATGTAAGGTGGGGTTATCATTAATTATTTCTTAATAAGATGAGACTTCACAACTGTATCATGATTTAAAGGTGACAGTTTGCTCTCTTCTTTTATGATCTGGGTGGGACAAAATCTTAAGAAAATAAACTGAAAATAGTTTTAAAGGAAAACTTTGTCTGGAATGAAGTGATAAATTCAGACGATCTAGGTTCTTTCTAAAACTGATACTGTATCTAGCAATTAAATCGACCACTGTTACAGGAATATTTAGTTTACATTTTCTGTTATCTGTGTGTGACAAAGGTATTTTCTGTTACTTGTGACTTTCTTCAATTTGATAAAATTTTTTATAAAATGCCAATCTGTGGTCTCCTGATCCAGTTGTTTTACAATATGTTGACCTTTTTCATATGACTCATCTCACCTAGTTAACTCTCAATTTCTAGATGAGAAACATCATTCTGTGTCAGATGAAGTGATTTGTCCAGGATTAAAAGTTCTTAAATTACCTCAGATGAGTGAAATCTATCTATCCAAACCAACTTAGGTGGGTCATTGACTTTACAAGTTACTCAAGACTTTAGATAGCACTCCGTGTCCATAACCTTAAGAGTTCTTAACATGCTACCTATTATAAGAAAGGGAATGGGAAGTCATAATTCTATTTGAACTAGATAGAATTTCCTAGTCCAGCCATTCATTTTTGTAGCCTAAAGTTCTAGAGCTTAAGGGAGAGAGAAGCTGATTTAGAATTTTTATAATGCCCCCCTCTTTGTATTTCTCTTTCTCCTGGTCTTTCACTGTCTCTCTCTCTCCATAAGCATATATATACACATTGTGTTATAAGGTTATTTTCTACTTTTACCTCATGCATGTGGCTTATCTTACTATAGGTGTTTTGAGGATAGAAAAGGATTTATTGAACTGAGTTAATTGCTAATTCAGTAGAAATAAAATAATGCAAGATTTCTGTAGTGGCTTTAAATGTTTTGATAGACTGTTTAATTATATTGCAAAGGGTTGATTGTGCTATGAAACTATATATTCTTCCTCTAGAGAGTCAGTAGCAAATGCATTCTATTTCTAAACTATGCTATATATCTGGAAGCTTGATAACAGCAGTTCATACTTTCTTACCAAACTGATAATGTATCACTAATTCTGATTTTTAAAAAATAATCTTCTAAATCCCTAGGTTTTGTCCTAGATTTAAAATTCTATGAGAACCAGACCACACATTCTTCTGTACTTAGGCTGTGTTGTTTTCAGAGATGCTAACCTGTTAGTAATTAAACAAGATTGGGGTCTTGGATGCCTATAGTTATCAGAATGCTTTCCCTGAGGATGACTCAAATCCAAAAAGAATTTCAACATTTATGTCTAGGAGAGATGTTCTGAGACCACACTGAGTTTGTATGAAAACTTACATTTTCTGTGTGAATATCTGATGATGCTGTTGGGTAATGACTGAAATGAGAAATTTTAGGCCAAAGGTACACAGTCGGGACTTAGTGTTGAGATGCTAGATTCTGTCCTCTTCAATTAAATGAAGTAAGAGGTAAATACACATGAGCACATTTACAGTAAAAGTGGTTAGATTGTATCCTCATATTAATCATCCAAAGACACAGAATATATATTTTTCCAAAGTAAAGGTGAGAAGGATGAAAGAAATTGAACTGCTAGTCAGCATCACTCTTTTCCTTTTGCTTCCAGACTACATCTTTGTAGCATTTTCTGTTTTGTTATTTGCTACTTTACTCTTCCATTCTACTGTAAATTCTGGGAAATATTTTCATCTTATTTTCCTCATTATTCTAAGTTCTCAGTAGTTCATTATGGAAGGTAGAAATGAACGAGTGAAAAGATTAGTAGCAAAACTGAAAGTCAAATGCAGATATAAATCTAAATGTAATTTTTTCCCTTTTACTATGAGAACTTATTTAAATATTCCTTAGCTTTATTTTGAAAGTAAATGATAAAACTAACAAATGGTGCTCAATGTTTTAAGAGGATGAATTTTATTACCTTTTGAAATAATTTTTGTCATATTTTAAGATAATATTGTCTTTGTTACTTTTCTTGTTGCTGAGAAAAATTCCCAAAGTTAAAGGGGGACAGGTTTATTTAGCTTATGGTTTCTAGAGGTTTCAGTCAATAATCAGCTGGCTCTTAGGCAGGTTGGCATGGCAGAGGACCCATGGCACACTGAAGGTAGCAAAGGAACAACTAGGGACCAAAAAGAACAAGTAGCTTCTTTCTGACCCTTTTCGTCACACTATTTAGGGCTGGCAGCACTCACACCCTTAATCCCACTGCCCTTGAGCCTAGCCTTGCACCATGAATCAATTCAAGTGTCACACACTTTAGATCCAGCCACCCCTGAAAAAGCCCCAGGTCATTCCCATGAGGCTTTGGAGTGACATCTAAACACAAGCCATAACAAATTTGTAGAAACTGATAAGGGCAGAACTATTGTAAGGAAGAGGTAAGCAGCTTATATTGATTAGTAGGAAAATGTGCCTGTCCCCCCATTCCACTCAAGTTAAGTTTTTCAATAGGAAGCTTAAATGTAGAGTTTCTTGCTTTGTCTGTGAAATATCTCTCGGGGGTCCTTGGAATTCACAGAAAATTGGTTCCTTTGACTTGCATGGGTGTGTGTCTTGCTCACCTCTATTCACTACCCAGTTCAGTCCTTCTTGTCCATTCCTTATTGCTGATAATATGTATAGGAGCAACCAATGTTTCAGTTAATGTTTACCAAACCAAAACAACATCAACAAAACCCAAAACATAATTTGCTTATATTGCCATGAAAATAAGAGAAGATTTCAGTATGAGTTTAATCTTACTTGGGAATATTTTAGATTTAAATCCAGGAAAGAATAGAATAAGTTCACGTTTTCTCTTGAGTTTACACTCTAGGCATCAATAATTGATGGTAAAGCCATGCAGAATCCTTGACAGTGTTTTTGGCAATAATCATGGGTTCATCAGAAGGAACAGACAAAGTAAAATTTATTTGCCATCCTTATGTCTCTGGTATAAAGTGATCCACAACAATTCTACTTGCTTTCTTATCTCATTTTTAACAGAATTTCTGGAACTAATTGTGAGGGAAACACAGGAAAGAAAGGAGATAAGCAAATCATTTGCCCTCTTCTGTTAGACACTTTGTGTCTAAGATGCTCTTCATAACTGGATTCCCAAAGTGGGTATGCCACAGATGAGTATGCAGCATGCAGGACTCACTCTTGCTTAGAACAACTCCTTATTGCTGTGAGCAGCTACTTCATAGGGAAATGATTCAAAACCTTCCCTGCACTCTTCTTGTGGACCCTGGAATCCAGTCTGAGTCTGAAAATTCCGTGAAATCTAGAACTTGAACAATGGTATTTATGATGATCAATTACCTTCACGGAGACAAGAGAAAGGAAAAATGGTTATTTTATAAATATTTTACCATATTTAGTATGGCTGTAAATAATGGTTTTTAAATATTTAGCAGTGACTTACAGGAATATAAAAAAGCCACATGCAGTATTACATAACTACATTTGTCTATGTGTAGTCTTTTGCTATTTGAGAATAAGCAGCTTCAGAGAAGATTTTCAGTAACTAGAATTTACCTAACTACAGCTAATTATAGCTGCAAATTTTAGTTAATGCAATCTCTCTCTCTCTCTGACTCTCTCTCTCTCTCTCTCTCTCTCTCTCTATATATATATATATATATATATATACACAATTTCTTCATGTTCTTAATAGACATGGCTGAACTATTACCATTTCTCAACCTATCATTGTAACAACCATTTGAGAGTTTTCTGGATTTGTTTTTGTTTTCATGTTGTTTTGTGTAATGTGTACAAAAATACATGTAAATTCACATTTACACATACATGCACATTTTTATGGAGATAGGGCTGCAAATAGGATTTGTGGTTTCCACTGGGTTGTTGGTATTTCCTTCTGTATTGATTTATAGGCCACCTATGCATCACTAAACACATCCACAACACAGCATCACTATTCTCCTGGCCCTGTCTAGAATTAAGTTGGAACAACAGTCCAGCTTTTTTCTATCATTTATCTTGCACATTCAGAAAGGTGCCATTGCTACTTACAGTCTGCAATTATGCCCTCTACTTATTCATAGGAATCACACTAAGCACAACCTTGTGAAATCTCCTAGTCCATTTGCTTCAGTAGTATTATACGGTATGTATCCCAAAGAAAACTCTGTGTACTCTGCTTTTATTATGAATATATTTAAAATATTTATATCCCACCAGTAATACTTATCGCAAAAATAAAAACAGGAAAAAACAGAAAGTAAGAAAAACAGTATTAATTTCAAAATATGCTTCTTTTTCTCTTTCTTTGCAATTCATTTTATCTCTCTACCTCTTTTTTGAGTCCCTGTCTTCTCTTTTTCATGCTTCATCTTGTCTTTCTGTCTCCTGTCTCTCTTTCTGTCCCTAGGTTTTTTCTATTCTTTGTTGTTGTCACTCTGCTTTTGTCCTAGGACATTTTTTTGTATTTAAAAAAGAAAAAAAAATCTTTGATAAGTTGACTCTTAAGACTTGGAAATACTGACATAGTTTTGATTCTTGGCTCTGATCCTTGTGTCTCAGAAAAAGTAATCTGTCCAACTTTAATTTTGCAAACTGTGATTTTATGATCGTTATAAGAATGAACACAGGTAAAATGTATATAGTATTATACAGTATATTTAAGAAACATGGGAAGTCAGTTTGGGGAAAATACTTATTTGCTACATATTTGACAAATCTTCTTATTTCCTTTCAAGATATTTTCAGTTGACACACAGTAATCATACATATCTGTAGAATGCCATATGATATTCCATGAAAGCATACATTATATGATATCCAAATCAGAGTAAGCATATTGATATCCTCAGATGTGTATCATTTCTTCACTTTTGTATATTCAAAATGTTGTTTCGCTTTTTAATTTTTTGGTACTGGAGATCTAACTCAGGATTTTGCACTTGCAAGGCAGGTGGCGACACCACTACGCTAAATCCCTGACCCTTGCTAGCATTTTTAAAATATATCATCTATGTCATTAACTATGATTACCTTACTGTGCAATAGAACACTCCCAGTTATCTTCTGGTGTTCAAGTTCTAGAAAGAGAACGGCTTGTTTATGTGGCATATATTTTTAAACACATATTGCCAAATTTCACTCTGGATAGGTTGGGGCTATTTACATTATACCATCGATATAATAGCCCACACTATGGTTTATTATTCTATTAAATATTTCCTAATTTCCTTTTGATGTAGGGATATTTAAATTGCCATGCATATAAATCATCCATCTTTCATGATTTCTAACTTTTTGCATCTAAGTGGTAGGAAATTTTTTAAATTGGGAAACTCACATTGCTTTCCTCTTATCAACTATTTACTTATTGTCTCATGTTGTGAACTAGAAATGAGAGAGAGGTCATTCTGTTCCTTCTATTGCTGAGATCATGCACTCTTTAGCCGGTGATACTACCTTCAACTTGCTTCCTGTGGCTTTAGTGCCATTCTTTGAATTGAGTTAAGTCACAGGAAGATGTGTCACAGTCAAATCCTTCCAAAAAAATCACCAAAGACAATTTTACTTCTTTGGTGAGCATTTATTTAGGGGCCATTTTCTCAGAGTTCATTGATGTCATTGCCTTTTCAAGGCCATCGTGTGAAAACTTTGTCATGTCACTTTCCTCGACCATTTTTAAGTTAGTTTAATGCGCAGTACAGCAGTCCAAGAGAAGGTAGTAGTCCCTTTTTCTAATAGCAACCATTTATCTCATATTATATATAATTTATTTACTATCTCTCCTTTGCCTCCCCCCTATAAATATTGAATAATTTCACTTCTTAAAATGTAAATCATCTTCAATTCTGCTAAACCTTTCTTACTACTGTACATACCTGACTTCAGGAAGAATAAATTGAGGGGCTGAACTGGGGTTGGTGTGACTGAATGGTTAGTAGTTCATATGTTCCAAAAACAACAGTGCAGTTTTGTTTATTGTTTTAATAAAATTTCTAACATTAGATGCCTTAAAATATACTTTTTCCTTTTAAAATCTTTTTTTCCTGCCCCACTGATACTCAAACCCAGAGGCTTATGTATTCCATGGAAACACTTCCCACTGAGCTGTACCTCCACCCCGTTTTTTTCTAATTTGAATTCACTGTAGTTTAACCTATACTATACCATCTATTATGACCTTTTTGAGTTGTCAAACTTTTAAACTCTGTCCTCATTGCTATCACCACTGCCCACCACTTTTTCTAATAGCAATCATTTATCTCATATTATATATAATTTATTTACTATCTCTCCTTTGCCTCCCCCCTATAAATATTGAATAATTTCACTTCTTAAAATGTAAATCATCTTCAATTCTGCTAAACCTTTCTTACTACTGTACATACCTGACTTCAGGAAGAATAAATTGAGGGGCTGAACTGGGGTTGGTGTGACTGAATGGTTAGTAGTTCATATGTTCCAAAAACAACAGTGCAGTTTTGTTTATTGTTTTAATAAAATTTCTAACATTAGATGCCTTAAAATATACTTTTTCCTTTTAAAATCTTTTTTTCCTGCCCCACTGATACTCAAACCCAGAGGCTTATGTATTCCATGGAAACACTTCCCACTGAGCTGTACCTCCACCCCGTTTTTTTCTAATTTGAATTCACTGTAGTTTAACCTATACTATACCATCTATTATGACCTTTTTGAGTTGTCAAACTTTTAAACTCTGTCCTCATTGCTATCACCACTGCCCACCTCAAGATTTGATTGCAGTGGTACTACAGTTCACAAATTAACTTGTTTTAAGATTTGGAAAGGAACCACATTTGCCTTTTTTTAGTGGAAAAGATTGCTGTGGCTGTGTTTGTCACCTGATTCAGAGTTTGCAAGCAAAAATAAAATTTTGCCAAAAGGTTCTGTTTGTGAACCAAATGGTTTGCAAAGAAAATCATTAATGAATCAAAGCATAAACTTAAGCATACACTGGGTATTTTAATCACCCCTTGAATGTTACTATGAATTTTTCTCTTTTTCTTTTCATTTCTAAGAAATTCAGAACAATTTACTGTTTAGCTATAGCAACTATTTAGTTCCTTACTATATGCGTATTTATGATATCTTCTCTTTTTCATTCCACAAATGTGTTTTCTTGTATCTTTTGTGAAAAGAAGCAGGATATAAATTGCTAAATTAAACAAAAAATGTTATTATGTCCATACTATACCCCCAAATTAATATCATATTTTCTTCTGCACTTACCTCATTGATTATAGCTTGGCTTACTTTTTCAATAATGGTGAAGGAATTTACCATGATATATCCATATTTAATCAATGCCCATCATGGCCAACCCTTAATTCAGGAACTTGAATAGCCGACAAGCAGGATTTTCCAGGCAGTAATTTATTCATCTTGAAAGTATTATTAAATGCCCTTCCACACCAGAGCCACTAGGCTGAGTAGCAATGATGCAACACAAACAATGACTTCTCTCTTGGGTTTCCCAGTCTACTGTAGGAGACAGGCAAGAAACAACTTCAGTATGATGTGGCAGGTGTCATGACAGGGCTATGGAGACTTGCAGTGGGCTGCTGGTTGTGGTCATGCTGCCAGAGAACAGTTAGGAAATTTACAGAAGTGAGACAGTGGAGGTAATTGGGGACTTTGATAGTTTCTTGAGTCTGGTAACACAGTCTTTTAGACTGAAGTCTTTAAAGTGGGCTTCACCATGAGAGACTTTACATGTCCAGATGGGGATTTATTTCCAGTACAATGAACAACCACTGGTGACTTATAGAAAGAGGTGGAGAAAGATGTTGTCAGATTTGAGGGCTCCTTTGCTTGCTCAAGAGCATAAAATGTTGATACCCAGACTGGTCTTACCCATCATCTCCCATACATACCACAAGCACTCTCCCTTGTTGCTGGATGAGAGAGGAATTACAGAGAGGGAAGTGTTTTGCTGTATCTCATGTAGATAACCAAGCAGAGCTTGGCTTAGAACACGGACCTCCTCATTCCTAAGAAAGGCATTGAGCCTGTATTTTCTGCTCAGAACAGGGTTCCAGGAGCACTGGTGAGAAGAGAGATTGAGGACAAGGCTCACGGATAAAACATTGATATGCATTTTATAAATGAAGGAGGGTAGCTGGAATAGAAAAGCTCCTTGTAAGGCAGTACTGAGCCAGCTGGTAATGGTGAAACAGTGACTATCCTACTGGTCATGAGAGAGGTCATTTCATTTTAGATCCTGACCTAAATGCTTTTTTTCATGAAGTTCTTTTATTGTATTCAAGGGATATAGTTGGTCTGTGAAACATCATTCATCCATTTAAAACAAATACATTGCACTCCTTTTACATGCCAGGGTCTGTCTTAAATACTGATGAGACCAAGGAAGGAATATATGAAACTCTGGTAGAAAAAACAGTCATGTAAATAACTAAACTAAAACTACAACATGATGATTGGAGAAAAAGGTCTGAAAAATGCTTTGTGGGAATATGGAGGGCAGTGAAGTTCAGTGAGGTTTGAGGGAGACTCACAGGAAGCCACACTGAGTCTTATTTAGTCTTAAAAGGTCCCTGAAAAAGTAACTGGGAATGAGGAAGATACTTCCAAAAAGAGAAATGAGCAAAATAGATTAATAACATAAAAATTTTAGAAACACAAATGAGATTTTTACTGTCAGAGGGCAAGTGTGTCCCTCTGATCCATGATTAGATTTCCAGGTGTCACTGTAAAGATTTTTATCATTTGAAGAACATCTGAATTTGTCACAGAGACTGGTGTGAGTTTTATGGTATTTTTACAGGTTTCTCCCATTAAATAGCTGGTTTTCCAAATTTTTAGCTGTTCAGCCTTAAATGGGAAGTACATTAGGAATACATTTTGAAGATAATGAAGTCAATTTTTCAGTGATATATGGCTGATGTATGACTTAAATATTTTCTATAAAATACAGTGATTTCAAAAACAGATTAAGGAAATATTATTTATATTTAGGTATTGGCATTTTGAAAAGGTAATGTTCAATTTTGGTGAGAAAATGTGAAACTCTGATCAAATCTCAAGCTATAGAAGTCATGCTGGCCCAGGGATTTGACTCTGTGGTGCCACCGCCTGCCTGGCAAGAACAAGGCCTTGAGTTCAATCCCCAGTACCAAAAAAAAAGTCATTATGCTTTTTTATATATTAGGTTTTGTGCTTCAATTTACTGCAGATGTTATTCTTCAGTAAGTTTTTAAGCTCAGTGACTATTATAGAAAACTGTTAAAAAAGGTAAGATAGGGCGGGGGATTTTTAGCTCAGCGGTTCGGTGGCCTGCCTTGCAAGCGCAAGGTAAGACAGCTTTAGCCCCTTTCGTCCTATTTCACATTGTCAATTATCTCATTAGGATCTTATGTACTATGTAGGGAAAGTGGGAGGGGTAGGGAAAAGGTAACAAGAGAAAAGAAAAAAATACGAGAAAATGAAAAAATGGAAATAAAGTGTTTGTAAATGGGGAGGGGAGGAGGGGGTGAAGGGAGGACAGGGACAAGGGGAAAAAATGAGAACCAAGACCTGTCATGTAAAGGTCCAAGATCCCAATGATGAATGTAACTGTACTGTATACCTAAAATGTACCAATAAACTCAATGAGGAAAAAAAAAGTAAGACAGGAATCTGTAAAGATGAAAAATTTTATTTCCCTACTTGCTATTCTACTTCATCTGTTCTGGGCCTCAATCTCTCCTCTTTTGGGTTTTTCATTTAGCTAGGTACTGTAGTTTATTTTGTGAAATTCCTCCCAGGTGGGATGGGCTGTATCTTGCTTTCACTTTCTTGGCACCAGTAGCCTAGTGGTCTACGTTGTCATGCTAGTGAGGTCTTGATGATGAGCCATTAAAGTGATCTGCCCCAGGCCAGGGAGTTTGTTGATTGCCAAACAAAAATTTAGTGCAATGAACTATCAAAAGTTTGAACTCTCTGTTATCCTAAGGTAGGGGACTAAAACCATCTGGAAAATCAGAAATGGTGATTGATCATCTGGATAGATTCTTGTTTGGAGACATGTTTGAATAGTTAAATGTATTATTACTTTTACACGTTTCAACCTTTAGTCATCTTGAGTTCTAATTTCATTAATTTTATTCTTTTCCAAGATTGAAAAAAAAAACTTGTTCAGCACATTGCAGCAAAATGATGCACATGCTTGCTTATTTTATGAGATGTTGCTCTAAGCTTATGTTGTTAAGCTACATTTACCTACATAAATTAGTTACATATATTTAGTTACATAAATATGGTCATTTGGTCCCTTTAAAATATTCTTTGATAATTCAAGCAATCACCCAGTCCACTAAAAAGAATGTAAAAATTGTATTTCTTAGGTTGTATTCTAAAATATAGATTGAAATCATCAGATAACAAAGATTTGCTTCCTTGTTTTGACTGTTTTTTTTTTTAATTGATTGGCTAGAGCTGGTTTTCCTCCTTAAAATTCTAAAGGTGCACCTAACACTCAGCACAAATAATACATTTACATACTTGGAGGTAAATACTGCAGCATCCACTTGGTGAAATGATATGGCATATGCATTGTGGCTTTTGAGAGAACACAAATCTATTTATTCATTTCTTTATTAATACTCCTTTGTGACTGAGAATCTATCATGAGGCACAGGATGAAACAGACAAACAAACACTTACTTGGCTTTATGGAACTTACAGTTTGAAGAAGGATACAAACACTCAAAATTACCTAAGTGTTTAAAACCATGACATGTGCTGTGAAAGAAATGTTCCTGGGACTGTGAAGCTGTGTAACAGAGAACTTTATTTCCCTAATAAGGACAACTAGGAAAGACTTTCTTGAATTAAAAAAGAGCAGGGAGAATTTAACATCAGTCTTTCTCTCAGTAAGTTTTAGCATGGGAAGTACTGACCCAGGGGTGTTTGGGAAATTTGTGGAGATACTGTTTATTTCAGCATTGTAGAGGAGGCAGCATTGTAGAGGAGGTAGATTAGGCCTCTTGATTTTCAAAATAAATGAGGTTCACAAACCAATGTCTTCATTTTGACTGCATTCCAGTCTGACAGTCAGAGCAATCTCATTGGTTCTGTAAACAGAAATTCAGAAGGAATCATGTTGCAGTAGATCACCAGGGAATATCTGCACTGGGTTGTCCTGTTTGGCTGTTTACTACTAGTATCATCGGGTTGCATACTCTAAAAATTGAAGGGTCATTTGAAAAAAAAATTTACAAATAAAATCAAGATTTTTAGAATGTTTTCTTGGAGTGGTTCTGTTTCTCTGGAGAGCAGCCAGTAGTTCAATAAAAACACATTAAGATGCTTTACAAGAGAATATTTTGTTTTAATAGATACCATCATGAATGAGTAAGACACCATCCCCACTAGTGCCACGAAGAAAGTGTGACTAATCTCTGGTCCAGAACACCCAGTTATATTCTTAGGATTTATACATATAGCCTCTTGGAGATTATTGGAATTATGAGGTCAGGAAAAAAGAAAAGCTTTTACTTAGAATAACTAATTATTTCTGTATTAGACATAAGAACTTCTAACAACAAAACAAATATTGAAGAAGGCATTTGAAAGTACTAGGAATAAAAGAAATAACAAAAGTCCAGAAAGCCAGATTCATAAAAAGAATTAACTTCTTCTTTCATTTTTATATTAACTTTTGATGAAAATTGAGCTAATACATACATAAGTTCTAAGTGTAAGGTGGTTGTTTTTTACTGTCTTTCAAATGTGAATAATAGTACAATGAGAATGTGTTAACAGAGATTTATCACATGAAATTGAGAAAGTCTAAAATGTATGCACAAACAAAATACCTGTATTTTCCCAAAGTATGAAACAGCAAATTTTTCCCCGCATGTTTATTGGTATATTTTAGGTATACATGGTAATCACATTCATCACTGGAACTTTATACCTGTACATGATGTATCTTTGTTCTTGTTTTTTCTCATTCCCCTTCCCTCCCTTTTACCCCTCTATACCTCCCTATTTACAAAAGCTTTATTTCTGTTTTTTTTCTTTTCTCATATTTTTTCTTTACTTTCCTGTCCCCCACGCCCCTACTCCTCCTTCCCTTTTTCCTCCTATTTCACACCATCTGTTATACATTTTGAGCAACCAAAAAATTTTAGTTACCAATTCTTAACACTTGCTGAGGTTCGGATACATAAAGACAGGGACAAATTACCATTACAACCCTTGAGTTCATTTTTTATCTTTTCCAAGTATGAGTATATTTTTTATCTTTTCCAAGAAATCTTTCCAAGATTTCCAAAATCTTCTTTCAAGATGCAAATCTGTAGTCATCTTTTACATTGTCTGAAACATATTTTGATTAGTGTTTTTGGCTCTTTCAAGTAGATGTACGTTTTTATTGTATATTAGTACTTTGCTGCAGTTCATGAGGATTAAAATCCCTTTGCGGAGTTGGTACATGTGCATAACACATCTTAATTCATTGTTCATCCCCTTTCCCTCCTTCCCCCGCCTCTTTTTCTCGATCCCCTTCCCCTGTGAGAAAGATCTAACTTTCTACCTCCCATCATCGGTCTTTTATTTTGCTCTTTATTTATATTTTGCTTGTCTCATAAAAGAAAAACCATTTAAGCTTGTGTGTCTCATTTATTTCACTTAACTGATATTATATCCTCAAGGTGCACTTTTAAGTCTCCTACTTCTCCAAGGGAATTAAAAGAATTGCCACTGTAAAGTGAAGACTAGCTACTGTCCATTTGGGAGAAGACATTTGAAAGGCAAAGTGCTACGATCTTTGCTCTGGAAATACCATCACCCGAAGATCTGTCCTTCATTCTTTTCTGCTTTAAGGTTCTTGATCTAAGGATTTCTCAGTACTCCTTTCTGGATCTCTTTGTTGTTCTTCTCTTGATTTTTGTGTCATGGGACACCCAGGAATGGAGGATGAGAAATAATTCTTTTATTTCTCTTCTTCCTGTGCCGCTTTCCTCATCAGGGCCCAACTCTAAACTATGTTTTGGGTTTCTGGAAACTAAGACTATAGCAATAAGATCATAGATGAGACAGACAGTGTAGTTAGAATTATTAACAGTTGAATAAAAAGATAAAGAAAGTGATTGAATTTTACATAAGGTAATGGTTGTAAATAGGCATATTTTAGGGAAAGCATAAATATTGTAGATGGCTGGTAATAGATGAATTTTCTATATTTCTAAGAAATATTAACTTACAAAGGTTGAGCAATTTAAACCATATGTCCAATTACAGTTGTTATTAATAATTATACATGTTGTAAACTTTCTGATTTTTTCTTTTATTGTGTTTATTGGTACATTTTAGGTATACAGTACATTTACATTCATTATTAGGATCTTGTACCTTTATATGGTAGGTCTTGGTTCTCAGTTTTTTCCCCTTGTCCGTGCCCTCCCTTCACCCCCCCATTAATTTTCTGTTTTAGAAGTGACTATAAGGGTAAGCCACCATTTAAAGATACATAATTGGATCATATTAATTTTTATGTGTTTGAAATAGGGCAGCTAAACATTATATTCATATGTTCATTACCTTTATCATTTATTTCTCTTGTTATGTGGTTTGGAGTAACATTAACAAGGTGGAGGAAACAATGTTTGGAGCATTCAGAACACAACAGGGAATTTCTTAACATCAGTCAGATCCTATATATAAATAGTATAAACTCATATATTTTATAAAAGATTTTAGAGAAATTTTAAAGGGATAAAATGTTCAAAACTTTAAACAGTTTGTTAAGGGAAGTTGTCAATGGAATCAAACAAATTTTAAAGATAACTAAGGAGCATTTATATTTTTCTAGAGGTTGAGAGATTGTGTGTGTGTGTGTGTGTGTGTGTGTGTGTGTGTGTTTGTGTGTGTGCTAGTCGGTTCTCTAGTTCCTCAGACCTGCTGGGTTTACAATTAATGCTCATTTTCATCTTGAAATTATCTCCTTTATGCATGGATAATTAAGCATTGGTTCATGCTTATGAAGGAAAATGATAAAAACTTTATCCTTGTGCGTTTTTAAAGACAACAGTCTTGGCAAATCTAAGCCACTCAATGATCTATTCAGAGGTTTGGGTGTAAAAGATGTATCACTCGAGGTTTATTTTACTCCCATTTACATTCAAGTGTGGAGAGAGGGATTGTTCCACGAGGGTCAATACTCTCAATGTCCATTCTGACCACTCAAACTGGTTTTCTCAAAGGCTGGATTTCTGGACGTTTGCCCCTATTTCTGATCAACTTTTAGTTTGATTTTGCCATTCTTTTTTAAATCTAATATTAATATTATGTAACATTTGGGGGTTATATTATTAAAGGAAAAGTCTTTCCTTTCAGTCTGTGAGGTAAGCCGTGCTTGTCTATTGTTCCAGCTTTCTGGGTTTCTTCACAATGGGTTCCAGACCTAGGTTAATTAACAACTCTGTTAACACCTCCTTGAGCACACTTAGTTCAAATATAGCCTGCTGAGACATTATTTCTTAAAAGGTGAAGACTAATGACCCAACTTTCAGACACTAACTTTCAGAGGCCAGTTTTCAATCTTGTAAAAAATTTAAGTCAAGGAAGCTCAACATAGAAAGTCATGAGCTATCATAAAATACTATTGCGGATATAGTTTGTTGAAATTGCCTGGGCACTTGGTAACCTAAAATACAAGTTAATAGTAATTCCACCTCATTTACTTCTGTTAAGGTATTTGAAAGTTATGCTTAGTAGACCATAAAAATTATACCTTAAGACACTACTTAAATACAATAATAAAGCCTTTTGCAAAGTTCTACCAGAAAGTCAATTAAAAATTATTATGTTAACCAAACCTCACATATTTTTCTGTATGAAAACTTTGGATTATATAAAATTGTAGATGAGCCAAAGTTCTTAAAATTAATTAATTATAGAGGCTATAGTTTAGTTGATGACTTTTTTGGTAATTTGGATGGTAAATATTTAAATATACTTTTACTCATATTAATTAATATGCCATATGAGTAGGTTACTATATCTTAAATGAAATACATTTATCTTCTCCAATAAACAATCTTGGATTATAATCCCAGGGGAAATCACCTCTAGAAGGCCTGAGACCAAAATTGGGCAGTAATTTAAAATATAATATGATGTCAGTGTTCTATATTATAATTTAATATTGAGAAATTAGACTGTCACAAAAAGAGAAACAGAACAGATTATTTTATAACTATTTCCAAGTGGACTACTATTAGGTAGTTAGTATAACTATTAATAAAAAGATGAGTAAACTGAGACAGTGGTTACAAATATCACTCAAGAGCCCAGTGCTATTCGTTAAGGAAGCAGCATCTAAGCCTTCGTCCGTCCCACTACAAAAATCTACGCTTTCATCTATTTCACAGTAGATATGTGGAATGATCATACAGCAAAAGTGAAACAAAGGCAGGAAACTATTCCTGGCATATCTAATATCCTCCAGTAATAGAAGGAGTTCCGAGAACATGAGGAGTGTTAAAAGTATTATATATAAATAGGAAGTAAGTTTGGAGGCGATTTTAATCACGTAATGCAGTACCACTAAATTTCCTAGAAATCTTGAACAAGTGTTAAAGAGAAGAGGTTGAAAATTGATCATTTAGCCCAACAGATGTCAAAAGTTTTGTTCAGGTAATTGGGCTTTTTGTTAAGAAATAGCCTTTAATGTCTTAATGCTTGGTTCTAGCAAATATCATAGCATTTCTTTTCTCTAGTTTTAATATGATTTGCCAGTGGGTGGCTACTGAGAACTTAATCAAGTCAACACATTTATGTGGGCATCATCTGAATTAACAATTATTCAAAAGTTGCTTCAGCCTGAACATTTAAAGTAATCTCTTTCATGACACACAGACATGGCTTTGATTATTATCTCACATGTAATTTATTTATTTTTTTAATGTATTTAATTTTTTCCTATTTGAGTTTATTGGTACATTTTAGGTATACAGTACAGTTACATTCATCATTGGGATCTTGTACCTTTACATGACAGATCTTGGTTCTCATTTTTTCCCCTCGTCCCTGATCTCACATGTAATTTAAATAATGAGTTGTTTTTAGAAAATATCTAGTTATTGTGTAAAAAGTAAAAATACTACTATGTTCATGGCCATGGGATGTGGATAGTACTGAATGTCTATATTATTGGTTATCAATAATGAACATTTCATGGGATTTGTAGACGTTACAAGCATTTATAGATTTAATATAACAATGAATTTATTAATTATTTTCCTCTTTCCATTTCTATATGGAATAGAAACTAGCTAGTAAAATAATCCAGAAATTAGTATTTTGAAAACATAATTATTTAGTGATTAAAGTGTTCATAATAATTCTTTAAAAGTATTTTCAGATGCAAAAGGTGAAAGCAGTTTTTACTACTTTTCAATTACTATTGAAAAGAATAATTTATTATCTCAGTAAAATTAAACTATTCTTGAGAGAAAGAGAGAGAGTCTACAACATGCTTTTTGTCCTACAAAGGTTTTGAAAAATGTCAACTGTTTAACTAATATAGTTTTATTTCCCCTAATTCTTATATATTCCCAATTAAACCCCAGCAAAAACAAGCTGCTAAGAGTCATCATTTGTATCTCTACAGGTGCAAATTGCCAATTTTGAATGTGATCCTAATATATACCTAAATAGTACAAACAAACTTAATGAATAATAGAAATGAATGAAGTGCCCCAGAAATATATAAAGGTTTTTCTTATTATTTAGATTTCTTTAAAAGATAATTATAAAACAAAACTAGTAACAATGTGAGATAATGTGAGTTTTTAAAACAGAAATGAAATGTATGATAAAAGTAACAAAAGAGTACGCTTTCTCACTTTGTCATTTATTTCTCTCATAAAAATTTTGTGTGTGCGCGTGTGTGTCAGAGCATGATATACTATGACATATACATAGATTTCAATCAGAATGTCTTAAGCTTGCATCCCACCTTTATTACAAGTTAGGTGACAATAGATATCTTTGTTTCAGAGTCTCAGGTTTCTCATCATTAAAGTGGAGATTAAATGAGGTAATGTAGAAGTTCCTTAAATCACCTTACATTTCTTCAGTGAAAATTAGTTCTACTCCTTCCATGTCTTGCTACTTGCGTGAACATTATGTTAAATTTCTGCATTGCAGAAACAGTTAAGATGAATATAATCATTATTTACTACAAATATATACTGATTAAAAATAAAAAATAAATTATTTTGATAAACTATCTTTTCCCCCCAGTTTTATTCTAACAAATAGTAAATATAGTTTAGGTCTTCTTGTTGGCTGGTCTCTCCTATGTAGAAACCATTCTCATTCTAGCACACACTAAAATGTTGCTAAGTAAAAATTAGTATATGTGAGCATTAAACATTTCTTAGACAGCAGTCAGAGATGTATGAAAGATAGGAATGGAAAGAAAATGTATTGGATACCTGCACATAACATCATATGCATTACTACCTGACTTAATCCTATCAGAAATAGATGAAGAATGTTTCATATTTCAGAAGAATTAGTCATATTTTATAAAATAAATCAAGTCTTCAAGGAATTACATAACTTACAAAAGACAAATAGGTTGTGAATGATGACGTACAAATAAAATCTCTTGAAAACTTGTTCTTCCAAAATCCAGCATATTATCTGTTTTTACTGAACTTCTTTTCTAAACACAAGCACACTGGTAGTTACTGACGTGTTCTCTAGATATGGCATTTTATAAGATGAATTGAAGCCGGGGACTTAGCTTGGTGGTTCCGCCACCTGTCTTGAAAGTGTAAGGAGTTCGATCCCCAGTACCAAAAAAATATATACTAAGATGAACTGAACATTTTTGGAATAAATAAGGCATGTGTGTACATAAAAAATTAGAGAATAAGGGTTTTTTATTTCAAAAGAGGAAAAGGATATTTCTGGTTGCATCAATAAAGAAAGCCTCTTCTGTAGTCTTGGACTTTAATAGGTAGACTATGGGTGTGTCCACATAGGAAGTTTGGAAAGAGTAGAAAAGAAAGAGTATGAACAATGACATGAGAGAAGTAAGTAACTTACAGGCATTGATTTGATTTTTCTAGAACAGAGAGAGGAACAATGAAATGATCAGAAAAAATATGAAAGCATGAATGCTTTATAAATGCTTTTGAGAAATATTTTAATGGACATCCGGGTGCATTCAGGGTTTGCTCACAGGACTGACAAGATTTAGGGAAGATGTTAATGGTAGTACATAGCAATAATGCAAGCTGTGATGCTAAGTACTCACCTAGTGATTACAGTCAGGCAGGCCATATAAAGAATGGTCAGAGTAGTCACAGTGAGAAGTCAGCTGTTTTGGAAGAGCTCAATGGAGTGAAGAGAAAGAGATAGTTGAAAGCAACATTAGATCAGGAAAACACAGTGCTTAAAACCATTAGAGTCCTGAACCAGGGGAGAGGAAAGAATCTAAAGTGACATTTACATTTCTGTTTTGTATCATCATCAGAAATGAGGGCAGCGAGGAGAGGCAGAGGCAGAATAAAGGAATGATGATGAACTCATAATTAAATTTGCAGACTTTGGACAACAGTGAAAGTTCCAGATGGAGACACATTTGGGGATGTTAGATGCGTGGTACAGGTTTGAGGGAAAAGGTTGTTGTTAGGAATCTTTTTTTTTTTTTTTTTTTGGTTAGGAATCTTAATTTGTGAGTGATCTACATCCAGGAGACAAAGCAAAGTAAGTGAAAAGTTAAATGATGTAGGGAGAATTGATCTCAAAGAACAAAGAGCATAAGTAAAACATCTATGCTTATCTATCAAGATAATGAAAGACAAAATAGAAACAATCAGAAACAAAGGAAATGAAGAAGTTTTTTACTCTAAGGCTGAAAGTACAAGATATTTTAAGAAAGTTGTGGTCAATGATGTCAAATAATGTAGGTAATCAATAGCACAAGTGATCTCTCCAAAAGTCTCAGTGTTGCACAGGAAGCATAATTTTTTTTTCATATTTGTGTCCTCATTTCAATAAACTTTGCGCGATTTTCCCTGCTACCTTAGAATTTCGTAAGTTTTCTATTGGAAAATATTCACTTGGTTCTACTTCTGGAGTCAAGTGTCACTTGATTTCATTCTCATTGCCAATTTGTGCATCAATGTTTACCGACTAAGTACATAGAGCAAGTATCTTAAAAGTTGGTTTTCAAACATTTCAAAACACTGAGTAGTTTACATCCATTACATTTTTTCTGCTATTTTATTAGTATTTATGACTTCGGGGGGTTGCTGCAGTTGTTGAAATTACCTCTTAGCAAAGTCTTTGTGAGTTGAAACTGGAGTAATGGGGCTGGGGATGTGGCTCAGAGGTAAAGCGCTTGCCTAGCATGCAGGAGGCCTGGGTTCAATGCCCAATACTAGAAACTTAGCATCAGAAACCCATGGGCAGCAGCTGTCACACGTTTCTACTATCTTAGCTCTGTAAACCAGTGCTGTAATGACCAAAATTAAGTCTGGAGAGGCAGAATAGAGACTGATCTTTTATTATCATCCTACCAGGCAAATGGGTCCTTTAAGCTTCTCACAACTCTTTGTAAAGCTTTCCTGGACCTGAGTCAACATGGGTTCTGTTAAAAAGATCATTGTTAAAAAACAATTGGATTTTTCTACAACTAATATCAAAGTCTACCTAGACATCCCACAGGCGTCTCAAATTCAGTGTCTAAAATAGAGCATATCCTTTTCCCCAACTTGTTTACATAATTGCTTCTCCATCTCTGTCAGTGGCAACATCCTCCATGCGCTTGCCCGAGCTAGAAACCAGACAGTTGTTTTCACTCTTTTTTCTGTTGCTTTATACTATACTCATTCTATCAATTGAGAAGCTTCATCAAATATTAAGTCCCGATTAACTCTAACATCTGTTAGGTCTTCTACTCGCTTGCTTGAAAATAGTTGTGTTGTAGCCTACTATTTTCTTCTTAATCATATTTATTGAACATATTGCTATATTGGGAATTATGATAAAATAATGACATAGGAAGATAAAATAATGAATAGTAAAGAATTAGTCCATTGCCTTCATGAAATTTTCAGAGTGGTGGGAAGACAAACATCTATCAATCAGTTAATTATGCTAATATTTAATTGATCATGGGATAAATGTTCCAAAAAAATTATAGCACGCAGGAGGAGAAACAGGAAAGATTTCTTAATTAAAAAAAAAAAAAAAAGAAACTTTCTTTGGGCATGGTGGCCCATGCCTATAATCCCAGCACTCAGCACTGGGGAGGCTGAGGCAGGAGGATGTCTGTGAGTTCAAGGCCATCTTGGGCTATATAGTAAGTTCAAGATCAGCCTGAACTACAAAGTGAGACCCTGTTTCAAAATACCAAAAGTAAATTAATTTAAAAGATACTCAAGGTCAAAGACCTCAGCTTAGAGAAAAAATAGGTTTAGACAGGCAAAGAGAAGAAGAAAACAAAATAAGGCTAAAAAAATTTTGGAGGTTTTAACTTGGAATGAACTTTTCACTTGGAAGATCTGATGTCAGGATGGTTTGGGTAAAAGTGAGGAGGATTTGGGACCTGAAACTTGACTGGGATTGAAACCATCCTCATATCATCATGTATATATCCTTGGACATGAAGATCATATACTCTATTTTTTTTTAAACAGAGTCTCACTAAGTAGTTCAGGCTGGCCTCAAACTCACAGGGATCCTCTTGCCTCAGCTTCCTGAATGCTGGGATTACAGAAGTGCACCACCATATCCGGAAAAAGATCATATACTTGATCCAAATGGAAATATATATTTTTCCATATAGTCATATATCACTCTGCTTAAATATAGTCAGTCACTCTAGTTAGAGACATTTTTCTAAACTTTAAATTTTATCCTAAAAGAAAAAGGAAAGTTTGGTAGGATATTTAGTAGGAATATAAATTTATCAGAATAACATACTTGAATAGTATCTTCCTCCACACATCTGCCCTCTCTGTCTACTTTTTCCTCCTACATTTTTCTTTATAGCTCTTACTACTTCCTGAAATTACCTATTTGTTTTTTGTTTGTTTGCTTTTTCCTTTCTTAACTTTAGGCTCTGTGAGGGCAGGGAGTTTGTTAATTCATTAATGTAATTCAAGTTACTAGAACAATACACAACACATACCACATGGTCCACAAATCATTAAATTTTTTCCAGCTGTTTTTGTTTGTTTGTTTTTAAAAAATGTATTAGTGCCCTTTTGACACACATAATGATCACATTTATCACAGGGAATTTGTATCTGTACATAATATATCTTAATTTTCCTTCCTTTGCCTTCAATCCTTCTTCCTCTCTCCCTTCACAAAATTTTATTTCTGTATTTCTTCCTTCCATCCTCTTTGTTTTTATTTCCCTATTCCCTAACCCCCATCTCCCTTCCCTTTTTTTTGTGTGTGTGTGTTTTTGTTTTTTTTTTTTTTGAGACAGCGTCTCACTACATAGTTGAGACTCACCTGGAATTCACTATGTAGCCCAGGCTGGTCTCAAACTCACAGCGATCCTTCTGCCTCAGCCTCCCGAGTGCTGGGATTACAGGCATGAGACACCATGCCTGGTCTCCCTTCCCAATTGAACATTTGAGTTAATGGCAAGAGATAGTGACAAAAATTGGAAAAATTTGCATAAATAGAAGGCATATTTAAGATACAGTGATAATTTAGATAATAGCAGTAAGGAAAAAGAATCAGAGATGAGTTCGAGATTTCTGATAAGCCACTTAAGTGAGTTTGAGGTGCCCGTGACTCAAAGGCGTGCAGAAGGCATATGGTATAATGGTTGAAAATCCAAGTGTTCAACCTGAATCTATCACTTACTTATGCTGTAACCATGAGCAAGTTGCTTTACATTACATACCTTGATTCCTTCATCCCTAAAATGGAAGGTAAGATTAGTACCTGTGTTGAAGACTATGCTGTGGGAGCTCATGAAGGGATGTGTGTAAAGCATTTAAAATGGTGCCTAATGCATAAAAATAAATGCAATACAAGTTAGTTACTATGAGAAAGAATGTGGAATGAATAAGAGGAGAAGCAGTTCATTCATGTAGTTGTTCAGTTTTGGTTGCTATAAGTCATCCAGCAGATATGTGTGGATAGCATTTGTAGCAAATTTTTTCAGATCTGAGAGCTGAGTCAAAGAAAGAAACTGGGGAGTCATCTGTGTATGAGTAATTGGATTCACAAAGGACATTTAGTACTGCTATCCAGGACACAAATGCACAGCTAATGGTGGAGGAAGAAGACAAAGAAGCAAGATCGGGAGAGTTGTGGCAAAAGCCAAAGGCCAAAGGCGGAAGTGCAGTGAATAGTACAAATATTTCTCTTTGGACAGCAGGAAAAGCAAGAGCCATACTTTCAGAGTGCTCTCCAGTGTAGGCAACACAGGACCACAGGGGTCATCCTGAACATGAAGGCTAATCTCAGTTTACTACTACTTAACATATTTCAGAGACTCCCCCAATTTTTGTGCCTACTTATTCAAATTATTTCATATCTGTATCCTCTGCCTTTTTTTCCTTATGTATCACATACGCCACATCTTCTATTCCTTTGTATGCTATCCATGTTGTTCTGTCTGCCTTGGCTGCCCTCATACGTGTGTCTGAGAGAACTGTCAGACCTACTGATACCATATATCTATCAGAAAGATGGATGCATTGGCTCTTTGAGGAAATGGTATCCAGAGATACTTTTCCTCCACTCCATACTTCGTCTTTCTCTCCTGGGGAAATCTTATCACATGCAGTTACATTTGTTCACTTTGTTTCCTTAGTCTCTTAGGCTTGGAACATCCTTAGGGAGTTTTGTGGTTTGCTGGAATCTTCAGTGCTGGTCTAGTCCTGGTTTTGTATGCACTTAGTGCTTATGGAAGTGAGGAATGATGAAAAAATGGATCATATTAACTTCTCAAACTCCACATAACCATTTCAAATTCACTTCCACAACCTAAAAAATTTTTAGGTAAGGCAGATTCAAGTTCAAACATACTGTATTCAGATATGTTCATAAGAAATCCAGATAAACAGGAGTAGGCCAAGTTGATCCATAGGGTTATTGGATGTTTTAAGATCTCACAAAATCAATACCCAAATCTCTAATATCTTTTTTGTATAACTATAATTACCAAGTTTGATTCACCTATCATCCATATCTTTATGTAAGTAAATTCAATTCTTAGGTGCTTGTCGTTTGGAGGTCAAAATAAAAGTAGTCCTCAGAACCATAGTACTTTTGAGGGTGATCAAAAGACATATAGGCAAGATAATCTACCAGTTGAAGAAGAATAGAGCCCTCATATTCTATGTTAAATCTGGAAAAATAAATATTAATTTAATATTTGGCTTTAAAAATGATTTTTGTCAGTAGATTACTTCATTACTCTGTAGAAAACATGGACTTCCCTTAAAGAACCAAGTAGTCGCATTTGATTGTCTAATTTGTTTTATCTTTACTTTTAAATTTCTATCTTTTACCATGGATTAGAAATGGCATTTTGAACTTTTATTAGGACCAGAAGAAAATCATATCCTCTCTTTCTCAGATGCATCATTTCATATTTCAAAGTAGAATAATATGATAGCAAAAAATTATGTTTTCATCTGGAAGACATGGCAGTATCAGCTATTCAGCAAGACTAAGAATTTTCTTCTCTCTTCCAAAGTGGCCCATTTGGGATCAGAATGAAAACACTGGGTGTTTCTCTAGATTAGACTCTCTTTCAGATTCTGTAATTGAAGTTGATCATCTGAAAATTAACAGAGAATAATGTGGTTTTTAAAAATTGTAATGATGAGTACTTGTTATGGCATTGAGGGCCCTTTGTCTGAAATGGCACATATTTGGTAGTATAATATCTGTGCTTCTTGCTTATGACAGATAACTACGAGATTACTGAAAAAAATATTTTGAAGTAGTGTCATATGTCCTTTGAAAGAAATGTGTGATTCTGCTAATTGGATTTTCTCTAGTTTTTAATCTTTGCGTATTTCATTGATATTTAAAAATTGTCATTAAATTTAAAGAATACTTCTAACCATTCTGATGGACACAAATACATCTGTCTTATTTCAGATCTACCCTATTTTAGATGTTTCCTGATTTTTGAGGCAATGATTCAATTTCATTCTTCTGAATTATAACTAAGGGGCTTAATTATCGCTATTTTTCTGTGAAATGGAAGAATGAGAAAAGATGTAAGAACCAAAAGGAGATAAAGGAAAACACACACTGTAAGAGAAATACTTCACAGCAAAAAAAAAAAAAACTCAAACTATGAGTCCACTTTCTTATAAAAGTCAGAATTTAAATTCATGATTTTCTAAAACACAAATATGATACATATATACATATATATAGCATTTATTAAAAGCTATGGAATAATTTCATAATTTGAATTAGTTTTTACAAGACATAGCCTTCCACATCTGCAGGTTACACCAACCCAAATCATATGCTTTAAAATTGTATTTATACAGACCATGTACAGATTATTTCCATTATTCCCTAAACAATACAGTGGAACAACTATTTCTGCAGCGTTAAGTAATGTAGAATTTATTTAAAGTGCTTGAGAGGATGTGGATAGGTTATTTGCAAATACCAGGCCACTATATACAAAAGGCTTGAGCATCTATGGATTTTAGTGTTTGAGGGGAGTCCTAAAACCAGCACCCCAGGAATACAAAGGAATGAATGTAATAAATTTGAAAAGATTTTTGTAGTTCACATATTCTGTCTAAATAGTAATGGCTGTATTTTAGAGATATATAAAACATATTAACAAAGTACCAAAAGCTTACATTCTTACACCTTTCATTTTTAAGCTACAAAAGATTACAAATGATAGTGGCAACCAATTCTCCATGGAAACAATAAGAATATTTGCGCAACTTAAGCCATGTCAGTCAAATAGGATGTTTCCTGCTAGAATTTTATGTCATTAGGTAGAGTAAATAATTTTAACTTGATTAGCACTTCATAAAAGGGAAGGGTATAGGCTGCAGGACTATGAATAGGTATGTGAAATAGATAGTGTGAAAAATGTGAAGGTAGTTACGTTTAAATGCAGAAATTCAGGCAAGAATGCAGCTGCTGCTTGATAACTTACTAGAAAATTTTTTTTGTTATTACCGTACTCCAAACTACTAATGAGAAACATTTTTTAAAGATTTGAGATTGTGTAAATGTTTTGTACCTAGAACTGATGAAAGTAATTGGTAAACTGCTTAATCAAGTCCCACTTGGAAGTGAATGGGAACCGGAGGATAGAAATGTAGGCTGGGTAAGTAACCCAACAAGTCAGTGGAGTTCTCTTTACAGAAAGAAACAAAGATAGCAGTAATTAATGACCCTGACTCTGTGCCAAAAAAGCTTTCTTCTGACAACTCCAACTTAATTAAAACTTAAGACATTTCAATAGCTTCAGAAAGCCCCTGATGGGGTGAACTCTTGCAGACTCGTGAGAAAATTTTGTAAATTAAAGGAAAAGATGTGTGTTACCACTAGTGCCATGGCTCTAATCCCTGACAGTCAAAGAATCTATTTAACCCAAGTCTTTTCTTTTAACCAGCTCACACCTGCAGGCTTCCTGGCACTTCCTCTGCACCAGAGAAGGCAGTTTTTGTATTTTTACGGAAGATCAGATAATAGGAGCCTTGCTGTTCCTTTTGTTTTTGTGCATTGTTCATTAGCCTGTGAGTGTTACAGGCACACTTGATATGCTTGGCTTGCTCTGGAGTAGAGCATCGCCTGAAAGCTTTCGGTGGCACAACACAGGGTGAAGATGGGTTGGCGGTAAAAGTAAGGTTTTGTGTGTGTGTTTTTTCTAAATGAGAAAGTGGCTCAAATTAAAACTCACAGTTGATGGGGCAGCCTGAATGGCTGTGGCCTGCTGTTCTTAACACAGTGGAGTGACAAGAAACGAGGTTCTGTGAGATAAAGTGCAGATTTGAGACACATGGAAATGCGTTGTTAAATAGGACTCACTCCTTTTATTGATACCATTTTTAATTCCTTTGAGTCAACATTCAGAAAGTTTCCCAGTAGGTGTGGAAAGGAGGCAGACTGCCCTACAAAGAAAATCACATCGTGATCTACTTTTTAATAAATATATCCAAGATTCAAATCTTAGAAAGGACAAGGATGAATACTAATTGGGATGAAGGTTATGCAATTTACATGAGAATGAAAAGGTTTGATTTCTCCTCCCTTTCTTCTGGAAAGTGTTTTGGAGTGTTGTAATAGCAAATACCACCCCCTGTAAACCACATGATAGACTCTCTCACAGACACACTCTGTGTCCTGTGGCTTCAGGCAAACCTAGTTGCTGAGACTAGAAACAGTTCATTTTTGGACCATGGCTTCCTTTTTGGACCCAACTTGGGGTTGGTGTGTTTTGGCAAAAAAATGTTTCTGATTAGATGCAGGCTGGTTATCTTTTTAAGTGTAAATACTAAGGAAAGAAAAGCTTGTCTTCAGGTATGCAACAATAACATTTTTTGAGTCTTTTGGCTCTTTATTTTCCAAGGTTAATTATGCAGAAATTGCTTTTTTGCAGGTGACCAGCCATAATTTATTTGAGCTATGCTGAGCCTCTTTGTTTGGGAGAGAGATCAGAAACTTACCCCTTTATAAAAATGCTGGAAATGAGCCTTTAGAACAGAATATCACTTCACTCGATTAAAATAAAATACTAAAGCTTCTGTCCATGAGCATTAACCAAATATAATGTATGAGTCCTGTCTTTTGGTGTTTGGAAAGGCTCACCAGCTAGTTACTCTTTTCTCACTAACCACTTTCAGATGCTAAAAGCAAAGGCAGTGGGGGAGGAAAAGTAGAAATCAACATGTTTGATCCTATATATAAAATTTTTTTGTTTGTTTGAATTTCAGTATACTAACCCTTATCCGACTAATCTAAGAACAAATAAATACCACCTGTGCCCATTTGTGTATTTTTTAAAAGAAGCACATGAAAATATTTTAATGAATAACTAAAACTCATATAGTTTATAGTGAATCACAGTTATTAATATGTTTTCCTCTTTGTTGCTATTCTTATTTGGAGAGTTTGCTTGTTTGAATGGAATTGAACT
>NW_022900917.1:35203961-35213961 GCF_012274545.1 Fukomys damarensis | reverse complement strand
TGTCTGGCTGTGCTAGTCCACAGACACATGTGGACTCTATGAATTGAAAATGTTATAAATGGGGCATCACTTCTTTTTAGAAATAAAAGATGTTTTCTGTGAGAATATTTAAAGATTATACTGCTATTTTAAGGTAGTCATGTAGTAGAGATAAAAAGAAATAAAGAATACTTTCAACCTTATAATTTTTAATTTTGGAATTTGATATGGATCCATTTTCCTTTGAATTAGAACATGTATTTTTTAATCTTTCTGTACCTTCATTTAGCTCTTTAGTTCCACTTATAATATTGAATAATAGTTGCATATCTGTGTAAAATATCCCAGTTGTATCAGAGAAGTTCTAATGAAGACTATTGACACTGCTGACGTTTGGCATGATATACTGCCAAAAAGGAAATTAAAAAGTACAGGCCATTATCCTAAAGATGATCTGTTTATGAAAATAGTTAATTTTATATCTCTTTATTGAGCATAAAAATGACCTCTGGTAAGGGACAGAATATTATTTTCTCTTGATCAGGATAGTTTCATTGCTTGTAAAAATGACTTTTTATCTTTTTCAAGAACTCCATTGACATTAACTAATCGGCTTAGCGCTCCAAATATCCCAAGCTCTAGAGTGCAAGTTGCTCTTCTATGCCAGGCAGCTCTCTTCATTTTTCTTTTACATATATCTCGCTAAAAGAGGTGAGTTCAGTGTTAGGAGAAGCACAAGACAGGTTTCTTCCTTCCACTGTTGTTTATGAGTAAGGTTGCCTGATAGAAGGACTTATAATCATAGATGCAATTTGGTCACAGCCTCATGAAATGGCATCACTTTCAAAGACTTCCGGAAATGATAGTGTGGACCTTGTGAGATAATTATTACCAAGAACATTGCTTTAATCTGAGTCATCTTCCACAGAGTGCTAGGAAGAAAGTAAAATAGTCTTTTATAAAAGGCATGTTTTAATGAAAGCTTCTCTGACTTTGGAGATGACTGCTTAAGGTGTTGTCGCACAATGCATTTAAAATTTAAAAAAATACTTTACATGGGAGCGTCATGATTTTTGTCTCTTCTGAATCATGGTGATCCAAGACACTTCCATCCATAGCTTAATTACTAAAATTTCAGTACTAACCATTTGAATATAAGCTTTGAAAATAATAGCGGACCTCAGTGTTGCTTCATTTTCTTTTTTCTCAAATAGTAATTTCTTTATGTTTCCTCCTATTCAGTGGTACTGAATAGTGATGCTAGGGAAAATGTGTGTTTTGTATCACTGCATTTTTGTGTAATGTCTATAAAATATGTACATACCTTAAAAACATTACTGTATCTGAGAATAATAATAATAAAACTAACTTATTTCAAAATATATTGTAAAATAGCCTCAATTTTAAAACATTTAATTATTAACGAAACCAAGATATTGCCTTGAAATTAAAAAATGGGTTTGTTTAATTTTATGATATTTTAAAAGCAAAGTAAATTTTCTTCTCTACCCAATTTACACGGGCTTCCAAATTTTATCATGACAAATACAAATAAATATGCTAAAATTTTTCAGGAAAATTAAATATCGAAATATTTACCCCTTTCATGAGCTTTGCATATGTTTCTCAGCTGTGGTTACTTTGAGGCAGGGTCACTACCAAGGAACTTCCTCTTATTTGTGAAATTAATGTATAAAAGGTGAAATAATATACTGCTGGTAATCCAGCTTTTAAAAATATTCTCCTATGCATGCTGTATTTACATTATTGTCTATGCTGGAGTTTCTATTTTTAGACCCTTTATCAAATTTCATGTTTGACAAATGAGATTAGATTTTCTAGTCACAGCTGTGTATGCCAGTTGATATATTGCTGTATATTTGGGAGTTAATTTTTTTAAAAGATAGGAGAAAAGAAGGCTGCCTCCTAAATTTTTTTTCATTTCTCTTATCTAAGTTTTACCAGGTTTAGAGTACTTATTGACTCGGTAAATGTAAAAAAATAAAAATGTTGATAGGCTGTCAATATTAATGTAGATGTCAAATCAACATTGGTCCCTAATGTCTGTAAGAGCAAGTATTTTTTACCTTGATACAGAAAGGCAGTCATGTGTGAGATTTAATATACATCCTAATCTGTCAGTGCTCTAGCCATGGGTGATGTGCTAATATGTGGGCCACCATTTTCTTTTTCTCTTCACACAATGGAATAGATACCCATGAATGACAGTCATACTCCACTCTGTAATTATTGTGAGTACAGTTAGTATATGCAGCAGGAACATTGCAGAGTTACCTTTAGACTTAAAGTCTGCAACTTATTTAAAAATCGAAGCAGCCTATAATTAAAAAATATAAGCATCCTTCAAAGGTCCATTCTTAAATATATTGAGAATTATTTTTCCAAAGAAAATTCTTCTGTGAATTTTTATTATGATTAAATGTAATAAAATACTCGATTGGCTTTAGTTACGACTTTCTCTCCTTAGACTCAGCATCTTAACATTATGTTTCAATACATATTCTAATTGGGCTACTTATATTCATCTGTTTGATTAGCATTGATGTCACTAAAAAGACAAAGTTCAACAAAATAAAAAATATGAAATACACAGGCCACTGTAAATATTGGTCAAATCACTTCATTTCTTAAAATGTAAATATTTAAATTTAATACTACTGCTAAATTTAGGAAATTTCTGATGAAAATTTAATACCCTATCTTAGTCCAGACTAACTAAATTTTAAATCATTAGGGCCAAAAATGTAATCTTATTTTTTGTGCATTTGTAAAGCTATATCTCTCCAGAGTAATTTTCTAAAATGAAGAAAATGAGAATATTTATGATTACTATACCATATCGAGGAAAAGGAATTTAGATTGTATGGGACAGCAATATAGTTGAAAACCTGTGTATTAATAACAATAATTCCATTGCATTTTAGATATAAACATATTCTTTAAATATTGCCTACAGATTATCAGGCTATAATGGAAATGGAAATCAGTGATAAAATTTTGTCTGTACCTGCACGTATTCACTCACAAATATTACCTTAGAAATAATCTCGTGGTGGTGGGGGCCTCTATTCTTAGAATAAATATTATAAATTTGCCTTCCTAGTTAAGTTTCCTACAATTGACTCTTCTTTTCCGAGGGTAGTAAAATAAAGGCTAAATTGTTACCTTATGTTTTCATTGGGCAGGTTTGTGTCCACTGACAGTTATAATTTACAAAAATTACAATGATTATGGACATTAACATACTTGACGGCAGCTATTATTTATATTTGAAATACAAAGAATGTCAGCGGATACGGGACATCAAAAGCTTGTCACTAGATGCCAAGTGAGGTGGAGAATTGAAACAACTTAGATTAGGGTGGCATATTTTTATCAACTATGTGGATAGCTCAGATGCACATAATTGTTTGACTTGAATATTGTCTAGCTTCTTTGTATATGTCTTTTGCTTATTAAATTGGTTATCTGTTGTTTGTAAGTCTATTCACATTTTCACTCTGAATCTGAATTGGCTTTCTGAGGATAGTAACAAAAGCAAGTATTTGTTTACCTTTAATTTGTTCTGCTCATGTGATTCAATAACCCCCTGAAGCCAGTATTACTGCTATTTCTGTATTACGGATGAGGAAACTGAGGCTTAGAAAGGTCCAGTCTACTTATAGTTTTACACAGGATCATTATATCAGGGATGGAGTTGGCGTTTGAAAAGTAGTCTGACACCACACTGTGCTTTTAACTGTATCCTGGAAAATAAATCCTTGCAGTGATGGCAAATGATTTAGATAGAGCTCCACTGATAACAAAAGCTGGCTACAGGATGCATGCCATGGGTTTGCCCCTGCTGCAAAGGGAAAGAACAGGCAGTTTGAGACAGATCTGAGAAGGAAGGAAGGAAGGAGAAGAGGACAAGGGAGAGGAAGAAAGGAAGAAAGAATTTCAATCATAATCCCTCACTATTTGGAATTAGTAACAAAATTCTGTTATTTTCTTCCTTTTTTTCTTCGCTATCATTTTCTTATGTATAGAACAGTTTCACCTGGAGTAGTTGGCATGACGTTAAGCATTGGTGGCCATGAATTTTACTTTTGAGCATTTGAGATAGAGATAATAGAAGATTTTAACGTGCCGTTCATTGGAAATTCTTCCAAGGCTACTATCTTCCTTGATTAGACACAAGGGTATGTGATGCAGTAAATAGCCGCATCAAACTTTGAAAATGTCGATACTTTAATAATCATATATTTTACAGTTCCTTGTGTATACAATGTTTTGTTTTAACATCTCCTGATAACTAAGTCATATGAAATAAAAATATATGAGAATATGCTCTACTCCTAGTAAAGGTTTTATGTGAGATATAGTAATTTTATCAGTGATACTAAAGGAAAAAATGTAAATAATCGAGTTCAGATAGGTGAAACTTCAAACAGGGATTACTGATTAGAACTTGAAGATCCAAAGATTTTGCCACTGTACACAGCACTTTTCAGGGTGGATGATTCTAGGCTATGTTTGTTCACCATGATGATGAAGAATTTGAAGAATGAGATTTACTCGCATTAAGCAATAATAGTATCATCACTGCAATTTGCTCGGAGAATCAAATGACCAACATATTTATTTTACAATAGATATATAGCCAAATCAGTTAAATGAGAATTATACAGTCCCTTTTCTTGTAAATAGCATAATAACTATGCACAAATGCTGTAATGCATTCCATGTTTCATCTGTTTTAAAGACTTTTCAATTCAGCAAACGTTAAATAACTCTTTGTAGGTATCTCTTGAACATAGACCCAACAAAAGAAGTCTTTGCATTCTAATTTACAGTTTAAGGGGAAAATGTGATGAATGTGATAAAATATTATAAGATGGGGGAAAAAACAGGGTTGTAGGAACCCAGACAAAGGAGCTAATATATAAATGTGAAACAAAATAGACAACTACAGGATGACAGAGTCTTGAAACAGAGGTAGAATTTCAACAGGAGAAAAAGGAAGTGGTTAGGTAATGAGACTCCAGACAAAGTAAAACACGGTAAGCAAGAGGCTGCATTTCGAAGCCACGGAATGGATTGAAGAGGTCAGTAGGGCACCTTGGCTGAAACACAGGGTACCTGATTAGGAAGTAAGTCTGAAATTATGAGCTAGGCTTAGGAAAAGATCATTGATTAGTAATAATGGTGATGATAGACTACCTTTACTAAATAAAATTTTGTAAACTGGGCATGGTGGCTTATGTTTGTAATCCCAGCACTTGGGAGGCTGAGGCAGGAAGATCGCTGTGAGTTCGAGACCCACATGGACTACAAGATGAGCTCCGGGTCAGTCTCAATTACATAGTGAGACCCTGTCTCAAATAAATAAATAAATAAATAAACAAAGAAACAAATAAATAAATAAGATTTTGTATGCCAATCATTATTTTAAGTACTTCATGCCTATGAGCTTGATTATTCCTGACATTAATGGTAAACAAGTGATAAACAAGTATATTTTACAAGTGATGAAACTGAGGCTTCTTTCAATGTAAATAGCGTGCCTGATAGTTACCCAGGTGGAAACTATCAGAGATCAGATTAGGAGGCCTAAGGGCTTTGGAATCTTAACATTAAAGGAAGATATTGGGTTAGATAATAGCATAGTAATCTTTGGTTAGCAAATGTGATTTGTTTCTCTACTTCTTTCCCAGGATGAAGCACATGCTCACGATGTTCTCATATTGTTTTGATGCTTTGTTCATATTGACAGAAGAGTGACTCCGCCTCCTCTTCCTCCTTTCTCATACTCCTCCTCCTCCTTCTGCGGCTTCCTCTTTAATATTCCTCTGTGTCGTTTTATAGGCTGGCAGTCATTGCACCTTTTCTCCAAACTGCAGTCTGTGTTGATGTCTGTCCTCCATCAGTGACTTTCTCTAGTAGCTCCTGCATCATAGAACCTAACACTTGATTATATATTGAATTTTATCCCTGATTATTAATTTATCCGTTCTAATCTTGCCTCTGGGCTCTCAATTTATGTTCCAGTGTTTTAAAGTACGTCTCCTTTATCATAGATACTCTAGCGCCTTAATGATAATTGTTTCTCAGTTCTGATCACATATACCTTGGACATGGACATTTTTGCCTATTTAAAAAAATATATGACAGCTGGGCAGTTGAAAACTGTATTTCTCCCAAATCAATGCTGCCCACTATCACTAATTATGTGATCTACACAATGTCATATCAAATCATCATTTTTGCTATAAAGATATAGGTTTCTTTGGCTCTTTGAATAAAAATATATAAAATATTCAAAGTGAGAGCCATCCTCTCCACGACATCAACCCAACTGTTTAACTCGGCCATTACTACTGTGACATTTGGTTTTATGTTGAACTGATCATATTATCTTAGCACATATAGCCTTGATGATTAAAATGGATACTCCAATAAAGTAATTCATTGAAAACATTTATTTCACAGTAGTGTGTTATTTTGTATTCTGGAAATTCTACAACCAAAGTATTCGTTTGTTATTATGCAGGTAGACAAAGAAATCAGCTGGCTTGATATTAAGTGGCTTCCATTATTGCCTGCTATTGATTCATGTAAGACTAAACTAACATACAATTATAAAAGTCCTCAAAAAAGCAATCAAACATTTTGGCCAATATCTACTCCTGGGTGAATAGAAATTAATATCAGAGTGCATTAACAGACTGTTTTGACTGTCTACAAGATGGTAAACAAACGTTTTGGCTAAATTCCTTCTTTTGATGACATAATAGAGCAATTGGAAAGAAACAGTTGTATGAAGTGCTCTAATGGGGAATCATGGAGCAAAATTACCAAGGATAATGAGTGAGCCTTAGACTGTGTTGTGCAAAAACAATATTTTGTCAGGAAATAAACATGTGCATGTTATAGTAAGCAATTGTTTTTAGCTTCCTTCATTAATAAAAATAAAAGGCTGCAGAATCTCATTTTCACTTTATACTGTGAAGACAGTACATTTAGCATTTATCCAGTTTAAATTGATTTATGCAAACACAGTGAGCATTCAAGATCAGCATAGATCCATGGGTCAGAAGTATCCAGTGTATTCACCTTCATTAATCAAATTAGTTAGATAATGACCAAATTTTCATTTGAGTTTGTGGATTTGAGATCTGAATTATCCTGAGCTGTTTAACTTTTTGAAAGTTTAATTTCTATTCTATTAATAGATCTGAAAAAGGCATTAAATTATTTTAGAAATGATAGCATATTTCATTACTCTTGTAGCCTGTCATATAATATGTAAATATATGTGCATATGAATTAAAAAATAATTTTCCAAATTTTAATGCACAACAGCATTTTCTGAGATATCATAGCTTGCTATGTAAATATGTATTTGAATTTCACTTAAAATGTATAATATTTACTTAATTTTGTTTCAGATTTAATTTCATGTGAAATGCCAGAAACTTCTAAAAGGTTCTTTTCCTGATTATAATTTATGTCAAAGCATGTGAGTTTACACTATTGATGCTTGTCTGTATGTGCATATTGGAAAGCCTAAAAAAGTTTCCCTACATATATGGATATGATTTTTATAAATTATTTATATATGATTAAGTGCTAGAGAAAGTACATTTTCACACTGAAAGTTGTCCAAGTTTTATTATTTTTCTAATAATAATATCAGTTGCTTACCTTGTGTCACACACTGTGACGAAATCTGAATATATTAGCTTGTCAGGCCTCACAATTAAATTGAGGGGAATATTATTTCTTTCTTTACTTTTCATTCTAGAAACAATGAGGCACAAACATTAAATAATCTAAGAAAATCACATTTGAGAAAAGATGGAGCTAGTATTTTTGTGCAACCTGATTGTATAAACTTATTATCAAGCATCACAATAATGAATTATTGAAATATTATTGAAAAGTTAGCCAACCAAAGTAAATATATACATATATATATGTATGTGTGTGTGAAACATTTAAAATTTAACTTCTTTGGAATACCACATTTTCATACAAATATATATTACGAAAAAACTTGGATAACAAGATTAATAAATTAGTAATTTAATAAGATAGTATTCAATTCTCTATTAGTGAATCAAATGATTCATCTTCATTGAAAGGAATAAGTATCTGACTCCAAGTTTTGAGGGCTTGTTCAGCCAGTATTGTTAATCTTTTATTTTCCCTTTTTTTTCTAACGTAAAGGGCAGCCCCACTTTAAATCCAGCAGCATAATTCCCAAGTTGGAATAATTCAGTTACAGAAGCTTGCTACCTTTTAGGCTCCCAGGGGCAAAGTCTGAGTTTCCTGAGCTCAGGAGGATGGATTACGGGGGTCTGCTTTGGTTGAATAACAGCCACTCAACCAGAGAAGAATTTTTAAAGGGGCTGGGAGGAGAGGGCCTCTGCAGTTTTCTTTTTGGTAGACTGTTTCTTACTAAAATTAAAGCCAAAATTTTAGACCAGTTTTTTTGCTAGATATTTTATTCCTTAAAAAAAAAAAGTTAGAAACTGATTGAAAGATGATTGGATTAAAAATAGTCTTAAAGCCCCCCTCTTTTCCTTGAGCAAAATAACTATTATCCTGGATATTCAGTGAGGTACTTTTCTATCAACTAGGTATTTTTATGAATATCAAGATTTGTGAATAGGTTCTCCCTTCACTTTTTAGACCTATCACCCAGTTCAGCCAAGTCTGGCCTCTTTCAAAGATAAACATTAGTCTTATGCACTTAAGTAAATTTTGGGGGAAAACGCTGGTATTCTTAAAATGTTTAAAAGTAGACTGCTTATATTTTAATAAATAAATCTATATAGATAAATGAGAAGATTTATATACAGCTTAACAATGCATTTGTCAGTGATATGAGCATCATTATCTACATGATAAACTCAAGGACATATTTTTATGTCTGTAGATATATTTTACTACATTTCAAAGTTGGGGCATTTCAATATTTGTACAAAGTATACTGAAATTATTTAAGAAAGTCAAAGTGGCAGAATAAGGAAGAAAATTTACTCCACTATATGAGTATGGAGAAAATAGGATATTAATCTCAGTCTTGCTAGTAACTGGAAAATTACCTAACATCTCAGGAATTCCATACCCTCATCTATAAAGTGAAGGTTATCAAGTAAATTATCTGTCGTCTCTAAAATACTATGATTAATAATATTTTACTTGGATGTTACAATGTGTGAGATTCACTATGTATTAAAGTTGTACATTATATTGTAAAAAATTATGCTTTTGTGCAAAAACTTGTACCAATTAATACAGAGTATATTATGCATGAATGTTCATCATTACCTTAATATCTACCTTTTATCTGTACAACCTGAGCTTTTGAAACTGCAGAGATAAGTTTCAAATTTAAAGTTTTAAAGAGATTTGGGGACTTGTTTGCAAAGGTAGTTACCATCTACTCATTGGCTCTGGAGGAACCTTTTAGAATCAGTTACAAACACATCCAAAGCCTAATGCTACGTGGCCAGAGGTCTGGTGCAACATTAGCTATTTTACTGTGAAATGCATTTCCACAACGTAACAGCAACAAGAAATCCTGAAAACTACAGTGTCAGTTAATGGCATGCAGATGCGCCACTGTGTGTGGAGGCGGGTGGAGATAAAAAGAAAGTAAGGAATAGATTCATGCCAACAAACTTTACAGCTTTGTAGTAATTTATAAGCTGTACAGGTGTCTATTAAAACTAACTGATAATAAATCTTAGCTTCTCCTTTGAATATTGCTTAGGTTTCTCAAGTTCCATGCCTCAAGGGGCAAAGGAAAATGACTCCAAGATTAATTACCACAACAACTTATTACCAATAAGAAATGTAAGCGTATTCTTTTTATTTGAATTTGTTATTTGTGTTGTTAATAATACAATCATGGGCTGGGGATTTAACTCAATGGTTCCTCTGCCTGCCTTGCAAGTGCAAGGACCTGAGTTCAATCCCTAGTACAAAAAAAAAAAAAAAAAAAAACCAC
>NW_022900917.1:35197017-35203841 GCF_012274545.1 Fukomys damarensis | reverse complement strand
AAAAAAAAAAAAAAAATACAACCACTAGAAAAGATTATGGTTTAATCATCCTAGAAGTCTACTGAAGAGTGATATTTCTGCGTCTAAGGAAGGTCTACGGGAAGGGAGATTCTTAAACAGTTCTTTGGCATATCAGAAATTACTTATCCCCAGGATTGCCTGATGCAGATTTCTTCTTCACAGTATTTTAGAGATGCCAAAGTTGTAACAAGGTGGCCAGGGCTCCATCATCTCCTGGCTCTTTATCCTAGTAACTAATTGCAGGTAAACTTAGCCACAGAGTCACATTTTTCTCAGCTCCTCCATCCTCTCTTTTGACACCCCTGCCATTAACTGTCATTTTCCTTTAAATATACAGTGAATCTGAAAGGCCAGCTCTACATCACATCATTTCAGATTAGGGGCAGCTCCTTTGAGCAGAGTACTGTTTAGGTGTCAGAAAGAAGTCCCTGACCTCTCTGGAACCACATTGCCGTGGGGCCTTAATTAGCACTGACTCCAGCCATTACTGAAGAGAGCACAAAGGAGAACACATCATTTTTCTACTTAGGAAGTTAGTGTCTGACCTAATAACTTGTCCAAACTCACAGGACACTGTAACCACATGATAACAATGGGCATTATTTGCCAGCTTCTGCCTCATGTGAAGCAAAGAATGAGGCATAGAATGAGAAGGAATTATGGTCACCTCTGAAGGAACATTTTGATTTCTACTGCTTTTTATTAGTGGTAAAGTAGTGATTGGCTTAGAGAAAAAGGAAGCAGTATTAGAAGCTTATTTTGTCAAATATTTTTACGTACAGTTATTTTAAATCTTTTTATGCCTGTGTGTAGTTGTTGATAAATCAAATCATGTATAAAGAAATATTTCTTGCTGTCTAAATAGATATTAAAAAGTGAAATAAACTATTTGACATTAAGAATCCCTACTTGATTTCAAATTTTAAATGAAGTCTTCAATCAAATGCATATCTTTAAAAAAGAGACTCATCTTAAAAAACACATTGATTCACTTTGGACTTTCTATGATTAGAAGAGATGAATTATGAGGGAGGCATATTGACACCTATAAAAATAGTTTTACTCTATCTGTCATTCTAGAATCAAGAGCTCTACAACAAAATTTATTTTGATACAGTTGCCATTTTGGTGGACTCATTTAAGAAAGCAGTCATGTAAAAATACTGTGAAGGACAAATTAGCCTATGATTTCATTTTGTTCCCTTTTCTTTCCTTTTATTTACTTTCCCTAAAAAATCTTGATGATAAGAGTAAGAGCATCATTACTGAAGAATCAGTTGCTAACTTAAAATACTAAATAAGATGAAAGACAGGTTATGCTTAGGAGTAGGCAAGACTATTTTGATTAGGAAAGCTCTTTCAAAGTCACTGCTGAAGTAATTAATGCACTCCACTTAAAATTGATTCTCCTGAATAGGGAAGCCTGACCTGCTGCCCACTGGACCCTTCTCTTTTGAGTCATAAACTCAAACAGCATTTTAAGTATTTAATTTTAATGGGATTCTTTCCTTTATTATAGTGGATGTCTCTTTTATTTCTATTAAAAGCACAACATGGCACAGATTTATAGTTCTGCTATGAATATTTCCTTGGAATTTGGCACAAAAAGACCCCAACTTAAATATCTGCTATTAGTTTTAATAATGTTAAATTGGTAATTCTTTTGTTTACTGTTGCTCAAAGGTTAGAATTTTCTTCAGTGATATAAATAAAGGTATTTTAACATTTTTAGCTGAAAATATATAAAGCGGGTCTTGTTCGAGCAGGTTTCATCCCAGATTCTGTTCTTAGAAAGAGTTTCCTATAAAAAAAAAAAGAGCTTCCTATACATTTCTCATGTGAACAATGGTTTGCACAAACAGAATTCAGAAAGATATGCTTTGGAGAGTTCTCTTTCATATAGCGTCCCAGGTTTCTTCTGCTGTGTTGGAATGTGTCCTCTTGCAGTTGGTCCCAATTTTGACACTTAAAGTATATGGAGAACATATAGAATCCACCAGTAAACTGAAATTCCTTTATGTGCTCTAAATGACCAAACTACACTGGAAAAGCATGTTATGCAGACTATCATTGTGCCTTGTCTTTAGTTTTCACACTCACCACCCTTTGCTCTTTTCAAACCAAACTTCTACTTTAACCTAGGTACAAAAGATTTTACTCAAAAGAAGGATTAATTTTAGATTCATAGTTTTATAAATATATTTTGTGTGATTGTATAAAGAGGTCAAAATATCCTATCAAACTTCTTCCATTCCAGTTAAAATGGAAAGAGATGGAGAGAGCTGCTGGCCTGTCTTTCTTCTTTCTTTGTGTACAAATAAAGCTTTCCTGGTTGAAGGTCGTCTCAGTAGACATTTTAACAATCATGTTGTCTCTGCCTCAACTGTCAGCCAGGAGAGACTCAAATACAGAGTAACTTCTTCCACAAGAAATCACATATGTGGTCCTTTCAAGTCCTCATGAAAAAGGAAGACAAGATGAAACCACAGTTGTTTCATTCACCCTCTTCTGCAATGATACCTGGTAATAGACAAATGATTAAATAAAGTCAGTGAAAGTCTCAGTTTGGAAAGTAAAGGCTTTCTTTTCTTTAACAATGTAGGGAAAAGTGAAATTGCTAAGGCAGAAAAGGACAGCTATGCCAATTTTAAGACTTCTTGATCTTCAAAACAAGAGCTACTCAAGTGTTTAAATGAAATACTGGTCAACGGTTTTCTCAGTTCTCCAAGGTGGTTTGACCTTGCTTGTTTTGATGAAGGCTTTCTCTTACATTGTTACGGAATACACATTCTAAGTAACTTTGTGAAAACTGAGAAAGACAAGTGTTTCATCACATATATTGAAACCTTGAGAGAAATAGTAATTGAAAGGGTTGGATTATGCACGTTCAAAGGTTCAATTTTATGTGGGAGGCTGAAGCAGGACAAAAGTATTAATTCATAGAAACGATATCTGGGGATGTTTGATGATCATAGAATTGTCAGTGTTTTGAGATAAAGATAAAGTAGGCCAGCACATCAATTGACCTCAGTGGATGGCTTGTATTAGGAAATAATGAAAATGATTTTGAAGGATAGAAATTTTATAAAATTTATCATTTTAACCTATCTAAGATAGTATTACATATTATAGTAATTACATTATTTAGAGATAGCATAGGTGATTAGTATATATGCACACAGATATAGATACAGATAATATATACACACTAATACTTGGTATGAATTGAGGTTTTGTTTGTTTGTTTTTGTGTGTTTTTTTTTTGTACCGGGGATGGAACTCGGGGCCTTAAGCTTGCGAGGCAGACGGCAGCACCACTGAACTAAATCCCCAGTCCTGAATTGAGGTTTTGTGAATAATAGTGAACTTCAAGGAAGTTCATTTTCTGAAATCTCTCTAGTACAATAATAAAATAAAAAGTTTGGGTCCCTTATTATAGACATACATTGTTAGGGCTCATGACCTATTCTTAAGGCTTTCAAATGTATTCCAGGATTTGTCTTGTACCCTTAATTGCCATGATCCCCACTTTCAGCCAGGCTTTGGAGTGGTGGAGATGAGCAATAGCTCGGTTAGACAAATGTACCATAACACTTCAGTATTTCTGTGCTGCCTGGAACAATGAGAACCAACTGTAATTGTCTAACCACACTTCTCTGGAGAGTTTGAAAACCAGGGCCTTGGGTAGATCTGAAAATTTAACCTATCCAATTTCTATGTGCAGCTTTTAAAAAAAGAGTTATTATTGCCACTTCTCCTGATAATGTTTCCGTAACTGGGGAGAAAAGGGACAGACTGTTTTACTGTACTCTGAAACATTATTAATATAGAGGCTTTTTTTCCTCTATTTTCTGAATTCTCACCCTACCCATCTTTTTTATATGACTGCCTACACTGATTCATTGAATGAGTTCTATTAAAGGCTAATATTTACCAGGCACAGGCTGGTGTGACTGTGTCTTGATAACATTGGAAAGAAAGATTGCACTTCCTCTAATTTAAAGTGGCCGTATCTAGGACAGTTTCTCAAGGCAGTGACCAAAAGCCACTATGATCACAGCACCTCTGCTGCTTGAGTAAGCAACAGGAGAGCAGCGAGGACAATCATCATTGCATATTCAGTCAATCCATCTGTGTCTTCTGCACAGGGTTTATCGTGGGAACAGTATTGGGTTTTTACACTTTGCTCATCCCTGGAATTTCAAAACTTACTCACTTGGGCTTAAATATGTGAATTTAGAAATTTTTTTTCCAGAGACAGTGTTGTGATTTCTTCAGAATATTATTGATAAATATTTTTTATAAATAGACATTTTTAGAAAAAAGCTGATGAACTTAAAAAGCGATTCCATTTATATATACTATATGATCAGGTCACAAACCAGACTCTGGAAATGCAGAGTAAACATAAAGCTCCTGTTTTACACGTGGACCCCTGGATTGGATTTTCTACAACACTGTGGGATAAAAATAGCAGATGAGCAATTCTCATTGTGTTTATCATAATTTTAGTGTTTGTTATTATCTGTAAGTAGTATATTTTTTCCAAACACAGATTAGTTTTAAGAAACATCTAATTTTAAGCAATATTTAGTTGGCCTTCTTTTACTTACTTAATCAACTTGTTCTGCTGCACAAGGTATAGAATTGATAGCTGGTATTGATTGCATGTAGCATTACCTAATCTTCACTAAATGTAGGAAGCTTTTCAGATTCAGAAAGGTGGCAGAAAATGTCTAGTAATGATGCGGCTGGGAATTCAAACTCAATACTGTGGTCAGTATAAAAGTGATGTAACTAGAAGAGGTATTTTATTATAAGCCTGTCAGCTTTGCTAAATGTTTGACCTGGTATATTTTGTAGTTTTGGAGTGTGTGTGTGTGTGTGTGTGTGTGTGTGTGTGTGTGTGCATGAGATTAGTATATTTAGAGATTTTCATATTTTAGTCATTTTAATGATATCTGTAGTTTCTATTAATAGCAATGTGTTTCCCTTTTTGCATGATAAGAAGCTAGTACTGAAACTTTAAAAACTTTATGGCTGAGAAAAAAAAATACCACCAAAGAATAAGAAGAAAGTCGCATTAGGAATTCAGTACAGAAGAAGGGTACACGAAATCATTACTAAAACAGATATAAACGTGACCTTCACTGTGGTTCAGCAATTATCCTAGTCCACACTATGGTGTATGTATCCTGATTTTCCTTTTTTCTCTTTGTTTTCATTTTTATCTGGATACTTCACTGGTGAGTAATTGCTAAAGGGAACCTATTATGCAAGGCGCGCGTTCAGTTTGCAAGTGAATTTGCTTGTAGCTATTGCCACATTTGAACCTCACTAATGTATGTAAATTAAAAACTCTGGTATTCGGAATTGCTCCTGTTTGAAATAAAAACAGAATCTGATCATTACAATCTGCAAGCCAGGTATTATCACTGGACTAGTGAGCCGCTGATGATAAATTGTACCGAATAGCTTGTGGATAGAATATTTTATCTCAGTTCTCTATCACACAGCACTGCATAAAATAAGAATGATTCATCAAGCATGAGAGCTGCTGGTTTATGAAATTCATTGCTCACGGCAAGTGTATTTTTTAAAATTCAAAAGACAAAGCAACTCACAAGGGTTATTTAGTAATCAGTGTGAATTACTTCTAGGTATAAACCTTAGTGGAAAGGAATTAAAAATACATTTGCTGTACAGGAAGCATTATTACAACAGGGGATATAATTTGACTACTTCCCATCTAAGAGCCTTATTTTGACCACATTTGATTTGGTTGCCACCTCACTCTTTTTTAAAATCAAAATTGCATAATCCATCACAATGGAATCATACATTGACTGAGATGGTGTCACACTTAGAGCAGACGTGTTCGCATCATGCACTCCCTTATATGCTTAGCCTGCAGAGGATATTTTGTTTATTCAAAAGGACATGTAAAGAGGGAAGGCACATATAGAGTCATCTTTCTTTCATATTTACAATAAGAATGTTTCATTTCTTCTTGTGTATTGATGTCCCAAGGCAATGTTCCAAATGAAAAGATAATAACTTATGAAGAAGTGTCAAAAACTAATTAAGTTTTGTAACTTGTTTTTCCCTCGCACAGGGTATATTTTTCATCACACTGTCCAGTCACATGCTGAGATTCTTGCTAACATTATCACATGCCAGTCACACCAAGTCTCAGTGGTGCCTCTCCTTCTGTCATTATTTTCAGCATCAATTAATTTTCTTCTGACCTCGCCTTTAGAGAACGTAGCAGAGAATTATCAGCACATACTTTGCAGTCTATTTTGAAGGCATTAGGCCACTGTGTGCATTCAAAAATGGAGTCAGCCAAACATTATATTTTCTCACCTGCAGGGTTGCCTAGTAACCTGAATTAAGGATTTTCACCAAGACTTCAAGACAAATAAACAGGACTGGAAGGCAGGTTGACCCAGGTGGAGGAGTCAGACCTATTGATGGAGAAGAGAATTTTGAATGAGCCAATAGAAAACAAAAATCCTCATTAACATTCATTGTGGAAACAGTTTCCATAACTAAATAAATCTGTTTCACTAGGCTAAGAGAGCCCTCTTGGACAGGATTCTCTCTCACCCATTTCCAAGTGTTTAAGCACTATCCCGAGACTCCCTTTATCTCACTCTTTCAGACCTGCAATGTACCATTTCTATTTCTTTAATGAGGTATTGACTCTTCCGTGGATATACTAAAACGTGACATAGAAACGCTTCCTCATCATTGTGTGACTACAGGCTCGGGAAATACCATCTTGTCCTCTCCTGTGTACT
>NW_022900917.1:35189517-35194517 GCF_012274545.1 Fukomys damarensis | reverse complement strand
CTACAACATTCACTGTATTTAAGCTAGAGGCAAGAATACGCATATGTACTTGTAGCATAAAAAAATTACATAATACCTACAAGCTTCTGCAAGCAAGTGGTTTTTAATTGCCATACAAACTCTGCCTTAGCTAATTACTTTAGAAAAGAAAGGGTTTTGTGCAACTGAGGATGGTATTTGAAGTTATGCCATTAAAGAAGTATGGTTTAACTGGGGCATTGTCTATATGATATGGTACAAGATGTGTCTTTGAGTTGGAAAATATGACTTTAAAAACTTTTGAATTAAACCAAATGGTTACAGAGTGCAACATTGTATATACAGAGAGGGCTCTTGCAGGACATTGAATACAAGATTATCAGATTTAAGCTTCAGAATTATTTTTATACCATAGGGACAGCTACTTTCAAGTAGTTATTTGTTGAGAGTCAATAATGATTTTTGAAAGAAATATAAGAACAAGAAAACATTTCTCACAAACCTATTCCTGCAGTCACATTGGAACATAAATGCCCTTATTACAGAAGAGAAAACAGTAAGAAATTCTTCAGATTTGAAATAACTTATTTAGATCTGAAGTCCTTGTGCACAGAAAAGACTAAAGAAGGCTTTTGTATTCATTCATGGCTCTGAAACCAAAAAGTGTGATATTTTCTGTGATAGCACATTTTTCACTAATTCCTGTCAGCATACTTGAGCTGTGGAGCAACTGTAAGCAATATCCATTTGACTGCAAAGGCCATTTAACTGTAAAGGTACAAATTTACTTTAAAATATTTATGACAGGGGAAACTCCTCTGCCTACTACTGAAGCAAAAATCCAGATTTTTCTCTTGGAAGAATGTGAATCTAAGGGGAGGGTGTTTATAGCAGTTTTTTTTCCCCATATTTGAAAATTAATATCAAGCATTATTTAATGATAAAGTAGCCAAGACTTTAAGGGTTATTCTTATAAAATACATTGTGTAATTAAGATCACTACAGTTTCTTGAAAGTATTTATTTACACTAATTCTTTCTCATGGGTCCTGAATAGACATTTTTTAGAGAGAGTGTGGATCATGGTTGATGAGTATCCTCCAAAGAGTGGTTCAGACTAACAGAGTAGTGAATGTTATCAACATGTTCTGTGTATCTGTCTATCTTTAGCCACTTTACTTCTAACAAAGAATAAAGGCACTGTAATGAATAAACATTCATTTCCATCCTCATTACTTTCAGAAATATTTGATTTAACAAAAGCCACAAGTTTTAGACTTCTAAGTCAATTTAAAGAGGAAAGAGAAGCAAGGATCATATAAATACGTACTCAACATTATCAGGATTATCTTTGTCCCATTATACTTCATGTACTTTTTAAATTAAAACTCATTGTGAAGACATAACAATGAAAAGGGAGCCTGTAATTTGGATGAAGAAATTCATGTTGAGATTTCATATTTGCATTATAATTATATAAAATCAGGTTACATCAGATTTAGAAACATTTCTGTTGTAGCATTGGATAATAATTTAGATATAAAATCTTTACATTGCATCCAGCAGTTTGTTAAATGTCTGAGAAATATTCACCTCAAGCTGAAATAAGGAATCTGCAATGGTTTCACTTTGACTTTCCCAAAATATTAGAAAATATTCAAGTGCCTTATTGTTGCCATAATACAATATTATTTCATGGAAAGAAAGCTGTAGCTATATAAATTCATGACTGATTTAGTATCAGGTAAAGAAAGCTGTAGCTATATAAATTCATGACTGATTTAGTATCAGGTAATTTAAGAAGTTATGAAACTAATCAAAGCAACATGGGCAAGGCAATCAGGGCCTTTTCACTTTTGGGTGGAGTGCAGCTTAGTGTCCAAAGTTTAGTTTTTAAATATCAAGTATAACTAACTTGTAATTTAAAAATTGCATATGATAATGTCTACTCAGTGCTCTAGGATTTCTAATAACAGGGATTTTGAATAGACAAGTATTCATTGAATTTTTAAAGACAGGAGGCTGAAACTATTGAAGAATCAAAGCTTTCTTAGCAGCATAAATTCCAGGAGAGAAATACTCTATTTAAAACAAATTTCCTTTCTTGACTCAATAGACAAATCTTTATCCTAAAGAAAAGAAAAAGAAATTAGCATGCTCATTGGCTTTCTCAAATAGTATGCCTTTTAAAAGGAGTCCTGATTTTCAGAATTTGCCCTGGCTCTCTGAAAGCTCTCCATCAGTGTGGAAACGTCTCCCGGGGTAGTGTATTAACATAAGAAAGAGAAATTAATTAATTATGTTTGTTGATTTGGGGTTACTTTTAAATATTTATTTATTTAACCAGTCCACTGGAAGGTTTAAAGTTGAATTAGGAGAGGTGAGAGGTCACTAGGAAATTCCACAGCTGCAATTGTGGAGAAAGGTTCTCCCTCCCGTAGCATCAGCCCTGGAAAGTGAACTGTTGCTATGTTGTTCACTCACTGGGTCAGATCGAAGCCTGGCTCAATAGCATTAAACTAGCCCCCATTTGAGAGATTTGTCTTACAAAACCCTGAAAACTGCTCTGAACATGCATACATTGATTTTGTTGCTGGAATCTCCTGAGCTTTGATGAAAAGGCAGCCTCCACATGCAGGTAAAATGGGTTTACCTCTTTAATATTAAAAAGAGAAGATTAAGGATTTCTGTTCTACTAAGGCTGAACTAATCAGTAACATGCAAGCGTAAGAAAATAGGCCTCATGCCTAACACTGCCTGATTTTTTGTGGTGGAACAAGAAGTTAAAATCCCTCATGTGACCTTCTATGAGCTGTAGCTTACTGTTATTCCATTTTGCACAGTTAATCAAATGGCATATGGCACATGACCAAATTTATTTCCCGTATTTTTCAGACAATAGTTCCTGACTTTATTAAGGGATATTCACCTTAGTTATAATATCGACAATGAGAATGCTATAAAGGATAAAGGGAGAAAAACATCTAAATGAAATCAGATTGTTCAGGCCTACTCAATTTAGAATTCACTCACTCAAGGTACATAGGCATTCTGCTTTTTTTGATATGAAGCTTAGGGCTATTATGTTTACTTCCACTGAGGTAGAAAAACATGGTTTTCATCGATATCTGGCCTTTTTCCTACAAAACAAGAATCATCATTTGAGCTCAGCAGACAATACTTGGCATTTGTCCCTGGTATGAACAACGCTCACAGTTTTTTTTTAGCTGAAGATTACATGCAACTTTACATATATTTATGTATATGTATATGGGCATCAGAGGATTCCAGTGTCCTTAGATACTGTGCACACATCATCGCGCAGCAGGGAATTCCAGGATGAAATCAATGCACCTCTTCTACAAGAAGACCAATTTTACACCCTGTAGCACTAATTCCTGCAATTATTTGTGTCTGTCTTAGCCATGATTTGGCTAAAGTGATACGAAACCTTTCTGAAATTATGGAGTAAGTAAGCCTTCAGGGGAGAAAAGGGTTTAAATAATCTAGACGTGCTGCGAGATTCATATGTATTGTAAGATATCTGAAAATGTAACAAATTTATCTAGAATCAAGTCTTATCAGCCACGTCTTTGATCTATTGTAAAAAACACAATAATGATCCCGAAACAAATGCTACCAAGGCCGATCAAGCTAGATAAGAGAATTTCAGAAATTAGATAACATTCATTTCCTGTCCTTTATAGGAATCACTTGGTTTGCCTTTTAGGCATGTGTTGCCTGCACTTTCTCATGACTCACTCAGCATGCTTCATCATCTCCAAGCAGATCTCTTTTTCTATCACTGTTAAATTACAACATCCCACTCAAATAACACGTAGTGTGATCATCCAAAACACAAGATTCCTAGCTGCAAACCATTTAATGTCTTACGTCGTTAAGATGACAATGAGTGAGTGTGGGGAAGAGGGGAGATGGCTGTGTGAAATTCCTGAGATCTGAGCAGTGAACTGTGGGTGTAGACTCAGTGTAATTCTCACTGAAGTAGCCAGCATTCTTCCAAGCCTGCTGTGCGAATGGTCTATTCAATCTGTTTTGGTTATAGATAAAATAGGATTAATGACTTGGAAAAAAATCTTAGCAAACAATTTTTAGGAGGTGTAAAGCTAGCTGAGGTGATGATAATTTATTTTTATGGGGCAGAACAGATACTTTAGTTAGGTATACCAAACAGGTATTTTTTGTTAGTCCCATACTTTCTTTTTAATAGTATAATTGCAGTTTGTAACTTTCAAGAGACTGAAAGAGCTCAACTTTTATTTATTTTAGAGCTTAAATCTTAAAATATTTTGTTTCTATAGTCATCTCCAAGTGCCCCTACTCTTCTTACAGAGTTTTTCTCCTGAGGTAAAAGCCAAACTTTTTTTTTTTAAATCTTTGCAAGCCAATCCATACAGATTCTTTTTTCACCTCTTTGATGTGATAAGGAAGTGTTAAATCAAAGTGAATCCTCGATTGGAGACACTTTGGTACTGAATAGTGCTTAAGCCAATTGTTACTACTCTTGAGTGTTTAGACACAGAACCACACGTCTCTGCAGATCGGAGAGGCCATGACAGGCATCCTGTTCCACCTGCTATCACTTAATTAGCATCATCATCTCATTTCCAGTTGGGGGCATCATGCTTTTTTTTTAGTAAATGTCATTACCATATATATTCCAGATTATGTTAGACCAATATTATGTTAACTATTTTGTAGGAAGAGTTTCTTGTATTTGCACATTTGGAGCTTTGATTTTTCGCTCATTTCCTTGCACTTCAAATTTTTCTTCCAAGTTCTGAGAATTCTGAAGCACAAGTTGTATAACATAACCACCATAGACTCAGCACATAGAAGAAAACTAAGTATCATCTTTGAAATTACCGAATATGGACTGGGGATGTTGCTCAGTGGTTTTGCTGCCTGCCTCTCAAGTGCAAGGACAGGAGTTGATCCCGGGTACCAAAAAAAAAAAAAAAAAAAAAAAAAAAAAAAAAAAAAAAAAAAAAAAAAAAAAAA
>NW_022900917.1:35174245-35189206 GCF_012274545.1 Fukomys damarensis | reverse complement strand
AAAGAAGAAAGAAAGAAAAAAAAAGAAATTACAGAATTATCGTCTTTTGTATCTGTAGTAGCTATTATGAGAGAATGATGGTTAGCAACTAGTGTGAAAGTGACTAAAAACAGGTTCTTTACAAAGAAAATGAGATAGTCTCTTTTGTCTCTTATCAAGAAATAAATGTCAATACATTAGTTGGGGCTTTCTGTTTGGGAGAGCGTTTTTGTCATGCAGATAGATCTGCACTGTGAAGAACGCAAGGAAGAAGCCAAGCTAGAAAGGGAGGAACATTGTCATCTTTAGAGCAAAAAGCAACACCTGTAGTTCTGAATTGCTAAAAAAGAGCAACACTGCCGCACATATATTACAGTGAGGGCTGCTGGAGACAGCTCTGTTAAGACACCGTTCCCTGGGGAGATCGTTCAGTTTTGTTTTTCTGACATAATACTAGAAATTGTACTGAAAGGTTTACAATCAATACCCTCCTCTGTGTCCAGAGCTGCCATTCAGTGGCATTAAGAGACACATCAAGTAGGTGGATAATAATTGTTTTGAAATACATGGATAAATTATTCTTACCTATTTATTCATTTATTCTTACATTTTTACTTATTCATCCATGTTACATAATATTTGATTAGCTATATCAGCATTGTATTTTTTGAAAATCCTGATAAAAATTAATTATAAAATGTAATAACTGGCAAATTTTCAAAAATACACTATAGACCTCTGTGAGATTTTCTTGCAAAAGTGTAGCATAGATATGAACTCAATACTGCATTTTTGAATGGGAAATATGATATTTACTTTAAAAAATATTGCTTTTGAACTACAACTGGTTATCATATAACCAGTACATGCAAGTTAGTGATCTTCTTAGTCAACTGAAACCAATAAAGCTTCTTTTACTAGTCTGCTGTTCAAAGATTTCATTTGTTTACACAGTTTCAAAATATACATCTCTAAAACATTTGTTTTGTAGAATAGCTCCTTAAAAGGGCCAATTTTTCTAATAGTCAACCAAATATCTGTATAAACATTGTTTCTTTCATAATAATAAGAGAAAATAAAAGTGTAAGGTTGACTTACCTTTTTCTATATCTTTTAATTCTGTTTAAATTTCTATCCTTTCTTTGTGTTGTTTTGCGCATTCCTACATCTTGCAGTATTGTACACTGCGAAGACCTAGTAAGCGAGTTAAAGGCTGATGACGCTAACGAATCCCAGCGCAAATGACTGAATCGATAGGAAACCAGCCACTGCTGTTTAAGTGTATCGATAAATGTACCTTTATTTTCTCTTGAATGGATAAGTGTCGCAGTTAAGAGTCCTATGGATCTCTTAATTGAAAGTTAATTTTAAATCAATAAAGTGAGTCATTTAAATATTGATTGGCCCTTTCTACACGAATTGTTAGCTGATTTTTTTTTTTTTTGCAACAACTTTGTTTAAATGCAATCAATAGCCCACAATCAGTATGTTCTATAAAAAATTGACAGATGTTTCCAAAATGCCTGCTAGGCATATTCTTATCTGTTTACATATGCAGCAAAGCTATTTTAGTCCTTTTTTACATGTATGGAGATTGTTAGAGATTCAGGAATCTCTCTCTCTCTCTCACACACACACACACACACACACACCTTATTTTTCTTAAATACCACAGTTATTCAATTGTTCTTTCTGCTATATTCAACCTCTTATCTAGTGTATCATAACCTTTCATTTACATCTCCAAAGGTTTGCAATGAAAAGACCATCTGGATATCATATCTATAACACTTAAGTACCCCTGTGATTGCAATTTGAACAGGAAATCAGTGTTATACATGCATAAAATTTTAAAGACAGTTAGAGGTATAGTCTTTGGTAGTTTAGTGACAATACATTAGCACTATTGCATGAATAGCAGTTGTCTTCTAATGAAATAAAGCTTCTTTTTCTTGTGTGAACATGTTTATTAAATACAAGATTAGCAAGTACTTTTCCTTTATGTAACTTCCCTTAAATATCTCTTTAGCATAAGAACAAGCAGTCATACTTTCTTTCCTTGTAATTTGACAAAGAAAGCAGCCAAGTTAAAAAAAATATAAATTGTGTTACATGAAATTCATTCTGCTTAATCTAATAAAATAAACTAAGATACTTATAGCTCTCAATATATCAGCAAATCTGAATGTTCAATTCATGGCTTCGTATGAAGCTTTCAATATTTCCCAGAGAAATAGTCTAAAAAATCCATAGAGTGCACATCAGTTTGTCTTCCTACAAAAGGGTTAGTTTTTATGCAGGGCTCATTTGGAATGACAGTCTAATACATTTATAAGGCTACTAATTGAAGGGGTAAGACTTGGTTTTGCTTTTCATCCTTCTGAAATCTACATGTGTGAAAATAGCATTAGCAAATATTCCTTTAAGTTGGGGGAAGTCAAATTAATAATTAAAAATTACCACATATTAGCATTTTATAGTGGTTCTCTTGTATGTTTGGTGATAATAACTACTGCTGGAATAACCCCAAGTTAACTTACAGTCTTATGTTGACTGTTCTTTGACCAAAAGGTAAAAATAGAGCATAATTATATTTTGTTCTGAAGGACTAGTCAAAAATGAGCCTTTTCATTAAACATATATGACTAAAAATGATAACATTGAAAAATTGTAGTTTCCATGCTCCCTTTTTTCAAAGATTGACAGTTACTGTACCTACCTACAGTGTAAATACTTGAGGATAGCCAACCTGGGAGACTGAGCTGCGATACTATGTCATTTGAACATTTTCCTATTTGTATAAACTCTGAATCCTTCTACAGATCCAGTCTTCTCTACTCTTGCATTTTTTTTCCACTTAACACAACATCTCAGAATACACTTAGCTCCATTTTCAGGGTCAGGAAATCTACACCAAAATGGAAGTTTTAAAGGAATGGTGTGATACCATTCGTTCATATGCATACGTTTAGCCCGGGAAGATGCTGTGTCTAGGATCCGCCTTAAGATGTGACTGATAGATCTTATTTGTCTGATAGAGCTGGCCAGGGAAATAGAGCTACAGCTGGTTACTTCATTAGGTCCTCTCATTGATTGAACCCTGCTGAAGTGATGCAGCAGGCTCCTCAGATAACTGCTGGTAATAGAACAAAATGAATTCTTATCACAGAGATTGGAAAGGCCATTAACCCTGGCCTCCAATGCTTTTCAGAGGTCACAGACAGGAAGCCAAGCGGTGACTGGGAAAACTGTTTTCTGTCTAACTACAGGTCACGTTAGAAGGGTGTGTGTGACTTTTTTACCCTTCGGCTTCTGTATAGATGAAACCGTTATACTGGCAGATGTTAATAATCAGCTGTAAATAAATATTGGAACCAGAAGAAGAAAAATGAGACACTACAGGAATTTATTTCAATAAATATTTAATAAAAGAACAATTGTTACTGGGATATTTACTGCCAGCAATGCTGTAGTTTTAAAATGAATACTTTTTTCATATAAATTGGGAAAAAAATACATAGAGGCAATCTAAAAAGGAAATTTAATATGAGATTATATAAAAATGTTTCCTTCCTTCTTTTCTGTCCTTCAGTGATGGCGATTATAAATTGCTCATGGCTGTCTTGCTTCCTGTTTTTGCAAAGAAGCCACCACAGGGCCATCTCTGAATGGGCTTGACGCGCTGCTTGCCTTTCACCTAGTTGAAAGGAGCATACATCTAAGAACAGTGCTATAATTTACATTTAATGCAACCTTTCCATTGACCAGGGCCCACAGACTAAGCCCTTCTCTCTCAGTGGAGGATTTCCCACATTTGTCAGGTCCCTGCCATTCCGGGATCAGCCAAAGGGATGAATCTATTTAAACCCGAGCAGCACATGGCAGTTTTTCTGCTCCTCAGAGGAGGAGTCTTGAGAGCAGCTGCTGGTATTTTTACATATCTAGCTTGAGATGGAAAACTTTCAAGGATTAGGAAATCTTAGCAAAGCATTCTCTTCACAGAGAGAAATGGAATGATTTCATAAGGAAGGTTCATTATTTGCCTGTGTATGTGTGTGCAAAGATGCATGAAAGACTATTTTTAACAATATGTTGGTGGCTTCTATACTTATGACTGTGATTTAATTTCGGTGTCTGTGGTTGTGTGGTATTCTCTGTTGGAGCCAATCTTTCACTAGGAGTTAGTTTATTTAAATGTAATTGGGTCATGTGGATGGAAAAAACCTACCAGTTTTATGTCTTTGGAGACCCACCCAGACATTTGGCTTGGCCTTCTGTGCATAAATAATAACAAGAAGGTGTATGCTGTTATTACCCTGCCTGAAACAGCAGAAGTGGTTTGGTAGCAGAGAAACCAAAATGGCTTACTCCAGATAAACAAAGAAGCAGATGCTTCTATGCTTTAGGTCATATATGTCACACACACACACACACACACACACACACACACACACACACACAGTTGTTTAGGTTTCATTTCAGAATCCTAGCAGATTTCTAGAATGGAGGCAAGCTGACTAATGTTAAGGACATATTGCAATTACTCCAAAGTAAGAGAAAGACTTAATTATATCTGTTGTTTTAGCATGAATTTATATTTACCTGGGCCAAATATTAAGAAAATTTTGTTAAAAATTGCATTAAATGAATCATGTCTGTGGTATCAACTTCTGAATTAAAAATAAATTCTATTGTATGTTTGTAGGTTTCCTTTTAGTATAAAGCTTTTCAACTTATTTACTGCATGAGTTAGTAAATATGCTTTTTAGAAATCTAAACAAATGTTTTCACTTATCTCATTTATCAAGAATTTAGATTCTACTTTAGATGGTTCAGGGAATGACACAGAGGTCTGAAATTTTAGCTTATCATACCTGGGGTGAAACTCACGAAATTTTTGGGTTTGTAATGAGTTTTGTACTCTGAATCTCAGTAATGGAACTCTGAGTCTGGTATATAATATCTAATAAAGAATAGGCATAATTTTTCCTTTTTGTATTTCAGTCCACGAATACTTGATAAACTTATATTTTTAATTATTTATACAATGAGTACCATTAAGTGTTATTAGGTCAGACTAATGAAACAAAATATGCCTTACAGTGATGGTGAACCTTTTAGAGTTTTCAGAGATACAAACATCCTGGTGCAGCACACACACTGTAGGCTCTCCACTACTGCTTCAGAGAAAAAGTATAAAGTATTGATATTTTTACTTCTCATCCATGTTAACAAAAATAGACATGAATATTTATTTCATGTGTTCTTTCAAAGATCTATATGGTTTTAAGCATTTATCATCCTCTACTAATTTGAATGAGTTAAAGAAGAGAAAGGTATACTTTTAGACTCTAAAAAGGTTGTAAGAAAAAAAAAATCAATTAGTACTACACAATGAATGTGTGTTTTGGTCCAACCTATTAACTCACAATTTCAGGCAAAGTGTGTTGTGTTGCGTTGTGTTGAAAAATTTCTTTGATGGCAACTAGAATAACATCTCCAAGAACCAGTAAAGCTTTAATAATATATTTACAAAGGGCAAATATCATTATGAATGTTTAAAATAGCAGCGGTGGTTGTGAGGCAAGGATTATGTACTATCATAATGTTTAAATGTTTCAAGTTTTAAACTATCCCATGTCCTTTCTCAGGAAAGTTAAGGCTCTCAACATTGTGCAGAGATAAAAGTAAAATTTCTAAAATTTAGCTCTTGTTAAGTATTTTGAAATAAATACTACAAGTTTTCAATCTGATCTATATCTTGATACTACCCAACTTTTGCAAAGGCACCTTTTTCTCCAGTAAGGACTCATAGCATTTTTACTGTTTTTACTGAGAATATTTACAAGGAAAAGAACACTATAAAACTTGGAGAGCCAAAACTATTATTGTCTTTCGGTGTTTTCATATTTCTGTTAGACATTTCAGTGATAAAATTTGTGGTTGAATTGCAGAATTAAAATGAATGTCTGGAAATCAACTTTATTTAAAACCAACTTGAAATATTAAAATTTCTTCTTCCTAAGTTTGGTTTTCCAATCAAAATATTTCCCACTTTTTGTTCAATACATATTAAATTTTATGAAGCTGTTTTGCATGCTGGCATTTTTATGCCTTTTTGAAAGTATAACTTATCTAGGGTTCAGCTTTACAAAGTTATGCCTGCTGTGATCGCAATACAGAAACACTGGATGTTCATCTGGTAATCCATATGATCCAGGCGATATTAGTTGGCTGTTGTTTTCCTCTTATGTTTAATAAACTGTATTCTTGATAAGGATTTTGTGAAGTGTTTTGGAGAGTCCATTAGCACTTCCAGGCTCCTGGGCTAATTTTTCTTGGCATTATGTAAAGCTTATGAATCCAAAATATTTGCTCAGTTTTTAAAAATATAGTTACTTTTTAAACTTTGTTTGTTTTTGGTACCTGGGATCGAACTCAGGACCTTTGCACTTGCGAGGCAGCCTGCGGAACCACTGAGCTAAATCCCTGGCCCCAAAAGTCGTATTTATTTATTTATTATTTTTTGGGTACCGGGGATCAAACTTGGGTCCTTGTGCTTGCAAGGCAGGTACCGGAACCACTGAGCTAAATCTCAGGCCCTTTTTAAAATTTGTATTCTAGAAAAATGCTGTCAATTATTTGCTTTTGAAGAGGAAATCTGTTATTTTTATTTTAATGGTCTACTGATGTTTCTTCATTTATACATGTCTATGTACTTCAACAATAACCTTTATTGTATTATTTTTCCATAACGTTGTCTTTAATAATTATAAAACACAACAAAAGAAACTAAAACTTGTGACTGTACAAATTAGAAGTCTTAATCCTAAATTTTTTGGTAAACGAAAAAGTTTTACATCAATATGACAAAAGGAAATGGATATTACTTTTCTTAGAGTTACATAACATCACACAAAGTCTGTTTATGTACAATTTATTAACGTGGGGCTTGGGCCTAGGAATTCTTTGGCTCCTTTTAATCTCTCAGAATTAGCTATATGTGCCTTTTTATAGGATAAATATCTATAGTTTCCACTAGATTATTGATATTTTTTAAGAAATGCTTCTCTCTAAGAACTCTGAAAAATCCCTAGCAGCACATAGTTTGAGATATACTTCAAGTAACATTTTCCAAGGTGGTGCCACTGTCTTTAGTACTGCTTGTCTAATGCTTTCCCTGACACACAATCCAATCACCTGTCTCTTCATCCATGGGGTGTCAGGATCAATCTGGCATCCTGGCAGCATGGATAAATTCAAGCTTAAGAGCTTCCAGGAACATCATATTTTCGAAGCCATTTGGGAAACTGGAATTTTTTTTTAAATCAAATGAGCAGAAGTAGTTCTAGAGTCACCTTTGTGTTTCACATGGCTTCAGTTTTAAATGCTCAGTCGAAACAAATCCATTTTAGTGATTTAGAAAAATAGGTAACATAAGAAGGAGGCAGAAAGGATGTAGAAAACAACGTTATCTAATCTGTTTTAGGAGAAAGAAATATAAAAGGCATAGAATCAAGTGGAAAAATAGGAAGCAAGAGTGAACAAAAAAAAAGTTTATAGCATGTACTTCTAAGCACTGTCGTGAGGGGAGATTATTTGAAGTATGGTTAAAATGGGGGAGTTACCAAGATGACTTAAGATAATACGGACATACTTTGAAAAAGTATGAAGGCTTATATAAATATAAATGACCAAAAGGCTAATTGGAAGGGACTAAGAACAAGGAAGTTTGTAAATTTAAACTTATTGTCCTAATCTATTTGGGATGCTATAAAACAAAACCTTAACCTGGGTAGTATATCAACTACAAAAACTTATTTCTCACTGTTCTGGAAGTTGGAAAGGCCAAGGTCAAGCAAAGGATCAGCAGCTTTCATGTCCACTGGGGGCCAATTCTCACAGGTTAGTGCCTCTGCCTCTGTCCTCACATGGTGAAAGGGCCTGGCTACCTCTCTGCCATACCTTTTTAAAGGCATTAAATTCCCATCTTGTACCTTGTCACCTTGAGGGTTGGGGCGGCCACACATGTATTTGACTTGGAAGCATTCAGACTATAGCACTTACAAATAACATATTTGAGGTAAAGGTACATTCTTATTCAGTCTAGTGCGGTCTTGTCTTTTACTGGGTAACAAATACTTAAAATTAATTGCATGTGTTCAACTAATAGAAAAGACAAAAGGATCCTTAAGCCTAGTCTAGGCCCAACCCCTGATTTTATAGCTGAGAAAACAGCAGCTCCCAAATCAGCATCACGTTTTCATTAAATTTTATTATTTACATAAGTTGAGTGGAAAGTCTTAAAAGATGATCATTGTCCTTATCTTATAATTTATTGATAGAATGTTTCTCCTAGACAAATATTTTTAAATGTGACAGTAGAAAATAACATATATGTTGTATTAATTTTTCTTCCTTCTCAGAGTTAATTGTTCCGTGTTATTTTTTACTTCATGAATGTATGCTTCCTCCTGGTGGTGGTTGTTTGATCTCCTTCAGATTTGAGCTTTTTGATTGTGCGAGAGGGTTATTTCCATCTCTGTATCTCCCACACAAACATGGCCCTTGCTACATAGTGGACACCCTGTGAATATGTGTGAATCTAAATGACTTTTTTACTATGGATTAAAATGATGTAACTAAAATTGTTATTATTTCCAGTCCTGAAAGCACTTTATTATTGTTACACATTACCAGTGATATGCAAACAAGTAGTTTCAGGAATGGCAAATAATGGGTTTAGGGTAGATTAGAAAACAATAAAAAAATGCTCAGCTGAAGTTAATGAAACGGCAGGGCGATTCTTCACAGATAGAAGTCTTTGACTCTCTGAAGCTTAATAGGCAAATGGCTTTATTTTAAGGATTCTAAAATAATTTTTAATATCAGTCTCCTTGCTTAAAGGAAAGAAAAGCCCATTTAAAGAAAAAGAATTAAGAAAGTACTATCAATATTTACTCTTAAGTGTTTTTTCACTTAATTTTGCTTTAAATCAGTCTTTCCACATCCAGTCTTCTTCACATTTATAGGCATTGCATTGACTCTCTGAAGATATTTTCTTGTACAAACTACCATAGTTCATAAAATTAAATCAACTTGACAATTTTTTTCAGCCCTCAGCCAGATCTTCCTTGACCATGGTTCTTTAGGGAGGTATGGGGAAGTGGTTTTTAAGCCATTTTGCAATAATTGTATACTCTTGTTTCATCTTCTAAATTTTAAGCAAGGATGGGCTTGGACTTAATATAATTAAATACAGTAATACCTTAGTTCACAAATGCTTCTGTTTGCAAGCAATTCTGTTCACAAACAAAATCTGTCAGCAAAATTTTGCTTCTGTTCACTAATTCTGCATTGTGTGACAAATATGAGCACGATCATCTTCCCCACACAAACACAAGCACTACAATCTTCCCCTAAATGGTAAAATAAATTAAGTTCATGAACCAAGGTGCCACTGTACATGCAAAGCAGCCACGAGAAGAGAGTAAGGAAAGGAAAACGGCGCAAGGTGACTCCACGCCACAATGTGTGAATTGTGTGATTGAGAAAAACAGAAAAGACTGCTAACATAGCTGCATCAACCTTAGAGAAGTAGCCCCCTTCTTGAAATTATTTTAAAAAGATTTTAAATTCTTATGCCTTTGAGAAGGAAAATGTAATACTCGTATCTAATAGCAGATGTGGCAAATACTCGATGAATGAACTGGACTCGGATTCAGAATGAAGAAGAAACCCCTTCTTTAACTATTATCTGGAGGATTCTTCCCTGCTATCCTAACTGATTGTAGAAACCACTTGAAAAGAAGCCACTGAGTAGCATGCTGATGTGCGACACGTGGCCTGGGGTTGTGAGACACAGAAAAGTGAATATTTCCTGACCTTAAGGACTTTAGAAGCTGCCTACAAGACAGAATCAGTGTGCTTGCTACAATAAACCAAGTAAACGACAATATTTCAAGGGACTTCATGTTCCATACTGTTTAGGGGAGCAGTAGGCCTGTGAGGTTTTTGGTATGGCTGATGGAGGTATGAAGTCATGAAGAATAAATAAGATAGGAAAACGAAATAGGGTCTTATTTCCTGTTCTATGTATTTGTTTGCTTATTTACTTATCTTGGAATGATATTTAGGACTGAGGGGAGTAATGACATGGCTCAGATGTAGAGATGAAAGAAAATTGATCAGATTGTGTCAAAATTAAACTAAGAGTTTTTAATGACCAATTACTGGAGAGCAATAGAAGTTCACCTGTTTTTAAAAAAAGACAGTAGAGATTATTGAAGACTTTGGAAGCTGAGTGAAGAAGTTCAAATTTGATGAAGCAGAAAATAAAAAGGTCCTGAGGGTTTGAGTAAAGAGATATGTTAGGAAGCTTGATCCGGAGGCTATATATTATATATGCAAGAGTGTTAACACTGAGAAGCCCTGGGCATAGAAAGCTCTTTGCAGGCCAATCAACACAGGGAATTAAGGGGAAAGTGTTGGCAAACAGAAAATTGCAGTAAAAATAAATCAACAGAACAAAATGACAACTAAATACAAGAAACTGAGGAGGAGTTAAGGACTCCTGAAGGTTGGAATCTTGGTCAAAAGAACAAATATCTCAGACTAAGTAGGCAGGGGAAGGTTCTGTAATAGTGAGACACTATTTTTACCCTTTAAGACATCATGTTTTTGAACAACTGTTGGGGGCAGGTAGAAATGATATTCTCTAAAATTGTTTTTTAACTAGCAGAAGTATTTATTTTTATCATGACTTTATTAAGCTTCTGATAATTGTAATAGAATGACATTAGGGGCTCTGTTTTATTTATGACATTTATAGCTTATATTTATATTAATTGCCTAATGTCATTTATGCTGAATAAATATAGAGCAAATATTTTATGCAGAGTAGAAAAATGGAAGTTATCTTTGTGTCTTTCTAAGTAGGCAAGATTGATTAAATTGCAATACCTATAAACAATTCCATGGTAGTCCCAGAATAAAATCATCTGTGACTTATATATAATAAGTATTCAATATATTCTTACAGGATATAAGTAAACTGAGAACTTAGTGATGAGGTAGACTAGACCTCAAGTAAGATGGAACATTCGTGGTGAGTGACATTTTTGTTGGACATCAGTTAGAGCTAGAACTTAATTTGCCCTTATTAATAGAACTTTTCATAAGATGTGATTGTTCCCCCATATGCAGTTGACAGGAGAAAAGAAGACAAAGTGTCCCCAAACTAACCAAGAACTGTGCACGCTGCATTCAGAGGCATCACAAGCAAAATGGGGATGCAGAGTTAAAACAAATAAAAGTTGATTCTCCCCTATTGCATTTGACATAATTTTCTAACTTTGTGAATATAAAGAAATACTTCTCACCGATTCATAGTGTAGCTGCAAAAAACAGATACAGCTCTGCAGATGTATGATCCTGGCAAGCAGTTTGATGTCACTTTCCCTTTCTCTGGAAACAGAGTTCCAGAGTATTCAGGGCACAATTATCTTTTACCTTTTGAGAATACCTGTGAGGATCAGGGATCCAGAGATGTGAAATGCATGGGAAAGTTAGAGAAATACTAGCTATATGAAGGGTTTAGCTTATCACCATGTGACTTACAGTATTTCATTAAACATATTTTTCTATCCTTACAGCATCCTTAACAATGTCACTGTTAAAATTTCACAATCATGCTCAGATTATTTACTATATCTGAGCGGCTTTCATTTATAGTTTCTAGAACTGAGGTAAAGAGACAAATAAATTATTTTTAAAATTCACTTTCTCTACCTCCTCCTCATCTTCCCGAACACTTTTTTATTTTCTTAAATGTCGTTAGTTGTGCTGTTGCGGCTGCCTTGATGTCATGAATCAATTCAAAAAATTTAACTTTTGTGGTCTTTTCGACTTTGGGGAAAAGCCAGAAATCACACAGTGACTCATTCCCTGGGTGAATAAGGTGGATGAAGACAGAAGTGAATCGAATCAAGCCAGTGAAGCAGCCAGAAAAAGATCGTCATGGAAGAGGACTTCCAGACCTGCCTTAGAAAGTGGGAAGCCTGAGGCGATAAGTGCTTTCGAAGCCAGGAGGAACATTTTGTGAGGACTTAATGACAATGTGTCTTTTACTGAAATAGTGTCTGAAAACTTACAGAATTTTCTGTTTGTTTTGTTTTTTGAGACAGGGCCTCACTAGGTAGTTGAGACTGACCAAGAACTCACTGTGTAGCCCAGGCTGGTCTCGAACTCACAGTGATCCTCCTGCCTCCCGAGTTCTGGGATTACAGGCGTGCGCCACCACGCCTGGCTAACGGTATTTTTGGATCACCTTTTCCTGTAGAGATGATAATGAGACACTTTGTCTGGTTAACCAGAACAGAAAATTTAATGGCGATGTAAAGAAGAGTATCACTATACCACATATTGCTAAGGAATTTTAAACATTTATGCCAAAAGTCTTAAAATACATACGTAAGAGGCATTATGTATAACTAAGTTATTTTTTCTTTTCTATCAAACTTGGAAAGATTATGAAAAGTCATATGTGATAGTTTGCCATAAAACTTGTCAAAGAATTTAATAGAAAACTCTTTATGGTTCCACAGGGTTTTTCACTCTTGTTGATTTAATGTTATTGAAGATCGAGCCTCCATGTGGTCCAAAATGAAAAAGTAGGGGTCTTGGTTCACAGATAAACAGGATTCCTAGCCAAATTGTCATTCACCAAAAATCATTGCTATTGTGTATCTTAATGAGGACATTAAGAGTATTTTCTAAACTAAAAAAAGTGCATTTTGCTTTGTGAACCTCTTTCCTAGTCCTTCTCTTATAAAACTCACATCCATTTTGGCAACCATTCTGCTTTGTCATTTTCACTCTTTCAGCACTCTCCTGCAGTTATTGGCCAGATTCCAGTAGTCTCCAACTTGATAATCCATTGATTTTATGTTACTTCTATTTTCACCCTCATTGCTTTACAGAATCGCCATGCAGGCACATTCCATGACAGTTACTGTTTCTGTCCCCCTGCTCTTCCTTCACCTTTAGCCCTTTCCCATGATCATACTAGCATTGTCAGTCCCTCCTAAAAAGGCTGACACCTGATGCTACATCTACCTCAAGCAGGGTTTCATTTCTTTCTCTTTTTTAATAGAAAAATTCCACATAGTTTTCAACATTTAATCTTTCCATTCTTTTCAAATTTCTTCCCTTGAATTTTGAAGTTCGAGGTATGTTTGCCCTCCTTACTCCACAGAAGAAGTGCCCTCAAGGACTCTACGGGTCTATTCTTCAGAAAATCTGTGGTTAGATTCTTATATACATCTGACTAGACCAATCAGCATCTTTGAACTCCTGACCTCTCCTTTCTTTTCAAAATACTTCTTTTACTGGTGCGCTGTGTTCCATCACTCTTAGTTTTCCCTACATCATCCAATCTCATTCTTGTTAAATGTTCTTCACTAGTCCTGCTTATTTTAGGAAGGAATAATGGAGTGTCTCATGCAAGTACAGCCAACAAAAAGTGTGTATTGCCTAAAGGAAATTAAAAATAAGAAAAAAATAGTGATAAGACATTAAAGTTAGCCTGCTTCATTACTTTTGCCAGGGGTAGGCAGTTCTACTTAATGGCAATGATAAAACTCTGCTACATATTGAGGGGAAGTGCTCACAGTGCCCAGCTTCAGGGTGCCATGTGGAGGGTGTGTTCCAGGCTGACCGTAGGCCCACATTCCCCAGCTGATCCTTTTCAACCTCACCTCAAGTTCTTCAACGGCCACTTACATGTGGATCTCCTCCCCACCGCCCTCCTCTGTTCCTCTTTCTGTCCACATCCACATCCACACACACTCATACCCTGCCTTTGGATATATTTTCTTGTATATGTAAGGGGAATATCTCCAGATAAGCATAAAAAAGGATTCCAAGCCTTCTGTACTCTTCCAAAGCGTTCTACCTGTGTTTTTCCTCATCACAATAAATGCCATCTCCATTCTTCTTAGGTCAAAACATTAAAATCATTCTTGCTCTTCCTTTCTCATTTTTCTCATCCGTCAAATCTACTGAAGTTGTTTTATGGTTCTCCTTGAAATACACTGCTTCTTCAGTCCAAAATACCATCGTCTCACACAGTCTCACCGATGGCCTCATTTTATTGCTCCTTGCACTGTAATTCTATACTTGTCCCTTAATCTTCTGGAGTTCTTTTCCTTTGGCCATTTTTGCCCCCTTACTTCAGGGTCTATCCCTACCTGCTCGTTCTGTGTCAGTGCCATTTATCACCCTTCAGCAGCCTTCAGGGTCACATTAAGTTTTATTCCTTAAGGTTCTGGCCTCAGTCCTCTTCTTTCACACCCTTCTTGTTCTTCCTCAGGAATGTTATTGACTTCCCCTGTCACTAGCTGGTACAACTTTTAGAGACATCTTTAACTCAGACTTCTCTTCCAAGACCTATATCCATCAACTTAAATGTTTACTAAACATCTCCATTCAAATTCACATCCCCAACTGAGCTCACCATCGTTTCTCTCAACCCAATCTTGGACATTTTAACATTCCTTTTCTAGCCAGTGGAATTAGAATTCCTTTCTCTATGAATTTTTTTAGGCAATAATAGATGGCAGTACAGAGGATGTGCTAGTGTTATGCCATACACACACACACACACACACACACACACACACACACTTTCATTTTTTTACTTTGAGATAGGGTTTTCTAAGTCACTAAATTGCCCAGGCTGAACTCTAACTTTGCTAGTGGTCTGCCTTAGCTCCTAGAGTGCTAGGATTACAGGCATTTTCCACCGTGCTCTGCTCTAAATCACTGTTTTTATAGCTAACTGCACTCTTGAAGTTTTTGTACAGACTTAGCCTTTTGAACTTTGCTCTTGCCACATTTTTAGAGCAATTGTGAAGGTTTCTTGCAGCAAACTTCAAGCTAAACAGCTTTTCCTAAGTCCAACACAGTCTGACTTCTCCTCTA
>NW_022900917.1:35147150-35174027 GCF_012274545.1 Fukomys damarensis | reverse complement strand
TATGTATTTCTATCCCTGTAATCCATCCTCTGGACAGTATCTCAAAGATAAAAGTACAGTTATCCTACTCCTGCTTAAAACTCTCACTTTGCCAAGATCCAGGGGAACTTTGCCAATTCTTATATTCAGACACAGGAGAAAATAAACTGACTATTTCTCAGAAAATTTTTTTTCTACTTCTAATACAGTCCAAAGAAGCAATGTGTCAAATTACATGAATTTGTTTGCTTATTAATGAATGATGGAATGATTTAGCAAATAAATATCATGCACATGTAAAAGTGTTGTATTGAAAATTCATAGCAGGTTTCAATAGTGCATTCTCTAGTCTTGGCTCCAGCCAGACCTTTCTGATCTTCCATTTCTGGAGCTGTGTGCATTTTCACTACCCTTCCCTATCCAGCTGTATTTCACTTATGTTTATATCCTTCATTGCCTAGGTCACTTCCGTAAATGTAATTTGAGGATTTATAACTATATGAGTTTGACCTTTTCTAAATGTGGTGAGATGAACAAAATTCTAGATCAGGAAAAGACAAGAATTATTTGTATAGAATTTACAAAACTTTTCTGCATTTTAGATTAATGGTGGATTTATTTCAGTAATTTTAGTATTGGTAAAGACTCCATCTAGTCAGCTGAAATTTGTTTTTGTAGTCATATGTAAGTAACACATTTGAAAAGCAATAATTTCCCCTGTGTATCTAGACATAGAGACTACATTTTATTATAAGAAGTAGTGATATATCCCATACTAGGATAATTAAGCATTCAATATTTATAAAGTACTGTATAAAGATTGTATTTACTTGTTTGCAATATCTCCTAGAGGTGGTGAAAATAATTTAGATTTTATGCCTATAGAGACTAGGTATGGTGGCAGGAAAAATAATTTTATGTCCATTTATAGATAAAAATAGTTTGGGTATATTAATAGATCAATTTTAATTTCTACAAATGGAGTGAGCCTTCCTAATTAAATTCTTATTACAAACATTTCCCCACTCCATATTGTCTTCCTGAAAGTTCTAAAATATTTTATTTTGTTCTTTATAAATTGTTTTGCAGAAGAAACAAGTGTCTTTGCTTTTATGGTCCATTCAGCCAGATGAATGATTTAGGTGACCGAGAATAAAGAATAATCTAGAAAATTACTCAAATCCAATACTTCTACATAGAATGACGATTATTTCAACAGAGAGGTTATTTTCTCTAGTTCACCATAGCAAAAGTGAAGGATGGCCTCACACATAATGGTTCCAGAGAGGTACACCTACTGTCTTATTTAAGGTGATTGAAATAAAATCTGGGGGATATGAAATGTCAGTGTATAGAAAACATATTCAATAAGTTGTAAAACCTATTCAATTCTATAGTTGTGGTCATTTAAAATAGTGCAGGCTTAAAGGGGGCACTTATTACTGCAGAAGTCTTTGAGAAAAAAGGGTAAGAGAAGTTATTGAAGCTTCCAAGAGCTAAATAAAATGACTGAGCCAAAGAAATGCATTCACCTAAAGGTGAATGACTCTTGTAAGGAGACTGTGAAAGAGAGAAAGTAATACCGAAAAAGAAATACTACCAGCAAGCCATTTGTTTGCTTTTCTATTAAAAGTACCTTTTTGCAGTGCTATGAATTAATCCCAAAGTCCCCTGAATGCCAAGCAAGTGCTTTACCAATAGCTAAATCTCTAGCATAAAAAAGTAATTTCAGAGAGAGTTTCATCTAGTATGTGCCCAGTGTGGATGAACCTTGATGATTATGCTAACTGAAATAAGCCAGTCACAAGAAGACAAATAGTTCGTGATTCTATCTATATGAGGTAACTAAAGCACTCAAATTCATAGAATAACTAGTGCAATAGTGGTTTTCAGGAACCGAGGGGTGAATGGGAGGTATTATTCATAGGGTATAAAATATAAGTTAAGCACACTATGTAAATTCTAGAAACCTATTTTATAACTTTATACCTAAAGTCAGTCATACGATATTATTACATAAAATTTTAAGAGGGTATATCTCACTTTAAGTGTTCTGAATGCATGTGCGCACATGCACACACACACACACACACACACACACACACAAGCTAGCTATGAGATAGGAAGAGTTGAAATAACAGAGCATTGTTCAACATGAATGAAGGACTCATTGGGTAAAATACAGATCAATTTTTGAACAGAGGTGTTTCCTATGTTGACAACCAATCCAACAAATCCATCCAAGTGAATTGAGTAATGTTATGTTCCAGATACTGTAGAGACTATAATAAATGTCACAAGGATTTAAATCTAAGTAACTGGACAATTGCGTATATGATGGGAACACAATATTTTACTCAAATTATGATCAGGAAAGTTCAAACAATCAGATGAAACAACTGTATATGGAAAAACTATATTAGAAATTAGTAAATTTACAAAAAAGCATTTCAGGAAGAGCACTTTAAAATATAAGACATTAAGAAGGTGTATGAGTAATTTGTTTAAAGTAATTGATATCAGGAACTTATTACATTTATTTGAGGTCCCATTACACTGAGGTCATAGATGATTCAAGAAACAGAAAAAAAATGATCAAGTGGGCCTAGGAAGCCCCAGGAGATACTGCTCCCTTACTGTATAAAAATAACTTCTGGGTAAAACCAGACGGGGCAAAGGAGAGAAGCTGTACTTTCCAGAAAAAAAAAAAAGTTACAAACCCAGCCCCATTCAGATAATTGACACTGGAGCATCCAATACACTTCAATCTATTACTGCCTGGAAGAAATAATTTAAGAGAAAGCACTGCAGGTCAACAAAAATGATGTTGCTTGGTTACTCAAAATTATTTGTTAGCTTGCTGAGTTGCTCAGCTTTTTAGAAGAGCACTCTTTGTATACACATAGGAAAAGGCTGGAGAAGAGCATTGAAACCAGTTTTCATTGGAAACTTGTTTCATCTGAACACTGATTTTCCCTTTTGCTCTGCCCAAGCAAGATGGCAGATCTTAATTAAAATGTAAAGTACCAAGATAGTAATAAATGTTTGATTTTGATGTAGTCTTTTAAATATTAATTCTGCTTTGATGAAATTGATTAGAAGGACTTTGAGTTGGTTTTTAGCAGAAAATGAGTTCAGTTCTCAGGCTTCTTGGGCCAGAACTCTTGGAGGTTGCCTGGAGGCCTCCTGGTCAGGAGTGGCCTTTGGGAGCAAGCAGAATCATCCAAACCCTCCCTTGTGCTGCTCTGTGCCTTTGGAAAAAATTACTTAAACTGTCTGAGCTTTGATGTCTCATCTCTTCCATAAAAGCAGTGATGTTTCTGTTACAGATTACAGTGAGGATTGAGTAAGGAAATTCACGTTACATGCCTAGCACCTCACAGGTTTCCAATAAAGGCTAACTTATTTGGAAATTAGAGAGTTCCAAAATATCTTCACTTGATTCACAGAGCCTTTAAAATATCCTTTTACAATGACTCACAAAGCTCTGGTGGAGGTGGGAGAGTCTCCAGGAACGAAGTGGGGCAGGTGGTGGGTGTGACTAGATGAGTTGTGGAGCAAACATTGTTGGAAACTTGCAGACTATTTTGGAATTTAGTCTCACTCTTCAATAAAAAATAAATAAAATTGTGTTTATCTTAATGGATTCAGTAAATAAGTTTCAAAATGTTACTGATGACTGGAGGAAATGATTTTTTGTTGTTTCTCTTTAATGTGTTAGAACTTTTGGCTTGATATTTAATATTTTTGTGGGGTACCTTTATTTTGTATGTCAAATATTTTCTTTAATGTATTAGCAAGTTAAAAGGCTGAGATGTGGAAGCTTTTTAGCCAAATTCATTAGTTTTCCTGGGGCCGGGGATTTAACTCAGCGGCCCCGCACCTGCCTTGCAAGCAGTTCCATCCCCAGTACCGCAAAAACAAATAAACAAACAAAAGTCAATCATTCGTTTTCCTTATCTGCAAGGGTACTTGCATACACTGCCAGGTTATGCCTAAACCTAAAATACAGTACTGAACTCCATAAATAGCTTTTTTTTCCCCTGTGTATGTATACTTATGACAAAGTTTAAATTATAAATTAGCCCCAGGAAGACATTAATAAGAATAACTTAATAGAGAACTACTAAGTAAGGTCAGCAAGTTTTTCTTTTATTAAGTAAAGAACTTTCAACTTTTTACTTAAACCACTTGATGGCTTCTCTCTGACATATTCAAGTTGGGAAGACCACTGATCTTGTACTTTTAGGCTATTATTAAGTAAAATAAAGGTTTCTTGACCACAAGTGCTGTACTCTGATACCTGAGAGGACTATTAAGTGGATAATGTATGGGTAGTGCATGCAGCATGGCATGCTGGACAAAGGGCTAATTACGTCCTATGTGGGAAGGGTTGGGATGATTTTGTATTTCATCGTACTATTCAGAATGGCGCATGATTTTAAACTTACCAGTTACATATTTCTAGAATTTTCCGATTAGCATTGTTAGATTGTATTTAACTCTGGGAAGTCAGAACTCAGATAACGGAAAACCACTGTCCTATCTTAGTATCATACTGAGATATACTAGATAGCTAGAACATCTACCCATTATTTTAAAAATTTTACTTTTCACTGAAATTGTGCTGGATACTTTCCAAATTTTACTGAGAAGAATATAAAAAGTATATGTCTATTACTGTCATGAAGTGCGCATTAGATTTATTTCCACATCCGAGACTTATGTCTAGGCTGTTAATCAATAAAAATTTTAGATCTCTCCCTGAGCTTTGCATTGATTATAGTTTTAAAACACATTGTCATTCTAATAAAGAGGGGGGAGTAGATTTTCTTGAATTTTATTCATTTATTTACCAGGATAAATGTTATTCATACAACAGAGGAAAAAGTAAAAAGCAGTAACATGAAGATAAGAGTAAGCATGGCCAAGGTAATGCAATTAACAAGAGAACTTTCATCCTCATCAGAAAAAGGACTAGGAACCCTAAGTGTTTAGACATTAAGTTTTATCTTTTCAGATGTAACCCTTTGGGTTTAGCTAGGGTAATAAATGATTAGCAGATATGAGGTCAAGTGAGAAAAAAGTAAGAAATAATTGCAGAATTAATCCTTTTAATCAAAAGGAAAGCTATTTTAGGATTTTAAAAATATGGTTTAGTATATCACTGTGATTAAGAAACCATCCCTGAGACTGTGTGAGCTCAAATCATAGCTCCATCCTTGCTGGGCGTGTTGAAATGCATATAAAGAACATCAATCAGCAGCAGGCACAGAACAGATATTCTGTAAAGTGTTGTTGATGACGGTGATTGTGACGATCAATACACTACTCCACAGAAAATGCTGCTGATTATGCCTACATTGTGTTAATAAAAATAAAGTAATTTGGTACCATTTTCAAATGTGTTATCATCCCCAAATCGACAGGACAGAGTAGAATACTGGATAAACTAAGCCAATGGCATTATTTTTAAATAGTGTTAAGCAGAAAAGGTCAGTTGCCAGAAAACACAAATTAGTAATTTAATTAAATCACCAGCAAAAGAGACAGATCCTATTAACAGCAGTCAGTTTTGTTATTACAGAGCAATAATTAAAGTAAAATATTGCAAGATCCTATGTATCACAACTAGGTTTTAAACATTCCATTTTAACAGGCAGAAAAGTATAGGTTAATCAGTTTGTTTGATAAGTTAAAAGATCCTTTATTAAAATATTTATATCAATTGTATAAAGAGAGTAACATTGTCGAGTCTATAAAATGAATTCTGGGGCACGCTATCCACATTTCTTTATAAAACTGTGTGCAATAGTAGCTCTCACTGGAATTTTCAAGTGTCGCAGAACCTAATTTGTGAAATTAATTATCAGTTTATGGGTGTGATATTTTTGTATATTTTTTTAAGTCATTGTCAAATTAAATCATTTTAACATGTCAGCCAACTATCATTTGGTTGCATGTTATATTCAAGAAATATAAATGTTTCTAGAAATATCAGATATTTTCACAGGACCAGTGAAAAACCTCTCTCCTCTCTCTCTCTCTCTCTCTCTCTCTCTCTCTCTCTCTCTCCCCCCCTCCTCACTGTTTCTCTCTTACCGTTTCTCTCCCTTCTCTCTTTCTCCCTACCTCCCTTTATCTGTCTTCTGCTCTCTCCCTCCCTCTTCCCCCACCGCAGGACTATTTATTAACTTCCAAAAGTTGTAGTATTATATGTGGATATGCTTTAAACTTCTTAGCTTTTACACCAGACTGACAGCATTTTCATTCTAGGCTTTAAGTTTCCAGTTTCATGACCTGGGACAAATAATCAATCTCTTTAAGCGCCAGTCTCCTGATCTGTAAAGTGAGAATTGATAATTGCCTCACAATTTTATTGTGAAGAGTACATGATTTTTTTTCTGTACAAATAGCTTGTCACAGTATTTGGCTGATATAGAAACTCAGAAATCTTTTTGTTTTATTTGTATTTATCATCAAGAAGTAATAATTATTTGGTCAAATTCTGTTAGGTACCACTGATATTAAAGACAGGAATAACAAATTCAGTATAATACGTGTGTGTGCGTGTGTGTGTGTGTGTGTGCGTGTGTGTGTGTGTGTAGGGTAAGGATTCTTCAATAAATTATATTTTTATTTTTGCAAGAAAAGATGGGAAGACATTTTTATTTTTATGTAAACACATTGGCTTATGTAATGGAATACTATCCACCTTTGGTATAATTGACTGATTGGAATTTAGAGTCCTTGAGTTTATAAATTCTCATGTTGAAACTCGTCTATTTCAGGATGCAGTACATAGATACTTGGAATATTAGTATCGTAGGTGACTGTGACATACCTTCCTCTGTCTTTACTTGGGAATCTGTGAAGATAAAAAGCTGCTCTCAAGTAGCTTGCAATTTACTGGGGAAATATAATGGATCATTAAATTTTTATCACAGTGTATCCTGATGAGAACAGAAATAGGTAGTTAGCTGGCTATCTCTGGGAGCACTTGCCTTTGGTTTGGTTGTGAGGGAAGAAAAGAGGGCCAACAGGAAGAGAAGAAAACAGGCAAATCAAATGGACAACAGGGCCAGCGGTTTAGCTCAGAGATGCCATCTCCTGCTTCACAGGTACAAGGTCCTGAGTTCAATTCCCAGTAGAAAAAAAAAATCAAATGGACAACACTGATAAAGACTTACAATCATAAGAATTTGCCAAGAGGAAGAAGGAAAACTTCTGGAGTGACATATTGAATGTACATCAAGGCTGTGATCTACTTGGAAGTAACTTCTGTATTTATGAGCAAAGACAGGATAATTTTTTACTTTCAAGATTAATTTAAGATATGAAATACATTATTAAGTATGTGTTTGGGGAAGCACTGAATATTATTATTGTATTGTTTTTAAATAGATTACCACTAAAGGCCAAAGGTTTTGTAGACAGCAGGAAAAACAATTAGTAAATGCAGTAATAGTGCCTTGGTGTGCGCTCCTATTTTCAAGGTTAATTATTTGTTTAATTAAAGTCTTTAGAATCAACCAGAGATGCTATTGCCTGAAATACTAGGCAGACATAATTATCTTTGGCAGTGTAAGAAATGTGTGACAACATTTTTCACATCTTGATAACATCTATGCCTTTTCTGACTTTGAAGACTATATTACATGATGCTTCTATTTGTATTAAGTATTTTCTGTAAGAATTATAGATTACTCATATAATTATGTCTTTATTTTATACATGAAAGAAGTGGGACATACAGAGATCAAGATCCCATATCTGGAATGTAATGGAACTATGATTTGTCCTCAACAGTCTATATTTTTAAAGGATACCTCTGAAGAAGTTAGACTGGAAAGACAAGGAATTTGAGGGATCTAGCATATTTTAGAAGCCACTAAAATCGTCAGGGAAGAGAAGATGGTGGAAGGAATAGAGCGAGGTACATGTGACAAGGAAATGCAACCAGAAGCATATGATGATTTACTGTGGAGAAATAATGAATTACTGAAGGCCATTTCTGAACTGTATTTTTTAAAAAATTTTTACCTTAAAAATAGACTTTACTACAACAAAGGACAAAATAGTAAGAAGGCAATTTGGTGAAAATAATGATCTATGTTTGGGCTTGAATTTAGAAAACCAGGATATTAGTGGTACTTCAGCTCTGGAGTTCAAGTAAAAGAGCAGAGCAAAAATATGGACTTACTGATAACTTGGACCTTATTCTTCAGGTTTTTCCTCAGGTGCCTGATGTTTCCTTTGGTTTTTCACGTTGGCTATTATATAATGTGTTTTCCTTCTCTTTGGGGCTTCTTATCAGATAAGTAAAAGGAAGTTCATAGTCTATGTAGTACGTTATTGCTATTAAACACATAATCTTCTAATGCAGCCTTAGTCAAATAGCTCAAATGTAAAAATCAGAGTATTTTCAGTTTAATATTTTAACTATATTGTCATATTTATTCTATGCTGCTGATCATTAAGAATTAAGTTAGTTTGGACTCTGTGCAAAGCACTGCTACTAGAATACACGATATGATACAGACTCACTTGAGCTGTACTTGGTACTTAGCTCATCTGATAGCCGAAATTGGGGTTTTTGTGATGCTTGTAATAATATAAGAGCTGAATGTGAAATGATGATTACTTTCACTCTGCTGTCCTCTGCAGAAACTGCCACTTTGGGAGCCAGGACCTGTGACGATGATCTTACAGAGCAGCAATTGAGAGCAACCTCAGGTAATGGTTTCTATTTCTTTCAAAATCTTGCCTTGTCCAAAATAAGTTGCATTTGTTACTCTTATAATTTATGTAATAAACGTTCTCTTGAGCCGCTGTAATTAGACAGAATCAGATCCCTTATACAAAATATTTGAAAAGTCAATAAAATATATCCAGGATTTGGAAGCATTTGTAAAGTGACTTTAGCTTTATGTCAACAGCAAAATGGAAAGGTAGATTTCATATATTCTGCTTGCCCTACCTACATACTAAACCTCCCTCATTATCACTGTCCAGCACTTGAGTGGACAAACCTACACTGACATATTTTTCACCCCCAAGCTATAGTTTGTACTAGGGTTCACTTTCGGTGCTGTACATTTTATAGTTTTGCATCTATGCTCATCTTTTAACATCACATGGAGTAGTTTCATTACCATAAAGGTAATATATCCAATCTGTTCATTGTCTGCCACTCCAACCTACACCTGTGAAAACCACTGACTCTTTGTTGTCTCCATATTTCTGGCTTTTCCAGGATGTTCTCTGTTGGGACTTATACAGTATACATAATTATTTAATGTTTTCAGATTGACTTCTTTCACTTAGTAATATGCATTTATTTTTTCATGTTTCTTTTCAGCATTGGATAATATTTCATTGTCTGGATTCATAAGCCTATCCATTCTGTACTTAAGGGCATTTTAATTGCTTCCACGTTTTGGCAATCATAAAGCTGCTGTATACCTCTGGGTAATAGGTTTCTGTGTGGACAGTAATTTTCATTTCTTTTGAGTAAATATATAGGAGTGCAGTTACTGGATAGTGTAGTATGATTATGTGCAATTTTGTAAGAAACTATCAAACTATTCCAAGGTGGTTTGGGTGTGCTATTTTGCATTCCTACCAGAAGTGAATGAGCAATCCTGTCACTCTCCCATCTCACCAGCATTTGATGTCAATATTCTGGATTTTGGCCGTACTAATAGGTGTGTAGTGGTGTTTTGCAGTTTGTATTTGCAATTCCCTGATGACATTAGATATGTGGAGTATCTTTGTAGTTTATGATCTGCATATCATCTTTGATGAAGTGTCTCTTAAAGTCTTCGGACCATTTTCAAATTGAGTCATTGTTTATCCTTGAATTTTAATATTTTGGATTTGGATAATAGTATTTTCTCAGATATATTGTTTGTAAATACTTTCTTCCAGGTGGTGGCTTGCCTTATTCTCTTAACAGTGACATTCATAAAGAAAATATTTAATTTTAACGAAGTCCAGCTTATCAGTTCTTTTGTGGATTTTGTTTGTTGTGGTATCTAGAAAGTTGTTGCCAAACCCAAGGTCTTCTATCTAGCTATTATAAAGCTCATACTTTGCATTTAGATCTATTATTTACTTCGACTTCATTCTTCTAAAGTATGTAATATTTGTCTCTCAATTCTGTATTGATTTTCTTGTATTGGAATATCTCTAGCTTCATAAAGATCAAGTAACACCAGCTTGACAATTTCTCACAGCCGCATTTATGTACTATGAAATTTTACCTAAATCATCAGTTTTATGTAAAAGATAATAATGTAGCAATTATTTTTACTAATTAATGGATTCATTGGATTTTGTGCAGTCATGTCAACACATTCACTGGTCTCTGTGTGCGCGTGTGTATGTGCAGGTTAAAAATGGTAATTACACCTTCTTGGGTGCATTATATCTGGATAATTTAAGAGGAAACTTAACCATATATTTATTTTTGCTTTGTAATATGCTATCAGTGGGAGGTTTATATATTTGGATAAGCAATGTGCTACATGGAAGAAATGATTACAGGAAGTCCTTTGCATCCATGGTGGGATACTGAAATACGTAAGAACAATATTCTGCAAGTGAAAATATTGCTCCAATAGAAATTTAGAAGTCTTCCTTTAAGAACTTCAATGTGTACTTCTCATTGGTGTTTTCTAAATTTTGTATGTCATTTTCTCTAGAAAATTAGATAACATATTTAATATAAAATTGAATAAATTCAGTCTCCCCCACCTTAAACCAATAATAAAATTTCATTAATGACTTGGCCTAATATAGCAAATTAAGCAAGACTTATGACAATAATATTGAGCTATAATGGTCCACTACCCATCAATGCACTTCTTTATTGCTTTTAAACAAAGACAGTACAATGTACATCTTTACTTCAGTCTGTCTCAGATGCTTTAGCTTTAGATATTCAGTACATTCTGAATATTTTCATCTAGATGTTCTATGTGAAAGTCAAATTCCAAATTTTACTACCCTTTCTGCAACAGTATTTCTTTTCTGCTTTACTGTAGCTCTGTTGATGAGCTCTATCCATCATATAATAAAACTAGGGATCATCAATTTTACTTAGAATATTATACAGTGCTTCTGTGGTCATGAATAAGACAATAGGAGCACCTTTTGTTAGATAATATTTCTAGACACCTAAACAGGAAATTTTCAGATTTCAATAAAGGTGATGAAAGAGGCTCACAGAATTTCTAATACAAATTCTGGGCCCCACCCTACACTGACTGAATCAGAAACACTGGGGATGGGATTCGGTCATCTGTGGTTTTCCAAGGCCTGCAAATGATGGTTATTCTTGTGGAGTCTAAGGGGTCCCTTACCTGTAGTACAGGTGATGTACTACTTTAGAAGAAGTGGTCAAAGAAGTGTTTTCAGGAACTGACAGGTGAATTGAATCCTGAAGAAGAAGAAGGGGCTAATTTATGCAAGGAATCTGTTGAAACATTCCCATAGAAATGTTGGTTACATTCTAGGAAGAGAAGGAAGGCTAAGAGGGGAGAGTGAGCGAGGAGGACAGCAGCGCAGGATATGTCTAGAAAAGCAGGCATGTTCTGCCTCAATAAGGAGTTCATGTTACTCTATGTGAAGTGATCACCTGTGCCAGAATTCAAGCAGAAGAATGGACTGGTTTTATTCAGGCTTGCAGGTTAAATTACAGGAAAGCAAGAGTAAGTCTTACCTAGTTATGAGACCATTTTAGTAACACAGATAAGAGGCTAAAGACATTGGCAAAGAAAATTTAAAGAAGTGAGTGGGTTGAGAAGAAGAAATGTCAGGCCTTGTTGACTGGCGTGTAAAAGGAAAAGAGCTAATGATTGTTTCTAGTGGAAGGTGATACTGTTAACTGAGCTGGTGAAGATGGATGAAAAAATAGAGAGAGATGTATTAAGCATGGATCCAAAGTTATGACTTGAGAAGAATAATTGATATAAATAGAAGCCAAGCTTTTTTTGGGGGGAGATTGAACAATGAATATGAATTAATAATAGAAAATACAAGAACAAACAAACCAAAACCATATTACCAAAATAAAACCAAATACTTTCCTTTTTTCTCATTGAGTTTATTGGTACATTTTAGACATAAAGTATAGTTGTATTCATCATTGGGATTTTGTACCTTTACATGACAGATCTTGGTTCTCATTTTTTCCCTGTACCCCTGCCCTCCCTTCACCCCCTCCTCCCTTCCTTATTTAGAAATACTTTATTTCCATTTTTTCATTTTCTCATTTTTTCCTTTTCCCTTACTACCTTTTCCCTACCCTTCCCACTTTCCCTACACCTTTAGCCCCTTTCTTCCTATTTCACGTTGTCAATTATATCATTAGGATCTTATGTACTATTATAGTTTTTCACACCAGAGAAATTATTTGGTATTTATACATGTGTGACTTATTTATTTCACTTAGGAATATATATCCTCAATATTTATCCATTTTCCTATGAATGAGTCAAATTTTTTCTTTCTTTATGGCTGAGTAGTATTCCATTTTATAGAAAAACCACATCTTTATCCAGTCTCCAACTGATGGGCAAGTGAGCTCTTTCCAATGTTTGTAGCGGCACAGTTTGTAATAGCCAAATACTTCTTTTAAATGGTTTTGAAGGAGAATAGAGGAAAGGAGTGAAGTCTGGACTCTCCCTCACCCAGTTGTGCTTGCAAAATTTATTCAGTGTTTCAAATAGTATGTCTTGCCTTCCTACCATATTCCAGATATTTCTGGTGCAAAGAGAAATAAAATAATTGCTATTTTCAGAACATGTTTACTGATAGGGCAAATAGACAACACAAAGATAATTTACATATACAATGGTAAATTGTTAGACTGTTGGGCATCAGAGCACAGGAAGAAAAATATAACTTTCCAGACATAATCCAGTTCAAAGTCAAGAAAAGACCTTTAGGAGAAGGAAACAATGTATAGTACTATTACAAATAGCCCAAGTGCCATTTTTACTAAATACTGATTTTGTGCTAGGCTCTGGATTAATTGATTTTCATAGATTACCTCACAACAAACCTATAAAGTAGATGTTATTAACTCCATTTTTCCAGATATTGAAACTGATATTTCCCAGGCTGGGCATGAAGGATGAAGTGGAGGTTGTACAGTGAAGAAAACTTGTTCTAGACAATCAAGGAAATGTAATGGTATGCATAGGAAGGGAGAGGATATTACTAACAGTTGGTGTTTCTTAGAAGTGTTTACAAAATGTGACCAGGATGGAGACATCAGTGGTTCCTGGGAACTTGTTAGAAATGGAAGTTCTCAACTCTCATTTTTGACCTACTAAATGGTCAGGTATCAATCTGTGTTTTAATGTCTCTTTTGGGCAATTCAGATGCCCTAGCTAGAAGACAAATTAACAAAAGTAAAAGTTGCTTTAGTGCCTTTATTTTGGTAAAGTGTTTATGCCTGTCAGTTATAAGGTTTTCTTTTAATACATTTAGTGTTGCATTTTTCTTATACGCACCTTATACTTTGTGGCCTGTTATAATTGAGGAAATATGGTTCTTGAATATTAGAGTGTAGCCATTTCTTTACCTAACCCCAAACCTAACCTATGGGTATTCTAAGGAAAGTGGTTTCTTCACATTACTACTCGACTCTGATGCATATTTTTATGAGGAATGTCAAATGGATTTCTAAAACTCTCTTTGAGAATGAAAGTGGCCTTTCATTCTGACTTATATGAAACTTTATGGTGTGTATAAGTTACTTTGTGATTATTTTTTGCATGATTAAAAATTTGCAAACTTCTTATGGCTCCAAAGAGCCTACCTGTAATAAACAGCTTTCACCTTCTAAACCACAAAACAGGTCTGAATTGCTGGAACATTACAGCTAATTGCTTGCCTACTTCAAAGAAAGAACTGAAAAGAGAGAGAAAGTCACAGGACCAGGAGCATTGCAGGCAAATCCACCTCTAAGGGTTATGAGTTGTGGCTTGAAGCTGCTGGGCAAAGTTATGGCTCAGAACTGCTGTTTGCGATTAAGTTGATGGGGAGAGTCTATCCCACAATCTTTCCCGGCTGCGGACACAGAGTCTTTGTTCACATTCAGATTTCTCAAACTGTTGCCAGGGTCAGGCTGAGGTCAGACACCACAGTGATGTATAGAAGAACATGTCTGGGAATTTCTCTCACACTTAAAACACATACCAGAAAATGAAGAAGAGGACCTTGCAAATCTGTCTGATGAGACCCAGATTATATTGTAGCTTTTCTTTTAGTGCCTTCATACTTTTCTTCTTCTCCTGCCACAATGTTTTATTAATGTGAGTTGTCATAGCCCTTATGATTTTATGTCCCCTCGAGATAAAGATGCTCAGTAGCACTCTGACACTTCATTTTCCAGCCCTGGGGGAAAAGTCCAGTAAATCTACTCAAAAAAAGTCTTGCATCCCTTCCCTTGTGTGTGTTGAAAGTAATTGCCACAGGCCTGACACTGGTCATCATGCCCCGTGTGTAGAGTTGGTAGGAACATAGCCCAATCTACTCATGATCTCAGGCTTCCAGCCTTACAAACAACACAGCTATCATACTCATCAGCCCAGCCTACTGCTGGGAGGAAGAAACCTGCATTTGACCCATAATTGTCACAAATTGATGAAAGTAGTCTAAAGCCAGATAAAGGTGGTTCTCTGTTGTCTTAAAGTTTTCATGTGTATTTTCTTGAAAAGGAAAACTCCCAAGCCTTCAGAGGACCGACTACCTTGAGGGTCTTCGCTCTGCTTTCATGCAGAGGCAAACAGAGTCAGTGGATTTGTATGGTGCCTTGGAGGACCCGCAGCTGAACCAGTCTTACTTTGAATGTATTAAGTATCCTTGCTTTTCCCTTTAGCTTTCTGATTTTTCTAACGGAGCCCAGAACTGCCCCTGCGTTGTTCTCTTGGTCACACAATTGCAGAGCACGGCTGGCAAGTGAGGCACTAAATAGAATTTTTGTGTGTGTGCTCAGCTGCTACATATGACAGTGGATATTTCATTCTGCTGTCAGAATGTTATTAATAAAACATGGGGTGTGGAAAGGGCCACGATTTCCCCTTTCAATCACTATAGCATTTGCAATGAAAATTTTATTCAGTGTGTAATTTTCAGTTAATGCTTGACACTTAAAATGTCCGTAGCAACGTTTTGTATGGTTATTGAAGGGTTAATTGTATCATGTTCTCTGCATAAAAGCTCTGCTTATCAAAAGCAAATAGAAGAGTATGCAAATGTGTGTCAATGACCTTTTGCCTTTCCAGGGTTAATTTATATGGTCATTAAAGATTTTATGAAACTGAGCAGCCTGGTGCTTCAAATACCATTTTACCTTCTTCACCTAATTTATGTAATTCCTACCTGAACGGAGGAATATGATTTTTTATTTTTTTGTGCTGCACTGAAAACAGCATGCCATGCTGTGGGGAGTTGCGAGCTTGGTTATCTGGCATTACTCAGATTGCTAAAAATTCATTAAAATGTGACATCAGCACACTGAGAGACAAATGATCCCAGGATGAAAGAGAACAGTGGGCCTTTCACGGATTAGTGCTGCACAGCCCCAGCATAGAGGCTAACCGCATAAACAGATTAGTCTACCAGCATTGGCATAGCTAAGATTTACAGAATAATTAAATAGGTTCGAGTTACTGTGAGGATTTCCATGTGATCTGGCTGGTGTGAACCCGTGAATGAGGTGTGGGGTGGTGCCGTTGTAGAAGTCTACCTTCTGTGTCCTAGGTCCTATATAGCTCCACTTAAAAAAATTCTCCAAGGTAACTGAAATTTCCATATCTTCCTTTAGCAAGCTATCAGAGAATCCCTCCAACATCTGGAGTCTGAAAACAGGAGTAACACCTTTCTTTTACACAATCCATTACTCGCACGTTATTTCTCTAAGAATTGTGTCTAAGAATCTGCCCCCTCGCCAAGTCCGTGGAACAGGGTCCATGTTGCTGCAGGTTTCTAGACTTGAAATTACAGACTTGCTTTTCACTTAATATTTTCATCCTTTCCAATGTAAACTGAACTAACAGGATTCTTTTTATCTTTAGTATGACATATGTAGGTGCTCTTGATGGATATGGAAGACATTGCTTTAGATAAAAATCTGCATTGGTGTGCTCAGTGCGTTCTAATATAAACTTTTGCATGATTGTATGTCCTTTTAAGAGGAGAATGTCTGAAGACAATCCGCAAACCAAGTTTTTAGTTTATTTTAGTGCATATTTTGAGGAATTTGTAATGCTACTGACTCCTGTGCCTTTCTTAACAGAAGAACAAAGTGAGGAGGCAGAAGGAGTTATTAAGCCTACAGTAGTGGCAGAGGATGATGAGAAAGATCCAAGTGAGAGAGACAATAGTGAAGGCAAAAACTCCACGAAAGACTCTGGTAAGATGCTGCGCTCTTTTGCCTTTCATTTTCTTAGGCCCATCTATTCCCTGCAATCATCCTTTCCTTCACCCCCACCCTGCAAAGCTTATTAAAAGCTTTTATTCATTTTAAACTGTCTGAACATTCCCACTACTATTCATCGCATGTGCATTTTGCATGTGATTTCTATCAGTAGCCTCCCATTGACCTATTTTTAATCATAACCATCTGACAGAATAGATGTGGATAAGTTGAAGAATATTACAGGACGACCAGCGAGATTATTTTTTAATCAAATCAGTTTGTGTGCTTGTAATTTTTTAAGCATCTTTCATTAATCTTAGCTATACTTGTGATTCCTCTGATGGCATATTAATTTTTCATAAGCACAGGATTAGATATCACTTGAATTTTGTGATTCAATCATATGCACCCCTCCCAAAACATGTAACCCTAAAAATGAGTGCTATTTTTCCTTCCTTTTTAAAACTTATACTCAGGAATTTGCCCTTTTTAAGGGCATCTATTTGAGGCATTTCAAACAAAATCCAGTGAAAAAGTTTACAGATGATTCAGCCTGAGAAAGGGGAAATATCATTGAAAAGGGATTAGGTGCTGGGTAATTTTGATCTTCTAGAATAGACAAATCCCAGTAATGAAAGCTACTGTCTTTGAAAACAAACCTTCATGTCATGACATTTACTTGTGCACAAACAAACCCTAGGCTAGCATCTGGTGTGGATACCTAGAGCTTTTTCTGTGTTTGATTTGGCAAATATATGGCTTCATCCATGCTTTGTATGCATGAGATGGAAATCTATGGTTGCAATGAATATTACATTGGCTACTTTTGCTGCACGCTATACCTAGTTTTATTATGTTGGACTCATTGAAGCAGAAGAAGTGCTGAAATGGGTTCAAGCCTATTAGTTTCAGGTAGTCATCTATCTTCTCCTTGAATTGCAGTGACAGCCACATATAAAGAAGCTTGCATTCACTATGAAAATTTTGAATTGTGCAATATGCATCCTTTTTAAGTATGAGTTTATTTAAACCCGAATTAGCCCATATTTGCAATTCCATCTTTACATATCCAAACTGCATTCCTTTCAAAAATTATCTGAGGGGGCTTCTTGCTCTTCTCACCTCTCTGTTCAATGGTAAATTTTTATATGAGAGCCCAGTGAAAAAAGTGCCATTGTTAATTACTTCTAGGATGTAATATCTAACATATGATTCTAATTTCATTTAAACAAAGAGGATCTAACATTGGCATTAAGTCTAAAGCTGTCTCTGATAAGACGCCATATAGCACTATTAGTAGGCTGGCTCCTCAGGCTACTCACACGAAATTTAAAGCACCTCATGACTGGTTAATGTCAAAGGTGGTACCATCTAAACTTCACGTGGAAAGAGTTGCAGACAGCAAGGTAGCTAGTTTATTCACTGTATGATGGACATCACCAAGACTAGCTATTGAACTAATAGAGGGAGGGCAGGATTTTGTCTCTATTCAGTGACATCTTTCACATGCTAGAGCTAAAACGTTATGAAGCATCTCTTTCTGATTCTTCGGATGAATGTAAAAGACATACAAACAAACACACAAAGAACTTTTGCAAAAGGGAAGGTGACCAAGAGGTGACAGGAGGTAAGAAGGAGGAAAGTGGAGGGGGATAAAAAGAGAATTAAAATGTGTTATGCACATGCACCAACTTCTTGTGATGAAACATGAACTAATAAAAATAAAAATTAAAGATGCAGATATCACATCAGTGTTTATTGAGTATCATGTAATACTTATGTATGGGTCAGGATATTTGATATCAAATATCTAATACCTAATACCCTAAAAAGGATGAATTCTGGGAATCCCTTGAAGAAGAATCTCATCTTATTAAAGAATCTTGCTGGGGACATACCACAGGGCTTCGCAGTTTACAGCTCTGCATAAGTAATGGGCTCAATTGCTCCCTAATGGCCTGATGAGTTATTGCCCTTCTTTGGGTGCCTAATTGTCCCATGCAGACAGGACTTGGGTATATGAGAAGATACAGACCTTTGCATGTTGGTAGTATTTTACAACAAATTTTATTCCTGTAACAATGACTCCCCAGATATAGCTATTGAGATAAAAATGAACTGTAAGCAAGGACCAACAAAAAGTAAATGCTGAAATGCAAATATTTAGTTTTGAAACCTCCTAGACTATCCTTGTTATTGAAAACTAACATGAACTTTTAACAAAGTGTTTCTGCTTTCTAAATTGAATCTCATTAGGTTAAAAATTACTACATGAAGTTTTCCCTTGTAAATATTTCTAATGATTGAATAAATACACACACTCACACAAATATTTTCTTACTATCAGCTGTAATTGTGAAAAGCACAGTAGAAAACTTATAATCACTATCTTCTATGTTAGATGGGAAACAGTTTAACCTCACTTTAACTTAGAACTTTTTAGGCAAAAAGTAATATTAATAGTTACTAGGAAGACTATGTTTGTATAAGCTGTTGTGCCTCGTTGCTGACATTAATCTGTAGGAGTAGAGCTTTCAAAATGAGACTTGGCAATGTGCAAGTTATATTTGTTGAATATTCATCCATAATAGAAAAGCCTCCTAATGCCTCATTTATATTGTCATTTAAATCTAGTGCCACTTTAGATTAATTATAATCCAAATTATAGCTCTGTGCAGTACAAGAATTAATATAGAGTTTATCCAGATTAATACATTTGCATTGAAAATGTAATATGTCTCTGCTGTGGCTAAGGGGACCACACTTTAATAAGGGAGTAAACACGAGGAAAGATGGAAATTAACCTTCATTATTGCAATTAAAATTATCCTTTCATTCTAGTCTCATTAGAAAGAATACCATACTGGTAATTATAATTTAGAATTATTTAGAGTTGAATAACATCTGTTATACCCACATTTTATAATATTCAAATCTTATCAAATAAATTGACTCATAAATAACTTAGTATTTTTTATTGTGTTTTCAAGATTTGCTTTGTGTATGTGTGATATTGAATTTTCCTCATTTGTATAAGCCATTTTACAACCTTCTGTATTTTAGGGTTTGAGAATTATTAAGTAGGCAGCATCTGAATTGAAATGAATTATGTCATTTTTATACTAGCAATCTGATGCAAGTTAAATAATCCTATAACTGACAGATAATCATTGGCTTATCTATTTGGCAGTGCTATTTACAATTACACTTCATTTTTTTAGTTAAAATTCATTAAAATGACATTGTTCTTTGAGGATATTATTGTGTTCTTAGTAACACAAGATAAGTTATTATTCTTTTTTAAAATTTTTCTGGTCTAAGGTAAAACAAGATTTTTTTTTTCCCTGTTAAGTTTATTGGTACATTTTAGGTATACAGTACAGTTACATTCATCATTGGGATCTTGTACCTTTACATGGTCTGTCTTGGTTCTTATTTTGTCCCCATACCCTGCCCTCCCTTCACCTCCTTCACCCTCCGCTATTTATAAAGACTTTGTTTCCATTTTTTCCTTTTTTCACATTTTTTCTTTTCCCTTATTTCATTTCCCCTCCCCTTCCCACTTCCCCATTAGCTATTTTCTTCTATTTCACACTCTTAATTGTGCCATTTGAACCATATTTACACTTTTATTTTTTTACACCTGAGAAAGTATTCAATATTTACTATTTTGTCCTGTTTATTTCACTCAAGATTTATTTTAAATAAAGTTTCAAAAATAAACTACGAGTATAAAAGTTAATAAACACTTTCCTAAAATTAATTGGCCCTATTTTAATATAAGGCATTTACAGTATAACAAATTCAAAAAGAAGATCTGAGTTGATTTCCAATAATTTACTAAGAATGTCATAATATTAAATTTGAGACTGCACCCCTTACAGTTTTCAATGCATTCTTGCATAAAATGTAACTCCCATTGTTTCTAAAAATAATCTGGGCAACCTAATTTGTCCCATAAGACAGTTTTTGTCATGTTACTACATCTCAATGTTCTTTGCTTCCTATTAGTAGCAGTAGCTTGCATTTCTGGGGTGCTTAGCTAAAGTTAGGCAGCCTATACCTTACTCATAACTTTATAAAATTATTAATTAAGTAAAATGGCTCAGGAGAGACTCCCAGTTTACATGCACATCATAGTTTAATTAAATAAATTAGCCAAAAATACTGGATTTCACACATACATTGAATTAAATGTAATATCCAACAGCTATTGCAATGGCCATATGATAGAGACCCTACAACGTTCACTTTTTTGATGCAACCTGGAACATCACAAAATTCAAAAGCAATTATATTTTTGATATTAATGCAAATAGAAACAATATATTCTTAACACACATGGCATTAATTATAACAAACACGAACATCAATATATAAGCTTAATAAAATGTCCCAAAGGTTAAAATTAATACTTTTTCATCCCTAACAGTATCAATATTAGAATAAGATGTACATTATCTACATTTATGGAAATAAGCCTTGGGTATATAGTTAATAGAACTAAAAGTTTCCAGAAAGTTTATTCTATTTCTGATACTCCAAAGGTCCTAAAAGCAACAAAAATAATGAAAATCATTTTTCAACTTGTACGTGACCATCTTCAATAGCATAGAAAAATTGAATCAACTTTTTATTTGGTCCACTCCAATCCTAACCTGTATGTAAAAGAATGATAAAGAAATGTGACAAAAGAATATTACTTTCTTAAGGAAAGACTGTTGCTCAATAGGAATTTTTAAAGAAAAATTTTACAGAGTCACTAGCTGATTTAAGTGACCATAATTTTGTACAATTTGGACTGACACATGAAACAGAAAATTTTATTTGCAAATATAAATATATAGTTTTATTAAAACTTTAATATTCTTGAAACAATAGTACAAAGCACATTCTGTATATCTTTAGTGAAAGAAAAAAAACTGTGATTCTAGAAATAACTGGGGGACAAATATCCCTGTTTTTCACTTGTATTTGATGTCATGTATTTGCATATTTATAAATCAGTAGAGACTTTAAATCTAATTCACATTTATATTCATTAAAATACAAATATAAGTTATTTTTTAAATATCTAGAAATTCAGTTTATCCAAGGTAACCAATTCAAATAAAAGCTAGTGTTCATAAATCTAGAAATCAATTATCAGTGCAATCTATTGAAAACTTAGCACCAATTCTATATGAACCACAAACCCCTAGGGAATAAAATCCTTGTCATCTAGATTGTGTTTTAATTTTAATTTCCTTAAATAACTCTTATTTTAAAATTGGTTTTCTCAATTGAAATTTCTGAATTCATCTATATGATATAAAACATCTGCATCCAGGTAGAAATAGAATAGATTTAATTTTGTTCATTTATACAGTTTCCATAACATTCTTGACCTTATTTGTAAATTAAAAGTGGGTTATTTTGCAATAAGGTGCAATATGAGTCATATGTGGAGTGAAAAAATATCAGGATAAATCTTCATGCACAGCATACAATCAGATTATGCCTGGACTATATATTTACACGGGACCTGATAGCAATCAATGGTTTAGCTTCATTGCATTTCAAGATGTATTTGCACCCGGTTGTCCAGTGATAGTGTCCTCACCCTGGAAATAATTTAGTTGCAAATTGACTGGAAGATGGTGAAAATTGAAAGTTAAAATTAGAAATACTCATAATAAACAGCAGAAAAAAAGGTCAGATGATACCTCGCCATGATGAGATTGGAATGGCTGGTAAATGAGGTTTTGTGTTTGTCGTGAGATGCATGTGACATGCCTACCCAATGTCGCTGCCATATCCAGCCTCGGAGGAGATTATCGAGCAAATTGATGCTAGAAAGAATTTTCTGTCAGATTAGCAAATTAGAACTGTGCTCTTTTCTTTGATGTATGTGGCTCCTAAGTGCTACATTGCTCATCTAGGCCAAAATTTGCATTGTCTCCACCACCGAGTATGTGGATTAACCTCATGAAACAATTGTCTTTCTTGAGATTTGTACTGTAACATTGTGTGTAGAGCAACCTGATCAAACATATATAGGAAAGAGAATATCACTAAAAGCAGGATTTACTTTTAAATCCTTTTAATTTTCAAATTCATTCCTGACATAAAAAACATTATTATTTTACATCCTGAACTATAACTAGTCAGTTCTTCTAAGATAATTGAAATCTTTACACTCAGGATTTAGAAAAGAGATAAGTAGCTAAATATTAGTAAAAGTAATGATTTTCTAAAGCTAGTATTTGTGAATGATAGTAGATTGGCTTTAATGTGATAAAGGCGTTCCGAGACATCAGAGAGCACATGTTACTGATGAACCTTTCAAGGCCTCCTAGGGTTATCTAAACAGTAGATAAGAGTATATATTTTAAAATATGTTTATAAAGTCCACTTAGTGGACAAAAAGAAATGTGTGCTTTTGCCTTTGAAATTAGAATGTTTCAAAGTGCTTGTCTGGTTCTTTTTGTGTTTCTGTGGATTTAGAGTTACAGTTATTTGAAGAACATAATTTTTCTGATCATTACATTGTGTTTATAAATGAATTTGCTCTCTTCTTTTTGGGAACCAGGAGGAATCACACCAGAGAAGGAGCTAAAAGTCAGTGTGGCAGGGAGCACCCAGCCACACTTGCTGGCAAAAGAAGAGGATGCTGCATCAAAAAAGGCAAAACCTATAGAGGATAATAAATTCTGTCATGAACAGGTAAATAAATTGTTCTCCCCTTGCTACACAAATATCTTCTTTGTTTATTTACTCCTGATAGCTTTAGAGCTTCAAAGATCCCATGCTTTTAAAATGCACATAGATTCCATATTAGGCAATATTATTAAACCTCAGTATTAATTCTAATGTTCTGAAGTCATCAAAATACATTAATTAAACATGGCCATGCTTATCCGATCTTTTCCAGTTCTATCAGTGTCCGTACTGTAACTACAACAGTAGGGACCAGAGTCGGATCCAGATGCATGTCCTGTCGCAGCACTCAGTGCAGCCAGTCATCTGCTGTCCTCTGTGCCAGGATGTCCTCAGCAACAAAATGCACTTACAGCTGCATCTGACACATTTGCACAGCGTGTCGCCAGATTGTGTGGAGAAGCTGCTTATGACAGTAAGGACACCAAATGTTGATGCATGCGTGACATGATCCATGTGAAGCTATCAGCACAAACCTGTAATTATAGGTGGATAGAAATTTCTCTCTTCGGAGCACATACCACACTGTAGTTTTTAAATTCTTTTTATAACTATCATGTTAATCAGATCTATCGTGCTGAGTTTAAAATTTCTTGGTTACCATTATAAAAAGTAGACCCATAAAAATCTTTATAATGTTTTAAAACAACAAAGTACAGTATTGTACAATATTAATCTGAAATTTGAAGGATTTGGTTAGAAAAATGTAAATAGGCTGTACTACTGCACAATGGAATATGTTGTGAAATTTATGATTTCTGGAGTACCTTTAACAGAAAGCCCTTTGGTTTCCGAAGGTGCCTGTTCCTGATGTGATGATGCCAAACAGTATGCTGCTCCCAACAGCCACCCCTGAGAAATCAGAGCGGGACACACCTGCAGCCATGACAGCTGAGGGATCTGGGAAATATTCAGGTATGTGAGTCTCTGATGGGGATCTGTGGAGAAAGTACTTAAAGGCTTGCTTCTGTGGCAGGGCCCTGAGATTTTTACTATCAAATATTTTTAAGAAGTTACCAATGATACATTTATCATGAAGGGAAAAGACAAGCCATTTTTTAAGGCTTATTTTTTAAGGCATATTTGGCATCTGATTATCGCTACCTATGCTTGTGGAATCTGTCAGAGAGCCAAGAATATTTTGTGCTCTAATTTCATGAACACCAATATTATGATCCTTGCTGTTATGCTGATTGCAGTATATTGTAATTACTTTTGGTTGTTTTCTTCTCTAGCCTGAAATTTCTTGAGGTCAGAGGTGATTTCTTGTTTACCTTCATGTCTTCAGTACCCAGGTACATAGTTGTCAATAAACATTTCCTCAAAGAATCAGTTAAGCAGAAATCTTTACCAGCTCCTATTTACCATGTGTGGTTATATTTAAGCATTAGGTTTTCTTACTGTGAGAGATATGTTTGTCCTTTCTCCTAATAGGTGAAAGTCCAACGGATGACAAAAGTATAGCAGGTCATGAGGATTCGAAGGCTAGTGTGGAAATAAAGAGTGAGGAGCAGAAACCAACTAAGGAAACTTCAGAACCATCAGAATGGAATAAAACTAGCAGTAAGGACATGAAAATCTCTGATACACTACAAGATCAACTAAGCGAGCAACAAAAAAGACAACCACTCTCAGTTTCTGACCGCCATGTTTATAAATATCGCTGTAACCATTGTAGCTTGGCTTTTAAAACTATGCAGAAGCTTCAGATACATTCCCAGTACCATGCAATTCGGGCTGCAACTATGTGTAACCTCTGCCAGCGTAGTTTCCGTACATTCCAGGCTTTAAAAAAACACTTGGAAGCAGGCCACCCTGAACTGAGCGAAGCCGAACTTCAACAGCTATATGCCTCCTTGCCCATGAATGGTGAACTTTGGGCCGAGAGTGACACTATGGCCCAGGATGACCATGGGTTAGAGCAGGAAATGGACAGAGAGTATGAGGTGGACCACGAAGGGAAGGCAAGTCCTGTAGGAAGTGACAGTAGCTCTATTCCTGATGAGTTGGGCTCTGAACCAAAGCGGACTTTACCTTTTAGAAAAGGGCCCAATTTTACAATGGAAAAATTCCTTGATCCATCTCGTCCCTATAAATGTACAGTGTGTAAAGAATCATTCACCCAAAAGAACATTCTCTTGGTCCATTATAATTCAGTGTCTCACCTGCATAAGTTGAAAAAGGTTTTGCAGGAAGCCTCTAGTCCTGTCCCACAAGAAACCAACAGCAGCACAGATAATAAACCCTACAAGTGCAGCATCTGCAATGTTGCATACAGCCAAAGCTCGACACTGGAAATCCACATGAGGTCTGTGCTCCACCAGACAAAGGCCAGGGCTGCAAAGCTGGAGCCAAGTGGGCACGTGCCCAGTGGGCACAGCATTGCAACAAACGTGAATAGTTCTGGCCAAGCGATGTTAGAGTCTATGAGTTTAGCAGCAGTCAACAGCAAAGATACCCACTTAGATGCCAAAGAATTAAATAAGAAGCCAACTCCTGAATTAATCTCTGCTCAGCCTACACATCACCCACCACAGTCACCAGCACAGATTCAGATGCAACTACAGCATGAGTTACAACAGCAAGCTGCATTCTTTCAGCCGCAGTTTCTCAACCCAGCCTTTTTGCCTCATTTTCCTATGACCCCCGAAGCACTACTGCAGTTTCAGCAGCCTCAGTTTCTCTTTCCGTTCTATATACCTGGAACAGAGTTTAGCTTGGGGCCAGACTTGGGCTTGCCAGGCTCTGCCACATTTGGTATGCCAGGCATGACAGGAATGGCTGGCTCCTTACTGGAAGATCTGAAGCAACAGATTCAAACCCAACACCACATTGGCCAAACTCAACTCCAAATTCTACAGCAACAAGCACAATACCAAGCCACACAGCCTCAGATGCAGCCTCAAAAACAGCAGCAGCAGCCACAACAGCCACAGCAGCAGCAGCCGCAGCAGCAACAGCAGCAAGCAAGTAAATTACTGAAACAAGAGCAAAGTAATCTGGCAAGTACAGACTGCCAGATTTTGAAGGACATGCCATCTTATAAGGAGGCAGAAGAGATTTCTGAAAAGCAAGAAAAACCAAAGCAAGAATTTACAAGTGAAGGTGAAGGGCTCAAAGAAGGCAAAGACATAAAGAAGCAGAAATCCTTGGAACCATCTATCCCTCCACCCCGAATAGCCTCTGGGGCCAGAGGGAATGCAGCCAAAGCTCTGTTGGAAAACTTTGGTTTTGAACTGGTCATTCAGTATAATGAAAATAGGCAAAAGGTACAGAAGAAGGGCAAAAATGGAGAAAGTGAAAACACTGACAAACTTGAATGTGGCACGTGTGGTAAATTGTTCTCCAATGTTCTTATTTTAAAAAGTCACCAAGAACATGTACATGGACAATTTTTTCCATATGGAGCGCTAGAAAAATTTGCTCGTCAATACAGGGAGGCTTATGACAAGCTTTATCCCATTTCTCCGTCTTCCCCTGAAACACCTCCTCCACCACCACCGCCTCCTCCCCTGCCACCAGCTCCCCCCCAGCCTTCCTCTATGGGCCCTGCAAAAATCTCAAACACTGTTTCTACTCCTTTGCAAGCACCACCACCCACACCTCCACCACCTCCTCCTCCCCCTCCCCCCCCCCCCCCCCCCACCGCCCCCCCCCCTGCCACCAGCTCCCCCCCAGCCTTCCTCTATGGGCCCTGCAAAAATCTCAAACACTGTTTCTACTCCTTTGCAAGCACCACCACCCACACCTCCACCACCTCCTCT
>NW_022900917.1:35136948-35146895 GCF_012274545.1 Fukomys damarensis | reverse complement strand
CCTCCCCCCTCTGCACCGCCTCAGGTGCAGCTGCCTGTCTCACTGGACCTTCCACTGTTCCCTTCCATCATGATGCAGCCCGTGCAGCACCCTGCCCTGCCCCCTCAGCTCGCCCTGCAACTACCCCAAATGGATGCTCTCTCCGCAGACCTTACCCAGCTTTGCCAGCAACAGCTTGGGTTAGATCCCAACTTCTTAAGGCATTCTCAGTTCAAACGCCCAAGGACAAGAATTACAGATGATCAACTAAAAATCCTGAGAGCTTATTTTGATATCAATAATTCTCCAAGTGAAGAACAGATTCAAGAAATGGCAGAGAAATCTGGCCTCTCTCAAAAAGTTATCAAGCACTGGTTTCGAAATACGCTTTTTAAGGAAAGACAGAGAAATAAGGACTCACCATATAACTTCAGTAACCCTCCTATAACTGTTCTGGAAGATATCCGAATTGACCCACAGCCTGCCTCCTTAGAACATTACAAATCAGATGCATCATTCAGCAAAAGGTCTTCTAGAACGAGGTTTACTGACTACCAGCTTAGGGTTCTGCAGGATTTTTTTGACACAAATGCTTACCCAAAAGATGATGAAATAGAACAACTCTCTACTGTTCTCAATCTACCTACTCGGGTTATTGTTGTGTGGTTCCAGAATGCTCGTCAGAAAGCACGAAAGAGTTATGAGAACCAAGCAGAAACTAAAGATAATGAAAAAAGAGAACTCACAAATGAACGGTATATTCGAACGAGTAACATGCAGTACCAATGTAAAAAGTGCAATGTGGTTTTCCCCAGAATTTTTGACTTGATTACACACCAGAAAAAGCAGTGTTACAAGGATGAGGATGATGATGCCCAAGATGAAAGCCAAACGGAAGATTCCATGGATGCCACTGATCAAGTGGTATACAAGCATTGCATAGTGTCTGGACAAACAGATGTTGCCAAAACCACTGCTGCCCCTGCAGCAAGCTCTGGCTCTGGGACTAGCACACCCCTGATTCCATCTCCCAAACCAGAGCCTGAGAAGACGTCTCCAAAACCTGACTATCCCACAGAAAAGCCAAAGCAGAGTGACCCTTCTCCTCCTACTCAAGGCACCAAACCAGCCCCGACAGTAGCTTCGACTTCCTCAGATCCACCACAAATATCCACAACCCAGACACAGCCACAGCCACCAAAACAAGTCCAACTTATTGGAAGACCTCCCTCAGCTTCTCAAACCCCAGTTCCTTCCAGTCCACTGCAAATTTCCATGACTTCTCTCCAGAACAGTCTACCTCCACAGTTACTCCAATACCAATGTGATCAGTGTACAGTTGCCTTCCCAACTCTGGAACTTTGGCAAGAGCACCAGCACATGCACTTCCTCGCTGCTCAAAATCAGTTCCTCCATTCTCCGTTCTTGGAAAGGCCCATGGACATGCCCTACATGATATTTGACCCCAACAATCCTCTGATGACTGGACAGCTGCTGGGTAGCTCTCTCACCCAAATGCCACCTCAAACCAGCTCCTCCCACGCCTCAGCCCCTCCAGCCATTGCTGCTTCCCTTAAAAGGAAACTGGATGATAAGGAGGATAATAATTGCAGTGAAAAGGAGGGAGGAAATAGTGGTGAAGACCAACACCGTGATAAACGCCTGAGAACCACGATCACCCCAGAACAACTGGAAATACTCTATGAAAAATACCTGCTGGATTCCAATCCTACCAGAAAAATGCTCGATCATATTGCACGTGAAGTAGGACTGAAGAAACGGGTGGTACAGGTCTGGTTCCAGAACACACGAGCAAGAGAAAGGAAAGGTCAGTTCCGGGCAGTGGGACCAGCCCAATCTCATAAACGGTGTCCATTCTGCAGAGCCCTGTTTAAAGCAAAGTCTGCCTTAGAAAGTCACATTCGCTCTCGGCACTGGAATGAAGGAAAGCAGGCAGGATATAGCTTGCCACCAAGCCCTTTAATATCCACAGAGGATGGGGGAGAAAGCCCACAGAAATACATGTATTTTGACTATCCATCTCTGCCATTAAATAAAATTGATCTATCAAGTGAGAATGAACTGGCTTCTACAGTGTCAACACCTGTTAGCAAAACAGCAGAGCTGTCGCCAAAAAATCTTTTAAGCCCTTCTTCTTTTAAAGCAGAATGTCCTGAGGATGTAGAGAATTTAAATGCCCCTCCTGCCGAGGCTGGGTATGATCAAAATAAAACTGACTTTGATGAGACTTCATCCATTAATACCGCCATCAGTGACGCCACCACTGGTGATGAGGGAAACACAGAGATGGAAAGTACCACAGGAAGTTCTGGAGATGTGAAACCAGCACTATCTCCTAAAGAGCCAAAGACACTGGACACTCTGCCAAAACCAGCGACCACACCTACTACGGAAGTCTGTGATGACAAGTTTCTCTTTTCTCTCACCAGCCCATCAATCCATTTCAATGATAAAGATGGTGACCATGACCAAAGCTTTTATATCACAGATGACCCTGATGACAACGCTGACCGCAGTGAAACCTCCAGCATAGCTGACCCAAGCTCACCAAATCCATTTGGGTCTGGCAACCCTTTTAAATCCAAAAGTAATGATCGGCCAGGTCACAAGCGCTTCAGGACCCAGATGAGCAACCTCCAACTCAAGGTTCTCAAGGCTTGCTTTAGTGACTACCGAACTCCAACCATGCAAGAATGTGAAATGCTGGGGAATGAGATTGGTCTGCCTAAACGGGTGGTACAGGTGTGGTTTCAGAATGCAAGAGCAAAGGAAAAGAAATTTAAAATTAACATAGGGAAGCCTTTCATGATCAATCAAGGTGGAACGGAAGGCACTAAGCCAGAGTGTACCCTCTGTGGGGTGAAGTATTCTGCCCGCTTGTCCATCAGAGACCATATTTTTTCCAAACAGCACATTTCAAAAGTGAGGGAGACGGTGGGCAGTCAGCTTGATCGGGAGAAAGATTACTTGGCTCCAACCACCGTTCGGCAGCTGATGGCACAGCAAGAACTTGATCGTATAAAGAAAGCTTCAGATGTGCTGGGCTTAACAGTACAGCAGCCAGGAATGATGGACAGCAGCTCGCTCCATGGCATCAGCCTGCCAGCAGCCTACCCAGGACTCCCTGGCCTTCCTCCTGTGCTTCTCCCCGGGATGAACGGCCCATCCTCCTTGCCTGGATTTCCACAAAATTCAAACAGTAAGTCATTTGCAGGAGAGTCATTCTTGTTAACTAAGTAGCATTAAGCAACCAATCCCATGTAAACAAGGCCCCTGGTGAATTTAGACTTCTTTTAATTTTACTAATTAAAACCAATAAATTATTTAAAATATATGTTTATTGGTTATTGCAAATAAATGGGAAGTAGGTTCACCTGGAAATATGCAGAAACATTTGAACTAGATAGATCCTACCAGATTTTCAGAAATGTATTAATTATTTTTACCATTACCTCTGTATGTCTTAAAAATATTTTTATTTACTAATTTCAGTGCTAATTTTAAATGACTTTTCAACACAAACATGAAGCAGTATTTGATATAAATATTAAGAAAGTGAAACATGAAAAGAAACATTCACTGGTGTTTTAATTCCTGTTCACTCCAAGAGGCAGGAGTTTTTGTTTTTGTTTCTAATTTGTTTGTCCTCCACTCACAATAACTGCCATGAAATTCAAAAATTAAGGACTCTGTAGACATAGGAATCGACCTACATTTCACCTAGTATATAAAAAAGCTTATGTTTAAAGTTAAATAAAAATATGGCTTCTGTGATAATTTGTAATTTAGCATTCCTATGAGATTTTGATTTTTGTAGCATCCATTGCTACTTGTTACATAAATAAATTCACATTGAAAATAATTAATATTATTCCATGACTTTCCGTCCTTCTTTCCTCCCCTAGCTCAAGTTTATAACTAAAGTAACCCCAGATACTGAATAACTCTGTTCATCAGGAGAAACATAATTTATACAGTTGAGATTTTGTGAATAAGTATGGCTGTTCAATTGTATTAGATAGAATAAATTGCATATACTTATTCTATTAGGCAATCATGTAACTGAAAATATAACTCAAGTCCGTACTATGAGAAACGCAAAAACATTATTGTATTTTCTTTTTTCAAGTATTATTCTTCAAATTATCAATGATTTTTTTTTTAAAAGGAAAACTGGACATTCAAAAGAGATTTATCTGGTATCTCTAAACATATGTGTATATGTATATGCATATATATCTGCAAAGTTTACAAAGATATAAGGCCAGCTTTTAATTTCAGAAATTTGACTTTTATATAAATATCAATTTTTTCAATTCCACCCTCCTCTTACAAAAAAGAAACCTGCCATTGTGACACTAAGAACTTACCCCTATTTTAGCGGTTAGATTAGGAGGCATGCAAACAATGATATCCAATGGCCTGCCATTGCTAGCTCATCTGGTTACTTGTCCCAAATGATTTGTTGGCTTTAGATGGAAAGAGAGTGGAACCATACCTAGAGTGTTACCAAGAAGACATTTATGATGTTCTTTCCTTTATCACACCGAGTCCCTCTTCCCCAAAGTATTTTGAGCTTGTATGGATAATCTAGGGACTTAAATATTAGATATACAATTTTATGTTTTATTTAATTAAAATGTTTTCCATTTTAATTAAGTCAAATATAAATATTTTAAAACAATGCAATAACAGGTTTTTTTTGCATATAGTATTACTATTATTACTTTTTGATGCCACTTTATAACCATTGCTATTATTAGTTGCCATACAAAAGAGTGTCAGAACTCCTATGATCAATTGTATAAAATAGGTTTCAAATATTTTACAAAGGTTAAGAACAGTTGAGGTAACTATGCCTTTAATTCATAAATCTGCTTTGATTGATGATTGTGTTGTCACCTTCCTCTGGAAGTGGTGGGCACAGCATCTTATTTTTCTCTCCAGTGGGTCAGAAAGCCTTTACTAGGACAATGGGTCCTTCTGTCAATTACCCTTCTGGTTTGTTACTGTGATACTGGTGCCCAGAGGACCTGAGCAAAAGAACATAAGACAGAAATAGAGAGAAGATATTGATGAAATATTTAAACAAACTAACATTTTTCTCATTTTACTCACCATAAATATAATTTATATCCATCCCCTAAAATATGGACCCTATCTATAATTATCAGCACTGCTGGGAGGATGTTGGAGGCAAGGCCTTCCATGGGTAAGAATATCTTTGAACACACCAGGTACCAAGGAACTCAGCACTTTGTCTGATGCTTTATTAAATCATGGACCCAAACCAACTGGGGAGTGTTGTAAAGAGAAACGCTCCATGAATGATGCTACCTACTGGAATTTGCAATTTCTCTTGAATTAGTCCTTTGTTTGTGATAGATTTTAACATTAGCACAGCAGAGTTATCAGTGGGACTCCATCGGAGAGCCTGAGTTCCCACACTTCCAGTTCATATATTTTTAAAGTTAATTTATCTCTGATAAAGGGGAGGACAGAATATATTAACCAGCTCATGGTTTAGAGCTGTGGTTCCCCACCTTTCCATCATCATCTTTCCATCTTATGCCGCAAACAGCACTGCTTTACAGGAGAGAGATTTATCCCGGCTAAGTGAAATCAAGAGAGAAAATGTCTCTATAAGTAAAATAATGTCTGTGTTTCTTACAAGCTCTGGGCTCCATACAATTTGTTATCTATATGAGCACACTTTAGGACTATGCTAAATTCATCTTGGATCCATTTTAATAGGATTCTGGTAAGCAAAAGTCTATTTTAAAAACACTCTATTCCTTTGTAAGTTTGACGGTTTTCATCTGAATTAGTTCAATAAAAAGTGCTCCAGTGAATGTTAAATATGCTGTAAAGAGATCCTCCGAAATCTATACCCCAAGAATAGCTTAAGTGGAACATACATGTTAGATTCTATTATTTATCAATCTCTAAATTTTGTGATCTCTACATATATTTTATTTTGGTTTTAAAGGGTGGAATTGCTCTCTGGTGGTTGGATATCGGCCTTAGTGCTGACAGAAATGGCTTACTTCCAGGAAATCTTCAAATTACATAGTCCTACAAGCTTGCTCACAAGGCCCTTTCAAGGGTGATATAGATCATGTGTACCTGACTCATGAACAGTGACCCAGATCAGTGTTCATTTTACTGCTTATTGCTCATTTTTAATAAAATGAGTTGTTTTCTGCTTTAAACTTTTTCACATTTTAGCATTTTTCCATCACGATCATATGCAAAAAGAGAAAAGAGTATTACATGATCATATGCCTGGAAAAACTTAAAATTTAACATTTATGTTTTATCCTTTGGCTCCTTTTCTCATTTGATCAAGATGAATAATCACTCAATTTTCTATTTTAACTTTTTTCTCATGTTAAATAGTGTCTGATTTTAAATGTTTATTAGCATTCAAAAATATAACCTAACCCAATATCCTTAAATGAAACTTTAAAACATTATTTTGCATTTTTCTCAAACTTCACTGTAATTTATAGCTCATTGGGGTAAATTTAGATGAGATTCTTCATAACTTTAGTACAACTATTTTTGGCCTACTTGAATATTTTTATTTTCACCTCAAAAATAAATTTTAGTTTTGGAGGATCATGGTCATGGAAACCTGGAGAAAAGAAATGCCCTGTAAAGTGCATTGTGCAGCATGCATTTTCATCTGAAAGCATTATTTTCAGGAATAAGTAGCTATTCCAGGAAAGCAAAACCAAATAAGTTGATGATAGTATGAGATTACTCATAAACTTTTTATCGCTACGTGAAATTTTTAAGAACTGGAGTAGGACCTGAGAAACAGGGGAGAATGTATCATTAGCATTATAACTCAATAAAGGATGTGAATCTTTGCTATGCATTTAGTTTTAATTTTGAGTTGCCATCACTTATTCCATAGTATTTCTCTTCCTCCTCTGGTTTTCTGGTTCCTGAATGTTTAAACAGGAATTTTTATGAGCTTATAGCTTTTATTAGCAAGCCCAGTGTATGTACTTATTATTCTTAATCTGAATCTCTTTTCCTAAAAATTTTATTTAAGTGGAATATTAACTGAACTTATTTCTCAATATGCCAAAAATCCCTATCTCTGATATTCCTGATAACTTGACTATATTATGTAAGACTCTCAATACAGTCTTCTAAAAAATTTTAATATTTCATTATATAACCTCTGGATAGAAACATGCAGACCTCATCTAATGGGAAAGCCCAAGTCAACAGCTACTGATCCATCTTGCTAACTGAAATTGCTATTTTTCCCTGTTTCTTAGTGTTCTAATCTTTTTTTAATCTTAAATGCTCATGTCATAGAGATGCTGGTAGATGAGATAGTTATTTCCTCAGTTTTTGGTGGGAAATAGGAAATGCACTAGCTGAAAGAGCATGCAGACACCCCCTCCTCCCCTCCCCATCTACAAACACTTTATTTTCATCTTCTCATTCTCTCACCAATCAAGAGAAACAGATTGGCAGAATGGATTAAGAAGCAAAATCTAATCTTTTTTTAATCTTAAATGCTCATGTCATAGAGATGCTGGTAGATGAGATAGTTATTTCCTCAGTTTTTGGTGGGAAATAGGAAATGCACTAGCTGAAAGAGCATGCAGTTTCTGAGCAAAGGTGGACCCTCTCACTAGACCTAGACCTGAGGTTGGTTTTGCGAGTAGACAAAAGAAGCTGGTGACCAATATAGTACCCTAACAGTACCAAGAAGTTCCTTCTGTTTTGAGTGAAGTCTCCATCTGAATCATTCAGGCTTGAAATTTAATTATTAGACCTTAATTCATTTGATTCAACATATATAATCCTTTGTTTAATGGAAAATTGTATAGAATACCATAAAATCTGAATATCATAACAGGAAAGAACCTCAAACATGATCTAATTCAGTATATATTGAGCCTTTTCAATAATAACATATTTATCTCTTTGGCTCTTTCTTCCTGATAAAATTTTGTAGGGAAGCAAGTGGAAAGAATGTGAAGATAACAGGAATAGTGGGACTCACAGAAAGGGAGGTGAGGATGTGGAACTTCCAAAAGCAAATATATTACTTTGCAATTTTCCCTAGGCTTAGCTCTAAATCCTACAGATCTAAGATGTGTATCATATTGAATTGGATTAAAGTTCAAGGACTTTACTTTTTCATTCCTATCATACCCCTGAACATTTAAGCCATTTGCATTTTAAATTTATTTAAAATGTGTAAGCTATTTTTCAGTAAAATATGAGCACTTGCTGGAAATAAAATTCTATTTTCCAGGATTTCTTCTTTTTGCTTTTGAATATTTGACTGGCTTCAATAAGACCAGAAGACAAATCTGAGTGGTATAAATTTACCATCCTGAAACCTATTTACCATTGAGTCATAGTTCTTTTTCTGTCAAACACCTACCACTTATAGGATTCAATTTTCTTATTAAAAAATGGAAATTTTGGTATCTATTTTCCTTGACCATTAAGGAGTTGGGGGATTATTCTCTAACATTATGAACAATAGATAGTACAACTATAGAAATGATTCCAAAGCAAGTCAGAGAAGAGATGGGTGTGGTGAGGTTAACCAGAGGGGTATCCAGTAACAAGGTAGGCAACTTGAAACCAGTTTGATCATGGTAGAGTCAAAGAAAAAAGATATTGAGCAGTTCACACCGGAATATCCATAGATACTCAAATCCAAGGATGCTCAAGTCCCTTATGGCAAAATATTTGCATATAACCTATATACATCCTCTTGTACACTTTAAACCATCTCTAAATTACAGTGCATCATACAATGTACATTCTATGTAAATAGTTGTTATGCTGTATTGTTGAAGACATCATGGTAGGAAAAATCCGCACATGTTTAGTAGAGATGTAATTTTTTACAAAAAGTATTTTTGAGCCATGGCTGGTTGAATCCATGGAAGTAGAATTTGTCGATATTACTTTATCTTGGAAGAGTTTTCTTGGCTGGGTAAATACCAATGAAGAAACTATTTTTTTTTTTTTTGTAGCTAAAGAATGCATGCAATCATGTGTCTTTTTTTTCCAACACCCATATGTTGCCTGTAGCATAGAGATAAGACAATGGCCAGTATTAAAAGATGGTTCTAGTAAAATTTAAGGCCTTTATTTTTACAGCTATTCACAGATAATGAAACTGTATTCCTTTTCTTCTGTTTAGATCCCTTGGTTAAGTCCAAATCATGATCACTTGGTGAACTTCATACAGTTAGAGAACAAGCTTCCATCAGTCCGATATTAGGCATAAGTCTATTCTTTCTACAATCAAATTTATGTAGTTTTAAAGACAACTCCAGGAATTACACAGGTTTTTACAATGTCCTTTTCCATCTTGAGCTGTCCCCCTCCCCACCAACTATACAGCTAGTAAACATTGGCTTTGGGATAGGTTAGGACTGACTACTGTTCCATTGAGTACTTGAAACCCAACAAAGTCCACTTCCCTTTTTTCAGGAGTCCTCACTACCCGTACAATCTACCTACTGAGCATTTAGTTTCTCTTCTCTAATGAGGTGAGAATCATTTCTGCATATTATAAGCAAACCTGAAAGAATCATGTTTTCAGAGTGGTGAAGTTTAGTGTTAATATGTGCAATTTCCATCAATGACTCTGTTAACCAAGTTGTCAGAGTGGTAATGAACAGCTTAACCTGTACCCTTTAAAATGACATCATGCCTAACCATGCTTGCTGCTGGTAATGAATATCTATGACTTTACTGTTATTTGTTTTGTGGTATCTTTCGTGGTCATTTGCTACTGCTATTTAATTAGCTTATCACCTTCTTTATTCAATGTAAATGTCTTTTTTTCTACTGGAATGCAGGCATCTGGCTTTCATTTTATTTAACAGCTAATACCTTTAGTGAACATAATAATTATCAGACTGCTCAACTGAAGGACAAAGTGAATCTGC
>NW_022900917.1:35121948-35129448 GCF_012274545.1 Fukomys damarensis | reverse complement strand
CTGAAGATTCCCTGAACTTTTTATATCTTCCCTCAAGGCCAAAGCAGTTGAGGTGTTAAAAACTGTATCAGAGTTCTTTTCTTTCTCCTCATTCTACTTCAGGCATCCCATGAAATAAGGAATATCTAACACTAAAGTAATTTCAATAGAAGATAAATTATGAAGTAGGAGGAGGAAAATGAGATTTGAAATTAGAAAGAAAAATATGGTTGATATTTTAAATACATTATCCATCTATGTATGATAACCCTTGGGTTGTGAAGACAATGTGTGAATTCCTCAGAGACTAGTTAACTTCTTATCTCTTCAGATATGCTGTGACAGTGTTATTAACATTTATCATCATAAATATCCCCTTAATGTTTATGAAAATTAAAGTTCACACACAGTGATCACTATGTGCTATTGTTCTAAATGCTTTATGTTCCTTCATCAACTCATATTACCTAATTTAATCTCCTAAGAAGCCTGCCAAGTAGCAGTGCTATTGCTTCTCTTGTACAGACACAAGGAGAACATTATAGAGATACTGAATTACAAAGAAGTTTACTGGGTCGCTCTTGATCACCCAGTGAAGAAGTCACACATCAAGAACTAGGGTTCAACCTGGGAGATTCCAGAGTTCCCCTCTGATCTCCTACTCCCTCCCTCTTCCAAAAGCAGGGCACAGATTTTGTCTTCATGTTATTCACATCTCAAGATATTAGGGTAATATGAGATTTACAAAATCTGGTCATCTCTTTACATAGTGGGAAAGCTTCCAATATTATGGCCACTCTCCTACCCCAAATACCAACACACGGATCTTGGATTTTCTCCCGTTCTCTCTCTTTTTTAATCCTTTCCTTTTTAAAATGAACTTCACAAATTCCTCCAACCTGTTTAAACAGTAATTTAGTATATTTTAACACCTTGATATTACTTAGAAGATACATATATAGCTTGTACAGTAATTCCTATAAAACTATTTAATAACAGTTTTAATGTAATAACCTATCACTGTTAAGAATATTAATGGAGATAGCCACAATGCCACATATATGTGCACTCTTCTAAAGTCTTCCATTAATCCAATTTCAAGAAGTGATTCTCGGTACTTATTATAATGGTTTTGTGTGATCTGATCTGAAGGACAGTCACATCCATGGAGCCTCTGTCCTCAGGTTCTTTAGAAATCTGTGGTCCTTGCCGGCTGTAACTTTCCTTGTTGCCCAAAAGGAAAAGAGCTAGGTGAGTCACACAATCTCCAAAATGACCAACTGTAATGGTAATTTAGCTGTATGGTTAGTCTTTCAAATATCAATCTATGTACTTCATAGTGAGGAAACAGCAAATGCTGTTCATTCAAGAGTTTTAATGCTATTTCCTGATTTGGGGTTGCATTGGAAAGGAGGAAAGGAACACAGGTAGCAAATGTCAAAGCGACATCCGTGGGAAGAAATGAAGATTGAAGTGGTGCCAGGCTGGCACCCAACAGGAAATAGCCCCAGGAGACAAGAACTCTGGGGCAGGAAAGTTCCCCCAGCCATAGGATCACCCCTGGTAAAGCAACTTACTGGAGAAGGTGTTAATGTACCAAGCGGGCAGGGGCTTCACTTTCTAATCTGCACTTTGCACTCAGCGGTAGCCTCGCCGCAGGCATCTGTTCATGAGGAAAACATGAAAATGAATTGCTCCCTATCACCATGACGCTGGCACTTACTGTGTGGAGATGTATGTTGAGGAGGGGGACAGCTAAAGTTCTCTCCTTTAGAGGTGGGAAAGGAGATCTGGATTTGTGTCCTAATAATAATGAACAGAAAAATTAAATAACGCTCTCTTTTTAGAAGTTGCTATCAGTGCACTAAAGACTCTTTTTAAGAAATACATACTTTGAGATCTGTTTAGGCTATAATAATGGAGCTTTTCCCTCATTCTTTGATTTAAGTCTTCTCCAGGATCATGACAATTTTTTTTTTATTTAGAAGGAGTTTCTCCTTAATTGGTTTTATTATTTGGCCTTAAAAATCTATGACAGAATTCTAAATCTGAGAATTATGACCAGACATCTAATTTGCCCACGGTTCCTGTGGTGTCTATCTCTTATTCTGGAGCATTATTAATGGCCTTCTGTTTAAGACATTAAGCAAAATTGCCCTTTAAAGGAGCGATAAATTCAGCAATGTGCCCATCACTGTTCTCTGGAAGCGGAGTTGGACGATCGTCCCCAAAAGATGCTCAAGCAGCGGCAGTGTGATGTCGGAAAATGTCATCGCCACCCCTCGCTTGGTGTATTTCGCTCCTTCTTTCTCTCGTGCTCATTCCCCCTTCTCCTTTCCAACTCTGTTTATAACCAGACTTTGCCTTTGTTCTGTGCCTTGCTACCTGTTCACCCAAGTCATCATCACACTTTTTAAAACACATCCATGTCCAAAGCCTAACTTAAATTAATTCTGAGCATTTTTCTTAAAAAGATGACTGCTGGAATAATTACATAGTTTCAGCAGGCTACATAAAAATAAAAGTGTACCACTTATTCCCGCAATAGTTCTACATGACGGTTTTTGGTCCAATGGCTCTTTTGGGTAATTATTTTCCAAGTGTTGATTTGAAGAAACCTTTCATTCTAAGGCCCTGTTAGCAAAAGAATAAAGAGAATGAGAACAGACATACAAGTGGCATGCAGGCAGTCCAATCACAGTATATTGGTGAAATGTAGTAAGGTAACTTATCTGTAGGTAACATATCAACAGATTAGTTTTCTGCACAAGGACAGTTCCCCAAATTTGTTTCTAAAGTTGGCTGATGTCTCATCTTTTCTTTGACATACTTTCCCCCTCCTGATGGAAAAATAACATAAAATCACATCTAATTCCTACATTTGGTTCAAAGTCCTTGTTTTCTGAGGAGTAAGTCCTCCGTGGAAGACTCAGATATGGATCCCTGTAATCCAGGGTCACCAGCACTACAAAGACACATCATCTATACCCACATCACAAGACCAATATGCAGTGAAGTAGAACTAGGATAGATGATATCTACTTGGAAAAAAGAAGAGTGAAACATGCAGCACCCTTTGGTCTATAGCAATTCTGAAATCTTGTTTAATGGACATCAAGAGTTTCTATCCTGGTGGAAGAGAATTTTGCTTCAATAAACTCTGATTTTGTTTTCTAGGAGAAATTTCCTGTCCATTGTTCTTTGTTACCTCAGACTCTTCCTTCAAGGATGGTCAGATGTTTGTTCTTAGATATAGGCTATGTTCTATGTCTGGTGGTGACATTAGGACATATCTTCTCTTTGGGAGACACCTAGCTTTATTTCCTTTGATATTTTGCTTATCTGTTTTCTTCTCATCAATTCATTGCATCCAGTCAGTGCAAAGTCTGTTCCCATATATCATTTTCAAACATATCTTATTTCTCTGCTTTCTATCCCTTTCTAGTTTCTCTGCTTCCCCAGCCACTTTTTTTCTTTCTCTTCTCCCCAAACTCGGTGATAATTTCCTAGAGGCAATCTGCAGAAAATACTTATGTAGAAGATAATTTAGTCTCTCAATAAGACTGTCATCTCCCCAAATCACTGTTTTGTGTAATAGTTGTTCTCCAACCCTATAAAGCCCCAAATTTCAGAACTCTGTCTCCTCCCTTTCATTGTTGTTTGCAAATTAGTCAATACTTTTCTGAGCTCAACTCTTTCCTCAATATTATACTGAGGTCAATAGGTAAGTCAGCCCATTCTAACACTTTCTTCTCTACTACTTCTACTAGACGCATAAGCTCATTCGAGAGATCTGTCGTATAAATTATTGCAAGCCCGCTTCCTTCAACAAAAATTTTGCTGTTTCCTCACTGAAATGTTAGCTTCTCAGCTTCTGATAAGCTCATTTCTCATTGCTCACTGTCTGGCCACTAAGCAAAAGACATATATTTTAGGTTACTGTGAAGGTGACTCTCAATTTGAGGATTTTCATTTTGGAGTCAGAAAAAAAAAAAAAAAAACAAAAAAACCTACTGTTAACAAACTAATGGGAAATTCCAATAGCTGATAACCATAAACATTTGGCTTTAATTCAATGATCTTAATCATCTGTGTCTGTCCCAGAGTCTCTCCTCAAAGAGATAATTGCAAGATACTACTTCGTGGATCTGCCATGGCCTAGGGGATTTAGATTCCGTGTTTCCAGTTTTGTACGTAAGTGATGTAAGAACAGATGTGATTTGTCAGGGTAAGGTCTGGAAGTGTACCACATCACTTCCTCCTATGTCACTGGCCATAATTCATCTCAATCACCACACTCAACTGCAAGAGGAGGTAATACCCATGGCCAAGCTGTATCCTTAGGAAGGAAAAGAAACTGAGTAAAAAAGAGACTCTCACTACCAAACTGATACTTTGGTGCTGCTTCTGTAATATTGGACAAGACTCTAAATATATTTTTCCTGCACAGTGAACTCAACATGAAACTCTGTTGTAGTTGTTGCTGGAAGAATACTGTTGAGTCTTCTTCCCTCATCCAGTGTGATAAACTTTGTTTTCTCTTGCTCTTGTTGTAGAGCCCTTTGTTGTTTGTGTGTGGTGACCTGCAGTAGTGCTGTGTCCCAGATGCACTCTTAGATGTACTGGCCCTCACTGACTCTTCAGCCCAAACACAGGACTGATGAGTAAGTCTGTCACTGATTGCTCTTGGTGCGGGTATTTCATACTTCATACTGGCAGCAATACTCAACTCTTTCTGACCCCTCATTTACCATTTTCAGATCTCCTGAATCCTGGGGTGCTGTCTTTTGTGTGTCCCTAACAGTAGACCGTATGTGAAGCCAAGCGTCGTGGCGCATACCTGTAACACCAGCACTCAGAAGGCTGAGGCAGGAGGATCTCTATGAGGTCCAGACCAGCCTGGGCTATATAGTGAGTTCCAGGTCAGGCTCAACTACATAGTGAGACCCTTCCTCAAAAAACAAAAAACAAACAAAAAAGACCATATGTGAACTGAACAAGCCTGCTAACTTCCTTAGCTGGTGGTAAATCTACTTTTCTAATGAGCTGTGAATACCAAACTGGCTCTTTCTTGAAAACTCATGCCTCTAGGATGACCTTTAGGTGAAGTTCTCTTTGCATCTGTATAGTTATTTGCTATCATTATTTAATAGTCGCTTGTAATAAACTTTCCCTATTAAAATAACTATTTTTTTGTCTTCTGGTAGCCAGACTGTTACAATAAATTTGGTGACTATGTAACAGTTTTTGTCTGAGGCTGAGTCACACACATGACCTTCATAAGCTTTAAGTTTTTCTGTCAACTTTATAACATATGCCGTATTTTATAGAGAAAACAGAGACTCTGGACTTCTGATTCATTAAAAGGGATAGTAACTCATATTGGATGAGATAAGCAAAATTTTCAGTAGAAAATTCAAGAACAGTAGCATTATCTCCAAAAGATGTTGATTCCTCACCAAAAGTACTTAGAATGATAAAATAATCCATGCACCATTAAACATAAAATAAATCATTATTATGTTTAAAGCACTGAAAATGCATTACCTTGACATTGCCAGATTAAACTAAATATTCAATTAGAATTCAATATTTTTCCTATCCATTTTTTCTCTGTAATTTAAAAAAATATAATTCATGTACAATAAAATTGGCTCTTCAAAAGTGTAATTCATTGTTTTTAATATATTCACAACGTTCATTAACATCAACGTTATGTAACTCCAGAGCATTTTCATTACCCTAAAGAGAAACCATTATCTGTCAGCAGTCACTCTCCAGTCTTCCTCCATCCCGAATCCTGGAAACCATTCTCTGCTTTCTGTCTGTGTAGACTTACTATTCTGGGCTCTGCACAGTTCATGTAAATGGAACCATAGCATTTCTAGTCTTTTGTATCCAGCTATTAAAATTTAGCCCATTACCTTTAAGAGTCCCTCATGAAGTAGAATGGTGCATGTAATTTTTAATTTTTATACACTTACACATCCGTATAAAGACCATGTTAATAATACTAGAGCTCTCATCTAGTTTTGCTTGTAAAGAAAAGTGAAGAAATATATAGGGAAAAGTAAAGATCTTGTGTTTTTATGAAATTCTGGGTGCTAGCAAAAAAGAAAGTGTAAAATACCTTCAATTCTGCCTTTTAAATTCTCTCTCGTAGTATACTGCTACTCATAATCAACACTTACATAACACTTCAAAATTTCAACACATTTTTTATGTTGAACGCCAAAGGTTGCACCTACTGCAGGAATTACACCCCGTGCTTTAATTCTAGATGACTGTAGGAATCATATACATAGCACTACATTTTTTAGTTGTCAGTATCGCACACCCTAAATATACATTAATAAAACCTCTAGTGTTTCTGTAGAAATGCTTCTGTGAATAGAGCTTGGCAAAAACAAACATAGAATCATATGTTCTTTTTTTTTTTTTTTAACAGAGAAAATGTTGGAGTTGGGTGAACCACGAGCTTGCTCTAAAAAAGCCACATAGTCTAACTGCACTTAAAGTTTTCTGTAATCTTAGAAGGGAGATGAGATGTAATAGGTAATGCTATAACATAATCATGTTTGTATTTAATATTTTAAACCCTAGCATCTGAGATACCAAAAAGCTCTTCCTCCGCAGTAATAAAATTCCAGTCTATGTTTAGTGAGAATTTTTGCAACACTGCTATGAAATACGATGTAGGCATAATATTACAGCTGGAGAAAGCAATGCTCCTAAGTTAAATTATTTGTCCAAGGAGACACAATAAATCAGATGTGAGTTTTTGGAGGAAAATAAATTGTTTTCCCCTCAAGACGTTTCTCTGTGATACCTTGTGAACTTTCTGAGCCAATGGAAGTGTCCATTAGGCTTGCAATTAATCTACGTGTTTTATGAGAACTTTTCTCTCAGATACATAAATACAATCCTTTAAAATATAATTTTTCAGGCAATGTAAATGAAAGAAATCTATTTCTAATAAAGAACAGCAGAAATCTACACTATCCACAAGATATGGGAATCCCAGTGACTTAGGCTAATGAATTTCATATCTCCTGAGTAATGGATACAAGATTATCATGTAGATTCGCACATCACACTTATTCTCTTGTTATTTGGGACTGACACATAAATGTGTTAATACTAGAGGTTTTCAATAATGGGAGTGATGTGTGGAATATTACATAGACTTTAAAGATTTCTTAGTAAAATATGTTAGGAAAGGTGACTCTTTTTCCAAAGGTTAAAAATGCCTTTTTCAAAAATGACATTTGGCATACTCTATGTAGTGAGTTAGATATCTGTAAACTAAGTTTAGGAAAAGTGGCAGCTGTAATGCACAGAATGCTACACATAATAAGGTGAGATATCAGCCTTACTGAGTGATTCTTTTATTGGCCTCGTTGTGCTCTTCTGTATCTCAGAAAAAATAGATGTATCCCTCAAGCCCAGTTGATAGTATGTCTATTAGCCTTTTTGACTTGGATTTCCTATTTGTGACACTATAATATGTATATAATACAT
>NW_022900917.1:35109142-35121785 GCF_012274545.1 Fukomys damarensis | reverse complement strand
ATAACTGTTCCTTAAGGGCATTGGCCCTTGTAAGACACAGTTCTTTACTCTACAGGGTAGAGGCCTAATTTTCTCCTTTAAATTGGAATCAACTTCTTAGGTCTTAAGCTGAGAAGTGGCCAAAATTTACTTTATTTTACAATGATATTTGCAATGCTTTTGGTCAGAAGAAAATTACTCTGTACCTTTAAAATAAAAAATTAATATTTTAATCTGAATCAAATACATTCAGGGAAGTTTTCTAGGAAATTTTGAGAGCTCTGCACAAGAACAGATGCACTATAAGTAGGTTCTTCTCTTATATAGTATGCATGAAGGACTTCCCAAAAATGGCTCTTCTAAGAATAAAAGAAGATTCTATCCTGAGTATAAATTCTAGCATCAGAAGCATCAGTGAAGGAAAGGAAGAGGATAAAAAATGAATCAAGGGTGTTATATATATATGTAGTTACTCCCCATGATGAATATGTTTTATGTAATCCAAACATGTACTAAAAGAAAGAAAAAATAGAAGGATCAATTCTCATAATGCCCCGTTATATATATTGAATATAAGTAACAATATATTCTGCTCCATCAACCAAAGAAACAATATATATATGATCACATATAAGGCTATGCTGTTGTCAAGTGGGGAGATCTGAAATATGTGGAGCAGACTGGAACCCAGGAGAAGTCAACGTGGCAGGCTTGAGGTAGGATTTCTTCTGTAGGAAACCTCCGATTTTGCTCGTAATGACTTCAACTGATTAGATGGAGCATCACTCAGATTATTGAAGATAATATCCCTTATTTTATGATAACACTTTGTTTATTTTAATCACTTTGAAGTAATTTTACAGAAAAAATAGATTAGTATTTAAATTAATAACTGCATATTGTAGCCTAATCAGGTCAGCATATAAAATTAATCATTATAGTCTAACCCTTGTCAACTGGGTACCCATTACATTTCTTCAAATCATATTTTATCTCCAAATAAAGATATGACAGGCAATAGTTTTGCCAAATCATGAAACAACAATTTTATAGATAACCAAAATTACATATAACCCAAATTACTAACACATTTTTCAAAAGAGGATGCAAAGTTTTGGAGGAAAGTTTACTCTTCTCTTAAATCTTGTGACTTTAAAACTGTAATAAAAAGTTAACTACTACTAAAATATTTTATGTTATTTAATAATGGAATAAGATGGAATAAAATAAGTTATTGGATATATTTACATATATACATGCACATACACATAAACAATAACAAAATAAGGAAGAAATACTTAATAATTATAGTTATCAATTCTGCAACTGGTTATGTGGCCATTCTTTCATCTATAAATGCTTTCTCCCATTATTATCTCATGTTTCCTTACCTTCTGGAAATATTTCAGTTGGTCATGGTTCTTTCTCATGTTGGGTGACTCAAATTTTCATTTCTATAGGACCTAAGCAATTCATATTCTATCCAAATTGGATTGTTATAATTTCCCATTGACTTTATTTTTTTCTCTCATTGAATTTATTGGTACATTGTAGGTATACAGTACAGTTACATTCATCATTGGGATCTTGTACTTTTACATGACAGGTCTTGGTTCTCATTTTTCCCCTTGTCCCTGGCCCCCTTCACCCCCTCCTCTCCTCCCCATTTACAAGCACTTTATTTCCAATTTTTCATTTTTTTCCATTGACTTTAATCACATGGCCTGCTAACATTAAGTCATACCTTGAGGAGCCTCCTGTATTCCTGACTTGGTGTTCCCTATGCCCATTGTGCAGTAGAATTCTAGTTCTTCTTGTTAATCAGGATCAATCATTCTAGCCAGTATAGTAACTCCTTTATTTGCTTGTTGATTCAGAGGTATTAGGAGCCCAAAGAGGCCAATGACAATCTTAACTTTCAACTCAGTATAATCACTGCTATATCTTCCAGTGAAAACATTTCATGCAAGGACTCTTGACCAGCTGCAATGGGCTAAAGATCAATTCTCCCCCAAGTCATAGTTGAAGCCTAATCCCCAGTCTCAGATTCCAGGGTCCATGGGGTAGCCCTGTAAAACAACACTTGCCTACCTAGCATGAGTGATGCCAAGTTCAATCCACAGAATGTGCACACAGATAACACACACAGAGGCCTTCTTCACCCATACTCTCGTGTGAAGAAACAATGTGAAGAAAACCATTTAAGAAACAGAAGAAAGTCCTCGCCATACCCAAATATCCTCACATTTTGAAGTTGGACTTCTCAGGATCTAAAACTGAGAAATTTCTGTAGTTTATAAGCCATTCAATGTATAAAGTTGTTATAACTATCAGCAGAACATAAGGCCAGGAAGAAAAGAATCAATTTTGCTAATGAATCACTTATTTTAATAGTGAAAAGTTTCACTTTTATTCCCACTCCTTGATTCCTGGCCAATGAACACTGTTTTCAGTAAAAAGAAAAAAAAAAAAACTATGGCATTTACTATTCACTGATTTATAGCACATGCAGGTTTACAGAAAACGTTGCTCCACCCCTGAAAGTTGTTAACACCAGCTTGTATTGTAAAGTAATGCCTCAGTTCACAAACATTTCTGTTCATGAACAACTCCAGTTCCCAAACAAGCATTGCTTCCATTTTTGCACTCTGTATAGGGTGACGACAGGAAGGCAGCCATCTTCCCCAGAACCATGGAAGGAATTAAGTTTGTGAATGGTGGTTACTACTGTACTTGGGTCATGAAAAGGCCATTCCACCATATTATCCATACAGCTATTCAAAAATGTTGGAATACATGGAAAGACCCGTGAACTCTGTCACTGAAAGTCTGTTGCCCCACTGCATCTGCTAAGAAGTGAAGAAGAAATTCTGTGAGGAATACCATGGTGGTGGTAAGGCACTCAGAAAATTCCATGGTTGGTAGTTTTGAAAGAAGATGTATGCACAGGGAAGACAAATTTATATACAGAGAAATTGTCTATTCCATGAAGTAAAATACCCACCTCATACACAACTCATCCTTCATAACACGGTTATGACATTGATCTACACAGTGGAACCATACGGCCACTGAGGGCAGAGAGAGTTACTAATATGCGACGAACAGGGAAGAGTGGAAACTTTGAATTAACAGATTGTCTTTGAGCTACCATAAGAAAGCAATTCTACAAATTATACTCCTAAAAATAGTATATTATAACAAAGTCATTCTTTTCTATCTAGAAACTATATTCTGCTATCTTAAAATTAACTGCCGAGTCAAATAGGAATTTCCAAGAGCCTAAGAAAGGCCAAAAAATGACAGAAAAAATGTCTTAATGAAAATAAAGGTTTATATCCAGGACTGTCTCTAATTTCAGAGTGTGCTTGGTGAAGCTGCTTTCATTATTTTCCTTTAGTTTCTATTTTTATTGGTATATGTTTGCAGGATACAATGATCACAGCTACTGTGGGGAGTTGGCACATGTGCACAGCATGTCTTAATTCTTTTTATGTCATCTTCTCCTCCCTGCCCTGTCCTTCCTTCCATTTCTTGGTCCCCTTCCCATTTGCTTTTTATTATAATATTTATTTTAATCTTCATTTGAAAATAAGGATCATAGGTATTTTATGTCCCTCCCTCTTGATGATTAAATGGGGAAATATATTCAAAGCGTTTTTTTCAGTGCACAGATACATATAAACTACTTGTTTATTATTAATAAAAAAATCATCTGATTTCACAACTATCCTGCTATTTCAAGTCCTACTTCGTGGATAATGAGACTGAAGCCAAAAAACATGAAATAGTTTGCTAAAAACTGATCTCAAAGAGCTGAACAATGATATTCAGTTTTCTCCCTTGCAAAGAAGTTTTGAGGGTGTTGATTTTATGGATATGTGTATGTATCCGTGATTTACCATAAATACAAGCTTACTGTAGAATATTTTTGAAACACAAAGACACACAGAAAAAGAAAAGTAACTACTATCCTTTTCTGAGTCCTTTTATGAATCAGGGTAGTTTCTAAATATTTGACATAGAATAAATCACTTGGACATAATAAATACTATGGAAGGTAAGCACTTTTCTTTTTTCCATTTACAGATGAGGAATGATGACTGGAGAGATTAGCCAGATTTCCAAGGTCATTGCCTCAATTGTGGATCCCACTCATGATAGAAACAGTTGTCAATAGAACTGGTATCTTTAATCACTAAGTAGATAACTATAATATAGACTACATTTTGTTACATTGGAATCATACCGCACACTTCATTATAATGTGACTTCTCACTAAAACTTAATGTCAAACTAAAACTGATTCTGTCTTTTCATGTCATTAAATATACATCTACAGGTTGGTGTTTATTGGAAACATCTTTAACAGTGTGCCATTTTGTATTGAGTTAGTTATATACTGTTTGATACTTACATTGTTGTTCTTTGTGACAGTTAATTCTATGCATCAACTAAACTAGACTAAGTACGGGATGTGAGTAGATGACTGCAAAACTATTATCTTTGTGTCTTTGAATCAGTAGACTGAATCAAGAAGATTTCGAACATGAATATAACTGGGCATCATTCAATTTATTGACAAATGGAAGACAAAAGAAGGGAAAATTGGTTCAATCATATTGAACATCAATATTCTCCCACTTTCAGATATCAGCACTGCTGGAAAAGACCGGCAGTGGAATTTACATTATTGGTTCTCGTTGCTCAGGCCTTTAGGCTTGGCCTGAAATATACAGGCAGCTTTCTTGGGACTTTGGAGATGGCACATCATGGGACATCTTGGCTTCCATAACCAAGTGAGCCAATCTCTCCTAATCTCTTACCATATATCTCCCTATGTATCTCTATGTATACATGTGTGGATATATGTATCCTATCTCCTGTCCATCTGTCTGTCTACCCATCTATCAATCTGTCATCTCTCCTCCTACCTCCCATCATAAACCTCTGTCCAGGAGAAGAAGGAAAGACTCTGCTAGTGTCCCGATACATCACCATACAACTTTAATTAAAGGCTTCTTCCAAAGCCCTCTACTCCTACTTGTTAGAGAGTTGTGGATAAGAACCTTTGTCAGGTATTTTAATAAAATTTAACTTTAAGGTATGTTGGGTAATTTTGCTTTGCAAAAAATTGTCATCATAAGTAATGTTTATGTACATCAGGAATTCCTTCAAATTTCTTAAACTTTAAGTAGCAAAACAAAGTATCTGTTGACCAGAGCAAATAATGACCAGTAAAAGTTTGGAAAAAAATAGACTTTCTACTTTCTTTCTACAAATGTAGGTGGATAAGACCTACCTGCTTGTTCCAGTGAAGATTTTATATCCCTTTTTACCTCCCAATGAAAATATCAGAGCAAACAAGAAAGCACCTCATCTGCAATTAACTTTCTGTAGCCTGTAGATCATTTTTTAAAGGATAGGGAGAAAACATCATGGAAAACATAGCTTCTTGTAGTTTTTCTTAATTAACACAATGATAGGTAGACAGGGGAAAGCACAATTTGGGAGATAGTATTGGACTAAAATTTGGACAGGCCTCTTTGAAAGACTTCTTTCTTATACTTGATTTTGTGCATTCAAAGTACATGAAATCCTTGGGGAAGAACCCTCAGACACGACACTATCGAGATGCCAAAATATATTTGTAGTTATAGACAGTGCTTAGCCACTTCATGTAGGAATACCCCAGGCCCTAAGTTCTCTCTAGTGTGGAAGGTTCTTAGGCCAGACAACCAGGAGTTAAAGGAGGCCAGAGTGCAAGGAAAGCTGGAGATAATTACTTACAATCCAAGGCCAAGCAGAAATTCACCAGGGAAAGACAGAGTGAGGTGTCTGCTTGGCTGGATTATAGGAGGAATCCAGACAGAGACAACTTGGTTTAAATACTAGTAAGGGAATTTTCCACTGTTTGATCTTATTTTAAGACCTAAGAAATTGTGATTGGTTTGAGCCTAGTTTTAAAAGCCCAAAAGTAGATATTCTTGCCACAAACAGCTTGAACTCTTTTGTCCTGTAAAAAGGGATGTAGAAAAGATGTGTTAAGGCCAAGGAGCTTTGCATATTAAACACAAGATTGAGTTTTACTTCTAATATTCTACGGGATAATTTTGTACTCCGGTTACCCAACATTAGCAATTAACTTAAAATCCAGCACATCTGACTTTGTTCTTTGTATTTTTCCCTAAAATGTTTACATAAGACATCCTGAATTCCAACTTTTTTCATCACTTTTTTTAAAGTCCTAAATTATATTTTAGCAACTGCCATTTCCTTTATAGATCCAAGATTCATGAGGCAAATATTTCTTGAGTGAGAAACATATTGTAGCTAGCAGTATCTTAAGGAGATATCAGATCTCTGAAGTCTTTCTATTGGACTTTCTTTTCAGATATATACTTTTCCATTTAATAATGCATACAAAATGCATTCACTGTATTATAGTCAGTACCCAAACGTTCACTCTTGGAGAAACCTTTCCTTGATGGACTATAATACAAAACTATGATCTGATTTATCTACAGTGTTAAGAAATAAGCTATAAACTTTACAACATTGGGCACTTTTTATCAGGTAGCCACAGAATTAAGCATACCAAGCAACTTAAAAGAAATGATACTTTCTTCAAAGCTGATAGCATTAGATGTTACAAGATAAAATAGAAAAATACCTCACATACAAATGCCTGGAACAGGACTTAGCCAACATGAACGACAGCCCTTTCATTTATGATAAGGAATTTGTGGGAGGCCAAGCTCTATGGTGGAAGTGAGAAACTTTATACACAAAGGCACTGTCAGAGCCTAAGCTGTGTCTCCCTTCTTCAGAAACTTTCAATGGTTCCCCATTGCTTCCCCATTGGATGAAGTCCAAATGCCTTAGAATTCACAGAAGCTTTTTATGTGTGTTTCAGATCAGCTTCTCCTACCTCTCCTTCCCTTTCCCAACCATTGTCCCATATCTCTTGCTCCATCTAGCCCTTACAAATACCTTTTGTATTTGTATTCTTGAGCTTTTAATCTGGTTATATATTCAAATTCAAGTATCTTACCCTAATTGCACAACCTGGAAATTTTCTGTGCAGATCTAAAGGCCAGGTTCAGAACTTAAAACAAACACAAGGCCTTTCTGCTTGTACCCTCTCTTAACAAACACAAATTTGTGCTACTTGCATTTGCCTGAAGAATTTATTGATCTCTTATTAGTATATCCAGAGTAATAAGCACATCTCTCTGTAATTCATCTATTCGATAAATTAGGCATTAATTCATTCAGGCATTGTTTACAAAGTCTACACTGAGTGGTTTCTGCATAATGATGGTCAGTCACTACTCTAAATTCTGGGATTTAACCTTGGAACCAGAGGGACTGATGATCTCATAGATAACCTAGGTACTACTTTAAATTTCTTTACATAGGACTGAAATTAACCACTTACTTGACACTCTGCTCTCCTTAGAGGAGGGGCACTTATTACTAGCCATTGAATCTACAAGGTTGAGTAACATGGTTACCATCTGTGAACATAATACATATATATGTTTGTAAAATTGATGCTTCCTGTGTTCCAAGTGAAGCTTTCTATGCTTTATGTAAGAATTCCTCTGGGTTCTCACAATATCCCAGTGAGGTAGATCCTCATTGCTCCCTGAAAGACTAAGAATTTTGCCAAAGATCATACAATTATTAAGTGGCAGAGGCTGAAATTGAACTCAGTTATGTATGGATCCCAGAGTAAAAAGGATTAAGGAATGAATGAATGAATCTGTGAATGGAATGTTATAGAAAGGGGCCAGTTTCTTCATCACTGCTCCAACTAAGGTGGACAAATAGTTGTTGGCCTAAGGCAGAACTAATGTATTGACTTTGTTACTATTTTTTCATTGCTGAGACAAAATACCCAGCATCCAAAGTTAAAGGAGGAAAGGCTAATTTGTCTCACACTTTGTCGAGGTTTCAGTTAAATCCAAGGCAGAGTAGCATGGCAGAGGGGCATCACAGAGGAGAAAATAAATGGCAGGCAGAAGATAGAAGGCAGCAAATAACAAGCAACAACGACCTTCTCCTACAGTCCCACCATGAATCAATCCCAGCATCACATTCTTGTTCCACCATTGCACACCCTAGATCTGGCCACCTCCAAAAAGCCTCACCTATGACTTCATGAGGCTTTAGGGGGGCATCTAGATACAAGCTATAACAACTGTACAAGGAGGTTAAGCTGCCATTCTTAGTGTGGAGAGAGCAGGTATCTTTATGAACTTGAATAGTTTGTCACTTAACTGAAAGTGTCAGCTATATACTTCACCACTAAAACTAGAGCCCTCTGAATAAGTTAAAGTTGTTTGTAACATTATTTTAATGTTTTAACATGATTAGTGATTTTAAAAATCATTTTTATCTTCTTTGTAAAACTGTTAAAGGCTATTTTACAAAAGGAAGAAATTAACTAAATTTAATAAATAAATCCCTGTTTTTCTCATCCTGGACCATGTTGTCTAGAGTTACCCATGTGAGAAGCTGCTCCATTTCTCATTAGTGACTGCAGCTCAGTATCCACCCTGTGGCTTTCGCTTGGGGATCCGTTCTGGGGACCCCCCTTTGACACTTGGGCAGTGTCTTAGATACTTTTCTCATTGCTGAGACAAAATACCTGACACCCAAAGTTAAAGGGGAAAAGGTTTATTTATCTCATGTTGTATAGAGGTTTCAGTCCACCAGGCAGAGACGGAGGGACATGGAAGAAGAGAAACAATTCATGGCAGGCAAAAGGTAGCAACACAACAAAGCAGCAAGCAGTGAGCAACAAGCAAAGATCCCCTTTCTGTTCCTTATATCTGATTATCCAGGCTATCCACCTTTAGTGCGGTAGCACTTACATCCAGGGAAATGAGGCCTTAATCCTGCCATCACATCCCAAATCAATCCCAGCATCATCACACACCCTAGATCCTGCCACCTCTGAAAAACCTCACGTAGGACCACATGAAGTTTGGGAGGACATCTAGACAACCTTGTGTCCTCTGAGAGTGACTGCTTGAGTCTCTGAAATTTCCCCCATGTTCCACCCCTCTAAAGTCAGTTTTATTACACATAGAACAGTTTTTACATTAGAGCATAAAAATTAGAGTCTTTACAGTAAGTACATCTTCTCAGCCCTTACCTTTTAATCTTGCCTCAGACAACTAGAAATCTTATTCATATAGATAAGACTTTAAAATATAAATGGTGAACAAGAGGAACTATAGTAAGCATGCAGGCAATTAGAGTTGTTGTGACTGAACATCAAAGTTGGACATGCATTTCCTGACACATTTCAGAACTCTCACCATAAAAGGGATCCTTTTGCCATATGTCATTCCTGTTGGAGTAACCCCTCTTTCTCAGACATAAACATTAATATAACTTAAAGATACTATATACTCCTAATAATTTTAAGAACTACTCTCCCTGTGTGTTTATAAAAATGGTCACAAAAATTATGGTCATTTCCTTGAAATAGTTAATTGATGATAGACTGAATGTAGAATTCAATATCAATTGAAAATTTCATCTTTGCCTTTAATTTATCTAATTATTTATAGAATATAATAAACTTAAAATTTTTAAGAGTAATACTTTTGGCAGAGTTCTTTTTTTTTTTTTTTTTTTTTAACTGGGGATCAAACTCAGGTCTTCGTGCTTGCAAGGCAGGCGGCAGAACCACTGAGCTAAATCCCCAGCCGAGAGTAATACTTTTGATAGGGCAAAGGGGCAAGGAGTGCCCTTGACTTTGTATTTCTGTCTGGTAAGGCATCATCAATATAACACGTCACCCTGACTTACTTCTTCCGAAGGACAAAGGAGCTTCTCTAGATGGTGGATCTGAACAGCGAGGCCTGGCTCTGTCCTTTCTTTATTTCTTCTATACAGGATGTGCCTGATTGAAGATAGCGAGCACTTTGGTCTGTGTAAGTGTGAATAGCTTTTCATGCAGTTTGAAGTTCACAGTCTGTCCACACAGATACACTAACTTTGGATTCAGAAGTTATAAGATAGATGTCATATGTTGGGCCCATTCAAAACTCAGCATGAATTTTGAACAATTAAAAGGCCAGGCTTTGTAAGGAAGAAGAAGGAGAAAATGAAAAAATGGAAATAAAGTGTTTGTAAACAGGGAGGGGAGGAGGTGGTGAAGGGAGAGCAGGGACAACGGGAAAAAATGAGAACCAAGACCTGTCATGTAAAGGCACAAGATCCCAATAATGAATGTAACTGTACAATATACCTAAAATGTACCAATAAACTCAATGAGGAAAAAAAAGTTTTAAACAAAACATGAGTGCAATTTTAACTTTAGATTCTGTCTCTAAAATTCAACATTAGGTCTTAAATTACAAATTTTCTTTCTGCTATAATTGCATATTGAATTCTATATTCAAATATCTGCAATTATCTTACTTAAAAACATCAAATAAAGATTATATGAACATCCTTAAGTTCTTAATTGTTGCATAACTAACTTCTAGTTGACATTGTCCTCAGCATTCTGGACTGAAAGTCAGAGAATAGTCCAAACATAAAATTTAGCTCGCTTATATTTGAATTCTGGGAATAAAGTGTTTTAGATCTGCTTTTGTTTTTCCTCTAATCTGACAATGAGAAAAGTGATTAAAGCAAAGACTTACATGTGATGGAGCATGGTAGTGATATGCATTATCATCCCTGTAGAATATTGTCCCATCTTATTATTTTTTTATCCCAAGGGAAATAAATTGTCAGACTTTGAAAAAAAAATTTCAGACTTTGAAAACCTTTCTCTTCCTGCATTACATTTGTTGCTGCTGGTACACACACACACTTACTAATGACCAGGATTTCTGGAGATTATGATCAAGACCCTGTCTCACTCAAAGCACACATTTAAGAAATATTCTGAAAAAGTTATCAGAGGCAGTAAATTATGTGGTGACATCACTATGTAGGAGCAATGAGGCATAAAACAAAATATTTATTCATTCCACTGAGCATCAACGCTAATTGTAGCTTAGAAAGAACCCTTCTGTACCTGATTCTAACAGTGAATGCACCTTTCAGATTTATCAAATGCATGGGTTTGAAGATTAGTTCCCACTAGGACATTCCTTAAATTGAAGATCACTTTGAATAAGATTTATTTGATCCTCATTTCCTCTTTACTTAAATATTGTTAGAGAGTATGGTAATGTATTTTAAGTAGAGATATTACTGATATTAATGAAAGAAAATGGCTGTGGTAGCCTTGTCTTGTTAGAAAAATATTTCTTTACTCTTCTTTTGTTTTTCTCTTTGAAAAGAGAATGTTTTTCAGTTATATTTAGTGATTACATGCAACAAAGTTATTTGTTGCAATGTCACTGCCATAGTTAATTTTTCAGTTTTATTTTTAGATAAACTAAGAAATCGTATTTTACTGCTTTTATATATTGTTATATTTTCTGTTTTTTAAGGGCTGGTAATATAATCTATCTTTTAAATACTAATTTTAAGAACCCATTCACTTTTTATCCAGTATAATAACAAGGGAGACTGTAAAAAAATTAAAAAAAAATATTTAATCCTTAACATTGCATTTTCAAGTATATTTAAATTATGAAAAAGTTAAGTGTTGTAGAACATGGAAAACAATTTATGTGAATTCACATGACTACAATGATAAATAAATACATGCATTTAAATTTTAGGTATACAAAAAGTACAAAGGTAGACAAAATTATAGGAAGACGTGTTTTTTTCAGTTTTTTTTTAGTATTAGAGTTATACTATTTTAATTGCTGAGCATATTAATTTTTATTTTTATTGGTACACATCGACAGTACTTAATAATTACATTCATTGTAGGGAGTTTGTATATGTACATAACACATTTTAATTCTTTCTATGTTCTTCTCTCCTCCTTCCATATCTCTCTCTCTCTCTCTCTCTCTCTCTCATTTTTGGTACCAGGGATTGAACTTGGGACCTTGTGCTTGTGAGGCCGGCAGCAGAACCACTGAGCTAAATCCCTGGCCCTCCATCCCTTGGTCTCCTTTCCACATGTGAAAGATCCATCTCTCTGTTTTTTATTATCCTGTATTTTTCAACATTAATTATAATAAGCAATTATATATTTTGAGGGTTTGAAACTCAAAACAGAAATCACACTGTTCCTGTTTACAATTTGCTTCTTCATCTTAATGGGTCAGTTATTTCTATTTAATGTAGTTCAATCTCATTAATTGATTGCTTGATGGCAGTACTGGGGATTGAACTCAAGGTCTCATGCATGCCAGGCAATGGCTCTACACTAACCCTTAAAAAAATTTTTTTTCAACTTGTAATACTCCTGCCTCATTCTCCCAAATCCCTAGGATTACAGGTGTGTACAACACCTGGCTTCTCCCTCATTTATTATTAGTGTTATTGTTTGTGGTAAAACAGATATAGAATTTCCATCTCAACCACTTGAAATCATACAGTTTAGCAACTTTAAGCATAATCATATTACTGTGCAGTCAGTTCTCCAGAACGTTTATCATTTTCTAAAACTGAAACTCATATCTTTACTCACTTGTAATTATCCCTGATTCCAGCCCTGTAACCCATTATTTCTACTTTGTTAATACTGTACATTTGATCACTGTAGATTCTTTTTTTTTTTTTT
>NW_022900917.1:35049247-35108983 GCF_012274545.1 Fukomys damarensis | reverse complement strand
TCACTGTGTAGTTTAGATTAACCTTGGACTCACTGTATAGCTCAGGCTGGTCTCAAACTTATGGTGATCTTTCTACCTCAGCCTCCTGAGTTCTGGTATTACAGGTGTGTGCCACCATGATTGGCTAAAATTTTTAAATTAAATGTAGTTCTCTGATATAGTGTATTGCTAAGACCTGGTACAAACTAGAAAAATTGAGAAAAATAAAGAATGCATAGTCTCTGGCAACAAAGAGCTCCCAATCTAGCTGGAGAAGATAAGAATTTAGGACAATAGTTACAATATAATGACACTAAGCCCAATGATAAAGATATATATTAAGGTATACAGATAGCGGAGGGCTATTGTGGACTCAAAAAGGAGAGGTGAAGAGAGCTATTAGGTTAGTCTACTCACAAATATATCTTTAACTTCCTGCTTTTGCTGGGTATGGTGGCACTTGGCTATAATCTCACCTTTTGGGAGTCTGAGGCAGGGGGATCCTGAACTCAAGGCCAACCTGGGCTACCTAGCAAGTTTTAGGCTAACATGGCCTATTATAGAGAGATCTTGCCTCAAAAATCAAAAAATTAAGATGAAAAAATTTTTAAAATCCTGCCTTTGATTCTTTTGGATATCCAGAAATATAATAGCTAGAGCATATAATAAAATCATTTTTGAAGCACTAGCATAGTGTTTTGTGTAGTGTGGTAGCTGGACCATTTTATAGACCTAAGTGTGCAAAGGTTCAAATTTGTACAAATCCTTGTCATCTTTCTTGTTGCAGCCATCCTAAGGAGTGTGAGATGATGTCTCTCTCGCTGTGGTCTCTCTTCCCCCCACTCAGTCCCTCCGCTTCTTTTTCTTGAGATAGGATTTTACTATGCAGCCCAGGCTGGCCTCAAACTCTTTTTTTAAAAAATTAATTTTATTGGTACATTTAAGGTATAGAATGTAGTGACATTCATCATTGGACATTTGCACCTTTACATGATCCATCTTGGTTCTTGTTTTTCCCCAATCCCCCTGTCCTCCCTTCAACCCCTCCACCCATCCCTATCTACAAAGATGTTGTTTCCATTTTTTCTTTTTCTCATATTAATTCCATTGGCCTCAAACTCTTGATCATCATGCCTCCACTTCCTTTAGCCTCCAGAAGAGGGGTGGTCATTGTGATTTTGGTTTGTATTTCCCTAATGATTAGTGATGGTTGGCATCTATTCATCTGTCTTCTAGCCATTTGAATATTTTCTTGGAAGAAATGTCTGTTTAAATCCTTTGCCCCTTTTTACTTCATTCTTTTTAAGCACTTACAACATTCCATAGTTAAGTCACTTTTGATGAGCATTTAGGTTGTTTTTAACTTTTCTCTATTATAAATACAGAAAATATACAAATATACATTTGCATATAATACTTCTTGGTTTTTTTTTCCAGCTTTAGTTGAGTTTATTGGTACATTTTAGGGATACAGTACAGTTACATTCATTGTTGGGATCTTGTACCTCTACATGACAAGTCTTGATTCTCATTTTTTCCCCTTACCTCTGCCCTCCCTTCACCCCCTCCTCCCCTCCGCATCTACAAACACTTAATTTTCATCTTTTCATTCTCTCACATTTTTTTCTTTTCCCTTATTACCCTTCCCCTACCCATCCCACCTTCCCTACACCTTTAGCTCCTTTCTTCCCATTTCTAAATGTCAGTAATCTTATTATAATTTTATGCATTGTTGCAGATTATTCACACCAGGGAAACTATTCGGTACTTACACGTGTGACTTATTTATTTCACTTAGGAGTATATCTTCAATATGTATCCATTTTCCTATGAATGAATCTATTTTCGCGTTCTTTACGTCTGAGTAATATTCCATTTTATAGAAAAACCACATCTTCTTTATCCAGTTTCCAATGGATGGGCAAATAGGCTGTTTCCAAGATTTAGCTATTACAAACTGTACCGCTATAAACATGGGTGTGCATACTTCTCTGTGATATGATTCTTTTAGTTCTCTTGGAAAGATACCCAGCAGAGGGATGGCTGGGTCAAATGGAACCTCCAGTCCAAGCTCTTTGAGGTATCTCCATATTGATTTCCATAGTGGTTACACCAGTCTGCACTCCCACCAACAATGGAGAAGGGTTCCTTTCTCCCCACAATCCCGCCAACATTTGTTATTGTGTAATTTCTTGATAGCAGCCATTCTTTGTGGGGTGAGGTGGAATCTCAGTGTTGTTTTCATCTGCATCTCTCGAATGACCAGTGATGTGGAACATTTTTTCAAATATTTTCTTGCTGCTTTTACTTCTTTGTCTGAGTAATGTCTGTTCATTTCAGATGCCCATTTTTGAATTGGGTCTTTATATTTGGAGGGGCTGATGTGTTTTGAGTTCTTTATAGATCCTTGATAATAGTCCTTTGTCTGAGGAACAGCTGGTAAAAATTTTTTCCCACATTGTAGATTGTGTCTTAGTTCTGCTGATGGTTTCTTTTGAAGTACAGAAGCTTTTTAGTAAGATGAGATCCCAGTTGTTGATTCTATCTGCTAGTTCCCGTGCTACTGAGGATTTGTTCATAAAGTCTTTTCCTATACCAATGTCTTCCAGAGTTCTGCCTAACTTACCTTCCAGCAAGTTTAATGTTTCTGTTTTAATATTTAGATCTTTAATCCATTTGGATTTTAATTTAGTGCATGGCGAAAGATAAGGGTCTAATTTTAATCTGTGGCAGGTTGACATCCAGTTTTTCCAACACCATTTATTAAAGAGGCTATCTTTCCTCCACTGAGGATGGTCAGCTCCTTTGTCAAAGATGAGGTAGCTGAGTACATCTGTATAATACTTCTTGTAATATGTGCATATTTCTTCACACACACACACACACACACACACACACATTGTCCATGCTAAGATATTTTAAAGTAAATCACCTGTCTGATACATATAAGTAACAAAAAATTAGAAATGGGGTCACAGAATAGCAGTAATTTTTAATTTACTGGGTCCTGTCAAACAATGGTCTAAAATGGTTATGCCTGCTTGCACTTGTTGTCCATATGAGTACCTACAGAGAAAGGATGGAAAAACATGTAAACAAAGCTTCTGTATTTGGGGAGGGGAAGAAAAATTGAAAAGAAGGGAGGGGATTGGGAAAAGAAAGGAAAATTAAGATATGTTATGTACAGGAATAAATTATCTACAATGAATGTGATCAATATGTATGACAAATATGTATTAATGAACAAATAAGTAAAAATGTTTTTAAAAAGACTATGAATTGCCATTTCCCCACTCCCTTCAATAATACATATGCTGAAAATTTTGATCAGTTGCTTGTCATTTGAAGGAGAAAAGTCAATTACACAGAATCTATAATTCTAATACATTCGAACTTATCAATCATTTTATAGTATTTAGATTCTGCCTGTTATTTAGAATTCTCAGGATCAAGTACAAAACCTTTTATATGCCCTATAAGGCCCTCTCTCTGATGAGAGTATATGCCATATCTCTTCCATGAATTCTCCTATGTTTTACTCATAAAAATGTCCTGGCAGTCATCAGAACAGGTCAAGTACATGTAGTACCATGTGACCATGGGTCTCCAGACAAACAAAACCTCTGCAGTACTCATGTCTCCCCTTTCTACAGTAATAGAGAATCCATATTTCTAGCTGCGTCCTTGGACTGAAGACTTTCCCCTCCTCTCTTGCAGCTAGAGCTTGTAGCCAATGGGCTAAGAGTGAAAATGATTCACACATCCTTCTGAGTTGTTCCTATAAAGGGAAAGCCACATTTTCTTTATCTGTTTGTTTTTATTTTGATTTGTTTTCATGAGACAGGGTCTGAACTATGTAATCTGGTTCACCCTTGAACTCGTTCTGTAGCCCAATCTTCCCTAGATATTGCAGTGATCCTCCCAAGGGCTAGCATTACAGGTGGGCATCACTATGTCCCACTTATTTTATGATATTTACTCATATGTTTTTCTCTTCTATATGTGTTTTAAGATAGGAACATACCTTAATAAGTACATAACATATACTTGATACATATATGTTAAGTAAATCAAATTATGTAAACAACCATTGTAGTAACTGATTTATAAAAAGATGCAACAAATTTTAAAGTAGACAAATTATCATTTTCAAAAACATCAAAAAGTGTAGGTATTTAACTATACTTGGCTGACAATAGAGAAAATAGGTAAATAATAATTCATGCTATAGCATGTTCAATGAACTGAAAACAGAAAGTTGGTTCAAGGAATGCAGAGGAACTTCTGTCTTGTAAGAATTAGAATTGAGGGGCTCCATAATTATCTGGCAACTGCTCAGTGTTGTATCTGTGGTTAGAAATGTACATGACAGGAACTCCAGAGATCTTTCAGATTCTTGTTGAAGGTCCCCATCAACAGTGGCCACAATGTAACACTTGTGCTGAAAGAATCATCCACTGATGCTCACAGAGTTCAGTATATTTAATACTGAGCTACTCTCTGCACTAAGCAGTCATCTGCATCAGTCCCTTTATGTGTACAAGGTAATCCTTTGATTCATGGATCTTTGGCATCCCTGCAAACCACTAGATACTTCTGTCCCAATTTCTCAATTTCAGCCATCACACAATTAGTTATGCAATGGATACACTTGGCATACAGACATTCCATCATTGATCGTACTAAGTCCAATTTAGCTTGGATAGAAAAGTTTATAAAGTTGGTATCAATTGGAATATGATAATTAGGTGGGCCCAGGTGTGTATTAAACTGGTTTGTTTGTTTGTTTGTTTGTTTTTGAGACAGGGTCTCACTAGGTAGTTGAGACTGACCTGGAACTCACTATGTAGCCCAGGCTGGTCTCGAACTCAGTGATCCTCCTGCCTCGGCCTCCCAAGTGCTGGGATTACAGGCGTGCACCACCACGCTCGGCTTAGAATATGATAATTAGGTGGGCCCAGCTGTATATTAAATTGGAAGAACAAGCAGGAAGTGTGTTGGGGAACTCCTCTTTCATTTAGAGCACTGGGATCTTTCTTTTCTTTCCCTTTTGGTTTTAATCTATCCTTTTCTTTGAGTCTCTCATCTCTGAGACTAAGCATTTGCTTCATGGTCACATACTTTCTTGTTTTTTTTTTTTTTTAATGTTTCCCTATGTTCAAGCCAAACTCCAGTTTTTTGTTTTGTTTTGTTTTTTTCTTTTTTTGGTTTCTATATTCTACTTTTGCTATTTAAAATTTGTGAAATAAATATTACTTTGCATATAAAAATAGCATCTTTTAAACTTTTGAACTAAAAAAAGAGGATTTTTGTTGTTGTTGTTGTACTAAAAAAGGTAGTTTTATTTTCCCAGCTCTTACAAATAACATGCATTATATATCATTAGCTCTGCTTTACTCAAGTAGCCACAAAAAGAAAAAAAATTGCTATAACACTAGAACAGTCTTAAGCATCACATTTTATTCATTTAAGTATATACTATGTATTCATTTTTCTATCAATGATTTACTTAAGGTATTTAATAATAATAAACACTAAAATAAAAATAAAATCAGAAAAGAAGATACAAGTGTGCTAACCATGCAAGCTAAAATACTTGTAACTCAACTTTATGTCAAAAAAACTTTTTAGTGCATTGTGAGGTAAGGGTCTAATTTTAATGGTGTAATTAACAAAATGAAATAGGAAGAAAAGGGCTAAAGGTGTAGGGAAAGTGGGAAGGGTAGAGGAAAGGGAATAAGGGAAAAATATGAGAAAATGAAAAAATAGAAATAAAGTGTTTGTAAATGGGGAGGGGAGGAGGGGGTGAAGGGAGGGCAGGGACAAGAGGGAAAAATGAGAATCAAGACCTGTCATGTAAAGGTACAAGATCCCAGTAATGAATGTAACTGTACTGTTTACCTAGAATGTACCAATAAACTCAATAAAAAGGAAAAAAATATATATACTTCAATCACAAGACAGTGCCTGGCACATAGTAGACCTTTCAAAAATAATTAAGAAATAAAAATGTATAAAGCAGAAGGAAGAGGCTTTATTGAAACTCTTTTCTATAAGTAATCAGTATAGACCCTACATTGCTAGCATTAAAATATAAAAAAAAAAAAGAAGAAAAAAGTTTTTTTCTTTATATCAAGAAGGAACAGAACCTTAGGAAAAAGATATTTTTTCTAGCATCATACATTGAAAAAAAAATCTCAAAGTAGAATTTAACTTTGGGTTCAGTATTCATTGCATATTTCAACTTTATCAGCATTTCTAATTATCATTTTGCTATTACATTTAGCAAAAATGTACTCATATGGAAAAAGAGGCATAATATTAAAATTAATCTTAATGAAGGCAAGATTTTGATAACTAAATTGCAAAGGTAACATAATTTTGCAGTTTTCTAATTTGATGACAACATTTTGAGTGCATGATAAAGCATATATCTTATAAAAGATTCTTAAATATTTCTTCTCTAATCTACCTTATATTGTCATTTTATTTCCAGATAGTTAACAATAGATATTTGTTGTCTAAGAGCAGATTGACAAGTTTTGAAACAATGAAAAATGGCAGGGTTATAGGATCCGACATTCTCAGCTTCTTAATTTACAAACAAGAAAATTAAGTACAGAAGCAATAACTTCTCATTCATTCTTTCTTTCATGTAACAAATAAATCAGTTAAGATGCACAGGAGTCCACAAAGATGTACCAAAACCTGGACAGTATAATAGTAGTGAAGAAAAAAAGACTGATTTGAAATATATTCAGAAGCAAGATCCGCAATGGATTAAAACTGATTAAATGTGGGACATTTAGAAGCAGATGTCAAAACTTATCTCCAGATTTCTGCTTTGAGTGACTGATAACCATTTAGACACAGATGATTGGGAAAAGAGACTATTTGAAGGGTAAGATTAAATTTATTGCAAACTTTTAAAGGTAGATTGCCAATGAGAATTCCAGGAGTTAACCTGGAGGAATTTGGAAAAAAAGTGCAAATTTAGGTCCAAGCCTGAGCTGGAGATTTCAAAATTATAACAATTCGGATGAAAGATGAAGTTGGAGAGCAGAGGTCTCACAAAATGAAAATGAAACGAGTAACAGACTCGACACTCAACACCATCTGCCTGACAAACACAAGGTCCAGAGTTTGATCCCCAGTGCCAAAAACAAACAGACAAAGAAAATTCAACCCTGGGGAACACCTATATTTAAACAGTACAAAGAAGAAAAGATGCCTTGAAGACGAAAGATGAGGTACTACTGAGAGGATCATGAGAATAAGAAGCTAAGAGGAGATAGAGTTTCCAGGAGAGAGTGACTAAATATCTTAAGTGGTATAAAGAAATCCATCAGGAGGAAGACTAGAAAATTAAGTAATGAGAAATGTCCAAAGGTAATTTCACTGGTGAGGAAATTGGTAAGGCAGAGAGGTTGCAATAGATTCAAAGTTGCCACATTTGGATAAAATAAAAACAATGTAGTAGCTACTCCCTTGAAAAGTTTAAGGACTCTCTGAGTACCATACATCCAGAGCCCCAGTTGAAGGATACCAGAACTCAAAGGAGGAGGGTCCCATACCTTTATCAATGGTGGAGCACAAGCGGGATTGTCCTATTCTAATTCCGGACATGGGAATTTTAGATAGTTACATTAATCAAAATACCTCAAAAACAAGGGCAATATGTTACCCATTTTACAATTTTTATAATAATCGGTATGAGCTAAGAGTGATTTTCTTCATAAAGGAGAGATGAAAGGAAACTAGTCAGAAGATCAGGAAGGGAATCTGCAGGAATAGAGTGGGTTGGGGAGAGAAAAGAGAGACACGAATAATGGGATTAAAAATGATAAAGATATGTTAAGTGGACCTGCCAATTTCCTAAAGTAAATCTCATCATCCCGTATTACTAATGTGCACTAATAAAAGAAAAGAAAAATTTCAAACATATAATAAATACACACACAATAAAGTTGGAAGAGGCGCAACATTTAGGTACTGCAATTTATTTAAAGGGAACCAAATATAACTCAGCAAAGTAAAAATAAATGAGACCTTACTAAATGCAAGTGCACTTGCAACTTTTAGGGGATACTTAATAAAACCAAGTAGTCATGGTGAGTAACATTGAGCTTTTACACAGCTCTACAGCAACATAATTCTGTCATGTGGTCTTTTCTAATAAGGTGCTTAGCTTACATTTAAGGATGAGGTTAAAGAAACAAAACACTGAACGGCATAAAATGTTCAATGCTTCTTGGGGGCGGAGAATTCTTCACAATGTAGTAATACTCAATAAGAGAGAGACCCACTGGACTATGTTCATACATAGAAAAGCCCTTGTCTCTATCTTCCGGGGAGTGCATGGAGATAAAACTGGCCATGACGGCCGGAACTAGATAATGAAGGGATTTATACATCATGCTAAGGAGTCTGGACTTTATCCTGTGGGTTAGCAGAGAGCTATTAAAGACTTTTAAGTAAAGGATTATCATGATCAGATTTCTATTTTCTGGAAGTGTCAGTGCAGAGGAGAACGGAATGAGGACAAAGACTGGAGTCGAAGAGATCCATTAGTAAGTCCCATTTATTCTCTTTTGCCTCTGCCTCGAGATTCTCAGACACCAATGTTGCAGAGCCTTTCTTGATATGACATTTCTTTCCAGAAGACTTTTGGATTTTCATCCTCTAACAGGCTGACCACAGATGTGCAGTGGTATCAATGCAGGCACAAGGTTAACTGCGTAGTAATGCACGCAAATGCACACACACACACACACACACACACACACACGCACACACACACACACACACACACACATTCCAGGTGTCATCAATTCTGATTCTAGGCAGGATCAAGTCTTCCTATTTTATATAGACGACCAAGAAGTCATGTCAGGAAGCAAAGGACAATAAATAAATAAATAAAGTGCCTCTGACTTGTCAGGAAGACATAGAAGTTAGGTGGGGGTTAGTCAGGTTTAGGAATTGAATGCAGTATGAAAATGATAGTCAGTCTCCTTTCATGAACTTAATGTAAATTTTTTTCTATTCTCTGTGTCTTCACAGTGCTTTCTTAAGTGATGTATGGAATAGTAGACATAAAAATGAAAGAAAACAGAATTGAAAAAGTGAGGAAATTTAAATTGTTTATATACACATTGAATCAAGAATAACAAGGCTAAGTAAAGAATCTTGTACTCTCTTTGCTACAAGTTCATCCCAGAAGAGATAACAAAAGAAAACGGAAACTCTCTTTGTCCAAAAAAGAAAAAAGTGAACATTAAATGCAAAAAGGTATTTGCCAGTGATGATTCAAAAGCAAACAAGTTTAAGGGGAGTAGTGATAGAGATGATTTGTGTATCAGGTTCTAATAGCATGAGTGTTTCTAGGTTCATAACTGCAGAAAAGCAACTAAATTACAGACAGTCCTTATTACCAGCTGTCCATCTTAGAAAGCAAGGAATAATGCAGCTTAGGTGGACTGGTAAATGATATTACATTTACAGAAAATTTTAATATTGATGTGGTCTTCAGTGTTGGAAGTATCATCTGTGAACATTTGATTTTTGTTTCTTGTTTGTTTTTTGTGTTTTGTCTGTTGGAAAAATCAAGTAATATTCATGAGAAAATAAAGGGGAGAATAATGATGATCTATTTTGAACAATGAGAATGAAGGTGAACAGTATCATCTCCCATGTTATTATATGTTATCGAATCACTAAGATGTTTTTGAATTTTGTACAACTGAAATAAGACTATTAATTCAATGTCACAACTTTTATTTTAGAAGGGAAATTGTTTACATGTGCCTTTGCCACTTTGGATATCTGCGAAAATGAAGAGGCTGTGCTGAAAGCACTTGGTATTATACCTCCCTTTGTACACTTGGGAAGATGAGCAGAGACCAGTTTTTACGTTGGTCATATCTGTGAGGCAGTGAACAGGTTGGCTGTGCAGGAAAAGCGTGAAATCACTGGAGAGAATATCCAACATTGAAGCCAGTGGTGGGCATCGAGTTCAATGGGCTGATGGAGACCAGATAGGAAGAGCAAACCAGATTATGAGGAGTGCTGGGATTTAAAGGTACCTCTTTCACTGCTCAAACATTGAAAGCCGGATCAGCTTTGGTTCATGGTGTTAGAGTCCGATAACTCTCCTGTTCACATAAGGTAGAACACTAATCCTAATAGAACTTGCTTCCAAATAGTTTATAAACTGAGTATTGCTTCCACCCTCTAACCTCAATAGCTGAGAGATGATGGGGATAAGCTGCTGGGTTTTAGAGTGTCAGATCTTTGGGCCTGAAACATTTCTTCCCTCCTTCTTCTCCTTGTAAGGCCAAGACACTTAGTCTCCCAAGTGTCTGTACTAATTAAATGCAGATCTACTATGCCAAAAATGTTTTAAACGTAAAAGATTAACGAGAGAGAAAACCTTTGTGAAAGGAGAGAGTTAAGACAGAAGAGGCCCTTCCTAGTTGGCATGGTTTTCAGGGGGAGGTAATCTTGATGTCTTAGAAACATGAGCGGTGCAATTTTTTAAGAGACACTGGCTCCACTGGGAAAGAATGAACAAATATTTCAGGGACTGTTAACGCCGCAGCCACCCAGGAAGGCTCACCATGATCCTGGGTGACAGATGAGCTGTAAGTGGACTGTCTGAGTTAAATGAGGGCAGGATTAAGGCCATCCTACATGTGCCTCTTCTTGCCATGTTTCCCCTTGTTTTGTTTTAAAGCTTACCATCAGGGGAACCCACTGACCATTCTGACCTTTCCTTCCAGGTTTGGCATTTGGAAGAATAAATCAGGATTAGCACTGCCATTAAGCTTCAGACATGGTGTCTTTCAGACAAAAGTAAGACCATTACTGGCAGTTTTAGCACTTGGGACAAGTACTGCATCGCCAATTTGTAACAGTAAGAATTAATCAGTAGGAGAAACTTGATGTTCCTGCTGGCAACACCAGGCTCCCAAAATATTTTGAGTATTACTTGCTCAATCAGCTGGGTGGTGGGAGGTGAGGAAAGAGACAAAGATTTGTGTTTTGGTCATTTGCCAGGACTCAGATGTCAGCTAACCTTTTCAGAAGTAGAAAGTTTTTTTTTTAATAAAAACATTTAATGGTGGTCAGACTGATGAATATATTTGGAGACACTGAAATGATGTAATAATGGCAACAGTGTTATTTTTATAGCATTAAACGAAAGGAGGAAAACTACCAGCTGCCAAACTCATGGGTCACATTGATCCCTAATAAATCCTGGGTGAGTCTGCCCAATATTAGTCATAGGAGTTAAGCCTGTGAATCTGTTAGGACTTAAAATACATTACTTTTAGTTAGGAGGATAAGAGAAAATTTCTGGCATATGGTTAAGGGAAGGGTAATTTAGTATACTTTTTTAATTCTTTGAAAAGCTATACTGAATATTGTTTTGTAGGAAATGAATATCTCTCATTCTCAAAAGAAATGACAGCATCTTATCAGGGAAATAGGGGAAGTACACCAAGAAAATACAAAAATTGTAAAGTCTTCTTTTTTAAAAAAAGATAAAACAAAATGCAAGAACCATGTGATGCAATTTCCAAATAATACAATGAATTCTTATTTACTGAAAGCTGACAGACACCATACTTTCAAGAAGGACACTTGTCTTTTTTCTACTGTATTTAAAACAATTTATCATAACTCTATCTGCAATTAATATTATTAATGCTTTATTTTATAATAAAATGAGAAACTACCATTTGCTACCATCTAACAAAATAATCTGGTGAATATATGCATTCTGCTGGTGAACCATGCTACTGGAATTCCGTATCAGACCTGTGGGACTTCAAGTTCGAGATCTTGAATGTGAGACTACACCATGGAGAACTATACCTCTTTGGAAGTAGTGAACTTGGAGATCAGGAGCTGAGGGATTACAGTGGGACATTATGGCTTCTTCCACTCACCAGCTATGTGAATCTCTTTACTCTGAACTTCTACCAGCCACATTTTATTTCTTTGTTTTGTTTTTGTGTGTGTGTGATTTTTGGTACCTGGGATCGAACTCAGGACCTAGTGCTTGTGAGGCAGGCAGTGAAACCACTGAGCTAAATCTCCAGCCCTTATTTACTCTGAACTTCATTTTTCAAATGGAAAGGATTATTATTTCATGGAGTTTTGTCAGCATTAAATCACTTGTCATAGATGTAATGGTCAGTGCACCTAAGTGCTTTATAAAAACACCACTGTTTTATTGAAAGATAATTATTGTTTTACTTTTTCAAAAGTTTTTCAAATTTATGCTTTGTTTTAGACTAATAAATAACCATTTTTTGGAAAAGACCTTAAAACATGAATTGTTTTCTTTCATCCCTTGTGATTGTTAAGAAGGAGCTTTGGGTTTCTTTTCTCTTCCTTATTCAAACCAATCACTTAGGTAATTTGTTAAAGGCTATCCATGCCAGTGTTCTCTAGATCAGCCCAACATAGTACAAACCACTCTTTATTTTCTCACTGAGCTATAGATCAGTGATGTTGTTGAACCTGTATGTCAGATAAGCTTCAGCTCTTGTTCTCTTTGGTACTTAATTATATTTGGTTCAAAGTACACATCTAAGAGAAAGACAGCCTAAGTTTTTACCACTGAAATTGCTTTATTTAGATAGGTGAAGTGACCAGTCCCAGCAAGTACAACCTCTACAGAGTCCCTCACCCTAAATGACCTGTCAAGTCTTTTAAGAGACAATTCAGAATTTGCTTGTGCCAGAAACTGTCACTGACTATAATTGTCACACTTGATTTCACAATACAATAGAATTGCCCTCAGAATTTCATAATTTTATGTGACCATAAAAAATATATGGCTCTTGGTTACATTACAAAGGATAATAATAACTGCAGTTTAGAAATTTACTACAGCTATACAATCTTTTCTTTAAAGGTAGGGACCATGTCTGTCACATACTAAATGAGGATTCAGGACAGAAAAAAGATGGACGATATGATTCCTCTTCTTAAGGGGAGCACAGTCCAGCAAGAGAGAGATGCTGACCTGTGATTCCAAAGGAGTGATTTCCAGGAACCACTAGCAATTGATTGTGTTTTGGATTTGCCATGAATCCAACACATGTAGAAAAGAATAATTTCATCATTGTCATCAGCTCCCAAAGAAGTCTTACATCTCAGTTGCATACAGTGTTTGTTTTTTGAGAGTAATCATTATAAATGCTTAGAGAAAATCAAATAACTGTCTGTCTTGTGTACATCTGTATCTCAGAGTCTGTTCTTTCTTATTATGTGAGCATATTTTGCTATAGTCTAGCATTTTTCAACTGTGTCTTGTGATTTATTACTAGGTCAGGAAATGTATTTAGGGAACATGATCATCATTTTAAAAATATGAAATATAATAGAAAATATCAGAGATAGAACATTTAATAAAACCAATTTTATTAAAATTGTTGTTTCTTATATGTGTACTAGATCACAATGTAAAATGTATTTCCATGACTTGTAATCAGAAAGAGTCTGAGGAACAATGCATGTAGTCAACTCCCAGAAAACTGAAGAGATAGTTCTAAGTCCATCAGAAGCTTGATGTTTGCAAAGTGTTTTCCTTTCTGAAGAAAATGACCTCAAAATATGGAAATATCGTTCTTGTTAAGTTCAAAACTAATTACGGAGAAAAATGTGTCTCTCTTGTTATTGGCGAGACTGTATTGAAGAGCTAGCTTGGATGGCGATAGTGGGTTTCTTAACACATCACATAAGAAGCACATACATCTCATCTGTTGCACACAGAGCTAAACCACTGCAGATAGCAGTGAGGTCAGCACTGCTTCAATACATTTATCACATGAGAGAGCTGTGGATTCAAAAGAGGAAGCACCCAGCAGCATCCCTTCTCCCGAACTCATGAGTAAGGTGCATCGCGCTTTCTTCTGAGAGGAGCAGAATATCAAGAGACGCCTAGATGTCAGAGCACCAGTGTGGAATGGAGGCCGAGTGTTAGCGTAGTGGGAGTCCCCTCATGGAGACCTGATGCCAGGGAAGAAACAATGCTGTGCATTCACCTATACATAGTATCTTCCACACGGCAGGCACTGGAGACACCACTGCCAATCCCAACGTACCTTCCCTAGCTTAGAAGTAATATGGTCAACTGAGGTATGGCAAATCCACTGGAAGAGTAAATTATAGCTTACAAGGAAAGCTTGTGTGTCCTCATGGGAACTCTGTGAACAATTAAACCTCAGTACCCAGGAGACTCTGAATTGGGTCAAATTGCAATATTAATTGATTCTATAGCCCTGCCTATGTTAAAAATCATTTCTTAAACCATTTCCTATCTCTAAATATGCCCATCCAATTGCAGAATCCAGGCCACCAGAGACTGTCCAATGGGGAAAAAAGGCAACTATGAAAGTATTCCAAATAACAGAACTTTATTATATCAAAATGTGGCAAACTTAACCACAATACCTGAACAAATTCCTAGAAAAAAATGATCCAAGAATAAATGCCTGGCATTTTCTAGATAAACAAAGACAGTAAGTGAAAAATCAAGCCTTCCTAAATTCAACAGCAACAATTAAATTTCAAAAATTATTCCCATCATCAAAAAATTTTTTTCTCATTTTGTTTATTGGTACCTTTTAGGTATACAGTACAGTTACATTCATCTTTGGGATTTTGTACACTTACATGACAAGTGGTCTTGGTTCTCATTTTTTTCCTTTTACCTCTGCTCTCCCTTTACCCCCTCCTCCCTTCCCTATTTACCGATACTTTGTTTCTATTTTTTCATTTTCTCATATTTTTTTCTTTTCACTTATTTCCTTTCCCCTACCCTTCCTCCATTTACCCTACATCTTTAGCCCTTTTCTTCCTATTTCACATTGGCAATTATACCATTAGGATCTTCTGTACCATTATAATTTTTCACACCAGAGAAACTATTCGGTATTTACACATGTGTAACTTATTTATTTCACTTAAGAGTATATCCTCAATATGCATCCATTTTCCTATGAATGAGTCAAATTTCTCATTCTTTATGGCTGAGTAGTATTCCATTTTATAGAAAAACAACATCAAAATTTTATTATTCTGTTTCTTCTTAGGCAAAGGCAGGTAATAACAGAATAAAATTGGAGTTTTTTCTTTGTTTTGGTTTGGTTTGGTTCGTTGTATTTATTTACGGATTTATTGCTACTTGAAGTGTGAGCTATCTTTTTATGGGAATCAATTTCCTTTGAATCTCACAATTTAAATTATTTTTACAACAAAGTTATCAATTGAGGCATGATCTGAACATAGGATCTACTTCAGATTATTTGGATCAAAGAGATGTTTATGATATACAATTAAAATTTATACATTAATTTGAATAGCTGAGGATGTTAAGATCAGGTCACCTGTTTCAGGAAATCTTGAGTATACATTCATGGGGAAGTCACAAAAATTGCCCTATGCTTAGCCAGGTAGGCAATTCTCAAAAATAAAGACCAGAAGCCAGGGAAAGCCACTGTTGTAAAGCACCCTGCTTGCAAAGGCTTCTCTTCCTCTTTTCACTGTGTGTACACTCCTTTCACTGACCAAACCTAAGGGTATGATCACTCTTTCTATACCCAAGAAAATTTGAAATAGAAATAAATATACAGGCCTTTAACCCCATAAAACATTTTTCCTAGAAACCAGTATAGTAGATCCTGCACCTAATCCACAGGGAATGAATTCTAAGACCCTTAGTGGTTACCTAAAGGTGCACATAAAATCCAACTAGGTGGAAAGCATACATACCTATGATAAAGTTTAATGTATCAATTAGATATAGTAGGAGATGAACAGAATAAAATGAAACAGACCACTTATAATAATATACCAATAAAAAATATTTAAAACTGATAAATTATTTCTTTCTTGAATTTTCTATTTAATATTTGACCACAGTGGACCACAGGTAACTTAAAGTGTAGAAAGTGAATCTTGGATAAAGGGGTTCCACTATACATGGATTTGGCAAAAATCTAGATTCTTGTGATGGTCACCAAAAGAAACTTACTATTCAGCGATTTAGTTGCCAAATGTTTGCATAATTATGTCACACGTTTGGCCTCTGAACATGAAGCCAACTAGACACCTCTCCCACTAAAAGATGAATGCAGATATCTATCATGTTGGGAAGAAAATATACCCATGGTTAAGCCTCCTATCTTAGCAAATAACCTTTGTTATATTACTCCCTTGGAGCAAAACTTACAGTCCCAAGTCTTCTTTGGTTTGCCTGTATTTTCAACCACCATATTTACAATCTAATTTTGTTTCCCCTTTTGACATCCTTGTTTGTGGACTTTAGAGCTGAATCTACTGTGGTTTCTGCATAATTGCAATGTCCATTCAATTTCTATGAACTATCATTACTTGCTGCTACTGAAAATGAAACCAAGGCCATTTGGTTTGTTTTACCTGAAGAACACCCATCCACCCAGCAAATTTTGAACAAACCTGATGTTGAAGTTTAAGAATCTATGCCCCTAAATCCTGAATCAGAACCTACACTTTTGCCATGTGTCCTTCCCCAAGATCTGCTTTCCTCAGAGACCTTCATGTTGGGAAAAATACATTCTCTTGCCATAATTTTTTCGGGCAACATAGCTCTGTGCTCTCTTGATCTCTTGACACACTACAGGGATATTCAGCTTTATTTTCACAGTTAAACACACTTTAACTTATCCTTTTTGTCTTATAATACTAAACACAATCCTCCAGATTTAGCCTTGCTACACTCCTGTGTGGAAGAAGTATGGATTTAATGAACTTCTTGTCTACTGGGAATGCATAGTTTTTAAATATATGTATCTATGCTGCCCACCCCACCCTGCATTGGGTAACCCTACCCAGAAGCAGTCTCCCATCAGATGACCATCTGACCCATCCCTTAACACCAATATGATAGATAATAAGTCATAATATTCAAAAGCCCACATTCTGAAGGAAGACCAAATGAGCTTGAATTTTAGCTCCATTGCTTGCTACTTACATGTCCTTGGACAAATCAATTAAATTACTATGCTTGGGTTTCCTCATCCAGAAAACGGGACCATTAACAATCCCAATCTTATGAGATTATTTTAAATATTAAATTAACTTATATGCAAATTTTTGAAGTTAGAACATAGTACAAAGCAATAGGTATTATGGTCTCTTTTCCTTGGTTCTTCCATTGCCCATATATTTCTTAGATATTTTTTTCCTCAGGAAAGAGAACACCACTTACAGTCACAACAGGAATTTTAAATGCATCTGCTAATTCATTTAATATGGTACTCTCATTTTCTCATCTGATAGATATGAAATTTTTACAAAAACACAAATTGACAATTGACTCAATCTTAAGACGTTATTACAATTTTAAGGATTTGGTTCTCCCTGGCTTTCTGCATCTGAGGCTTCCTCTGGGAGGACCATTTCCATGAGTACTGAAGATATTACCACTCTTCTTTTGGTAGTGTCCTTTGAACTCCTGTCACCCTTTCTGTTCAAGTAACAGCTAAAGTACTGTCTCTAGTCCTACTGATAAAAAGAAGTAAACACGATTATATGTTTTTGCCTCTTTCTTATTTACCTGTCCTGACTTCTAAGGTTTATTTTCCTGTGCATGTCTGCCTAGCCTCTTTGATAAAATCTTGATGTAAGTCCTTAAAAAAGTCTACCTCTTCCCCTGCTTAACAAACTTCTTACATTTTTCTCTCACTCTGCCAATGATCGCTTTCTGATAGTTTTTTTAAAAGCCCCTCAAGTTTCTCCTTATGTGAACAAATTTTTGGTCTGAGGGGCAAAATATTCCTGACAAAGACTTTTGTTTGCCACTTTAGCTTTTGGGTTTGAATAAATTTCAATGGGTTTCTTCATAGTCTTAAGCAGAGGTGGTCTATCCCTTATTAGATTTCTCTGCTGGGGTGGCCCATGAACGAAATAACCTCCTCTCTAAGTCTGAATCCAACACACCAAAAGACAATGTGTGGGTCATACTTTTTTTTAAAATAAACTACATAAAAACAGAAAGTAAGCCCCTTCCCAGTTTCCTTCTTGGCATTACATGCAATTCAGGAACAAGGCTGATTCAGATCTGTACTTATGCCTGCTATGAACCACTTTTGCTAGAACTGAACCTACCTCCCTTGAAATCTAAAATCCTATCTTAAAGACCTTGATGATAAAAAAATGAAACAGAAGTTGAGATGATTCCATATATCCAGTGTTTAAAGGGCTGCACAGGGAAGCACAGCGATTCTACCATGAAGAAACTATTTTTTTCACTATCTAATTCTCTTCTGGAGCTTCCCGGCAGGCTCACCAAAGCTGCCTCTGGGCAGTTAGTTCATGGGCCGTAGGAACAACATGCCCTCCCAGGTCTGCCAGCCAGCTTATTGCAGACTTCCCCAGCCAATCAACAGCTACACCACTGGACAACAACCACATGGATGCTGCCTCAAAATGCCAGGACACAGTTCCAGGAGATGTGGCTCTACGAAGTACTAAGTATCTTAGTTTCTTAGCTGTACCGTCACATGCAAAGATCGCCGCGTATTATTTGGTCCCTAAACATCTGCCTTTGTGTTCATCTTTCAAAGTTAATAGGTTAATGAATTTTTAAGGCTAAATATGGATTTTTTTTCTTGAACAAATGGCGCAGATGAAGGTTAAAATATTAGCTCATATACTGATAACGTTGATCTGGAAGGTAAGTCTTAGATGTTAATTTGTACTTAACCTAATGGTTACACTGATTTGGGCCACCATGAGGCAACCCCAAAGGAGCTTCCAGACCCATGACTGAGGGCAGCAGAGTGTAGACTTTCCATGGACAGAAAGCTTCATAAAAAGAACCTAGAATAAACTCATGTGCTTTCTCAACTTGCCAGTCAGAAAATCCCAGGAGAAGAAGTAAATCAATGAGAGAGTTGCATCAGTCTATTAGAATCTCCCTCACGGGAACATGAGGGGAGGTTAACACTTTGCCTTGGCTTTTAAAGAATTACCTTAATATTAAAAGTCTGAGGGGCTGGGTAGAAAATTGTTTAGCAAATCCCAAAGACTTTTCTAATATTCAGGTCCAGTTATTAAATATAAATAATATGGAAAAAAGCTAGTTAACCATTTGTACAACCTTGAAATACTTGTGGTATAGACAATAAATCACATTGATCACCTAATGCTGATGTCGATTTTTTTTCTCCTTCTCTATGAGTGTGACTTATCTTTACAAACTGGAGAATTTTAAATTCTAGTCAGAAAATAGGTCCATTAAAATTTTAAGAAGAGCTTTGTAAGTATATTTTAATAAGAATTCAATTCACACGTGATCTTTTAAAACTTTTTCTTAAAAGTGCTCTGAAATTTGCAAGATGTTCTTCAGAAATGTTATTATTTTTCTATAACTTTGGAGTTTTGTACAGTGGCTCCATACTAATAAATGAAAGACAAAAAAAAAAAAAAAAAAAAAAAAAGCCAGGCGTTGTGGCTCTTGCCTGTAATCCCAGCACTCAGGAGGCTGAGGCAGGAGGATCACTGTGAGTTCGAGACCAGCCTGGGCTACATAATGAGTGCCAGGTCAGTCTTAACTACATAGTGAGACCCTGTCTCAAACCCCCCCCCAAAAAAAAAAAACCAAAAAAAAAGGCAAATTTATGGAAAGATATAAAGTTTATTTTTTTCTCATTGAGTTTATTGGTACTTATTAGGTATACAGTACAGTTACATTCATCATTGGGATCTTGTGTCTTTACATGACAGTCTTGGTTCTCATTTTTTCCTCTTTCCCCTGCCTTCCCTTCACCCCCTCCTCCCTTCCCTATTTACTAAAACTTTTTTTTCCATTTTTTCATTTTCTCATTGAAGTTTAAAAAAAAACAAACTTACAGCGTTCTCTCTGCTTTTAAAAAATTTCACTGTCCTGATAGGAGGCTGAGCACTTAACATGTGTTAGGTATTAGATTGATGGGATGTGATTTTTGTATTTATCATTGTTAGAACATAAATGAGAACTGCTGCTTTTTGTAATAATTAAAAAGCATCGGGCTGTAGATTTAGCTCAGTGGCACCACGCCTGCCTTGCAAGAACGAGGTCCTGAGTTCGAACCGTAGTTCTGGTGGGTGGGGAGAAGAAAACGTATCAATAATCTCAAGTAGCCACCTTAATTACTATTTTTATTTTTTCCAATATCTAGGCTTTCCCTCTATTATACTTTCGAAGAAAACAAAAGTTTATTCTCATATACTTGCTGACTATGTACAGTGTACTTATTTCTCAGTTGACATTAAATATGTATATATTTTAAATCTGAAGCTATTAGAGTCAGAACATGTTACTCATGGGAGAGTGAGAAGGTACACAAACATCCGTATCAAGTATGTAATATCTTTGTCTGGCACTAACATCATGTCTAATTTCATTGTGTGCCATACAATTATTCTTTAATGAATTACTTAAAAGTTACTTTAACCTGAAGATTACCTTGAAATGAAATATTGATAAATTAAAATGAATCAAAAACTCAAATTCCTCTTTATATACACAAACCAGATTATTTTTTCCAGGTATCTTTAATATAAGACTAGTCACACACAAGGTGATGTTGTTAAAAGCCTCTCATCTGCTCACAGACACATGAAATCGAAATGAAAATATCTAAAATAAATCTTCCAAGTTCCCTATTGGTATCAAAGTAATCTGACTGTCTATAAGCAAAACGATAATAAAAGAGAGAAAGAGAACTGTAGGAAAAAGGAGACAGAAAGACAGAACCAGAAAGAATAACAGAAACAGTTGTCTACGTTTCAGAGACCTTAGACGCTTTCTTTCGTATAGAAGAGAGGTTTTGCTCAACAGCTTTTATGTAAATCCTACCCGGCACACTCTCGCCAGCCCTTACATTGCTCTCATTTCTGTGTGAAGAGGTTGACTGATGCAGCTATGCTGGTCTGCCTGACCCACTGATGGAATAAATTACCATTATGGTCCTGTTAGCAGGCCCAGCACAAGATAATAGTATGACAGGTGTAATATAGGAATACTGTAGACCCAGGTATAAATAATTAAACTTGTAATTCAAACACAGCTTACTGATGACATCATTTATCAATGTCACAAGAATCCTTCAATGAAATTATGGCTCTATATGGCTTTATATGTAGAATTTAAATGTATGCCATTCTTTGAATTACATAAAGAATGTTCATGTTAACAATATATACTAGATACTAGGAAGATTTTTGATTCCAACAACTGAGCCTGAATTCTTTTTTTTTTTTTTTTTTTGACCGAACTGCACACACACACTGCCTTTGTTTCTGGTTGCAAAAAACATAATAGTTTCAAAATGGTTGTCATCCATTTGGAAAACAAGTTGGAGAAACAAAACCAAAATTAAGAAGACAAAGAGCACAACTGTTGGGCAAGTATGAATTACTGAATTTAACTTCAAAAGCTTGGGTCAGTTTCTTAATACACATCAGAAGCTATCTTATTTTCACTGTACTTCTATAGAAGTTTAAATCTTATTGGGATAAATTGACAGGAGAATTTGGCTATTAACTGATTTTTTCAAATGTGTAAAGTATAAGAATTTAATGAAAACCATGCTGGAATATAGCTATTTCAATATAGCATTGATATTAAGGGCATTGATATTGTGTATCATAACATGAATGAAAAAAACTAAATGACTGGAAACAGATTCTTGTACTTTCAGTAAATTGACAGATTTTATCATTGTCAGTTTTTATAGGGTTAGTAAATCATTTGAGATGCATATGCACAGGGTTTTTTCTGTATCATTAGAAATTGACCCTGGAGAAATGAAAAAGTCTCAAACTCTTAACCTATTTTACTCTCTCCTTATTTATTCCTCTGCTCGTCCACTGTCAGGAATGGAGAATCTTAGACACTGATCATGCAGGAATGAACAATATGTGTTTATGTGAATTTAAAAGGACAACATTAAGTTATTATGACATATATTATTGTCACAACCCTTCCGGACGACAACTTAATGGTGTGTATATACTTTGCTCCTTAAAGATTCCAGTTCTAGAGGTCTAGCTCAGACCTATAATTTAAGAGACGCTCAGATGCACAAATTGATGATCACTGGAGTATTCCTTACAAAAAATGAAAGCACTGTAAACAACTGAACATAAGAAAGTGGTTCTTTAGCTTATGGCAAATCCATCAATAGAATATTGTGCAGTTCAGAATGTACCATAATGTACAAAAATGCCTATTGACACAGGAGAAGCCTATTCATGTACTGCGTGCTGAAGCCGGGTTAAAAATAGTTTAAACAATTTTATCTCAATTTTTCAAATCTATCTTAGAATTTGTTTTTATTAGTAAGGTAGATTTAAGATAAATCATCTGCAAGTGTATAGATTTTGAGTGATCAGTAATAATAATTTATTGAGCAGTATTCTTCATGTCAGGCGCTGCTCTAAATGCTTCACTTACAGTGTTTCTCACAGCAGCTGGGAAGATAGGTCCTACAGCACTATCTTACTTAAAAGATAAGGAAACAGTGCTGTACAGAAATTAAGAGGTTTAGCCAAGCCAGGCATGGCAACACACACCTGTAATCCCAGCACTAGGGAAGCTGAGACAGGAGGATCACTGAATTCGAGACCAGCCTGAACTACATAGTGAGTTCCAGATCAGTCTCAACTACATAGTGAGACCCTGTCTAACAAAAAACAAAAACAAAATAAGGCACCCAAAAACAAGCAAACAAAAAAAGAGGTTTAGCCAAATGAAAAATGTCAGACATGGGTTTAACTGTGACAGTCTGTGAAGGTAATGCATTTTTAATTACTATACTATATTAACAGCGTAATTTTTATTCGTATGTATTCTGTTTCTTTTTCCAAATTTCTAGAGTAACTATTACTTTATAATAAAGAAAAAAAATCTCATCAATCTTATTTTAAATCATATTAGATATTGTAAGGCAAAACAACAGTTTCTGAGTCATGTAGAGTAATATTTCTCTTTCAAGAAATGGATGAATACATGTTGTGAAACTAAATGTAAAGATTTGAACTCCCTTAGATTTTCTTTCTGAATATAGTGAAATCATGTAAGCGATAAAATAACAAATGACAACATTTCTGCCTTATTAACTTTTTATTTTTATGAATTGATCAACTAACCCAAGAAACATGATATTTCCACAAAGTGACTGAGTCTGTGCTTGGTTCTAGTTTCCACCTTTCTTTTCTCCTTTCTACAGAAGCCTAAACATCTCATATACACATATGACAACTGGTTTTCCTTATACATAAGGAGAGAACAGAGAGCAGAAAATGATACCATTGTGGAGTTAAATCTATCAACCTTTCAAAAAGAATTGGTCACAATTTGCTTGTTGGAGCGATCTGTCCCTTGTTACCAATTCATAGTTCTCTGAGGGACTGTGTTAGAAAAACATTATTATTATTAGCAGTAGTAATACTTGGCAGCCATTCAGCACAGTTCGCCAAAGCCTCCAAGAGCTTAGCCATCAATCAAACTTGCCTTGGTGTGCTCCTGGGAGGAGGTGGTATTATTTCTATTTGGAACAGAGGTTAAGTGACTTGCCCAAGGCCTTGAAGCTACTGAGACTCAGAGCTGGGAATTAAACCCTGGAGACTCGACACCCAGCATCCCACCCTTCTTCCTGGAGCACCTTCTCTTTGCCTATGTGAAAGATGTAGAGATAAATAAAGCTTCTGAGAAAAAACATCCTACTGCTTCTTGGCCTTTTGGCTAAGATCAACTGTAAAAAAAAAATGTCCTGCTCCCCAGCATGTGTTCTTGTGTTCAAACTCTTCTGGCATTGCACTGAAAAAGCACAAGTAGCTTCATCCAGAACTTAAACTAATGCCTTTGGGTTTGGCACACATTCCGTTCATTCTTTTACCACATATTTACTGTTACTCTGTATTAGGTTTTATGTCAATTCAGTTGTAAGAAGCAAGACACAGCTGTGGCCATAGGCAGTTTTTAGTAGGATAGGAAAGCACTATAATACTGGAAGATGTTCCTTAATGTTTATTACTATGTGATGGTCAGCATTCAAAATTCTATGTCTTTCCTCTCTAGCCATTCTTCATGGATTTTAATGATTTAGCATTTAGATAACAACAAAATAAAGGCATATACATTATATGCATGTACTTTAAAATCACATTTGTTCTTTAATTTTAAATAAAATATGATTACATATAGTAAGATAATATTTCTATATCACTTTTTGATCATGGTAGAAGATAGTTACTAAGACATTTCAAATTAGAATGTAATCCCCAAGAGGAAAATTATTTCCTGCTTTTATTTAATTTATGATGACAAAAATAATTAGAGCTTTAAAAATCTGAATGTTTTAATTTTAATTCTTCCTCTAGGAAGAAGCAGTAGCATGTAGTGTTCCAGAATATTAACTTGCACATCTTTATCATGATGCTGTAAGGTGCCAGTCATTAAGCTATGAACAGTGACCCAGACAAGAGACTGATAGTCAGGTCCTGTTCCTCAAATACTTATACTCATTAAGGGATGAGTTTACAATCTGTGTGAAAATTTATTAAATGAAATTTTATATTTTACAGTTTTTCACTCAAGTCCTAAATTCTCTTTAAAGAAATATAATTGCATGAAGATTAAGGAAATTCCATGGCAACATCTTAGGCTATTATTTTGTTCCTAATCCCCGTAGTACTCTAAAAATGTTTGGATAGTATGATGTTGTACACAGAAACGGAAGCTGCTAAATTGATGTTTCATGTCTATGATAACATCCCATTTAATCTCTCTAAGCTGTTATTTCTCCCTTGGTAGAGTAAATATGGTAAAACAAAACAAAGCACACCAACACTCCAAAACAAAATCCCATTTGACCTATGTCAGAGATTTTTAAGACCAATTGAGATCTTACAGAGAAAACTTCTCTGTAAATTGTGAATTCTTATATACAGGTAAGTAGAAATGACTTCCCTTGGATCAATAAAATTCTTAGAATATATAGTTTTGGGAGGACATTTCTCTCAATATATCTGATAGTAAGAATAATAACAATATACTTTATACCACACTAACCATGTTGAACAGATGGACACAACAACCCCCTGCAATCTCAGTGTTTTTTATTAAATTGGTTTGCTTTAAAACCCAAAACATAAACAATTTATGTCTAAACACAAAAGCCATATACATATAATATATAGTTTTACATCTAATGCATTTATAATAAAGATTTCCAGCAATTTAGAAGTGAAGGATATCTCGATAATTTTGTACCTTTAAAAAAAAAAGCCTAACACATTAATGCTTTTCTCCTAAACCTGGGAATGAGATGTTTCTTTTCACCATTTTGATTAGTCAGTATTGTGGAATCCTGGCCAATACGATGAAATAAACAAAAACTGCACAAAGATAGGAAAGGACAAACATTACTATCTCTATTTGCTGATGACATAATTGCCTGTGCAGATAATCTTAGTACACATGCACACACACGCACAAACACACACACACACACACACACACACAGAAAGAGAGACTAGTATTAATCAGACATAAGACCAATTTAAACAAAATAATTATTTCTGCACATTAGTAACAAGCTGTTAGTGACAACTTTGAAATGCCACTGAGAAGGAAATCAATTAACACTTGAAGATAAATTTAAGACTTCTACAGTAAAAAGTGTAAACATTGCTGAGTGAAATGAAAGATGATGTAAATAAATAGAAATATGTCATGTTCATGGTGTAAAATATTCAATAATATTATAATTCCTAAAGACTTCAACAAGCTGAAAACAACCTGTATCAAAATCATGGAAGACTTTTATATAAAATTTAAGAAATTTATGTCTAAAAGTTATATGGAAATGCAAATCTAGAGAAGTTCAATAATTTTGTAAGAAAAAAACCTCCAAAGTTGGGTGACTCGTATTTCTCAAGTTCAAGGTTTACTTAAAAGCTACAATAGCGTGGATTGTTACTACAGATAGTAGAGGAAGAACTGTTTCATGATGACATGGGAGAACTCTTCAGAGCAGTGAAGTTGTTCCCATTATAATTTTTCCTGTCCTTATTTTGGTGCTACATTTTTGGATGTAAGAAATGAACCCCAAACTATTTCACTAATCATCTTCACATGATGACATTTATTGTGTCCTTCCAATAATTTAATTTTAGGATTTTACTCTAATGTCCTTCATCACTGTGGAACATGAACCTAGTCAATAAGATTTCCACTTTTCCCTGCTGCTGTACCTAAATTCTAGAAATCTTTTTTATACATTGCCGAAGGATGGGAAAAACAATTACTGGAATTTAGTGAGATGCCCTCATTCCTGCTGTCTTCATTTGTTCTTGTAGGTCACTGCTGCACTGTCCTTTGTTCCTGACTAGAAAACTCCCACAGCTGTTACTCTCGGCTGTTAACCATTCGCTCTTCTCCTGGCATAGGAAAGCTGGAAAGCTGATGGACTTTACCATCTCTAAGATATTCTTTGCTCAAAACAGAATTATTCTACTGCTCTTAAAAAATGCTAAGGTTCTGGTGAATTGTGTGAGGTTATTTTGAGCCCGTATACCTAGACTTATGTTATAGATTAAATCCTTGCAGTAATCAGATGGATAAATAGACAACTGAGATAGGTAGCTAGTGGAGACTATGAGGACTTACAGAGTAATTTGTCCTGTGGGAAAGGAGGTCATTATCCTGCTCTCGTGGATTGCTACTATGTACACCTGTGGTCCTATGTTAAAGACCTTAGCATTGGCATATAACAAATAATAAACATGGTTTTAGGTGAAATTTCCTAACATCAGGCTACATCTTGCCTGTGGTCAGCTTTATTTATTTTCAATTATTATTATAAGGAGTTACCACAAAATATAGCTTAAAATAGCCCGAATTTATTATCGTATAGCTCAGTGGATCAGAAGTCTAACACAGATCTCTCTAGGCCAAAGTCAGTGTGCTTGAAGGATGTATGACTTTTGGTTGGGGGAGTATGTTTCCTACATTTTCCACTTGTAGAGGCCATCCTTACTCTGTGGCCCATTGCCTGCCTATTCCTCCGTATTCAAAGGCAACAGTGGCATATGTCTCTGACCACAGATGGAAAGGGCTTTTCACTTTTAAGGACTAGTGTGATTAGAGCAGATCAATGTAGATAATCCAGAATAATTTCCCCACCTCAAGTATCAACCCTAATAGCATTTGTAGATTTCCTTTGCCATGTGAGGAAGCAAATTCACAAGTCCTGGGATTGAACATCTGTGGGATGGATATAGCCGATCATAATTGCCAATGCTATATAAAATAAGTTAGAAAATTACTTATTTTACATGTCATTATGATAGTTTTATAAAAAAAATTAAATGTGTTTTGTTCAAGGAATGAGGTAGATCTCAAAACATATACCAGATCAAATACAGTAGGTATACTAAACGTTCATCTGTATTCTGGGATTTTTTTTCTACTGGCTAGAAATGACTATGGGCCTCTTTTGCATTCTGTTCTACCAGGTTTACCAAAATGCTGTCCTCCCTGGCCAATTGAAGGTTTATGATAATATTTCAAAGAAGTATGATTTCTATCAATGTCCTAGGAGCCACTGTCATTTAAAATAAGAGGGAAAAAAGAGTTTGGAGAAGTACAATTCTGAAGCTTTACATAGTTCATTATTACAATGACTAACAACCATGATTGGAACAGTATCAGGGCTACATTTTACTACAATGGATGTGGGGAAATGTAGTATACTTATGTCCATGAAAAAAGTGGGGAAGTTGGATTTTAGTAAGCAGATCAAGCTCACTGTCACAACATTCGTAATACATAATCCAACATTTTAAATTTGTCCTAAGAAAGTGTAAAATGTGTCCTTAAAAAGTGGATTATAGAGGCTGGGGATTTAGCTCAGTGGTGCAGCCGCCTGCCTCACAAGCACAAGGACCCGAGTTTGATCCCTGGTACCAAAAAAAAAAAAAAAAAAAAAAAAAAAAAAAAAACAACAAACCAAAAAAGTGAATTATAAAGTTGTTTTTAACAGCAATGTTTATAATGGTGAACAATTGGAGGAGACTACCTTAATAATTTAATGTACTATTAAAATGCTTCAAAACATAATATTGATATAAATAACTTACTAAAAACATTACATACATAATAGGAGAGAATATGTATAAGGATAATAACCACAAAAAAACGATGCTATAAATATTAATCATTAACACGAAATAATATGTATGACACATATTATTAATTTAAAAACAGATTACAAACAGTAAATATAGTATGGACCAGTTTTTATAACATGTGTTGCTGGGGAAGAGTTCCTGGAATGCTGGAATGTTGTTGGTGAAGACATCGTGGTAATTACTTCCGGAATCTTGGATCACAGGAGTTTTCCTCTCCTTTGCTTTGCAGTTTGGTGTTATCATTCACCTTCTTCTAGCCCTTTACATTCCCTCCCAGCCCTCTGGCCCCCATCCTGCTGGTTGATCCAGACCTTACAGATGATAAATAAGCTCTTTACCACCACTAGAATATCCTCAGACCTTTAATTTTTTTTTTTTAATTTTTTTGAGACTGGGTCTCCCTAGGGTGCTCAGGTTGGAATTTAATTTACAATCTTTCTGCCTTAGACTCTTTTGTTCCCTATAATGTGCCACCATGATCAGCTACTTGATTTTCTTTCTTTGTATCTTCTAAATTTACCTTATATTTCTTGTGATTTCTTCTTCTTCTTCTTCTTTTTTTTCTTTTTTTCTTTTTTTCTTTTTTTCTTTTTTTGTACCAGGGATCAAACTTGGGACCTTGCACTTGCGAGGCAGGCGGCAGAACCACAGAGCTAAATCCCCAGCCCTGTGATTTCTTTAAATTAAAAATCAAAGTCAACTTTACTATGAAGACATTGAGGCACATATTGAAGCTGAAAAATTAAATTACTATCAGTTATGTTCATCATTAATTTGATTTCTTTTCCATAGGCTACATAGAAGATGTAAATTGAGAATTGTGTGAGCAGTCAGATACCTGGTCCGCGTCACACTGTATGGGTGACTCTCTGCAACTATTTAGGTAACACCTCCAGATGGCAGGGACTTCTTCACAATTTTCTTCCTGAATGGTAAGGTAAGCAATTAAAAATTGTTCATCTCATCAAGGGCAGAATGTGTCCAGCATTAAGTAGCTGAAATGATTAGGAATCTCTTAGAATATTTCCAACAACTTCATCCATTGATTCTTAGCACAATATGATATGGCAAGGAACAGAGACAAACTGGAAGTTCTGTCTACATGAAAGAGACATCTCACTGTGATCTTCTAGCTGCTCTTCACTATTTGAAAGCAATCTTAAATGTAGAACATCTAAATTTAAATTTAAATGTAGAACTGCATACTAAATTCTTTGTTGAGTGCTTATTGACTCATTATTAAAGTGTATCACCATTTAATTTTTATTATCTATCAGAAAGGCAGCTTGTCAAGAAATCATATTTGGAAAATCAGAGGAGTTCTTATTTAATGTTTTCAATCACTTCCTTGGAAAATTTCTCATATATATACATATATATAAATATAAATATATATATACATATATATATATATTGCTTAAAACATTGGGAATTTAAAAGTCATGAGCCTAGGATAGCAAAAGGCACAACAGCTCAAGTCGTCATTAAGAATCTTTTAACATTAATACATTAATAGCTGGGTGCAGTAATAAACACCTCATAATCCTGGCTATTTGGGAAGCTGAAGCAGGAAGATCCTTGGAGGCCAGGAAGTCCTAGCCTGAGCAACATAGAAATCTGACTCACATGTTTTTTGTTTGTTTTTTTAAAAAATAGGGTCTCACTATGTAGTTGAGGCTGACCTGGAACTCAATTATGTAGCCCAGGCTGGTCTTAAACTCATAGCGATTCTCCTGCCTCAGCCTCCCGAGTGCTGAGATTACAGGAGTGTGCCACCACGCCCGGCTTAACTCACATATTTTTAAAAGATTCTATTAACATTAAATTATTAATCTATCTGCCAGGAACAGTTTTCTGGTAGCTTATAAATAAAAGTAAAATGAGACCTTAGGGAGATGTTATTCTGTGTGGCTTTTAGTCTGCATCCTGCACAAGTACTCCTAACTACAGGGTGAAGAGAAGCATAAAATCCAGACTTTGCTTTGTTGAAGTATAGACCTTTGGGTGAGGCTTCAGCTGTCTTGGTTTTTGAAGAAGGGAAACTATTCTTATTAAACACAAAAGCTGTTTGGTATCTCTGCTAGCCTGGGCGTTGTTGAATTCTGAAACAATAATGTACTTTCTTAAGCTTCTTTCACCATTTGAATCAAATAATTTGGCAGCACAGTATTGAGGACTAGAATTAACATGGAGCTATTAATCTATTGACTTAGGCAGGTTAGGTTATTCATCCACCCAATCAACTGTCCATACACCATTCATCCTATCTGTCCATTCGACATGTATGTGTTGGTTTTCTCTTATAGGTAGGCTTTGTACTAAGTCTGAGAGATGAAAAAGTGAAGATCAGCGGCCTTACCTTCAAGAAGTTTACAATCTGGTATTGCCTCCATTTGAAAAATTACCACTCAACAGATAATGGAGGCATGTTTCTGAGAAACTACAATAATCTCAGCTGGCTCCATAACTTCTAGGTGATAAGGAGAGACCTGCAGATCAAGAAAAAGAGATGATCCTAACTGGATTCTGGAGTTGCTGAAGAGCAGTCATGAAATGCTCCCAGGTTTAAAGAGCCTCTGAATTATGTCTCTGGTCCTTTCTCAGCTCTCTGCTCCTAGCATCCTTACCTCTGTTTTATTTAGCTTGAAACTCAGCCAGTGAGATTTCACATGAGTCCTTAGCTCAGAAGGGCACTGGTTAATCTCTAGAGCTTCACTGTCAGAATAGATGAAAAGAAGATGTAGAACAGGTATCATTAGTGTTCTGACAATATTCCAGTATTTGCCTTAGGAAATCATAAATATTTTTAATTAAAATTCAGAAATTCCTTGTGTTTGGCTGATTTTCCCAGGAGCTAGACAAAGAATTTTGGTGGAGGTATATTATAGAGTAAATGGGAGAAGATGGATTGATCTTGGCTGGAAAGAAGAGTTGAAATAAAAACTATGAGCTACATTAAGTCATGTATTTCTGGGGAATTTTTTATAGATATATATGACTCTATAAAATCAAATCTGGCTAAATCTTTTAAAACTGACTTCCAAAAAACTAGTCATTTTTGTGTGAAATAGAAAGTATCCTCTTTTTTCTCTCTTAGACATAAGTATAACAAGTAAAACAGAATGTCAAAATATTCTAGTTAAAATGCACAGTGTCAGAGATTCAGCTCCGTTGCTATTATGTTCGAGCAGCATGATACCTAAGAACAACAGCACTGGGATGAACTCTTCCAGGCTCAGGCTGCTGTATTTCAGCATAGCACTTTTCTTAGCACTAATTTATCTGATTGACAGCAATATTGGCAGTGGGAAGAAGTATATGGGTATCATTAATGACAAGCAGTGGAAGCTTTTAGGTGTTTTTTTAAAACAGGAAACATTATGCCTTTCAAACTCATATGGTATGAGAACCTTTGCTATGATGAGATCCTTACTGCTTACAATGGAAATCTACCAGGTACCACTATGCTCGTGGAGACACAAAGTTACAATCTTTCTAATACTGGGTGAGTGGTAGCTTATCAGCTGACTAGGATGAGAGCCTATTGTGAAGAATTTTTTGTTCCCCAGTTCACATATGATTGATTACCCAATCAAAGTTCTTCTTAATATTAGTGGTCCAAGGTTTGTATTAAACATCACATTCAATCAGATACTTGGAAAATGAGATTGCTGTTAGAAACTAGACAGAAGTGATGTGCTTAAGTTCTAGATGATTATGTTAACATTACCACAAATGGAAAATCAAATTACCATTGTCTTAGAGGAATATAGAGAAAAAAATCTTATTTATACCAGACACATCATAAAATTAAGTTACTTCACATAAAATGTGAATTACTTGAGTCTCAAGAGAAAATTATTAAATATGGGCATATACAAAAGACATTTTTGCTTATAACAAAATGAAAATAAACTTGGAATCTAGTTGGACCATTGCACAATGGCAGTTGCTAAACAGACACCTTTGTCATTGAGGGGCAAATTGCTTCTGAAAAACCAAGGATATTTTACAGCAGAATATTTAGTGATAAAGGGGAATAAAAGGAGATGTAAAGGTCCAGTAACACCCTTGCTAAGTGCTGTTTCCCAACCCATATGTCCAGTTCTGATCACTCCTACCTTTTTAGAAAGGTTAAAGCCTGACTATTTGACAAGGAAATAGACTTAAAAAATTGAACCATGTGTAAACTATTTATAGGTTTGCTAGGCCAGAGAAATAGGATAGGAAACAAACAGCAGCAGCAGCAAATTCAAAATTGGCTATAAATCTGAAATAGGAAGTGTAAGATTCACATTGGGCATGGTCTACCAGGATCAGCTTTAGAGTTAAGAGGTATTTTATACATATAAAAAAAAAATCTTTCATTAGTTCTCTCATCTTGGTGAAGAAAACATTGCAGCAGAAAGTTGACACTTCTGGAAAAGGCCTATTACTGGGACAAAGCATTGTTTTTATTTTCTGCTGTGTTACTGTTGAGTGCTTAAACTATTAGCAGTTTTGCTGAAGTAAAGAGGGTTATGTTCCAAACACCAGGCCAGGGCCAGAGCTTGCAGGACTCAAAATGCCAGCTCTTTCTTTAGCCCCAGGCAGGTCCTTTAGCTTTTGTGGTTCAATTTAATCTTTCCAAACAGCACTATGGAAAACTATACAGTCACCCTCTGCAGAATTGCTAGTAGCCTGGGGATACTCATGCCATTTTCAGGGGTTATCTGATACCAAGGGATGAAGTGACTATATACTGGCAAGAGATCAGGCAATGCTTAAGGTGCTCGTCTCAGCCCTGTGGCCATTATTAGATTGGCCCTGGGCACTTTCCATTCTATATTCTTGTGTACTTACAGAGGCAATGTTGGAAATGGTAGAGGAATTCACAACTAAATTTTTATCAAATGTTGGAAGTTCTTCTATGCAAATACGGACTGGAATTCAACTGAGGCAGTTACATTTTATTCATATTTTCACTCACTGAAACCCATTTTGAGAACAGACATGATGGTGGGCAGTGGGCTTAATAAGGTGTTATTTTTTTAGTTTTATTAATATATGTTTGCAGTTCCTAATGATTATGACATTCATCGTGGGGATTTGGTACATGTACATGACACATATAAGTTCTTTTTCTTCCCCTTTCCTTCTCCTTTCTACCCACCTCCCTCTATTTCTTGGTCGCTTTCACTCTTATAAATAGATCTAGTTCCCAATTTCCTATGATCTATCTTTTAATTTATTCTCTTTTTTTTTTTATTTTTGGTACCAGCAATTGAACTCAAGACCTTGTACTTGTGAGGCAGGCACTGTGCCCCTGAGGTAAATCCCCAGCCCCATACTTTGCGCTTTAATTTAATTATAATTTGAGCTTCTCATTTAAGAGAAACCATTTGATATTTGATTGTGTATGACTTATTTCACTTAACATTATGGTCTCAAGGTGCATCCATTTTCCAACAAATTACTCATTTATCTTTCTCTCTGGCTGAATAGTACTCCCTTTTGTATAAATACTACAATTTCTTTATTCATTAAAATGCTGATGGACATATAGGCTCTTTACAAGATTTAGCTGTTCTGAGTTGTGCTACTATAAACATAAGTATGCATGTATCACTGTAATATGTTGTCTTTATTTACCTAGAAGAGGATAAGCTGGTGGAAATGGAATTTCTAGAGTTAATTTTTTGAAGCATCTGATATCTATAATGGTTGTACTAGTTTATGTTCCCACCAAGAATGTAGAAGGGTTCCTTTTTCCCCTGCAGCCTCACCATCATTTGTAATTGTTTGATTTCTTGATGATAGTCATGCTTTCTGGAGTAATATGGAATCTCCATGTTGTTTTAATTTGCATTGCTCTAATGACCAGGGCTGGTGAACATTTTTCATGTATGCATTGGCCCTGGAACTTCTTTGGAGAAGTGTCTATTCATTTTTTTTTTTTTTTAGAAGTAGGAAAAATTTATTGAGAGAAAGAGCTTCTGACTAGGAGAGATGGAAGGAGGATCAGAAAGTGGGTTGCCCAGTTTCACTTGCCCATTTTTTAATTGTATCTTTTATTTTAGGGATGTTATTTTTATTTATATATTCTAGATATTAGTTCCTTGTCAGAGGAATAGCTGGCAAAGCTTTTTTTCTCATTCTGTAGGCTATTTTATAACCCTATTGGTTATTTCCTTTGTATTGAAGAAACTTTTTAACTTGATATAATCCAGTTTGTTGATTCTTGATATCCATGCATATGTTGTCAGGAGTTTAACCTACTCTACCTTCCAGGAGATTGTGTTTCTGTTTTGACATTTACATCTTTGATTTATTTTAATTTTAGTTTAGTATATGTTGAGAGATATAAATCTAGACTCAATTTTTTGCATGTGGATAGCCAGTTCTCCGAGCATCATTTGTTAAAGAGAGTATCTTTTCTCTAGTGAAAGTTCTTGAACCTTTATCAAAGACCAGATAGCGAAATATGATTGGCTTTGTTCTTGCATCCTTTATTCTGTTCTACTGATCCATTTGTCTGTTTTTGTGCTTATACCATAATGTTTTTATCACCATAGCTTTGTAATATAACTTGAAATCCAGGACTGTGATGCTTCTATCTTTGTTCTTGTTACCTAGGATTACTTCTGCTATTCTAGGTCTCTTGTGATTTCATATGAATTTTTTATATTATTTTATGTATTTCGGTGAGGTATGCTGTTGGTGTTTTGATTGGAATTCTGTTAAAATCTGTTTATCAATTTTGGAAGTATGGCCATTTCTGCTATATTAGTTCTGCCTATCCAGGAACAGAGAATACATTTCCATTTTCTGATATATATATATATATATATATATCAGAAAATATATATATATATTTCCATTTTCTGATGTCACTAAAGGTGATGATTTTTTTGTAAAGAAAAATATATCACCAAGTCTTTGAAGAGAGGCAATTTAGTGGAGCAAGGAGATGCATGAAGAAACATTACCTGGCAATGAAATTAGAGTTCTAAAGGATCAGGTGAAGTTCTTCAGAGGAGCAAGAACAGAGAGACACCCTTATGTAGGTGTAGGAAGTTGCACAGAGGTACTGATACTAGGTTTTGAAGAATGAGGTGATGTGGAGCTCACCAAATAGGAGTTACCTTAGGAAAGATCTTAGAGGAAGACACAAGTGCAGCAAAAGCCTGAGCAATGGAAAGCACTGTATGTGCAGAATCACTAGAGATGCTAAATATGTGGGATGGGGATTGAACAAAGGAGGAAATTGGAGAAGTAGATTGGGTACACCTGTGCTAAAAGACCCTTGGATACATTTCTAGGGAACATTTCAAAGCATTAATTCATCTGGAATCAGCTTAGTGGTAAAGTTCATATGCTGAAACCTAATCTCTAATATAATGATGTTTGATGATGGGCCTTTTGGGAAGTGATTATGTCATGTTATAATCCTCCATGGGATTAGTACCTGAATAAGGTGAGACAAGAGAGGCCTTCATATCTCCTTTGCCTCCTCCTCCTCCTCCAACTATGTGAAGACACAGAAAGAAGACAGCTATCTCCAAACCAAGAACAGAGCCCTTACCATAATTCAGCCTTGTTGGCACAGTGATCTTTGACTACTTAACCTGAATAACTGAGAATAAATTGCTATTGTTTAAACTGTGTAGTAAGTGATGATTTGCTATATCAGCCCAAGTCCCTACGATAACTACTGAGAGACTCTGGATCTCAATTTCTTCATCTTTAATATGGAGATAACTTACTCCTGAGCTTATTATATGGTGTTACTATGTATATTATTACTGTATATTATAAACAATATATATTTACAAAAGAAATATTTTACAAAATATGTTATATAATAACTGACAATATATAAAATATAAAAATATATAATTGGTATAAAGAAATATATATTATAAGGTACTAATGTATACATGTGCATGTGTAAGGTATAGATTTATAATTCTAATAGTTTGGAGAAAATAAATGCAATTATTTAAATAATTCTGGGGTATTTTAGTTTCTGCCTACATTGCTATTTGGACTTCTGTGTCCACATTCCATGATCCACTATATCTTTTTCTGTGTGTTCCATCTTTGTGGATCATTTCTCTTTTTCCAATTATTTTTGGGGAACCAGTTTGGCACAGAAACATCTTGTCCACCTATACTAAACATCTTTCTCTCTTAGAACTAGCTGTATTGAGGTATCAATGGCATACAAAAAATTAAGCATGTTTAGGATGTACACTTTGATAAATTTCAATCATGGATATATTTGTAAAGCAATAAATATATGACCATATCCCATACACCCACAAAAGTTACTTTGTGTCCTTTCAAATTCATTTTCCTCAAACTCTCTGCAACCCTGCTCCCCAGCAATCATTAATCTGCTTTCTGCCACTACAAGTTGACTGCAATTTTATAATCATTTATCCTTTTTGTTTTGGCTTTTTTTTTGTTTTGTTTTTTGTTTTGTCTTGTTTTTTTGTTTTGTTTTGTTTTTGTTTTTTTGAGACAGAGTCTCACTATGTAGTTGAGACTGGCCTGGAACTCACTATGTAGCCCAGACTGGCCTCGAACTCACAGCGATCTTCCTGCCTCATCCTCCCAAGTGCTGGGATTACAGGTGTGCACCATGACACTCGGCTATTTCTCCTTTTTTAAGGCATGAAGAAAACAGGTTTGCTTAGCTCACAATCTTAGAAGCTGAAAGCTAAGATAAAGCAGCTCTATGTTGTGGGCCCTGATGAGGGCCACATGTGGCCGTGTCATAAGAGGCAGAGAAAAAAATGGTGAAGAAGAGGAAATGACGTCAGCTGCATGCAGAAGGGACATGAATGTAAAGCAGGAAGAAAATTAGAGTGGAGACTCCAAGCTCTCTTATAATGACCTTGTCTCTCAGGGCTTCCATAAAAGTTAAGAGAAAATCTCCTAGGAAAAAAACCGCTCATCCTCCCCAAGGTAGTGTCTACATGACCTAATGCCTTCCATTAAACTACACTTCTTAAAGTTTTTACTACCTCAGTATGACCATGTGGAGGACAGAGCGTCTATCACAGGAGCCTCTGGGGGACAAATGCTCAATTGCAACACACACACACACACACACACACACACTTCATTTATCTATCAACTGTATTTATTTACATGTGCTATTTAATCTGCCATTCAGAATTTAAAAGGGTTGCGATTAAGATGTATTAATCATATATTTTAATAGAGTTCAATGTGGTATCTCCATACATGCATACAGCATGCACTGATCAAATTCAACTTCTCCCCTCTCCTCTTCACCCTTCTAAATCTCTAGTCATCCTGATTCTACATTCAGGTTGACTTTTTTTAACTTCCACACATGAGAGAGAACATGTTGCACTTCACTTGTCTTTCTGTGTCTGGCTTATTTCACTTAATATAATGTCCTCCAGTTCCGTCCACTTTGCTACAAATGACAGGGCTTTCTTCTCCTTTACGTGTATATACACAACATTTTTTAGTTTTAAAAATATCTATCTTTTTCCCTGAGCACAGTGTTTCTTAGGTCCATCTGTGTTCCTGCAGATATCAGAGTATATTTTTTCTTTATTACTGAGTAATATTTTATAGAATGGATATATGACAATATGATTTTCCATTCATCTCTTGGTGATCATTTCTATTATTTCTAGTCCTATTATTTAGATTATTTCTAGTCCTATTAAATTTGCTGTATATATATTCAGGTACAAGTCTCATGGAAAATAAAAATATTATTTTATTTTTCCGGGGTAAACATCTTTTCATAAATTGGCTGTAACATATAGTAGGTATAGGATTTTCAAATACCTTATGAAACTAGTTTGACTAGAAAAGAATGAGAATTCCAGTTACTCCATATCCCTGACAAAACTAGATGTGATCAGTTAGTTTAGTTTTAAGCATGCAATTAGATAGGTAATAGTAATGCACTGAGATTTTAATTTACATTTCCCTAGTTATGTATGATTTTAACTGTTTTTTTATATATTTATTTACCATCCATATCATTTCTTTGGTGATAAGTATGTTTAAATCTTTTCTCATTTTCTAATTTAAACTTTTTATTTTCTTGCTGTGTTTTCATAGTTGTTCATAGATTATGGATATGTCTTTATTGTTGGGCAAATTATTTGCAAATATTATTTTCAGATCAATGGCTGTCTTTTCCTTCCCTTTATTTTTTAAAATGTGATTGTGTCTATTTGAAGTACATAACATGATTGTATGAGATACATACAGATAATAATATGGTTACTATACTTAAGTGAATTAACTTATCTATCATCTCAAAAGCTCATTGCTTTTTGACAAAAGCATTTAAAACTTATTTATTTAATAAAAATTCTCTCATTCAAAATAATTTTTTAGGTCTGGAGATTTAGCTCAGTGGCACCACACCTGCCTTGCTTGTGCAAGGTTCTGAGTTTAATTCCAGGTACCAAAAAATATTTTTTAATTATATTCCTATGTCATACATTAGATCTCTAGACTTGTTGCTCTTACATATCTTCTACTTTGTGTTCTTTAACCTACATATTTTCATTTTCTCACCAGCTTCATTCCTGGTAACTAACCAATGATTTACTTTCTGTATCTATATTTTTTAATGCGTTGGCTTATTTCACTTGTCAGCAACATTAAACTAAAGTTGACCATTGTAAGCGGAAAAAATGAGAACCAAGACCTGTCATGTAAAGGTACAAGATCCCAATAATAAATGTAACTGTGCTGTATACCCAAAATGTACCGATAAACTCAATGAGAGAAAAAATAAAGTTGACCATTTTCTTCTCTCTCTCTCTCTCTCTCTCTCTCTCCACACATTTTACCCTCATGATTTCTGTGATGCAAATTCACCTGCTTTTTCTACTATCTCAGTGGTTTCTACATTTTAACATATTTCACTGGTGTTACATTTTATATTCCACATAAAATTTTGAAGCATTTTAAGAAGTCAAGTTCTTGGAGACATTTCTCTGTATTCTTTCTTTAGAATATTTAGTTCCTTAGCTGTCATATAAATACCAGTGAATACTAAGTTTGTGTCTGTAACCATGATCTTTCTACTAACTTCTAGATTCCAATACATGTGCAACTGTACACTCGAAACCTTCCTTTGAATCTCTAATGTGCTTCTCTGTATTGTGCATTCTTAAATGAAAAAGAGATCATGAGCAATCAAATAAATAAATGACTATAACCATTTTGGAAAGTCAGAAATACATAATACATAGTAATGTAGGATATAAAATTAGTAGGCACTAGGATGGTACACATTGGATAGATTTCTAAAACTTCGTTTGATCTCTCCTCAGCCAACAACATTGCTCAAGACAAAGAGTCACTCTCTTTTGTTTAAATTGCAAGTCTAATCCATAAACAAATTCCATTAACTCTACCTGTAGAATACATTACATATCTATTCATTTCTGTCCATTTTCACTGCCTCTTCTAGGTCATTTTATCTCATACTTTAACCAGTGGAATAGCCTCCTAATTGGTCTTCCAGCTTTTATTCTTGTTCCTTAAAATTCAGTCTATGAATAGTAGAGAAAATGATCTCTTAAATCCATTAATCAGAACATGTCATTCGCCAGTTTAAAACTCTCTGAGAGTTTAGAATAAATCTGCACTTAGAATAAATCTAATGACTTTCTATAACCTTTAAGGCCCTACATGAACTGGCTGCTGCCTGCCCATCTGACCTCATCATCTGTTGTGCTCCACCTCTCTCATTATGCTACAGTCACACTGGCCTTGTGTCTAATCTATTAATTTATCAAGCAAATTACTGCCTTAGGCAGTCTCACTTTCTATTTTCTTTGTCTGGCACAAGCTGCTACCTATCTTTATAGAACTTGATCTTTCTTGCAAAGCGTATCAATTCAAATGTCACCTACTTAGATCCTCAAATCTGTCCAATACATACCATCCTAGTGCCTGCTCAGTTTATATTCTATTTTTCTATGTTTTATGTATTTTAAATATCCAAAATGGTTATAGTCATTTATTTGTTTGCTTATGATCAATTTCTCTTTTAAGAATCCAGGCAACCAATAATCTCAATAAAAAATCCAGATTTCATGGGGATGTGTGTGTATGTTTGTGTGTGTGTGTGTGTGTGTGTGTGTGTATACATTCTTTGTGCTGCCATATATTCAGTACCCTTGGTGCTTAGGGGGAATTGGATGAACATGTACTTTATGTGAATAAAAGATTTCTCTTTAAAAAATACATTCTGCTTTACATATGCTGAAATCAGTAGATCCCACTATGATTTACCATATATATTTTCTGAAATTCTGCTGGGTTTTTTTTTTTCATTAATGTTATTATCTAAGGTCACTCTCCTTTATTTATTTATTTATTTATTTATTTATTTATTTATTTATTTATTTATTTATTTATTTTTGTATCAGGGATCACACTCAGGACCTTTCATACTTGCAAGGCAGGTGGAGGCACCACTGAGCTAAATCTCCAGCAATCACTCTCATTTTTAATTTAGCAGCTTATTTTTCAGAGGTTTGAACAACAGTTTAATAGTGTTCAGCCCACACTCACTCATGAGAGTAAAAAGACTGAGTTTAAAGATGCTGCAGTGAGAATGTCTTTGGAGAATACTATTGCAGTCTGTGTTGTTTCCCTTGCCCTCCATTTTGGAAAAAGTCAAGTGTTACTTCTCTTCCCTTTCCTTAAATCACAGAAGAGGTGCTTCAAATAGACCATCTCTAGAACCTGCCCCCATGAACTCTGGAACTTCGATGACATGGCTCCCTGGTGTCTAGATCTGTCTGGTACCAGGCAATTTTGGCAACACTTTTAGCAAACTGAAGGCAGGTCAGAATGGTGTGTATTTCCTATGGACTGCAAGGCCCCAATAGAAAAGAATGGGTATAGAGATTATTTTAAAAGAATCTCAGGAGATCTTCCTGACAGATGTGAGGTATTTCCAGCAGTTAGTCATATATGGCATACCACAAGTGCAGAAGCTCTGGAATGTTCTGAGTATCTAGCTAGAAAAGCAGCATCACTAAATATCAGGGGATCTTCTGTGAAATGTTCTCCATGGAGATGATTCCTAGAAACTAAGGAAAGATTCCACTTCAGATGTCTACAGTTAATATTATAATTCATTCTAGAGACTGAATAATTTTCCCCAAGACTTAGAGTAAGCCAAAGATCTGTGCTATCATTATTTAAAGTCCTCCTAAGTATAATGAGCCATGGAATAAATAAGGGGTACTTTTATAGTACATATCAGTAAATAAACTATGTTAATGTGAAATAAAACCTGAAACTTCCATACAGTGGGATGACACTAAGACTTTTTAAAAAACGCTGATACATGCAATAGCATGGATTAAATTTAAAAACATACTAAATGGATGAGTCAGACACTAAATACTAGGCATTGACTAAGATGGTGAAGCAGTAATTGACAACAAATTAACCTCTCCATTTCAGAAATTAGACATTGAAAAATAATAATTTGAGTAGGAAAAGAAGGAGGGAGGTAGATCCTCAGGACTTGAGAAGAAACTGAAAAATTAGAACCCATAGAGAATGTGAAGAGACAGAATACAAAGCCAAAAAAACAAAAAACAAAAAGGAGGGGGAAAACTATTCTTTTACCCTAGATCCAAGCTCATGGCATGAGAGAGGATTGAATCTACAGAGACACAGTGAAGGCTGGTGACTCCAGAAGCCCCTGGGGAGAAATGACTGGAGCAGTGGATGCTGTGCCATACAACACCTGGTGAGTGACTCCAGTGAAGCAACTGCCATGTCCCCTGGGGAGGGTGCTTTGCCAAATATCATTTTAGGCAGGGGCCAACTGAACGTGGAATTTGAAGTAGCCATGGGCTACCTTCTTCTCAGGGGTCCCCATGTTGAAAAACCAGTCACTGGGTGGGGAACAACAGAACAAGATGTCCAGAGTCAGTGAGCTGAGGACAGGCTGGCGAGAGAACCTCAATGCTACAAGCTGATTAACTCAGGTGCCAACCTAGCAACCAGAGGACAGGATTAGCCTGAACTTCTATGGATTTGAAAATACCATAATTGGCACCCCATCCTAATCCTACTGCAGTCTTCTGGGAGCTTCCATCACCCCACCCTACTCCTGCTAATGCCTTATTGGGATCATCCAGTATGGATCTGGGCTCTGTCTGCCTCCTTTGTCTACCAGGAAGAACAGAGACATGCCCTGAAATGGACACTACCACAAAACTGTAGGCCCCAGCAGATAACCCCTGGATTGAAATCACAGAGAGAACTTTTTTTCTTTATATTTTTTAAATTTTTGGTTTTGTTTTGTCATGAGTGTGAACATTGTTTTTAGTTTTTTTGTTGTTGTTTGGTTTTGGTTTTGATTTTTCCTGCTTTCTTTCCCTTCTGTGTTCTTTACCACTTCCCCAAAGCTCAGGCAACCTTCCATTGTTCTTCAACCTTGCTTCTAGTCTCTTTCTGTTCTTTTATTTCTCTATTTTTCTCCTTACCCATTTAAAATTTATTCCCAAAAGTAAAATTATTCTGTTGAGTGAATATCCACTTTATATAATTTTCTGATTTGTTTTAGATTTTGTCATATATTTATAAATCTTGTACCTGTGGTTAAAGGTGGCAAATTAACAGTTATCACAGTTTGTCATTTTCTAGACTGTGCTTGATGCTATCATTATTACTGATTGTGGTACTTAGCTTCATTACTAGTAGGCACTATTTAGCCAACATGACATGGTTGTTGTATCAGTTCTTTTTCTTGTATGCCAGTATGGATTGTCTGGGGGTCATAAAAAATATCATAGTCCAGTACCAAAAAAACTGAGTGCCAGGCCAAACAGACATAAAGCTCTCAGCCCTAACAAACTGAAGAGGCAAGAACTTGGAACAGACTCAAAAACCAAAAACCAGCTATACCTAGAAGACATCTCTGAAAAGTAATCATTTCCTAAAAAGGTCTTCATACTAGTAATGAAGCTATCTACCATAAGCAACATACCAGCATCAATGCAGAAAACAAATTTAAAAAATAGAAAATGAGAAAACTCAGAAGATGCAACTCCCGACCAGCAACTTGCACAAGGCAAATCTGGAGACACTGAATTATAAGAAATCCACAGTCACTGAGCTGAACTTTCTGAAATGGTAGCAGTAGAAGTAACCAATTGGATGAATGACTCAAGAAAAAAACAAGTCAGAAAAAGTTGTACAGATAACTGAAGAAATGATGATCACAGTGCAGGAAATGGTTAATGAATCTAGAGTAGCTACAGAATAAAAATGGAGTGAGGAAAATGATGAAAAAAAAAAAGAAACATAGCAAAGAACTGAATGTCATAAAACAGATTCAAATGCATACCTAAGAGATAAAAAATCCTAAACAAAAGTATATACAAAAAAATCACCCAATATGAAGATAGAATATCAGATCTAGAAGAGAGATCTGCAGTTCATGATCAACAAATGAAGGGCTTATTCCCCGCCACATTGTTTATTAGTACACTAAAAGCAAACAACACAGTTACATTTATCATTGGGATCCTGTACCTTACAAGGTATGTCTTGGTTCTTATTTTTCCCCCATACTCCAACCCTCTCTTCACTCCCTTTGCCTTTCCTTATTTACAAAGACTTTGTTTCAATTTTTCACATTTTTCTTTTCCCTTATTTCCTTTTCCCTCCCCTTTCCACTTCCCCTTTAGCCATTTTCGTCCTATTTCACACTATCAATTATACCATTTGAACCTTATTTATACTTCTAGTTTTTCACACCAGAGAAAGTATTTGGTATTTACTCAAATGTATCCTATTTATTTCACTTAAGAGTATAGCTTTAGTGTGCATCCATTTAGCTATATATGTTTCTAGTTTCACATTTTTTATTGCTGAGTAGTACTCCATTTTATAGAAAGCCCACATCTTCTTTATCCATTCTTCACTTGATTGGCATTTGGGTTGTTTCCAAGTTTTAGCTATGACAAAATGTGCTGATACAAAAATGGGTGCACATATATCACTGTGGTATGATTCTTTTAATTATTTTGGATAGATACCCAGCAGAGGGATAGCTGGATCAAATAGAACCTCTAATCCTAGTTCTTTGAGGTATCTGCATATTGATTTCCACAGTGGTTGCACCAGTCTGCACTCCCAACAATAACTGGAAGGGTTCCTTTCTCCACACAGTGCCCCCAGCATTTATTATTGGTTGAATTCTTTGATAGCAGCCCTTCTTTCTGGGGTAAGGTGGAATCTCAGTGTTGTTTTCTTCTGCATTTCTCTAATGACCAGAAATGTTGAACATTCCTTCATATATTTATTTGCTGCTTTTACTTGTTTTTCTGAGAAATGCCCATTGATTTCAGATGTCCATTTTAAAATCGGGTCTTTGTTTTGGGGGGGGATCTGATTATTTTGAGTTTTTTATATAGTTTAGATAGTAGTCCTTTGTCTGAGGAGTAGTTGGTAAAAAAATTTTCCTGCATTGTAGGTTGACTCTTAGCTCTGTTGGTGGTTTCTCTTGCATTGCAAAAACTTTTTACTACAATAAGATCTCAGTTGTTGATTCTTTGTGCAAGTTTTCATGTGGCTGAGGATTTGTTCATAAAGTCTTCTATGCCAGTGTCTTAGAGAGTTCTGCCTAATTTACTTTCCAGCAAGTTTAGTGTTTCTGTTTCGATATTTAGATCTTTAATCCATATGGATTTTAGTTTAGTACATGGTGAAAGATAGGGGTCTAGGTTTACTCTTTGGCAAGTTGAGAGTCAGTTTTTCCAACACCATTTATTAAAGAGGCTATCTTTCCTCCAGTGGGGAGGGCTGGCTCCTTTGTAAAGATGAGGGAGCTGAGTATGCCTAGTGTTGTTTCTGCATCTTCTAATCTATTACCTTGATCCTCAGGTCTGTTTCTTTGACATTACCATGCTGTTTTTATCACAGTGGATTTGTAGTATAGTTTCAATTTGGGGCCTGTGATACCTCTGCCATGTCTCTTTTGCCTAGAATGGTTTTTGCAATTTTTGGATTGTTTTCCCAAGTTCCGTGAAATGCTGTTGGGATTTCAATCAGGACTGCATTGCATTTGTATATCAGTTTTGGAAGTATGGCCATTTTCACTATGTTGATTCTTCCTACCCAGAAGCAGGGGATGTCTTTCCATCTTCTTATGTCTTCTTCAATCTCTCTTTTCAGAGTGCTGTAATTTTCAGTGTAGAGGTCTTTTATCCCTTTCATTAGATTGAATTATAGATATTTCATTTTTTTTGGATGTTATTGTAAATGGAATTGTCTCCCTAATTTCTCTCTCTGTGAGTCTTTTGTTTGTGTAAAAGAAGGCTATTGATTGTTGAGCACTGACTTTGTATCCAGCTACTCTACTGAATCTGTCAATTAAGCCTAGAAGTCATTTGCCATAGGTTTTCGGGTCTTCTATGTAAAGAATCATAACATCTGCAAATAGTGATAGTTTAACTACTTCCTTTCCTATCTTTATTCCTTTTATTTCTTTCTCATGTCCAATTGTTGTGGCTTATGTTTCTAGAACTACGTAAAACAGGAGTGGTGATAGTGGATACCCTTGTCTAGTTCCTGATTTCAGCATGAAGGTTTTCAGTATTTGACCAGTGATGTTGGCTATTGGTTTTTCATAGCTAGCCTTTATCAGGTTGAGATAAAGGCCATCTATTCCAATTTTCTATGGGATATTTATCATGAATGGATGTTGAATTTTGTTAAATTGTTTTTCTGCATCTATTGAGATGATCATATGGGTTGTTTTTTTTTCCTTGACTCTTTTAATATAGTGTATTACATTTATTGATTTATATATGCTGAACCATCTTTGCATCCCTGGAATAAATCCAACTTTTTCAGGGTGTATGATCTTCTTGATGAGCTTCTATATTTTGTTTGCCAGTATCTTATTGAGGATTTTTGCATCTATTTTCATTAGGGAGATTGGCCTGTAGTTCTCTTTTTTGGTTGGGTCTTTCCCTCTTTATGGAATCAAAGTAATATTTGCTTCCAGGAATGAATTTGGAAATATTGTTTACCTTTCAATTTCAATGAAGAGTTTAAATAGCAGTGGTGATAGTTCTTCTCTAAATATCTTATAGAATTTAACAGTCTAGGTTGGAGGTTGTTTTCTTTTAGGACTTTAAATATCTCACTCCAGGTGCTGCTTGACTTGAGGGTTTGTGTTGAAAAGTCTGCCATGATTCTGATGGGCTTTCCTTTGCATGTGATTTATTTATTTTCTCTACCTACTTATGGTATTTTGTTCTTCTGTTGGGTTTCAGGGATCTTGATTATTATATGTCTCAGTGTAGATTTTTTTGATCATGGTTAGTTGGAGTCCTATATGCCTCAATTATCTGTATGTCAAATACTTCCACTCTGGGAAGTTTTCTGTCATTAATTCTGTGAACATGTTTTTATGTCATTTGTACTTTCTCCTGCTACTTCATGGATTCCTACAATCTTATATTATTCTTCTTTGTATCATCTAATAGTTTTTGATTTCTCATGATCCCTTGCTGTTTTTAAGAGATCTATCCTTTTATGGTCACAGACCACAATCTATCTTCTATATCTGAAATTCTATCTTCGATCATTCTGCTGTGAATATTTTCTATAGAGTTTTTAATCTCCTGGATATCTGTTTGAAACTGTTTCATTGATTCCATTTCTTTCCTACGTTGGACATTCAAGATTTCCATCTCTTTCCTATGCTGGGAAATCATGGTTTCCATCATGGTCCTGGGCTCATCTATTTTTTTGTCTGTTTCTGTTCTAGAGTCTTTAATCTTTTCTTTCATTCTTCTCACCATCTCTGTGGTTATCTGTTAAATTATTTCTGTTTTGAATTTTTCTAGACCCTCATTTATTTGTTTTCTTACTTACTGTGCTATCGGTTCAGGGTGTCCAGTTGGTTTACTGGCAGACTTTTCCACTACATTTCCCCCAGAGTTTATCTTCAGCAAGATGGAAGTCTATGTTTGTGCCTTTTTTAAATGTCTTCTCATTTCTACTTTTGTTGTGTACTTGATTTAATTCCTGGGTTAATACTTAGATCTTTAGGTTTTGAGTCTCTAATGACTCAGAGACAATCTCATTTTTATTATGCCAGAGAGGACAAATAATTAGATCAATCACAACACCTTAGTCCAGGTGATACACAATCAGCAACACAATAGCATCAAGCACAGCTTAGAAAATGACAATTTGTGGTAGCTATTAGTCTATCACCTTTAACTGTGTGAATTAAATAAAAATTAAGTAAAAGTCAAGGACCAGCCCAAAATATGTTTATAGTGAATGAACTCTTCAATATAGCAACTTTACCCTTCAGGATGGGATTTATAAGGAGGTGGGGAGGGAGGGATAGTTAGGATAGAGAAAGGTTAAAAGTGAGGTCAGAGGACACAGGAAGATCACACAAACTGTAAGTAGATGTGGAGGAGAAGAAAAAAAGACAGAACAAAATATACACAAGAACAGAACAAACTAACAGCAATAAGGCTAGAGACTGTAATCACTTCCTTTTAAATCCAATGGCAATTGAGAGAAGGAAAAAGAGAACAACAAAAGGAAAAGAAAGAAACTAAATTTGAATTAGGATAGTAGCAGGAACAAAAAGGGAGAGTAATGAAGATCAAGGTGGGAGAGACAGAGACAGAGAACCAAAGGTGAAAAGGGATAAAATAGGAAAAAACTGAGAAAAGAATAATATAGATAAATTTTTTAAAAAAATGAATAACAATAAATGTTACTTTGAAAAAAAATACAAATAGAAATAGAGGGCCTCCTTTAGGACATGTTTCTGTTGACACAGTAGACAATGTGGGCAGATTTAAATTAATTAGTCTCATCAAGCCACCAGCTGTCCCCTGAGGTTCAGGCTGATTTCTGTCTGCAAGATCCAAGTTGAAATCTCTGACCTCCTGCTGGGTTGAACTCTGCAAGTTTCTACTGTAGGTTCTATCTGTCTTTCCCCTGAAGTTAGTCCAGGTTCTGAAGTGAGGTGCTAGTCCCTCTGTCTTATTATGGTGGTGTGGTGTGCCTTTATCACAGAGATTTTCTTCACTTTTCCAGTGGGCTTCAACTTTCATCTAGGAGACTCAGAGAGGCCCTCTTTCTCTTATTCACTGGGGAAGGGGAGGACAATGGTGTATTGGCACCTGTGCAGCTGGACTCCCCTGGTGTGCTGGGCCAAAGTGATGGGCTTACAAGAGGGTCTTGTGCTGCTTCCATGCTCCTCTGGTGTGCAGAGGGTCTCAAGCTGCAGCCAGTCTCCTCTGGGGCACTGGGCCAAAGGGCTGGCCAGAGGGTCTCGCACAGCTTCCATGCTCCCAAAAGACTTCTTAAAAATACCTAGGCACTATAAAAAAAATCAATCACACATCTGGCAAATGATGCAAAGAATAATATAAGATCAAACTGAATAAAAAAACAGAGCAGAAGATAGCACAAAGGACATAAAAAAACCTGTTCACAGAAAGGGCTGGGGATTTAGCAGCGCACCTGCCTGGCAAGCTCAACGTCCTGAGTTCAATCTCCAGACTGAAAAAAAAAGTATTGGGCTGGGGATTGAGCTAAGTGGTTCTGCCACCTGCTTCACAAGAGCAAGGACCTGAGTTCAATCCCCAGTACCCCCTCAATGAAAAACCTGTTCATGGAAGTAAGAGCAGCAAATTCCTTAAGCATAGAAAAAAGAATTTGATATACAGATAAATGAGGCATGTAAGAAATCAATCAACTATGATTCTAAAAAAAAAACACACAAAGGCATATAATGGTCAAAATTCCAAAAATTCAACCCAAGAGCAAAATATTAAAAACTGCTAGAAAAAAAGAAACAAATTACCAAGGAAAACCCATCACAATCATAGCAGACTTCTCAACACCAAACTTTAAGTCAAGGAGTATTTATAGTAAAGTATTTCAAGCCCTATAAGAAAACAACCTCCAACAAGGATTAACATACCCCACAAAACTATCCTTCTAAAACTTGGAGAAGTATGATACTTCCATGATAAAAAACACCTAAAGAAATTTATAACCACCAAACCGGTAATCCAAAAAGTTTTGAAAGGTATTCTAGGAAAAGAAAATGAAGACAGTTCTATGAATCCAAATAGAATAAATCTACCAAGCAAGGCAAGCAATTAAAGTGATGGAAAGAAAGGGAACCAACCTCAGGAAAAGAATATGACAAGGATAAGTCAATATATATCAGTTATATCCATCAATGTAAATGGTCTCAAGTCATACATTACAAGAAACAGATAAGGAAAATAGATCAAGAAACAAGTTCCAACAAAACATATTTAACTCAAAAGTAAATTTATATACTTAAAGTTAAATGTTTGAAAACAATACTCCATATACAGGCATCCAGAAAAAATCGGGGATAGGTATCCTATCTGTAAGAAAAGTAAATTTCAAGCCAAGAGTGATCAAAAGACACAAAGAAGGGGACTACATACTTGTAAAGGGAACAATCCAAAAGGAAAAGATAATAGTCATAAATACATATGTACCAAATAATGAATGGCACACTTATCTGTATAAAACAAACATCAGTGGATATGAAAAATCAGATAAACACTAAAACAATTATAATGGGGGACCTCAATACCCACTATCACAAACAGATAAACTAGCCAAAAAATATCAACAAAGAAATATCAGGGAGGAAGCAAATATTTGAAAAAATGGACTTAGTAGACTTCTACAGAGGTTCCACCTGACAAAAGAATATACATTCTTCTCAGCTGCACATGGTACTTTCTCCAAAATAGAACACCTACTATCTCATAAAGGATGCTTAAATAAGTAACTGAAAGGAACTGAAATCATCCAATGCATATTATCAGATTATAGGACAATGACATTGAAAATCAATGGAAAAATAAACCACAAGCATTTCATGACCACCTGGAAATTAAATAATACTCTTCTGAACAACCATAGGGTCACAGATGAAATCAAAGAAGAAATTAGTTTCTGCAATTTATCGATGATACCAATATGACATACTGGAACTTAAAGGACAAAATAAAAACAGTCCTATGAGAAATTTATAGCAGTGAATTCTCACATCAGAAAAACAGCAAGCTTAAATAAATAATGTAATATTGAACCTCAAGATTCCAGAAAAAGGAGAGCAAGTTAAACCCAAAATACATATAAGGGAGGAAATTATAGAGATCAGAGCAGAAAGTAATGCAAATGAGATTGAGAAAACAATACAAAGAATCAATGAATCAAAGAATTATTTCTTTCAAAGATTAAATAAAATTAACAGACATTTAGCCAATCTTATTTGAAAAATGAATGAAAAGACTAAAATCCATGCAATTAGGAATGAAAGGGGTGAAATCACAATGGATCATACAGAAATCCAAAAGATCATCAGCACATATTTTGTGAGCCTGTACTTGAATAAGATGGGGAACTCAGAAGAAATTAACAGATTCCTAGTACATACAAATCTCCAAAGTGAATCAAGAAGATGTAAATATTCTAAATAACCCAATATCAGTTAATGAGATTAAAGACATAATTAAAAACACTAATGAAGAAAACCTATGCCTGACTGATTCACTCCTTGAATTCTACAAGAAATTAAGAGAAGATCTAATGCCATTACTCCTCAAAATCTTTGATGAAATTGAAAGGAATCAATGTTCCCAAGCTCATGAAACAAGCATTACCATGATACCAATACCAGAAGAGGATCCAACCAAAATAGAGAACTGTAGGCCAGTCTCCTTAATGAACATGGATGCAAAATTCCTCAGTAAGATACTTACAAACAGAATGCAGCAAGTCATCAGCAAGATTATATCCTATGACCAAGAAGGATTCATCTGAGGGATGCAGGGATAGTTCAACACATGCAAACAGTAAATACAATACACCACATTAAAGAACCAAAGACAAAAATCACATTATCATCTCAATAGATGGAGAGAAAGCATTTGATAGAGTTCAGTATCCATTCATGATTTTTAAAAAATTATAGAAAATCAGAATAGAAAGTCTTTACCTCAATCTCATAAAAATCATCTAGCCAACAGCCAACATCATACTAAATGTTCAAACATTGAAAGGTTTCACACTAAAATCAGGAACAAGACAAAGAGGCCTATTATCACCACCCCTGTTCATTATAGTTCTGGAAACATTAGCCAGAGAAATTAGACAAGCAGGAAAAAAAAAAAAAGAACAGGAAAGGAAGAATTTACATTTTCATCATATGTAAATGACAATATTCTACATATAAGACCCCAAATTCCACCAAAAGATTGCTAGATTTAATAACCAAATTTAATAGCATAGCAAAATACAAAGTCAACACTCAAATATCATTAGCATTCCTGTACAGAAATAATAAACTCACTGTGAGAGAAATTAAAGACCACCTTTCACAGTAGCATCAAAAAAATTAAATACTTAGGAATCAATATAATGAAGGAAGTAAAAGACTTTTGCATTGAAAATTATAGTACTCTGAAAAAAAAAGAGATTGAAGAGGATATCAGACAGTGAAAATATATCACTTTTTGAATAGGCAGAAGCAATATCGTGTTAGTAAAAGAATATTGTGCTTGTATTACTCATTGAATAACTGCTTGCTGCCCTACCCCGACCCTATTGTGTAGTTACATGGGTGACTAACAGTCTAGCTGAGTTCCCTGAGAAGCCTAACCACAATAGCTTGCCCCTGAGTAGCATGGAATGTACCTGATAAGAATCTTAACACATAGTTTGAAGGCTCACCTTGGGACTATATACTCCTTTTTAACTAAAGTTAAAAGGTTAAAAGTTCTGGGAAAAGGTAAATGTTAGCCTGAAAACTCATGTGGTAAGTGACCCCTGTGTAAGCCCAGGTAGCCTAAACTGTACATAACCTCAGTGCAGCCTCTATCCAGGGTTGGTCTGGAGAGCTTTGTGTTGCTCAGCAGACCTTCTTGGCAATATACTTTGTTGCTTTACCCTCACTCTGTCTCTCTGTGTGGTTTTTCTACTCTAGTGCCAATTTCCACAACAATAGTGAAAATAACCATACTTCCAAAACTATTATACAGATCTAATGCAATTCTGATCAAAATACCAATAGGATACCTCTCAGAGCTAGAGAAAACAATGATAAAATTTATGTGGAAACAAAAGAGACCTAAAATAGCAAAAGTAATTCTGGGCGACAAAGGCAAGGCAGGGGTAACACAATCCCCAATTTGAAATTATACTACCAAGCTAAGCTATCATGATAAAAACAGCATAGTACTGGCAAAACACACACACACACACACACACACAACAACAACAACAACAACAACAACAACAAAAACAGACCCAAGGATCAATGGAGCAGCACAGAAGATGCAGAAACAATTCTTAACATACTCAGCTATCTATTCTCTGACAAAGGGACTAAAAACCTTCAGTAGAAGAAAAGTGCCTGTTTAATAAATGGTGCTGGGAAAAATGGCTTTCCATATGCCAAACAGTAAACCTAGGCCCATATCTCTCATCATGCACTAAACTAAAATAAAAATGGAGCAAAGAGTTAAATATTAAAACAGAAACACAATCTGCTTGAAGACAGACAGGTAAAGCTCCTGAAGACATAGGCATAGACAAAGACTTTATGAACAAAACCCCACCTACATAAGAAAAATTACAAAGAATCAATGACTTGGATCACATCATATTAAAAAGATTTTTTTCATAGTAAAATAGTCCACCAACAGAGTGAGGAGACAACCCATAGGATGGGAAAACATTTTACCACCTACCCTTCAGACAGAGGACTAATATTTAGAATATATAAAGTACTCAAAACCCAAGCCTACCCAATTAAAAGACCTAATCCAAAAATGGGCATTTGAAATGAATAGACAATTCTCAGATTAAGAAATACAAATAGCAGAAAAATATATGAAAACATATTCAACATCACTGATCATTTGAAAAATGAAAATTCAAACAATACTGAGATTCCATATCATCTCAGAAAGAATGGCCATCATTAAGAAATCAACCAATAACAAATGCTGGAAAGGCTATGGGGAAGAAAGGAAACCATCTCCACTGATGCTGGGAGTGTAACTTGGTACAACCCATATGAGAATCAGTATGGAGATTTTTCAAAAACCTCTAACTAGGTCCCACTTGACCATGCTATTCCCCTTCTAGGTATCTTCCTGAAAGAGTTCAAGGCATCATATCACAGAGATATATGCACACCCATGTTTATAGTAGCACAATTTGTAGTAGCTAAGTCTTGGAAACAGCCAGATACCCATCAAGAGGTGAATGGATAAAGAAAATGTTGTTTATATATACTATGAAGTACTACTCTGCCACAAAAAGGACAAACCTGGGAAACTCATAGGAAAGTGGTCGCATCTTGAGAACATAATTTTAAGTGCAATATATAAAACGCACATGTTTAAATATTACACTATCTTGTATGAGAAATCCAAAAGGTAAATACGGACTAAATGGATGATATTATTAGTAAGTAGGAAGAAATGTTCAAATGGGAAGGGGGAAGGGAGAGGAAAGAGGGGGGATAGGGATTAAATATTTAATAATAATGGAAGAAAACAATAGAAACAAAGTTTTCTAAAGAAGAGGAGAAGAAGGATTGAAAGGAAGGGAAGGGAATGGAAAAGAAAAGAATTAAGATATGTACAGATACAAATACCTTATGGTGACTGTGATCCATATGTATGTCAAAAGTGTACCAACAAAGTTAATTTTAAAAAGGAAGTAGAATGATTATTTAATTTATATGACACTCATTGAAATGCAAAACTATGGAAAAATAATCAGAACAATAGTAAAAGACAGGAATATAAGGATAGATACAACTAACAGGAAGCAACAGGGACCCCTTGGTGTTGATGGAAATTTTCTGTATTGATTGCTAGAGAAACAGGTTCCTGAGTGTATATGATTGCCAAAACTCATATTGTCCACTTTAGAATTTAATGAAGAAACTCAATAAATTTTACATAGATAATTGTTTCACATGCTGTAGTAGGTGTTAGTAAAAGAGGTGAAGAGAATTCAAAGAAATTAAATATAACTACAACAGGATGGTGAATGCTTTGATGAAAATAGTGTCTACCGTTCCACAGGACATTGAATGTGAATCACTAAACAATAAAGTATCTGAGATGCTGAGATTGAACAGAATAGTGGATTGTGTCACACAATCTATCATTACATTATGTTCTTGCCTACTTTGGTATATGCTTCCTACAAGCAGGGATGTGGTCTTGTTCATCATGTTATCACCTGTGTTTAGTACGATGTTTGGAAATTTGCAGGCAGACTCACCTGAATTGACAGACTGAACATCCAGTGGGAAATTGATTTTAAGCTGCCAGCTCTCAAGTAGAAGTTTATTCTTCTTAAAAATAAATATAGAAGTCAAAACACTTAGCTTAGTTCCACATTAGGTACAAATCACAGAGACGGTGGTAAAAGGTATGTATTTGTGTTGAAAAATGAATGTGAATTATAAGCCAACAGAAAGAATTTTTGGTAATAAACAATGGCACCAAATTTGAGGAGGACATTGCAAAAAAAAAAAAAAATCCACATCTTTAGAAATTCCAGTGTCTTGGTTGCTTTCTCATCACTGATACACAATTCCCAACATGCACAATTTAAAGGAAGAAAGGTCATTTTTGGCTTCTAGTCTGTAGAGATTGCAGTTCATAGTTGGCTGGCTTTAAGGCAGGGTGGAAAGACAGAGAGGCATCACAGAGGAGAAATAGCTCTAGACAGAGGAAAGCAGCAGAGAGATCAAGGGAGGAGTGAGGAAAAGATAGACCCAGGCCACGACCCCAATGACCCAACTCTTTGACCAGATTCCATCTCCTAATAAGTTAGCCAGTGACTCTTATAATCCAATCATCTTCCAAAAGTCCCACCTATAACCACATGAGGTTTTAGAGGATGATTAAATATAAATCACAACATCCACTAATGAAAAGTACCCTGAAGACTGCAAATGGAACCTTACAACAGCTGGTGATATTCACTGAAACTCTGTGCAAGGATTCATGTGGAAAAAGAATGGCGTGGGAAGCCCAGGAGCACCTCAGCCAAATCTGAAGATGAAAAAAGAGAGAGAAGGAAAGACAGAGAGAAGGAGAGGGGGAGAGAGAGAGAGAGAGAGAGAGAGAGAGAGAGAGAGAGATTCACCTGGGTAAGTGGTTTCATTTATTGAGAACATAAAATTAGTATTACAATTATATTCTATGTCTGTAGTTTATACATACATACATACATACATAATACATACATATATAATTATGCCTCTTTAATATTATAATTAATTTAATTACCCTCTAATTCTTTCTGTTACATCCTAGTAATAAGAACTCTAAATTTGGATATTGCACAATATAACACTGAACCTGACATTCAACTAGAATAAATGCACAAAAGGAGAAAAAAGAAAAGCAAGGAATGGCTCTTTGGGGCTGTTGTGATAGTTTAATTTGTTTCAGACCACAGGGAAGGATGTCTCCTAACCCCAACTTTTAACTGAAACTCAGAAATAGAATTTGGATTTCATGCTCAACCATTTTCTTGTTAATATTCTTGATTTTTTACCCAATATATATATATATATATTTTTCTTATGTCTGTGTAATTCATCCCTAGATTATTTTAACTATCTTCTTTATTCTGGTAGTATCGCCAAAATTGTGTTATCTTTCCTCTCATTTTTTCTCACCTCCTTGAATTTTTAAGGTCCAGCTAATCCAAAACATTTACTGTTCTTCAATTATATTCATCCCCATAAGAGATGAAAATAGTTTCTCATGGAAACTTCTGGTCTCTCAAGTCTGACTGATTGCTCATCAGTTCTTCTTCCTAATTATATGTTTATCCCATTGCGCAAGTGTACATTTATCTTCCTTAAATAGACTTCAGTTTTGTAGCCAGGATCCAAGTTTGTATTACTCATTTTTATATCCAGAACTGAATATTACACCTTGTTCATATTAAATAATCCATAAATCCACACTGAAATGAATACTTATGAACTTTAATTTTTTTCATATTAAGTATAAAGTTAAAGGGCTAAGCAAACAGAATTTTAATAGACCTAATCAACTTGTAACCTGCTTAAGAGTTTTCTTAATCAGCACCCACTAGGGTCTGTAACGTATTTATTTTTGTACCAGTTAAATACAGAGTTAAGTAACTATAAAGCCAGATGGAGAATACAATATGTTCTCATAGATTTCTTTTAACCTCCCACAAGGAAACTAATAAGACAGAGGCAGGGGCAGTAGTACTAAGGAAAGAATAAAATATCTTCTGAATAATGGTTCTACTTTAAATATGTCCTTAATAAATGCCACAGCATTTGGGAATTCATTAAACGGAAGAACACTCTTTTCTATATGTTAATTGAAGCTTCAGTAACAGGAAAGGTAATTAAGAGATTCTTGAATGAAGCTCAACTTTCTCAGCAGCAGTCTAATGGCTATGATTTTCCTAAAAAGGGCTTTCCTAATAACCTATAAGCTTTCCTAATCCCTGATTTGGGTCTTTTATCTGTCTACCAATAAAAATAGAACAGTGGTAGAACCCAGTCTTAATAGTGCTTAAAATTAAGAATTTCCTTTACAACTGTGACAAGCTAGCTGTTAAGTATCTTCACTTGCTGAATATTTTCATTCTTCATCCCTCTTTTCAACTATACAAAGCTCTAATTCAGGTTAGAAAATTTTAGCAATATGAATTAATATTGTTGAGTGTTAAAAGAAGTTGGATAATTCTGTTGAAAAAAATTTATTTGTAATTAGTATTAAAAGAAAGGACAGATTTCGGATGAATAGCATAGATTTAAGAAATAAAATTGTAATATCTGAAGAAATTTAGCACCTAGACTTGGGAGGTTTTCTCAGAATTGGATATGTTTGCTTACAATAATATTAGCATTACATAACAGTATGTAATGTCAGAAGTATTGGAAAGAAGACACAGAGAATTTAATTCATTTTCCAGAAAATAGGGAGGAAGTATTAGTGAGGAATTTATACTTCTCACAAATGATATATTTAAACTGCTTATATACTAAAGTAATAAAAACAAAATGAAAGATAAAAGCAATGTACTAATATAAAAGCTCTCATAGAATTTCCATCTATAAAGTCTAAATTATCAGTCAAAAGTACCTGTCCTTGGGTAACGTGGTAATTTCCTCAGGTCTTCAGTTTATGAAATTACACTATACATTCTTGATTCTATTAATAATAATGCTCAGTAAGAAATTGGCAGAATAACATCTGATAGAATAAACTAAGAAATATACATAAATATTCAAAGAACTTGATTTCTATCCATTAAATGATTGAAAATGCTTCTAATTCATAGTAATAATTTTGTGAAAGTTTTCATGATAAAAAACCTTATCAAAACTGAGAAATTATTATAAATTTTGTATCTTCTTTCAAAATTTATTTTTCCATGAATTTTATGTTACAAACAAATTTTGAATTTGACCAGGTGAGATGGCACACTCCTCTAATCACATCTACTAGAGAGGTACAGGAGGATTACAATTTTGAAATCAGCCTGGGCAACTTGGCAAAACTCTGTCTCAAAATAAAACTAAAAAGGGCTCAGGTTGTGGTTTGCTGGTAGAGAGCTTGCCTAGTATGCATGAGACCCTGGATTTGATTGCTAGTACCACAAAGAGCAACAACAACAAAAATGTTGATCAATTTTTAATTTTCAAAAATAGGTATTTGGATGTGCATATGTGTGTATACTTGAAAAAAGCCTTATTCAACAAAGTTTAATACATACAAATGCAGAGCCTTAAGTCATGTGCTCTGCTAACACACCTACAAAAAAAAAATCATGGAGTTACTGAACAAAACAAGGTTTATGAGGCAGGAATCTTTCTCTGTTTACCTAGGACATGACTTTTCAAATTTGACTGTTCTTAAGAATTATTTACAGTTTTCTAAGACTTTGAAATCCAGACTTCACTAATTTAATGAGATTTTTTTTAGCATAGGATTCACTGACCTGCATAAACAGGGGATAATGAGATGAAAGTTTCATTAATTCAACAGGTGAAATCAATAAAAGTAGAACACACAGTTGAATGACCTTTTCCTCCAGATGGAGACATTCAACATGCATTTTCTAGAGATACCACATATTTTGTTCTCAAAACACCCTTGCATGACCTAGAGTAAGACATCTACACTCTTTGTTACTGCAGTTTCCTCACCTCTCAAATGAGGCTTATAATAAAATTGAAATGACTACATTCAAAACACTTAGGCAAGGGTTTGGTACAAGGAAATGTGACCCCTGTGTATCTATTAAATTAGTACAAATTTATTTATAGTAAAGAATTGATATGTTTTTATTTGTTTGTTTATTTATTTTATTTATTTGCTTTTTTGGTTTTGGGGATCAAACTCAGATCCTTGCACTTGCAAGACAGGTGGCAGAACTACTGAGCTAAATTCCCAGCCTGATATGATGTTTTAAAAAGAGAAAAAGCGCTAAGGGTATAGGGAAAGTGGGAAAGGTAGGGAAAAGGAAATAAGGGAAAAGAAAAAAATATGAGAAAATGAAAAAATGGAAATAAAGAGTTTGTTAATGGGGAGGGGAAGAGGGGGTGAAAGGAGGGCAGGAACAAGGGGAAAAAATGAGAACCAAGACCTGTCATGTGAAGGTACAGGATCCCAGTAATGAATGTAACTGTACTGTAGGCCTAGATTGTACCAATAAACTCAACAAAAAGAAAAATAAATAAATAAAAAGGAGGTTCTGCACTTTTTGGACAATAATTTAATCCATTTTGAAATACCTTCATTCATGTTTTGCATAGATAATGTATACACCATTGGGGCTGAGAAAGTAGAGAGATGCAAAAAAGAGGACTGAAATAACTCTGTTATCCAAAACTAATTTTCATTTATATTTACAGTATATAATTCAGCTTGATATTAATATCCACATTTAAAATCATAATGACAGAAGCTAGACCAGCTTTTCTGGAATCCAAGTTCTGTCTTTCTCTAGTTTTGTGATCTTAAGTAAATCAAAGATCAGTGATTTTCCATGTCATTGTATTGCAGTATTCGATTATTTAATTTTTTTCAATGCTTCTATGTTCATTGCTGATTTCACACCACAGAATGTTAGGAAGTTGCACAGGGGCAAGAAAGACACAATTTTGTTCACTTCCTCCTAGCCCCCAGGAACTGGAAGAGGACATAACTCTAGCTAAAAAGTACTTAAAAGTAATATTGAAAGAATAAATAGTGCATAAGTAATATTTATTGAATAATTAATGAATTAACATTTAATTTAGATAGATATTCAAGCCTTTTCTTTTGCATTTGAAAGTTACTATAAAATTAGGAAGTTTTTTCTCAATGGTAAGCCAGTTAGACCCTTTGAATTACCAACTTTATTATATATTTATTATATACT
>NW_022900917.1:34950567-35049232 GCF_012274545.1 Fukomys damarensis | reverse complement strand
ATATTAACAGGTGTGACCATGACTTTGTAGGTTCTAATGATATGCTGCCTTTTCATTCCAAGTGGGCATATCTCTTTCCTCATTACTCTCCCTTAGAACAGTGATAGTTGCATGTTTTATGTTACAGATGGCCTTATATATAATCTAATTAAATTTAAATATTAATTGTTTCCCAATATTGGGGCTAAAATAAGCCTGAAACTTATTTCACATTTTACTCAAAAATAGTTTCAAAAAGGATCATATATCCTTTCATATATCTTAAAAACCATATGCTAGAAGAAAATATAGGTAAAAGATTTTGGATAGGACACCCATATCATAAAGAACAGAAGATAAAATATGATAAATTGGACTTATACAAATTAGACATTTTCTCATTAGAAAACATCAAGAAAATGAATAAGAAAACAAGCCACAGATTGAAGAAAAATATTCAAAAATGCACACACAAAATATACAGTGGCACCTCACTTCACGAACTTAATTATTTCCACAATTCTGGTTGCAAATCGAATTGGATAAAAACCAAATCAAATTCAATGTTGACCTTATGGGAAAACTTGATTTGCTTCTCATCCAATTCACTTTGCAGCCAGAAACATGGAAAGAATTAAGTTTGGGAACCAAGGTGCCACTGTAGGTATGTCTTCATGGACTTATATCCAGAATACCTAAGGAACATTTACAACTCAACACTAGAAAGATAAATGATTCTTTAAATTATATATATGAAAAAAACTGTGAACATGTATAAAAAAGTAGACATACAAATAACAAGTAATACATGAGAAGATATATGACATCCTTGGCCATTTGGAAATGAAAGTTAAATTTTCAGTGGAATAGCATATTCTTTAAAAAGGCTAAATTAAAAGATTGTTAGTAAGGATGGAAGCAAATAAGAATCTCACATATTAGTAAAAATTGTGAAGAATATAATCACAATGGAAAATAGTTTGTCACCTTAAAAAAAAAGTTGAAAACATACATCTATTTAAGAACTAATTCAGGAATGTCAACAGCTACAGCATTTCTAATAGCCAAAAAATAAAAAACCCAATAGCTGCCAAGCAGTATATGAATACACAAATTGTAATGTATTCAAGTAATAAAGTATGTTGTGGCTTCAATCTAAATTGTTCTCCCAAAGCTTTGTGTGTTAAAAGTTGATTGGATTGTGGGGTGTTATACTTCTCAGTGAATTCACCTTCTCATGAGTTCAGTAGCTAAATGTGCTGTTCGAAGATGGGACCTGATTGGAGGTAGGTCACTGGGGCATTGCATAGAAGGATGTGTTCTTGTCCCTCGTTCCTTCCTTCTTTGTTTGCTTTCTGTCTATGTGTTCAGCAGTGTTCTTCCACCAGGCCTTTCTGCCATGCTGTTTCTTTCTTGGAGCCACCAGACTACAGACTAAAAATGTGAGCCAAAATAAGCCTTTCCTTCTTTAAGGTATGAGTGTTAGGTATCTAAATCTAGGCTGGGACCAGGAGTAAGGTCGTTCCATGACTATACCAAACCTTGTGGTTCAGAATCCTTTGAATATGGTTTATGGGAGAAATTTGGAAAGGTTTGGAGGTTCTGGCTAGAGAACTCTGTAAACTGAGCTTGATGGAAGCTGGCTAGAGGGCAGAAGACCAGGATTCTGAAAGAAATTCCGAAAATAAAAGCCAGGCTGAGGTTTCATTTGAAAATAAGGACTCTGGTGAGGGTGCTTAGCTTCTTTGCAAAAGATGAGATAGCTCAGTGTTTCTGGAGTTGTTTCTGCATCTTCTAATCTGTTCCACTGATCCTCAGGTCTGTTTCATTGCTAGTACCATGCTGTTTTTATCTCAGTAGCTTTGTAGTATAGTTTCAAGTTGGGGATTGTGATACCCCCTAACTTCTCTTTATTGCCTAAAATTGTTTTTGCTAGTCTAGGTCTCTTCTGGCTCCAAATGAATTTTTGGATTGTTTTCTCGAGGTCTGTGAACTATGCTGCTGGGATTTCAATTGGGATTGCATTGAATAAGTATAACAGTTTTGGAAGTATGGCCATTTTCGCTATATTGATTCTTCTTACCCAGGAGCAAGGGAAGTATTTCCATTTTCTGATATCCTCTTCTATCTCTTTTTTCAGAGTGCTGTAACTTTCAGAGTAGAGATCTTTGATCTATTTGTTAGGTTGATCCCTAGGTATTTCGATTTTTGGGGTGCTAGTGTAAAGTGAATTGATTGCCTCATTTCTCTCTCATTGGGTCTGTTTTTCGTGTACAGAAAAGCTATTGATTTTTGTATGTTAACCTTGTGTCCAGCTACTTTACTGATTTTGGTTATTTAGTCTAGAAAATTTGGTGGAGGAGAAATGGGAGGGGTAGGGGAAAGGAGAGAAGGGAATGGAATTACTATGTGAAAATGAAAAATAATGGAAACAAAGTCTTTATAGACAGGGAGGGAAGATAGGGGGATGAGTAAAAATAAGAACCAAGATTGGTTATGTAAAGGTACAAATTTTCAACAATGAATGTCATGATGCTGTATACTGATAATGAATGTCATGATTAAACGTGCCAATAAAATAAATTAAGAAAAGAAAATAAAGATTCCATTAACAGTAGAACTAGAAGCCAGTTATATTATGCTGTGGAAGAAAATTGTTCTACATTTGCATACATTTTGAAAATTTACAGGAGACTAAGACTAAGGGTGGTAGACTAATTAACCTGGCAGAGGAAGTTCCAGGGGAGCCTGCTGTTAGGCTGTGCCATGGGTATTTCTAGTTGCCTACAGCCAGACTGTGAGAGGTGATTGACTGTGTCAACTTGCATAAATGAAGCTCAACTAAATTGGCTTAGCAATTCCATACCCTAGAGTATAGAAGACCCACCCTCGGTTGGCTTGTTGCCTGAATGTATAAAGGGGAAATGAAGAAGGACAGATTTTGCTTCTGTTTCTTCAGAGGAGCTCCAGGCTTCAGGTTTACCTTGGATATCATCTCTTGGCTTCTAGTGCACTCTTCAGCTTTCCATTGCAAACCTATCAGCCTCCTGATGTAGACTTACAAGGGACACTGTAGTGAGATCCAGACCTTTGACTGAATCCATCAGTCTCCAGTTTGCAGACCGACCCTCTGCACTCTTCCACATCTGACTCTGTGTGTGGCCACTGTAAGCCAGTCTACTAAATTCTTCTATATTTGTGTATCTTGTATCAGTTTCTCTACTAAGCACTGACTGATACACAGAGCTACAGTGAAATATGATGTAAAACTTTGCAATTTTATCAGAAATGGATCATCTGAAAACTTGGTCCCTTAGAGAGTTTGATTGCTATAAATGATTAATATTAAAATAAAGCCAAATACTTTGCATCAGTACAACAGGAACAGTGGCTTAGAGGCATCTCAGAAATCACCAAGACTGCATTTTTGAAAGTGTCAAAACTGTAAAGCTTTTACTTGAAAAGACAGAATCTCAATCCCCCGCTCCAGAAGGGCCTCCTGGGGAACTGGTTCTGTAGCCATGATTGAAGGGTTTTTGGCCACTCCTCAAGTTAGTGGTAGACTTTTGCTTTATCCATGTGTGATGGTTTTACAGACATGCAGAATAAATTACTTATGGAATTATGGAGGCTTCCTCCCAGATTTCAGAAGATAATCTGTGAGGTCAGGCAATTTTCCCTGAAAGGCCAGTGAGTTAAGTTGCTAGGGTAAAACCTAAAGTGCAGGAAAGACTCTGAGAAGGTGAAGATACAAGGACCATGGATCATCTGCTAAGAAAAGTACAGGAGGCTATAACCTAAGACAGAAGCCATGAGGACTGCAACTGGCAATGCAATATGGGCATGGCAATTCAAACCCTTTGCGTCTCACAGCTCACCACAATCTTCCTTGAGCGATGGACAGAGAGAGACAAAATTTAATAGTTTCCTTTCTGGGTTTCAGTCTTGCTTTGGTCCCACTCCTTTCTATACCTGTATTTCTTTCTTCTCCTCGTGCCACTGTGTATAAGTACTATTTAATTAATTTTATTTTTTTATTTTTCCAAGGGGTCACAGCTGAGTCTTTAGTCTCAGAGGAGCCTTTGGACTTGAGCTTTTTAGCAATAATGAAGCTGTTAAGACTTTGGTGGTTCTTAACGATGGACCACATGCACAAAATCTAATGATCATCTGATAACGTTCAACTTTCATTCTATAAAGAGACTGCTGATAGTGTGAAAACATTCCCTAAAAACATGTATTCAGTTTTTGGAAAGAAAAAAAAAAGATAGAGTGCATGTGTTTTGCATAATGAGATAGACGTGAGTCTTTTGGAGGTCAGGGCAGAATACTATGGTTTAGCTCTAAACTTTGCCTCCAAAGCTCATGTATTTAGAAGTTCATTGGATCAGAGGGGCACTATACTTAGAAGAGATTTCATCTATTGATGTGTTCAGAAGCTAAATGTGCTGTTAAGAGATGGGGCCTAGTTGGAGGTGTGTCACTGAGATTGTGACCTGGAAGGATGTATTCTTGTCCCAGCTCCTGTCTTCTCTTTCTGCTTCTGGCTCACCATGGGTGAAGCATGTTTCCCTTCACCATGCCCTTCTTCCATGTCATTTCTACCTGGAAACTGGCTAACCACAGACTGAAACTATAGCCAAAATAAACCTTTCCTCCTTTAAATAGTGGGTGTCAGTTATTTTGTCCTGGTGATGATAAAGGGACCAAGGTAGAGTACCACTGTGCACTACAAAAAATATAGCATAGGAATGAATCTCAGAATCACCATACTAAGTATAAGGAGCTAAGCACACTAAAGCCTGCATTCTAGACACGATTCATTTATATGAAATTCTAGAAAAGGCAAATGATAGCAAGAGAAAAAAGCTCAAGAGAGTGGGAGAAGTTGACTGAAAGAGAACATGAATTATCTTTTGAAAGTGATGGAACAGTTCCAAAATTTGATTGTGATGATGATTACACTATCCTGTGTGTTTATCAAAAGTCATGAAAACAATGATGAAACTGGTAAATTTTGTTGCATGTAAATTATGTCTTATGTATATATCAATAAACTACAAAATAACTGTTTTGGTGTTTTGCTGTAAATTGACCAGTTGAAACCTAGGTTTACATTAGGAGACAGACTGATGAGAGACAGATAGATACAGAGATAGATATATGAGAGATAGATAATAACTTTTCTTGTTTCCTCCACAGAGAGAAATTTCTTCCTGAATATCTCGTATTTTTCTTTTTATTTGGAGTATGTTTTATTTTTCGTTATATTTTAATTTATTAGAAATTTAACTTAGCAAAAAAGATGTCTTTCTTATCTTCAGGGAATTTAGATGATAGTGATAGTCAATGGTACATAAGAAATCTATGGTGTGCATTATGGGACTGTCATGACTTGTGTCTAGATGTCCTCCCAAGAACCATATTTAGTCATAGGTGGGGATTTCCAGAGGTGGCTGGATCTAGGGTGGGTGACACTGGGACCAAGGATGTGATGCTGGAATTGATTCACATTGTGATGCCAGAATTAAGGCAGTGAGGCTACCAGCCCTAAGGGAAAATGAGATTTTTATCTTCATATGTTTTTGTCATTATTTGTCTAGAATTCTATGCTGCTGGTTACTGATAATAATATTTTTGTTTGTTTGATGACTCTTGCAATAATATTGTTCTTATGGCTTAGTTATTCCCCATTTTTTTGTCACTTGGTTTTAGACATGACCTAATAAATAGTTATTATAAAATTATTATTTCACTTCATTATTTAAAATGACCTCTTTTTTATTAAATACTATTTTGACTTTTCCAGCCACACTGTATATTTTTTGCTTTAATTCTTGAAATATTCATGGATTTTTGTCATAAAAATATCTGTTATAATCTTGTCATCACTTTACAGATGCAAGAACTGAGATCAAGAGGTAAAGTAATTTGGTCAAGATGCAGCTTGTAGTAAGAAGCAGAGAATAGACTTGAGTGCAAAATGTTCTCAAGTACTAAGATTTGTTCTGTCATTTAAAAGAGTCTATGACTTCTGCAAATGTACTATAATATGCACTGTTTTATTAGTATTTGTAATTGTCTTAAATTATGAAATATTTTTATTCAATCACAGTCTTATCTTTTGCTTAACTAATTTTCTTTCGATCTTCATAATTCATCTACTGATGACCTGAACTAATAGTGACAGTCAGAGATTTTTTGTGAAAGAGTAGGAAAGGTCTATTCTGGACCAGAAAGCTTAGAATGAATAAAATGTTGTCAAGATATTCACAATTTCATGCAAGTTAAATTATATCTCATACTTGGGCAGTGAGTCCCCACCCAAAACATTAAAATGTATGCCCATGAGTCTCAGGATGTCTTCAGCTGATGTAATCTTGCCCTTGAGCATCACAGCATCATGGAACCTTTGACGCCTCAGCTTGTGAACAGAGGTACATGGAGTTATGTTTCCATATACCATAGCCAGCTTGCAGGCAGGGCGACATTGGGCTTTAGACAGCCCTAAATGTAAATTATGAAATGCTTTTCCCCAAAATACAGAATGGCTCTCAAGAACCAAGGAGAAGAAAAGTTGCAGCACAACTCAAGAATAAACATGTTACTCTCAATCTTTTGTGTGAACAAAATAATTTGCAAAGTATTGTTGTTTCAGAGGTGTCAAACAAGCATGTCATTTTGCATATAATTTTGCTAGTGGAGGAGGGTCATAACTGAACAAAAGAAGTAGTGAAGAAAACATGATCAATGTTTAAAAATTGTATGAAAGATTAAGTGACAGGAGAATAGGTTAAGCAAACATTATTAATTTCCTTAGATTCAGCTTGACATGAACAGAATTACCTCTAAGTTATAAAAGTAAAATGTATCCAAAAACATGCAATAAATGGAGGTCTACAAGCTAAACTGCTTAAGCATCAAACTACTTCATTATTGAAAAAATGAAAATAATCATCTTTTAGAGTTACTTTAGAATAGAATTCACTTAGACTAAAACCTGTGACTTCTGGAAAATTAATCTTTCTAGACTTATGTCTTTAGTTTCTGGTAGATTCAAAGTTTGGTGACAATTACATTAAAACCCAATAGAAAAATAATAAATAATCGATTTTTGCCCTTAGGTAAGACAAATAAAAAGATATTAGTATGGTCTTATCTTCATTCTTTTATGAATAGGATGGGAAGTACAACTTTTCTTTTGGAAATAATTATCCTAAATCATAACCTAAGAAGTTTTGAATTAAATTTGAAAACATTGAATGAGTACAAATGATTCCAGATTTAACGAACAATGTTTTTCCACATGATGAAAATAATGGCTGTCAGAGAGTTATCAACATTCAATTTAAACATCAGATCATAAACAGTATGCCTGACACTGAAAACCTATAAATATAAATATAAATGAGCCATGCTCTCTCTTCAAGGGGGAAGACAATGAGGTTATAAATAAGTATAAATGAAAGCAGAAAAAATTTAGACTTCTCTTTGCAGGCACATCTCCCTCCAAGCTAGTTCCTTTCTTCCACACAAACACTTTATATATTGGTGTTTCTGAAGGATGTGTCCTTAGTTCTTATCTCCTCCAATGATATATATTTTCTAAACTATCTTTGGGTCAAATACTCTTGACTTTAGGGTCTCAAATGCAGACTCTGAGGTTATAAGTGTATTTTAAGTACAACTTTTCAAAAGCTAAATTCTCAGTTCTGATATTCAGGTATTTTCCTTTTTGGTGGCTGGCACACCACTAATTCTGCACAATTCCAAAATATTAGCATCTCTTCCTCCTCTCTCTCCATATCAAATTACCATGAAGTGTAGTTGATTTCAGTATCTAAATATTCCTCAAATCTATCCAGTTTTCTTTATCATCACTGACACCACCTTATCTAAACCCGCTAGTTTTCATTGAAACCACTATAAAAGTCTCACAACGGGCTCATTTAAACTGCTCTAGGTAAAGGGAAAAACACCTTTTAAGATTAAGAATGGTAAAACTTTTTAGATGTTGTTCCCACTGTCACTGTGTTTGCCAAGTTAGCCGTGTCACCATAGATGGAATCTGTGAGGCATTATGTGACTAGCACATAATGACATACTGAGAATTATATTGGATGGAGAAAGAGAGAAGTGAACAGTTTAAGAAAGAATATTTCATTATTTTACTCATTAAAAGAAAAAGGTAAAGGAAGAGGAAAAACTAGGGGAGAGACCACTCCAGGAAGGAGGATAAATGTCTCATGTCAAGGCAAGTGGGCTTGGAAAGGAAAAGAATGGGTAAATACATTTCAGAGGATGAAGTAAACTATTTTAATAGGGCAAAGGGAAGGTAACAAGATTAAAGATGACAAATCTATCTGTCCTAGTGATTGGGCAAAACAGATATTTATGAAATCATTAAAGGAAGGCTAGGATTAGGAAGAATAATCATGGTGAAATGAGTTCAGGTTGGAAAAATGAAAATTTGATAAATCACTCTAACATTCTTATGGAGATCATTTGCAGGGAGTACTTGGCAGTCATATCCTTAGACCTTGAGAAAGGAGCCTTTCCTCTAGGATTCATTAGTTGGATGGTTTTAGTCAAGCCCTGCTCTGGATATCAAAGGATGTGCTGTACAGTGTACCACTCACTACTTACTAAGTCAGCAATGGATTTCTGGGAGCCTGAAGACCTTGACCCAATGGTCCTGAGTTTACCTATAGGACTGAAATCAGTCCCCTTTCTAGAGTCCATCCTTTGACTTCTCCAGTAGATCCAAGAGATGTTCAGTAACAGCTGCTTGCAAGGGATGCGTGCAGCCTGCACCTGAAACACAGGAGACCTTGAACCTGCACTTGAAGATCTATATGGTACTTGACAGATGTAAGGAGTGAAGGAGAAAAGGAGAGGGGGCAGGTAAAGTTGATTCTCTTTTTTGTTATATTCTGGGAAGAGATTCCCAGAAGTTGGAGAAGATTAAATTTAAATCTGCCTTCAAGTTCAATCTGGCTTCAATGAAGGGTGGCATTGCAGAGGGGCATGACAAAGGAGAAACAGTCCATGATATGGCAGGTAGGAAGACATGAGTCTTGCTTCTTTTGTTTTTATTGCATCTAGGATACAAGGCTATTAGTTGGTGTAACCAATCCAGAGTGGGTCTTCCCTCTTCATTAACTCCATCACCCAAGCTCATAACTGTGTTGAACCAATTAGTAGATTAATCCAGTATTGTGCACCCACTATCCAGTCACATCCCCAAACCCCATCTATGAGCACATGAGCCTTTTGGTGGACATTTAGATAGAAGCCACGCAAGAGAGAGTCTATTTAAAGAATATTCATGGGGCATCTATTAAGCATCAGGGATTGAAGATAGGGCTTGAGAGTAATCAGTATAAAAGTATTTACCAACAATACAGACATGGAGGAAGTCTCCCACACACAAAGATCAGGCCCAGAAGAAATCATGGAGGATTGAATGTGAGACACAAAACATAAAGAGAAGAGACAGTAAATGACTCAGATAGAGCCGTCCAAAATATAGACTACTGCTCAGGTAAGTAGTCAGAAAGATAAAATTCTGTCATGCAAGCCAAAGAGAGAGCTTCAAGAAATTTTAGGTTTATTAATAGTATAATTTCATGGAGAGGTCAAGTTGAATGGAAATTGAGAAATGACCAAGAGATTCTACACTGGATATTAGCCAAAAGGCCAAGAAATGATGACCAGTAGATTCTAAATGACCTTTTAGTTATATACAATGGAGTACTAACCAGCCTTTAAAAAGGATAAACTTTAGTCATTTGTAGAAAAATGGATGAATCTTAAGACCATAATATTAAGTTAAATGAATCAGACACAGCTTACATATCACATCTTTTCTCTTACAGTTTGAATCCAAAATATAAATCAAAGAACAAATTAAAAGGTAGATATTAGAAACAGGGAGATGGAATTTTGGCAAAAGGGAAGGGAGACAGCAGGTTGGGAAGGGAATGAAACAATGAATGAAGATATGATATGTACATATCATACCATCTCCTCATGATGAATGCAATAATTATATAGTGCAAATATGTACTAATAGAAATAAAGATTTAAAAAGCAAAATAAATAAGTTTACAGTTGTCACAGTGATGTTTTTATAGGCAATCATAAGATCTTAAAGAAATCCCTCCCCAAAAAGGAAAGGAGATATGAGAAGGTGGAGTTTGTAAGTAATGAATATTTACCTGAATAATTTAACAGTGATAGCACAAAAGAAATGAAATGGAAAGGTTTTATCTGGATGGGAGAAGATGATGTTTTTAGCCAATGGCACAGAAGATGTGGATGATGGAGTAAAGGGCAGATAATAAACAGAATAAATATCAAGATGCATGGAAAACCTTAATGAATTAGGCAGGTGGTAAACTTAGACTAGAAGTGAAAAGCTGCTGTTAGCAATGTGCTTGGAAGGAATTAAGTAGTACATACTGTGAACTTGTACTTGGTGATCATTTATTTTCTGTGATATGTGAAATTCATTGTTAGTAGAAATACATGAGTAGTTTATAAAGAGCATAGCATTTTTATAATTTTAAAATACGAAATTTCAAAATTTTGAAAGTAAGAAAAGAAGCAGTAAATGAACAAATTAATTAGGATTAGCTGATATGTGTACCTGTTATCACATAACTCAGGTTTGGTATTTGCTTCTTAACAGCCTCGTTCAGAAAGTTAAGGAGCTCAAAAAGAGAAAGTAGATTATAAGTTTTATTCGTTTCATTTATTTAGTCACCTAATGCATATTATTTTACTTAATTAGGTGGCTTAAGCACATAACATATTTGGGGGACTAATCATACAGAGGAACCAGTATAGTCAAGTAGTCATGAAAATTTCAAGTGCTTGAAAATGAATTGTTGAAACCTTCCATCATAGAATTGGGTTGTATGGGAAGGAAAGTGAAGCCAGAGAGTAGCTAACTTTTTGAGACCAGGAACAACTGGAGTGTTGCTTTGCAAACTCTGTCATCAGCTAACAGCCTTATTTAGTGCAGGGTAAGATTTTTCTTTCCCCAGTACTTAGAAATGAATTCAGGGCCTCACACAGGGTAGGCAGGCATGGTACCACTGAGCTCCGTTCTCTGATCCTATTTTAAATTTTATTTTGACATAGTATCTCACTGAATTTCCCAAGCTGTGTTATCTATTGATCCTCCTCCCTCAGCCTTTCAAGTAGCTGGGATTCCATGTGTATGCTACTTCATTCGGTGTAAGGTAGGGTTTAAATAAACAATCAATGAATTAAGGAATGAAGTTGATCTGAAATAAATGAATGAAGCTTAAGGAGCAGTTGGCCCTATGTATGTGGTTTAAAGAATATATTTAGTGGTAAGTGCAAGACTGATGTGGAAAGCTCAGCAGCAAGGGCAAGAGAGGAAGAACTTAGAATTTAATATTCAAAGACTAAAGAATCCCAAATAACTTAATTGCCAAAGTGTATCTCAGTCAAAGTGGAGTGGGAGTAAAATTTATTGCAGATGGTCTGGAAACTGTGATAACTGAATATTGGACTATGATATACTAGAATGATTAAAGATAGTTCTAGAAGAAATCCACAAATATAAATATCCAGAATTTAAAATCAAGATGATAACAACAGATATAGCATCATATAATCAAAGGGGAGAGAAGAGATACAGAATGAGGGAGGACAGGCAAAGACTAAGAGGTAGGAGCAAGAAAGGGATTGAGATAAAATTTGACTGCGCCTTCTGGTTCTGAGATTTTGTAAATTTGGGTCAGTGAACCACCTCAAACTGAAATAGTCACTAGGATTTTGATCGTCTGAAGGAAGCTGGATTCCCATTGTGGTGGGGGAGGATCTATGGTAGGCAGGATAATATCCATAATAAATATTTCCATTCCCTAATCCTAATAACATGTATATACAAAGCCAAAAAGACATGGCAGACATGATGAAGTTTAAGGATTTTAAGGATGGAAAATTACCCTGAATTACCTAGATAGATCCAATCTAATTCCATGAAGTTTTAAAATCTGAAGATGTTTTCCAGTTGTGGTAGAAAACACAACAGAAGAATCCTCTTGCTACTTCTAGGACGTAGAAGTCATTTGCAAAGATTAGAGAGAGGGTTCTAGAAGCAAAGTCCTCTAGCTGATAGTCAGTAAGCAAGAAAGATAATCATTTCTACAACTGCATAAAACTGTATTCTCCCTCTAGTTGTATAAGAAGGATATAAATTCTGCCTAGAGCTTCTGGATAAAAATTCAGCTTGACAATAATACTTTGATTTTAGCCTTGTGAAATGCACATTGAGCTTGTGATCAATGGAACTTTTGGATAACTATGCTTGAAGTATGTGGCAATATGTTACAGCAACAAAAAAATTGTATGGGGCCATTATAAGAATGAATTGAGACATTCCAATAATTAAAAAGGAATTTAAGGGAAAACATTGAAAATACTTAGGAGGACATATTGATAAACACTTCTCAGATTTCCAAAAATGCATGACAATTTAATTTTAAGTGACTTAAATTATTTTGTAAGATTACATCGAGTTACAAAATCCTAAGTATGTATTGAAATAGAAATTTTTTAATATGCTAACTATAAAATATCAGTTTGACAATTAGTCCTAAACCATTTTATAGTACAGCATAAAATATTTTATATAAAAATATCACAAAACGCATTGCTTTTTGTGAATAAGAAAAACTTTTATTTTATTTTTTATTTATTGGATACCAGACATCAAACTCAGGTCCTTGTGCTTGCAAGGCAGGCGGTGGAATCACTGAGCTAAATTCCCAGCTCAAAAACCTTTATTTTGAAACTAATGAAAATGGAGTTAATTTCCATTGCCAAATAATTCCTTCACATTCTGGATTCTAGTGTACTAGAATATAAAATCTAGAAATCTAGAAATGACTTAGTGTTAGGCCTAGCCTTGACTCCAGGTTATATGAAGTCTTGAAAACTGCTTCAGAGAATAGGCAGAAAAAAATTTTCAAGGCAAAAATCACAGCAAAAAAAGGACAACCCAAACCACCAATCTTTCTGTACCTTTGTGATTTCAGAGCAGAGATGAGTTCCAGTGCATCTTGTTTCCATTCTAGTCCTGCATTCCCACTACGCAGGGAAAATTGCTCGTGACACAGAGATGAAAGCAAATGGGAACTTGCTTACACTTTCCTGATGTGCAGGAGAGTTTTTTTCCCAGAATTTCCTTTTGGCAAAAGCAGATCTTTCAATTTATATAAAAATGACTGTGTTTTTCCTTTTATACATAGAGTTTGATTTACATTCTTCCGCATTGACTCGCTTCTTCTTGGCATGTTAAAAGCCACTCCTCAAATTCTGAGATGAACAAGTCCAATTTGGCTCTTCTTCAGACCATGAATCTTCATGATCACCCTCTCTAATCAAAGGCTGTTTCATCCCCAAGACGGCTAAAGAAAGGGACTTTGCTGAATGGTCTCAGTGGAATTATTCTCTCTGATACAAGGTATATAAAAGCTTATCTTGCATACCCCTGTCTGGTATTATAGGACCTAAAAAAAAAACACTGAAGGTAGTATTATTTTTGCTAAAAAATAAAATGTATTGAAAACAGAGCAATCTAGTTTTAAGATTAATAAATGAGGATGATTTATTGAAGACATGCAAATAGAATTAATTCACTAAGCTTTTTTTTCATTTAAACTAATAGAGAAACACAGTAGAAAATAAAATAAAGGGACCTTAGATTTTGGAACTAGATAGAACTAGCCTTGATGTGAATATATTTTCTGTAACTATTGGCTCTATGACTTAAAGTTTATGAGTCTTCAGTTTATTGTTGCTATGGTCCCCATCTCTAAAACAAGAATTTGTGACCCCACATTACAAGGCAGTTGTAACAAATAAAGCATAATAATTCCTAATACACTGGACAACTATTTTTCATCCTTTACATTCATTGAGAGTGACAACTATGCCTTCTCCCTTTGAATTTTTCACTCTTAACGCAGCAGCCATCTGGTAGACATACAAAAGATATACATTGGATGACTTAACAAGAACAACAGTGTAAACAATCTAGAATATCAGGTAATTGCAATGAATGTGTATTCCTGCTGGGGGAAGTGTACATGTGATTTGCGAAGATAAGAATTACATGATTCATGGTTAGCTGATATTTGTAATTAGATTGCATTCCATGGGAATGAATGCACATGTTGAAAGCCACCCCAATCCTTCCTGAACAATTAATAGGCAATTTTCCCAGGACTAACAACCCTTAATGGGGATTTAGCTCAGTGGTGACATGTTCAATTCCTGGTACCAAAAACAATACACCTATCAGGTTCCAGAACTTGAGGGGCTGACGCAAGGAGACGACTGAAAGTTTGAGACCGGCCTAACCTACCTACCTACCTTCCTTCCCTCCTTTCTTCCTTCCTTCCTTTTGAAAATGACCGTTTCTAACTGTGACTCCCTGGGGATATTGGTGCTGCTCCCCAAACCTGCAAAGACTGAACTACATAGTGAGACCCTGTCTCAAAAAATAGAATTCACTGACAATGTCAGTCCCTTTATATTCATTCTTTTTTTAAACCATGAAATCAATGGAATCAAGCCAACATTTATCAAATATTATAGTACCTTAAAACTTTATCACTAAGAGCTCTCCTTTTAGGTATATTCAAATATTGTGAGTGCATCTGGTAGGGTAGTTTAGCACATTTTTGGATTTTGATCCTAGCTCTGAAAAATTCCTGATCTCAGAGTTTGGAAAACAATCTTGAAGTCAGAAGTGAGCAAAGATTATCTTGGATCATTGCTTCATGGTATACTGTCTACCTCCTAAGTCTATAACAGGGTACTACTAATGTATTTAAAATACTGCAATGAGAATATTTTTGAGGAAAATCTTCAAAAGGTTTTATTAAATTAAAATAGCAAAAAAAAGAAGAATATTGCAAGTAATTAGGAAAAGACTTATCTTGAAAATAATATGGTCTTTGGTACTACTATTTTTAATGTACTTTTTCAAAATCAGTCTGACTTGCTATGAATTTCATTCAAGCAAAAATGACACAGATATTTCAAGGCCATTGGATTGAAAACTGTCAGTTAAATTTATCTAAACATTTGCTTTAAAATGGAATATCAAAACTTTCCGTTGCAGGACTTCAACTTTACAATACAACATGCTTTAGTGAATCAGTTACAACAGAGAATTAATTTACTTTTAGTTTTATTAACCTATTTATATTGTTGTACATTGTCTGAATCATCCAAATATGTGTGACTTTTAAGGAACATGCATGTTCTTTTTTATTGTTTTTGTTGCAATAATATAAAAAGTCCTTATCGTGTGTCACTTGTAAATGTCTTCTATAGGTTAGAAGACTTAGAATTGCAAACATTCCTGGTCCTGATAACATAAACTCAATGGATTTAAACAACTTAAAAAAGACTTAGCTTGTGATTTTGTAGCAATAAATTTGGTGAAGAAGAGAATCTCACTACATTTTTAAAAGAAAGAACAAAGATGTTTTGTTTAATTAAATTGATTCACTAGTTATAATGACAGAAACAAAAAAGAAAGTAATTATTGAATGATTAAATACAGAGGCACTCAATATTATATTATTTCATTGTTTTAATCAAAGAATCAACTAGAATAATGTAGGTAACTGTGCTAAGGATCTAGGACAAGGAAAGGGAAAGGGATGTAGGGACAGATATAGCGGAGATTAGAGAAGTTGGTAAGGCCTAGCTAGACATGATTCTGTGGTTAATACTGAGCTAGGCTCTGAAGGCAAATCCAAAACGTTGGCAAGGTAGGGGAAAGACAATAGAGCAGTTATACAGGTTTATAGCACAATATTAAAAGAAATGTGACTTGGAGTTCAACGTAAGTTGGTTCAAATCCCATTCCACTGATTTGTTATTGCACAATACTGAAATATTAGAGCTATTAAAGACTGTTTTCTTATTTGCAACATGGTGATAACAATATGACATGGTTAATGTAACAATTACAGTAGATAACATGTATAAAACATATAGCACAATACTTAATAAATGACATTTTAGCTCTGTTGGTGTAGCATTCCACATTTCTTAGGTGTGGACTACTCTTGGTGGTTCCTACTCTTTAGGAACTTACATTGTTAGTAGATAACAAAATACATACACAAGTGATGAAAATTGAGTGTGGTGTACACAGTGAAAAGATGGGATTAATGAACTCAGCTGGGAAAGGTACAAGGGACTACCACAGAGAGGAGAGATTTAATAATTGTATACCATTATTGATAATACCATGCAGGTATCTGTTTTTGTCTGTTCATGCTGCCACAACAACATGTCATGAACAAGGTAGCTTAAATAGCAGCAGTTTCTTGCCGCTCTGGAGTTTGGAAGTTTGAGATCAGGGAGTGTAACTGGCTAGGATCTAGTGAAGAATCTGTTTTGGCTTTAAATGATCCCTTACTCACTGTTTTTCACGTGGCCTTTCTTCCATGTGTGACATACACAGAGAAAATTATTTTCTTTGTATAAGGCTATAAATGCTATCATAATAGGATTTCACTCTTATTATCTCATTTAACCTTAATTATGTCCTAAAATCCCTATTTCCAAATAAAGTCATATTGGGTGTTCAGATTTCTCCTGATGAATTATAAAAGACACCCTCAGTATTCACGTCAGCATGTAGTTACTGGATACAGAGTCCATTAAGAAAATCAGAAAAAAAAAAAATATCAAGAGCTCAGATCTCAGATATGTAGTCCAATCCACCAGAATTTTTTATTTTTGCCAGAATTGAAAATCTTCTCTCTCCTTTATTTTTCTTTTTCTTTTTTTTCCTTCCCCTTCCTTCTTCCCTCCCTCCCCCCTCTGTCTCTCCCTCCCTCCCTCCTTTCCTTCCTTTTCTCCTTCCTTTTAAAATAACGGGCTTTAATTGTGGTTTCCTTGTGATTTTTGCTGCTGCTCTCTAAGAGAATGTGGCTGGAGGAATATGGAGATGGAAAAGAATAATGACCACACCATCCTGGACACACCCAATCTCTTCTGACCCTGGTTTTACTTGGATGGGAGAAAAGGATGATGAAGAATCAGGAAGCAGGGCCATTCTGTATGGCTTTGATTCTCTGCTGTAGCCTGATACAGTAGTAGATGGTCAATGCAGGTCTTTTTAATGGACTCTATAGGAAAATTCAAATGCATTAAAAACAAATAACAATGAAAACAGAAAGTACTCTTTTCAGAAAAAAAAATTAAATTGCTGCTTGTTCTCCTAGAAAAAGTGAGATATTTGTTAAGACTATTCTACAAAAGCTCATAAATGTTCAACACAATGAAGAGTGGGTGTCAATAAAGGGTCGTGGTAAAAAATTCGATTTCTATTTCTCCTTATGTGTGCGTAAAAGGACTGCACTATGCAGCCTTCCATATAGTTGTATTGGATTCACACGACCAAGCTCTGGACCATGGGATATGAGCAGAAATGACACAAGCTACTACCAGGGAACCCATATATACCCTGTGTGCTCCTCAAGCTCTCTTCACTGTTGCAGGCTCCCGATAGAGGAGGCCTGTCTAAGCTATATTGGCTTTTATGTGTGAGAAGTAAATATTTTAAATATTTTAAATGAAGCCATTTAGATATGAAGTGCAGGTTTGCTTATCCTATCTAGCCCATTCTTTCCATGTGACAAGAAATTCATTTTCTCTTTTGCCTTATTCTATTTGTTTCAGTTTGTAGAGATGCTGTTCCCAACTTGCTAAATTAATTTAACCCTGGTTGGTCATGATCTATAGTTTGACAAATACCCTTTTAAAGCATACCAGAGTTTCGATGAGGTAATGGGAGGCTTGCCATTAGAACAGATGGATTAAATCAGATTTGCAAAGACTTTGGAGCTATGGTTCAGACTAATCACAATTAGATGGTTCCATTGTCATCTTAGGTAGCTAAAATCTGACCTCAGTCTCCTCACTGATTGGTAACGATGGCAAACAACTCTAGAGAATTGTCTTTTTCAAAAGGAGGTAAATACTACCCACACAATGTAAATATTAATGATTCATTCCATAGAAAGGACAAAGAAATGAGATACCAATTTAAAAAATGATTGTGTTTCTTTTCTTCTTTTTCTGTGATGTCACAGAATGTGTTTTTTCATTTTCATTCATGTCTTTCCTTCGCGTCCATGGCTTCCTGGAGCATTTGACTATGGCACACAGCATACCCACTTGAGTACAGTTGTTCCTCTTCTTGTGCTTTAAATGCTCTGAGGAAAACTCAAAGCTAATTAGGTACTGACCTCTCAGTTAACTCAGATACTTAAATTATCTCTAGGAGAAGTTGCCTTTAATTATTTGTTTATTTTAAGTACTCTATTGCTTAAGCAACAGGGTGTTGAGCCTCAAAGAGATAAGAAGTCTCTTTCACTTCTGAACAGTGTAGGAAGTCTGGGTTTCGTGGTATATCTTAGGTCCAGATCTGTCTCAGCTCAGCCTTCTATCTCTGAGTTTCAAATTGTTTTAAACTCTTAGGAGACTTTTTGCAGACTCTGTCTCTACTCAAATTACTCGAACAGTTCGATGACAAGGAGCCAAACTGCTTTTCGCAGATAAGAACTGTTATTTCGCAGATAAGAAATGTTCATTAAAGCATCTTGATATTGTAACATAACATGGTGGGAGCAAATTTAAAACAGATTCAGGCCTACCTTATTCACAGGTAAAATTTTTCTGATGTTACTTAGTATAAGGGAAAAATGATCAGTAAATGTTTCAGCCAGCATAGTTTAACACACGTGGTAGTGCCCTTAAATGAAGATTACATATTCTGTGTATTTGTAGAGAATAAATGAAGTTCACCCAGTAAGAAAGTATATAAAATTTACAAAATAATAGATAATTAGCAGAAGGTTAAAAAATACTGTCCTATTGCCATTTACAACAGGACAGAGTCTACTAAGGATAATTTAGACATTTATGTCACACATTTAAAAGCAGAAAAAGACACAGCTTGCTAAATTGTGAAGTGAAATCTTTAGGGGACCTAAAGCTACAATAAATTAATTCCAACTCCTTTTTCCTACCTAAATTATAAAGAGTGATTATTATGTAGGGCTACTGATAATTGATATGAATTAGAAATAAACATAATAGGTTATTATGGCCATGTTGGCTGTAGACATTTGCCAAAAAGTGTAAAGTGTCAGAGTTACAAAGAAGTGAGAGTCACTGAGGCCAAAACCATGGAAGTCTATGAAGTTTCCACTGTGAAGAACAAAGGAGGAAAGAATCAAAGATTCAAAATGCTTTGGTCATTTTTCCTTTTGCTTAAATGGAAAACCATCAAAGACACATTAAAGCAGTGTAGAAGCATAATTAATTTGAAATGGAGGCAAGGAAATCAGAGATTATAACAAACTAAATTAGGGGAGGAAAGTCAAGATAGCAGTGGATAGAAGGGATATATAAGGCAGTGCAAATGTACAATTAACATGTTCAGGAGACAGTGCTTCCAAGAGTAGGAAGAGAGGAAATCAAGAAATAAGTACAGGTTTCTTTTTCATTGAGACTACATATATAGTGATATAATTAAAAGACTATACTAAAGAAGTATATTTAGAGATAATAAGAATCAGTTAAATTTTTAACCTGTTGAGTTAAAATTTTCAAATTAGATATAATATGTACGATTTTTGAAAAGAAGTTCAAAGAGTTCAGCTTTGATAAAGTAATTAAACAAAACTACTGAAGAATAAAATCATGGAATGATAAAAATGAGCCTAAAGTATAGCTTATTACATATCAATATGTAACTTTAAAGAAAATCTAGATCAGGAACGATAAATCGGTAAGAAGCTAGTGATGTGGGATGATGATGACAATAGAAACACTTGGAAAGGTCTACAGAGGTGTGATTTGGAATTATGTCATGTAAGGAACAGGTCCCCTACCCTCTGTGACAACTCTGTCCCTATAGGATTGTGCCTTCTTGAGATAAACTAAATTTCAAAAGCATGTAGTAGCAACCGTGGTGCGTAGAACTCAAAATTATAAAAAGACTCTTTCCTAATCAGTTGGGTGGATATAATCCTGGGTTTCAACCATTAGTATGTACCGCGTGCTCCATTCATACCCTTGTCCCAGCTTCCTTGTGCACTGGGTGTGAGCATTGATACTGGAGGGACAGTGGGCGGGCCTGAAGGTGTATGACTAGATATATGGAAAGGAAGATGGCCATGTTTTGTTTTATTCAAGTATACAAAGGATATCTTGTGGAAGTATGATTAGACTTTTTCTAATGGCTTTACAGGGCAGAATTCTGACAGAGACACTATTTTGAAATAGCAGGTAAATATTTTATATAAATAAACTGCTCAAAAGCCTGATTGACTTTTGGGGGTGTCACTGAATTCAGCTTGTAGAGTCTGTATATGCAATTGATAAAGATTTTATAAATGAATTCCTTGGAAAAATTATTTCAAGCATGTGACCTTATGAATCCTTGCCAAATAAGGAAATTCATGACCCTAGATGAGAACTAACTGTAGCATGGAAGAGGCAGAACTTGAATTGGTTCGTGTAAGAGAAACGTTCCTTTGAATACAAAGATTCAAAAAATAAAAATACAAAAGCCTTAGAAAATACTTAACTTTCAATATTTGCATACCTGTGAAGTGTTTTTTTCTGTATTTGACTGTGATTTCACTGTATGTAAAAGTTTAGCTTTAGCTTAAAAGCCCTCCTTAAATCAATGGGGTATTCTAGTATAAAAAGCTGTGGATGAAGTTTTAATTAGTCTTGGATACATATTATGCAAACACTACACAGATTTTCTAAGGTAGGCATTTGGATGCCTACATTGGTAAGTTAGTGTTTTTGTTGCTGAATTTAATTGTCTTTATTGGACATATTGTACAACTAGGATACAATTTTTCTTTCGTAGAGGTTCTCTATACAACCTGACTATGCAAATAAATGTACTGGTACGAAGTTTCTTTTACTGAAATTAAAACTATGAATAATATGTACTTCAGCATTGGAAAATGCTGAAAAAACATAGTAAAAGGAAAATAGCCTAAATAGTACTAAAAAATACAAGGAGCAACATGAAGAATTAGGTTATTTACACAGCTAATGTTGCTTCTGTCTTTTCAATGGATAAATAAATAGAAGGTCTGGAAGATAAAGGTCCAGTTTCCTGGTTCAAAAGGCAGCTAAGCATCTTGAAACATTTACAAACTTCTAACTCATAGCCCTCACTGGAGATAAGAAACAGGTTCTAACAAGATCAGGCTGTGTAAAAGAGAATTTTTTTAGTGAGGTAGAATATCAGGTCTAACAATTATGTATACATACATCAATTTAAGATTTTAACAATTTATCAGAATTGTAAAAAATAGAGAAAAACACACATTGGGCAGATTAGTGATACATTAAATTCACGGCTTTCGTAATACTCAAGTACTGTATCTTATTTGAAAAGGGGGTTCTTATATATGGGAAATCCATTCATCAATGTTCATTTATAGTGCCTAACATGTGACAGGTGTTTCAGAATAAAAACAGTAGCAGAAGCAATAAGAAAGACAAGGAAAGACCCCCCCAAACAGTGCTTTTCCTCATCCATAGGTCATTGTTGGCTTGATCTAAGCTGACAATTCTTCAACTAATATTTTTAAATGACTAGAAATGCAATCTTTATTATATACTATTATTGAATTTAGGATACTATCATTGTTACTTAATTGAAGGCACTATATGTCAATATGAAGAAAAATATTATTTGCTCTGTTTTAAATATCAAACTTTCAGAATTCATTGCCATTTGACTCAAGTGTAGTCTAAAATCAGGTTCAATACGGTAAGGGATTATTTTAATAGTCACCTATTGCTGTTTATCCAAGTCACCACTAAACCATGGGGTTTTGTTTGCCAGTTTCCAGCCTGCAAATGTTTGAGGTATCAAGATGGTACATTCTATTTAAAGATAAGAAGAAACCACTTTGTGCAAGGTGTTTTTCCCTTGGGTCCCTGAGCAATAATTCATATTGCCAGCAGGGTCTTCCTGAGAACACTTCTTCTATCTTTGGTTGCAGGTCCTCTATCACACAGTATGATTTTATGTATCAATTTGGCTGAGCCACTGAATGCCCAGGTATCTATATAAATATTATCCTGAGTATTGCTGTAAGGGTGTTTTGGGTGCAGTTAACATTTGAATTCATAGACTTTGAGTAAAACATATTGCTTTCCACAGTGTAGGTAGTCTCATGAAGCCAACTGAAGGCCTGAACAAAACAAAAAAGAATGGCCTTCCCCTAACAAAAGATAATTGTGCAGCCTGCCAGGGTGCCCTGAAGATTTTGGACTTTCTAGCTTCCACAATTGTGTGAGGAAATTCATTATAATAAATGCTTTTCATTATAATGAATTATATTTGTCCCATTGGTTTTATTTCTCTGGAAATCCTTGATTAATAGGTACGGTCATACTCCACAGGTGTGGGTAGAACATACAGCAGGGCACAGTGTCCTCTGTCATCATTATCTGAGCCCAAGTATAAATCTTTCATTTTCAGTCTCAGTCAAAAAATGTCAAAACACTTTCTCTGAGATGTATACCATAAATTCCTATAATATATACATAGTGGAATCCTGGGAGTACAAAAAAAACCGTATGACATATATATATTTTTTATATAAAGCATTGTTCTCATTTCTGACTTCTTTCCTATGATACATTCTGAGAAGCAAAAATCTTGGGTCAAATTTGAGTTGTTACAAGTTTTTCATTTATAGTGGTAAATTTCTTTCCTAGAGGGTATTATTGCTGGGCTTTCATTAGCCATGAATATTCATACTGTTTTTCTAAGTAGCATTTCTTTGATTGTTAGCCAAGTGGAAAGTATTTATATGTGTTTATTTTAGCCATTTTATTTCCTTTTCTGAGAATTGTGTTTTAATGCATTTTTTTTCTCTTAAAATGGGGTTTTCGGCCTTATTCCTATATCTTTCATATAATTTGAAAATATTTTTTCTGATTTTGTTGCTTTCCTTTACATTTTATGAATTGTTCATTTTTCTAAAATAATTACATAATTATCGTACAAATATTTGGAAAACACAAAAACATCACATAGAAGGAAATAGAAATACTCAAATCTCCCCAAGACACTTGTTAGGAATATTTTGCTATAAATTCTGCAGTCTTTTGTTATAGATTTATATAAATAAATGCACATAAATATTTTGTGTTTATAAAAATTGATTGATATCTCACATTCTATGGATAATTAATTTTTAATTTTTACTGACTGGCAAATAACAATATTGCCATGTTATTAAATATGCTTTTATATCATGATTTATTTAACCTATCTCCTATTGGAGAGTTTTGGTTGTTGCAATTTTTATCATAGTAAATAAAGATGAATATTTTACTAAATAAATTGCTGTATATTAGCAGTATTGAATTATAGAATTGCAATTTCCTACAGAAAAGGAAGCATATTTTATAGCTTCCCATTGTTTCAAAAACAATGTCTTTATAGCAACATCAGATGATTCTAACTTCTTTATGCTCCTAGCAATACTTGGTAATATTATTAAAAGCAGCAGCACCTGAAAAATAACTTTACCATTATGTAAGTTAAAATGAACATCTCTGACATTTTATTTTTTCCTTGATATTTATTTTTAAAAATTTCTGTAATAATTATTGACAACCACTATGGACAGGCACTATGTTGAATTACAAGCGAACTCCTTCCCTTTCTGAACAGTTATCTCCATGTCTTTGGGCAAAGAAATTTTAGATAGGAGCGTTTTCCTTTAAGTCTCCAAATGTATCAAGAATATATCATATTTATCCTATTGTTATTATTATCCTATTATATAGTCCTCTCCAATTTATCAGTTATAATATACTCAGGATATTCTCAACTTTTTGTGATCTAATACTCCAAAGAATAGTGCCACCTGAATATTTTTAGTCTTAGCTGGTATATATTTGATTTTTTGTTGAGATTAATGTATTATAGTGGATATAGATAAGCTAATTGAAAATTGTCATCTTTGGGAGAAATTGTGAAATAAAATTTAAAGGTGACTTGGTTTCAAAGAAAGAAGAGAGATTTTGAGAGAGAAATATCTAGTTCTTCCACTTGCTTGGTATTCATGGGCAAATACCTCAGTTGCCTTTTTTATGAAGTGTAGCTTATAGCATTTATTTCACAGAATACAAACTTCTAGGTGAGCATTGGGTAGAGCTAAGGATTTTGAATTTGTTTCCACTAAAATCTGCCTATCCCCTTTCAACAGGCTTATCGTTTTTTTTTTTTGTTTTTTTTTTTTGGTACTGGGGATCGAACTCAGGTCCTTGCACTTGCGAGGCAGGCAGCAGCACCACTCAGCTAAATCCCAGCCCAACAGCCTTATCTTCAATGTCCCTGCCTTTTGTGTTTGGGTGCATCCTTAGCCTTCTCTACTTGCCCTGAAAAAGTAGATCTAAGGATAATGAGACTTTGCTTTCTTCTCTAAATGATGCTTTACGTTATGAACCTCACTTCACATTGCGTTTTCATAAAATCTTGTCATAACAGGATCATGTTTTCCGTAGTGACAATTAGATTTTTGGGAAAACTTTGAGCTCCTTTAAGACAGAAAATGTCCTGATTTTATCTGTCTTCGCATCCTTTGTTGAATGACTATTCATCTGATTTTGGATATTAGGGGCTCATATGTTAATTCTCAAGAATATATTTTTCACTTCATTGTCTTTTATAAATCTCTTCACCTGAGAATATCCTACAAATTTTGGGGACAATTTGAACAGCACCATCCCTAGGGAGCCTTCTGTAGGTGTCCCACTGAATCAGTCAGTTGTTTCTGAATGCTCTTCAAGTGCTTTGTGTATTGTTCCTTAACGTATGCTCCTTTGGTAGACTCTCATCTTTTATCTTTGGATTCCTAATGCTCAACTGGTGAGGAAAATGTTCAATAATCATTTGTTTGAATTGAATGGGGAGGGAGGCCAAGCTTAATTATTCATATGTTCTTAATTTTCAGTTTATATAAAGGAGAAACCCGTTTAAATTTAGAGGGCAGTAAGTAAATAGGGGCAACATGGAATAAAAGGAAAGTAAGGAGAATGAGAAAATAGATTTTGATTGGTGTTTTCCTAGTTTATAGATGTATGTATTAAAGACACCTTTGCCCCCTTCCTTGGCTGCCTCTAATATTTTCTTGATGCCATCAGGAAGCCCACTAGACATGGCAGTAGCTTCCATGTAATTCACCATATTACAGATAAGGCTATGATTTATTCTACTTTCCATTGATGAGTGACTCCTAGGCACGATGACAAATTCATGTGAGATAGTTATGCCTCTAGAAACATCCCTGGAAATCTCTGCAAAAGAATGGACCTTCTGAGATAGGTTTGTGTGCATTACTTATTGAAAGACATAGGTGGGCAACAAGAGTTGCAGTTGAAGGTAGGGGATACATAAGAATCAGCCTCAGAATCTAATTGATTATCTTTGAAATAAGTCACTGTGACCTTGCATTGTCCATTACTTTGTATTATTATTATTATATTCGGTTATCATATCTTTGATTCAACGTCTCAATCCAGAGATTGAGGTGTTTTATTTTAAATGACTACAATTTAATTTCCTAAGGGTTTTAGGGGAAGCTTAATCTTTTCCTCGTCAGTATTCCTAAGGAATTTTCATTGCTCATATAGGGCCTTAGACTGTCACTGATGTTCAGGCTTCACTCCTCTTCTCGTCAGCAGATATTGTACTTGAATATCCATTTTCCATTCCTCAGTTTTGAAACACTGAGGAAAACTAAAGCATTGGTGGAAGTAATTTATCCAGGGATACCTCTCAGGAGTTCATTAATTTAAAGACTGTCATTTCCGGAGTTTCTTCTATCTTCCGCCCTCCTCTCACACTCTGGATTTAAAAATAGAAAATAAATATTGTTGAAGAAAAAGAATATAGTTTTGAAAAATTTGGTTTCTTTCAATATTTCTACTGGGACCCCAGGATAAAAGAGTGATTCTTATTGTTTTCAGACAAAGAATATGTTGGTTTTGAATTTTTTCTACCATTTATCTATTCATGTGTGGATGAAACATATGCAGGGACAAGTAGGAGACTGATTTCTTAATTTTTTAAAAAATAAAACTGATGAGACAGCAAATGATATTCAATCCTATTAAAGGGACTAAGCACAGACCTTTAAAAAAAGTCCTTACATTCCTTGCATTGGGATTATGTGATATGGTTCTACAATTCAGGGAGATTGGAAATTATAGAACATCTGCAATGAAATTGGTTTTCTGTGGAAAACTGATGAATCACTTACTGCCAATGACTAGAAGGAAAAGCACTTGTTTATGCCCTTATGTAATGAATTTTTATGAGGTGAAGTTTGCTGTTTATAAAAAAGACACTTTAAGCTGCTGTAGATGTAAAATAATAGAATTCAGAATTCAGAGCAATGCATTACTGCAAAGACAGTCACCAGCAGAATATTATCTGCTTACAAAACACCAGAACAGGGTTATTACTTCTATAATGGAATTAAAAAAAATCACCTACCCAGTTGGATTCTAGAAGAAAAAGTATTTAAAGAGATATAGCTGAAATTGACAGCTCCAAAATTGCATGTATTTTCAAAGAAAAGTTATTAATTCTCTTATTGTGCTCCTGAGTTCCAACTGTGTTTTTCCTCAAAGCAAGAATGCCACAGAACATTTTAAAATAAAAATGGCACTCCTAAGACACACTACAAAGACAAACTGGGGTGCTCGCCTCTCTGCACCATTATAGCAAACATGTGGAAAACACCCCAGTATAATACACATTACCAAGTTGCTCTGCTCAATATTTGTGAGGGCCTTGATAATCAGACCAACATTTTCTCGCCTTCAAATATTTACAGAGCATCCATATTGAGTCAGTTTTTGGTTGGGGTGTCACAAAAAATGAGAAATATACAGCCTCTGTCCACACCAAGCTCACAGACTATTTTGTTTGAGAGTCTTACCCAGTAAAACTGAGAACCTATGCGATATGAGAAAGAATGCTAAGAAGGAATAAATGCAATATCAGATGGGGCCTTTACACTCTAAAAATATTGTATTTGTCCTTTATATTTGATCTGGAGCTGAGTCTGTTTTTTAAAACAATCATAATTTCATTAGTGGAAAATTACTATTTATTTTTTGACTATAAATACTCACAAATTGATATGGATTGAAAGAATTGAGAGTCAGGAGAGTTTAGAGTTTTTTGAGTGCTTAGTGAGCCATATTTTCAGGAACAATCCTGAATACCTCAAAGCAAGAAAGCCTCTGGTCCCATTGTATTAGTAACTTTCATGTTGCCAAAGTTTATTTTGGCTAATGATGTCTGAGGATTCAGTTCATAGTCAGCAGGCTTCAAGCCAGAAACGGCATGGTGGAAGGGCATGGCAAAAGAAAGTTATTGAATTTATGGCAGCCAGGAAGCCCAAAGAAAGGAAGGAGCCAGGGACAAGAATACACTCTTCCAGGTCACACCCCAGGGACCCATCTCTTTTAACCATGCCTCAGCTCCTAATGCAACACACAACTATGAACGTAGCAGACTAATCCACCCATGAGTATAGCATCTCCATGTTCCAACTACCTTCCAAAAGCCCCATCTTTGAGCACATGAGACTTTCAGGGTCATTTTAAATCTAAACTATAATACTCATTAATTATGAATTTTATTTAGATAAAATCCCAGCTGAACTTCATGCTTGCATTATTGGCAAACTACCCTAACAATACCTCTAAAATGGCAGCATTTCTGTTTACATCTTCGCTGGGGAAATACAGTCATTTTGCAGGTTTAGGCAATTAATAATTACCATTTCAAGTGTTCTTATCTGGTTTATTAGTTCTAGGTATTTTAAAGTAAACAAACTTTTAAAAGAAGAAATTCATATTTATTTATAAATACCATGTAAGAACTTTTGGAAAAAAGGAGTAGTAACTGCTCACTCTTTTGATCTGCATACTTTTAAGTGATTTTTTTTTAAAAAAGGTGCATTCAGCCTGGCATGGTGTAACATATCTGTAATCTCAGCACTTGGACGGAGGAGGCAGGAAGTTCTCAAGTTTCTGGCCAGCTTGGGCTACACAGCAGGCACAATACCAGCCTGAACTAAAAGGCAAAAGCCTATCTCAAAACACCAGAGGGGTGTATATACTTTTTTCTGTGTGGAGTCTGATATTTAATATGTAATTTGAGATGCATGAAACAATTCAGACTTGCCCAAGTTATGGTTGGTTGGCTATGAAGGCTTTATTTTCATGCAAAAATGAGGACTTTAGCAATTTAGACTTTTCATTCTCATATTCTCAACATTTATTAACCAGCTGTGTGGATGTTTTATTTCTGAGTTGAACTGAAACAAAATTGATTGTGAGAATTTAAAGAAATAATTTATTTAAAATTGTAGATCTGGGAAACAAGTCATTGTAGAAAATCTGGGAAACAAAATAGTACGAAGAAAATTAAAATTGAATTATGAGAAGCATTTGTTGTTAATGTTCCTGTTTCTCATTTTTGAGACTGTATTTACTTCATTTTTTTTTTTTCTCTCTCTCTGTACTGGGGATTGAACTCAGGATCTCAAGTTTGCCAGGCTGATGCTGTGTCGCTGAGCTAAATCCTCAGACCAAAAGTTATTATAGTTTTTGAGATTGTACTTACTTTAGTATTCTATTTCTTGCACTTTTAATATTTATAAGCACTTTAAAAGATATATTTTTGCATAAAAATATTTTGTCAACTACACAGTTGTACTTTTCTTGACTATTGTTCTTTCATATCTTTAAAAATAATAGTCCTGCACTGAACATCTTTTCAATGAATTGATTCTTAAGGTTCTGGGGAGATAAATATGTCCCCATCAACCTGATTTTGAAAATTAGTTTCACCTAACTAAATTTTTGTTTTATTGGCTTTGGCGTTTAGAAAAGGCATGAGTTATTCTATTCTTTATGACAAGGGAAAGTAAAGTAGCTACAGAATGCCATACTTTTGTATCTTTTGACCTCAGTAATTAACCTTGTTTGACTCAATACAATTGGCAGAATAACTCCATTCAGAACTCAGTGAAAGGTATTGCACAAAATGTTTAATTTTAAAATCCCAACCACCGTGTGTGTGTGTGTGTGTGTGTGTGTGTGTGTGTGTGTGTATGAAAATAGAGTGGAAATAACAGACTATTTGGAAACATAAAGGCAAATTGTCGTTTCATGATTTATGATTTACGTACTCTGAAGAAAAAGACAAAGGCAAAATACTTGTTCATTTACTTGTGGTTATTAATATAAATAAATAGCATATACCAGGTTTATATAAACATACATTATATTCTAGAATTTGATTCAGAGAATCAAAGACCACATATTCTACAGATAACTGGTTCGCCTAAAAAGAATGCTTAGAATTGTTCTGTCACTGAAGATATCTTTTCTTAATACAATAATACTTACTGAGTACTATTAGGAAAAAGAGCTTTCTGTTAAAAGAGAATGTTCCAAATAAATCAAGTTAGCCTATAAGTGTCAACACAGTTTGAAGGCTTTTTTCAAATATAGTAGTACTAATTTCCTTGCCTGCTTAATCAAATTACACAGAACATAAGGTACCTTTATTGATAATCCACGGTCATTTTTTAAGCCACAATTACTGTTCAGTCTTCAGAGCCTGAGTGTTCCTACTGTGTTACAAGGATATGGCTTTAAAAATTTTCTTCAATACCAAGTCATCCATTACTGACTGTAATTGTAAACATGCTTTTTAATATTTTTTCTTTTGGTATCAAGGATCAAACGGACCTTGCACTTGCAAGGCAGGCAGCGGCACCACTGAGCTAAATCCCTGGCCCCCCTGCTCCTTTTTAACTGTAATGTTTAATCTGTTGGTGAATGTTCATTCGAATCCTATTCAAAATAAATCAGCCTCTAAATGAGCACTGAAGGTACTGGCCTATGAATAGATCTTTGGTCATGAAGTGTATCAATCTACTGAGGTTTCTTAAGGCTGATACTGCTGATATGCTGCAAATTTAACAGATAACAATTGTGACTCATACTGTTTTTCTAGTCTTTAATTTGCATTTAATCATCTTTTCATAAATCATCTAGTGATCCTTTAAAAATGTAAATGTGATCATCTCACTTCTTTAAAATTGTTCCACAATTTCCTCATACTTGGCATAAACCCATCGATCCCCACCATAGACCCTTGCTTCGCTTATTTTTTTTTGTTGTTGTTGTTGTTTTTATTCATTGTTTATTGGTACATTTTAAGTATATAATATGGTGACACTTATCATTGGGAACTTGTACCTTTACATGATATTTACTGGTTATTTTTCCCCCAGTCCCCTGCCTTCCCTTCAATGCCTCCAGTCCTATTTACAAAGACTTTAGTTCCATTTTTTTCCTTTTCTCATATTTATCCCTCTCCCATCTTTCTCTTGCTCATGATGATGTCCTTCTGTTATCTGAACAGGTAATAGAACTCTCTGCTCAGACGCTGGGCATCTGCCATTTCCTTATCTTGGTATTCCTCTCTGTGCTTGGCTTTCTCCCCATTTCCTTCAAGACTTTTGAAGTTTTACTCTGAGAGGCCTCTTGTGGAACATTCAATTTCATACGATGTCCCTTGTCACTATGGTCTTAGCCAGTTTTATTTTCTTCAAAGTACTTCTAACCTCTGAAATTATATTATACACATTTGTTGTCTATCACCTTTCCAAGAATGTAAACTCCACGAGAGCAGAGGTCTTGTTCTATTCATGAATGTATCAGAGAAGAATGTCTGCAGATGCTCAAAAAAATAACTTTTTAAAGAATGACTTAATTCCTTTTATAAATCTAAGAGGTAGAAATTATTGAATGTCCATTTTATAGGCAAACAAATGGAATCAAGAGGAAGTTAAGGTTTTACGTATCACCGAAAGCAGGGCAATTTTTAGCCAGGAAATAAGACATGCCTTGTGTTAGCACTGATTGATTCCATAATAATTCAGATATGCTCAATGAAGCCCGTTGGATAGTTTAAATACACAATAGAGAATGTGCATGTAGAATAAACTGTATGGAAAAGAAGCAAAAAGTGCAAAAGTTTGTTTTTTTAATTTGATTGAGACAGGGTCTCACTATGTAGTTGAGACTGACCTGGAACTCACTATGCAGCCCAGGCTGGTCTGGAACTCAGAGAGATCCTCCTGTCTCAGCCTTCTAAGTGCTGGGGTTACAGATGTGCAAAGTTTTTATTTTTCAAAGGAAAAACATTCTTGATAGGTTCTTGATAAAATGAAAAACCATCATGTAGTTATAAACGTGACCCAATATTCCTGAACATTGAGCCCTGAGTCTTCTGGTAGTGCCCAAAGCAGCAGGGACAGAATAGTCTCTAGGATTTTAACAGTAACTTGACCAGAAGGCTCGACTATCTGCAGTGAGGCAGAGCTCCTGGAATGAGCTCGTGGGGCTCATAGTCAGTCATAAGTCCATTGATTACCTGCCATTAGTGTGTGGTATATCAAATAGCTTATAAGCAAGAAAAGCAACAACAAAAAAGGAACGTTACAAAGACTAAATAATAGGTAGATAATTTAGATGTTATACATACTAAGTAAGATACACTACCCAGTTTCTCCTCTAAGCAAGAACTTGTTGCAAAAATGTAGAAAAAACCGAGTGATGTGCATCATGATATGTATTCCTATATTACTGCCATGTGAAAGACCACTCATATTTCATGAATTACTAATATGCTGTCCATTTTGGTCCTCAGGCCTCACTTCTAAACTGTCTTAAGCAACTTTTACATTCTCAATATAAGAAGTCAATTGTGAAGGAGTCTGACAGCTAGAAACCGAACCTCTTGAAAACTGGCTTCACAGAAAAGCTTAAAATCACACGTGGCACCAAGTTTAAAGGTTTAAAACATAATCAGTCACATTTTAATATTATGATATCATGTCATCTCTGAAAATAAAGGCACACTCATCACAAAGTCTCCAAAATACTTTATCTTTAGAGTCCAAATGCTTCCTATGAAGAAGCAAAATTAAGGAACATTTTTAATAGTCATCTTACAGAAAACTCCATTATTTTTTAAATTAAAAATGAAATGCAGTGTTTTTAAAAAACTAAACATTAACATAATCTATTTAATGTTTACCAGTGGTCAGAATTTAGTTGTTGCCTAGAAAGGAACTGAAGATAGTGGCTGAGAAGCACACATGACTTATCAAAGACATTTAAATGTAAGGATGATTCATATTGAGGATTTGAAAATACATTTTGTCCTCAGAGGAAACAATTTTAGTTTAGAGTATTCACTTCTGACATCTCAACTCCTGATTTCAGTGGCTGCACACTGTGTACCTCTGTGCCACATTTAGGACAAGTAAAGTACGTGTCAAATAAGCAACTACTCTTCACACAGTAATAGCAGAAGATGTGTTCACATCCGATGGTATGAGGCATGGTGGGCCACTCTCCACACAGAGAACATTCTTTGCCACTGGTTAATAATGTACTGTCACTACTTGGGGAACCAGTAAGGGGGATACACCATGAACATAATTTGGCTTTCAATTTGTGGATATTGATAAGTGGTAAGAGAAAAATCAGAAACTCAGCAAAACCATGCCAGAGGAGTTCCCTATTCATATACTCAAAGCCAACTTCACGGATATTTTGGGGCTTGCAAAATACAGAATGAATGCCTAGGAGACGTTCTGTTAAAGTTGCAAACTTTCCTCTTTGAAGGAAAATCAAAACATTAACTAACTCACCTAATTTCAAAAGTCCAAACATGAAATTCATACATTGCTTGAATTTCCCAAATGACGCTACATGGCGATTTCTAAACAAATCATAGCATCGTTCTTCTAGCCACCTCCCACCAATGGTACATGCAGCATACCAGAGTTTCTGATTTTTACTTGGTGGATGATATCTTGGGTTTGGGGAAAAATCGTTTCTGTACTGAATATTCAAAACTGATTGTCCCACAGTGGCGTTTTTCGAGTAGACAGTGAATCGCCATAGGAAAAGCCACAACAATGCTTTCACTTCAGGTTCAAAGCGAGCTAACAGCCCTGGCTTAAATCCATGAAAGCACTGAGCAAACTGGGACCAAACTAGCTGCTCCAGGGCCTTGTTTAGTTCAAGTGCATCCAACTGACTTATTCTTAGCACCCTGTTTGTACTCTTAGTATCCCCTTCTCTGGGCGCCATGTCTTCTCTGAAGGTCTCTAGAAGAAAATACAATGAGGGAACATCATCAAACAGTTGCACTCTTATCTTATCTCCCCCACTTACATCTGGAAAATGTACTAGAATTCACTAATCACACGCGGCACAAAGAAGATGGGGCTTTAGTAATGTGCAAACAGTATAGTGAATAATCACTTCTAACCTAGAGAACTTATTTTATCCCCCCCTATTGTGTGGCTATTTTTTTAAGCCTTCATCACGAAAGGGATAATAGCTAAAAAGATAAACAAAGAAAGAAATGTTGTATCCCATTTCCACAAACATATTTCTAAGTAATACTTTCTGGTAAGATATCCCATTTTTGTTTTTTGGGTACTTGGAGCTTGAACATAGCGCCTTGCATGTGTTATGCAAAACTCTGCCATTAAGCTATAATTACAACTCTAGCCCCTTGATCAGATATTTTAGTACCGACATTAAAATCCTAAAATTATTACGGATGATTTAAAGCATAGTAACATGACTAATAAATTTATGAATGTAACAAATATAATGAACCATACAGAACATGGTGATGGATGGTTAAGACCTCAGTTTAATTTCCAGTGCTTTTATTCACTAAAAGGTATATTTTTCAACCAGTCACTTAAACTTTCTAAGATATATTTTATGCTTATAAAGGAAGTTAGAAAGAAAAAGAAATGAACAATGTATGTCTATTATTCTATCGTACTAATCCAGAAACTAAGTACTACTGAATCCTACCACAGAGCAATAAAAATGTAGACATGTCACTGTCTTAGTAATTTCCTTCCTCACTGAGACAAAATACCCAATATTCACAACTTAAGAGTAGTAGAGGTTTATTTTGGTTCACATTTTTATAAATTTTAGTCCTTGCATGATAGGCAGTACGGCAGAAGGGCATGGGCAAAAGAAAGCTGTTCACCTCATGGCGTCAAAGAAGCAAAAATACCAAGGAAGGAGCTGGAAGGGAGACAAACCCTTCTTGGTGAGGTCACTGTTGGCCTCTTCTGACCAGATCCCACTTCCTATCAACAAGCCAGCTATAATGCTCCCATAATCCAATCGCTTTTCACATGTATAACCCCTTCGGTCATTTCAGATCTCAACAATAACAGTCTTACTAAGGTGTTAAAAATGTACACATCAGGCAATACTTCCAAAAAGAAAACTATGACATTAAAGGTATATACTAGGATAATTTCATAAATACATCAAGGCAACAAATACTAAAGAGAAACATTTTTAATGAAATATAAAAAGCTGATTAATGATCACCTCAGTGTGATGGATTCAAAATACATTATGGATAAGCCAATGCAATTAAAGTACTCATTCTTATAGCTAAGTATACAGAGTAATTTAGATACTTAAAATTTTATTAATGAACTGAAAAATAAGAACCATGACCGAAATTCATAAAAGAACAGGTCCTTTGTGTGATCTTAAATATACAGAATCCAAAAACATGTAATTCATAGAAGTCAAGAGTAAAATGGTTGCTGAGGTTTGGGAGGTGGGAGAAATGGGGAGATGTTGATCGAAGTGTGCAGACCAGACCTTCAGGTGTAACACTCTGCCTTGGAGCCAGGTGATTACAGAACAAAACCTCTACAAACTGTGAGCTAAATAATCTTTTCTTTTTTAACTTTGGGTATCAGGTATTTTGCTCAGCAACAAGAGAAAAGTAACTGAGACAGGGTCTCAACACAATGAACTTAAAGCATGTTTCCAAGGCCTTTGAAAGGTCCACCAAAGTAACACAACACAACGCTCAAGAGGGAGGCACAGATCCTACGGAAGTTCATTACCACTAGCTAGCCATGTGATCTTAGAGAAGTCATTTCATTTACAGAATAAAGGTCTAGAGACAAAAAGACTGCGACAGTCCTTTCAAATTTTACAATTTTGGGCCGGGGATTTAGTTCAGTGGTTCGGTGGCCTGCCTTGCAAGCGCAAGGACCCAAGTTCAATCCCGGGTACCAAAAAACAAACAAACAAATTTTACAATTTTATGATTTTAACCAAAAAGATGTTGAATGTTATTTGCTAGATGGTAAAGAGACTGAAAAGTACAGTAGTACCTCTGTTCACAAATAAATTTCACTTTTGTTCCAAACTCCATGGGGTGACAAACATAACCACAGTCATTTTTATCACACAAACACAAACATACCCATCTTTTAAAAAATCATGGAACAAATTAAGTTTGTGAACCAAGGTACCACTGTATATGCTAAAATAGTTGTATTTTTTGAAACTTGCAGTATGTTCAACAGCAGAGGTTTTTAAAAAGTAAGCTTCAATAATACCTACCTGGATGTATGAGCTAAGTATGGTGTCAATTTGAAAAAGAAATGCCTAGCAGATTGGTTTAGCACAGTTCTGAGGGTGGCTGAATGACAGACTTAATGAAGTTGCCACCACCTTTGGATGTTCATATCCAGCCTTCCAGTGCAGACTCTTCAGCTTCCAGCACAGACCCTTTGGCTTCCAGATATGGACTCATGTGGGGCTCTGCAATGAGCTCCAGGTCTTCAACTTTTGACTAAATCCTTTGGATTTGCCATCATACAGACAGCCCTTTTGCATTTTTCCACACTTGAGTCTGCAGGTGGCCACTGTAAGCCTACATTGTGAAGTCTTTGTGTCATATACATATATATATTTTATATTAAATCTGTTCTGCTAGTAATCCTCAACTGATGTAGATCCTAGATGACTAAATGGCAGAAAGCTTCATCCTTAATAAATTTAAGTAATGAAAAGAAAAATGAGCAATAAGTCATAGTTGTAATGAGTAACAGTCATCTGATGCTGCTTTCCATCAAAGTAGATATATGACAGGGATATTTTCCACCTATGAATGTTAAATGCATTCTGAAGAGAGCTCACCTTTTCCCCTTCTTGCAGCTCCTTCAAGACTTGACAGCCTATAGCTATGGCAGTAGGGATCTTTGCTGCAATTTCTTTTGTGAAATCCTTACTTCATTCTTGTCAGGAGCTACAGAAAGGAAAGATATTAGAAAGACACAGTTCTCTTTCCTCATGGTAGTCATCTAAACCATTGCCAAGGACGGTTGATTCTTTGTCCAAAGTATTCTTCTAATGCATTCATCACTCTCTATGTCCAAAAAACTTTTTTTTAAACTCTGGCTGCTCTCCTCTCCCCGCTAGATTATATCTAATTGATCTAGCCACCTTTTCCTTTCAGTGTATTTTCACATTGCAATTTTTCTGAAACACAAACCTTTCCAAACGTATCAAAAGACTGCTTTCCATCCAAAAGCAATGACACAGAATCGTTTCTTGGCCTTTTGGCTAAGATCCAGTGTAGTACCAAAAGCAATGGCAAAAAGTCATAAAATGCCATGTTCTCTTGTTCATATGGATTTTACTGTTTGTTCTTGTAGATCTTATTGTTTGTTCTCTTTGCATAGGACACATATTCCTATTCTTTTTCTGCCTAAATCTCCAAATGTACTTGCTTCCTTAGTATGCCTTCTTCCACCTTGGCCTCTATGCATATTGTACATAAACTACTTTTTAATTGTCAATTTCCTTCTGTTGTAATAATTATGTCAATAGTATCACAGCAGACTCAGTAAGTTTCTGGTACACAGAGGGCATTCTACAAATACTAGATGAATGGATAAATGAACAGGATGGAAGGGGGGGGGAAATACAAATTTTACTCATTAATCTTTAGAACAATTTCAAACTACCAAACTGCCATATCCAGAATACTAGCTAATATTTATTTCACTAAGTTTGTGGTATATCTGTTATCTACCAGTTAATATGCTTGAGAGATACTGATATACCACATTAGTCTTAATGTTTGTGGAACTTATAATCTATTGGAGTGGAAGGTGGAGGAAAGCAAAGATATGTTATATAACAGGCATTTACAGAAAGATGAAATATATAGTACACAAAAGGAAATTTATGGTGAGGTGTATACAACTATACTACAGAAGGTCAGAGGAAACTTCTTGGACAGGCAGTATGTAAATAGCCTCTAGAAAGAATTAGCAGTGTCAGTCTAGTAAAAATAGTACTCCAAGTACAGATAACAGCAGAGGGATTGGCAGTATAAGAACAAGAGATAGTTGGAAAAGAAAACAGAAGACAGATCCTAAAGGCCCTAAAAAGACGATGCATTGCATTGAGAAGGTAATGGGGAATAACTGAATAGCTGTAAATGAAGAACTAATCAGATTTTCACTTTAGACGGCTTGGTCTGGCCTCCACGAGAATGGATCAAGAGGCTGTGAGGACTGGAGGCATAGTGACCACTTAAGATTTGTTAAAATAATCTAGTGAGAAACTAATGATAGTCTAGGTTGGAAAAGTATCAGTGAGGATGAAGAGGAAAAAAGTACCTCTGAAAACTATGAGGTGGTAGAACTAACATTATGTGATGAAAATTAAGTAAAACACAACACAACACTGGTGTAGTAAACTGAATGGGTAACTATGTAATTCTATGAAACAGGAAATATTATGAGGTTGTAAAAATTTGAAGGAAAAGATCATACATGCAGTTTTAGACATCAGGGACTTGTAAGAGGCGCTAAGTGGGAAAGTTCAGTAGGTAGTTATGTGAATATGGGTGAGAAAATGTGGGTGTAGATTTTTATAAGTCTGAGGCTCTCCTGGTAGAAATAATCTATCTTAAGTCTACTTGATCTAATTAAATGCTAATATGAGAAAAGCAATGCTCCAAACAAAATAGGTAGAGCCTGTCCATTTACAAAACATTCAGCTTTGTTTGTAACAATATAATCTTATCCTCATAGTTTTTACAGATATAAAAATAAAATATCTATGATAAATATACATATATCTTTGGATATTCAATCTTTCTCCAGCATAAGCCTGCATACAGTCTCACTGTTGCTTTAATCTAGCGGTTTTCAAACTTGAGATTTCATCAGAATCACACAGAGAGCTTGTCAGATTGCTGGGCTTCATCCCCCACATTTTTTATCTAGAGTGGGACCCAAGAATTTTTATTTCTAACACATTCCTGGGTGATGTTTAGAACCAGAGGGCTAGTATATTTCAATGCAGAATTCATTGTATTTTTGCATATCACACAGAGAGCTCAACGCTGGATGCCAGCTCTCTAACTAATTCCTGGTTGGTTCTCATTTCTGTATCCACAGAAGTGGTTATAAATCTTTCAGGGATTCAGATTTCCCTTTCTTTTGTTAAGTAATGCTTGTGAGATTCAAACTTTATAAGTACTGTATCAGTACATCCTGGTCACAATAGGTACTTGGGATACAGAGATAAAGACTAACTTTCAGTTAAAGACTCAAACTAAGGTCTAGAAAGGAAAGCAGCAGGCAAAAAAGAAAAAAAAAATAACTAGGGTAACAATATTGGTGTATTGAATCAGAGGTTCTCAAGACATACATCAAATTTCAAAACTATCTCACTAGGAAAAGAATTTTAAATTACACACACAAATGAATAAGATCATTATTGTTCTCACTTTCTTGCATTTAATGAGTTTTCCTAATTTATTTGCATAATTTATGTAACTGAAGGGGGAAAAAACAAAGATTACTGTATTTTAAAAACAGCATAAGCTAACCAAAATCTATAAAATTATTTGCTCACAGCTAACAAATCACTTCTGTTTTACCTCATTACTCCTGGGATAAAGTTCAGAGAATGCAAGCTTATCTCCACCCCTATAATGACATACCCCACCATTCTCCGATGGAGCTTTTACATTCAGACCATTTTCAGTCCCACCTTTGTATCTTTTCTCATGGACCTAAACTGCCCATCTTCCTTTTAGCTAGTTCCAGTGCTCTAAACTATATCTGTGCTTCACATTCCAATATTCTCTATGAAATCTTGTTTAATGATCCCCATTTCCACTGATTACTATATTTCACTCTCATAGCAACTACCTGTGCCACTTGAGTTCTCAACCATATGTATTGTGACTTCAGTCATGAGAATACATGTACTTTTCCCAATTTTGAATGTAGACTAATACAAAGTACCTTTTCTTAAACTTATTTCTCAAACCACTTGACACCTACACAAAGTGACTTTCATACCTATCTCAGTTTTCCTCTAGTAAAATTTTACTCAGGAAATACAAGAAATTCTTCTATTGTAACAGTATCTACAACTTTGCATCTTTCGTGTATTTCATATTCAGTGGTCATCAAGATAAGGTAAACTAGTGGCTGGGGATTTAGCTCAGTATTTCCACCACCTGCCTAATAATCGCAAGGTTCTGAGTTCGAGCTCTGATTAAAAAAAAAGAAACTACTCTTGGAAAGGTCTGACCATACTAGTATACTAGATATCAATAGAAAAGTAGTACCAATCCCCTTACTCTCTCCATCCATTTCCTTGGTACTGGATTAGACATACTGTTTTTAGTTGAGTATCAGATGAAATATTTGGCTTACTTTGTAAGGTCAGTGGTACCCATTTATGTGTCTTTAATAACTGGCATTATAATAGTTGCAGTTGTAGTTGATGAATATCTTATAGAATTAACTGTAAGATAGTGTTATGGTTGTGTCTAGATGTCCTCCCAAAGCCTCATGCAGTCATAAGTGTTTTTTTTTTGTTGTTGTTTTTTTCAGAGATGGCTGGATCTAGAGTGTGACACTGTAACTGATTCATGGTGCAATACTAGGTTCAGGCATTAGGGTTAAGATTGTGAGTGTTCGTGGCCTGGATAAGATAAAAAAAGAGCCTGTTAAGGTCCCTTCCGTGTTTGCTTTTGCTGTCTTCTGCCTGCCGTGGACTTCTCCTTTGTAATGCCCCTCTGCGAAGCCACCCTGACTTGGGAGACAGCCAATTATGGACCAAATCTCTATAAACTGAGCTAAATAAACCTTTCCTCCTTTAATTTTAGGTTTTAGGTATCTTGCCTCAGCAACAAGAAAAGTAACGGATGTGTTCATAGTACCTGCTCAACAAATGTCTGCTGAACTTACATGCTACTAACAAGTAGTTTGGTTGCTAATGAATCTACTAACTAGATACATCAGGCTGAACTTAGATGGTTAGAGAAGACTTCTATCTCTTCTTTAGGTTCTTTACTGATAGTTAAAAATTGGTGAACAAAGTAGTTTCTCAGAAGTATCATGTATTTCAAAACTCTCTTGTCTGGGGGAATCATACTTCAGAACACTTAGTAAAGACTGGAATTTTTAATGAATACCAGAAAAGGAGACTTAACACAGTCTCTAACAGATCCAGTATTTAACAATACTTATAAATTTTTTTTTTCTTATCCCTTCTGTTATAGTTTAACATTTCTTTTTCTCCCAAGGCCTGGCCTCAGTGTTGATTAACAACAGCTGGGCTGGCTCTCCTCCCTACATAATACTCTTTCATAGACCAAAAGAGTTATTATTAAATTGCTCTTCAGCTTTTGCTTCTGCAGCTGAATAATTTGTTTCTGTTATTGTTTTAGGGTTTATTTTTCAAGATTTTAGCAATTTTTGTGACTTACTTTAGTTGCAAACATAAAACAAACACTGTCCACTGCACATCATAGTTAATTCAAGTGGTATACCTCTCCTGTATTCTACATTTTTCTGTAGGCAACCAGGATACAGTGGAAGAAAAAGCAGATTAAAATCAAACAGGCCTGCGCTAAAGCTCTAGCTCTGTCATTTGTTATAGGATCTTAAAGAATTCATTAGGCTCAAATTCTTCTCCCAAAAGCTGAAAATCACCAGCTACCTCACAAAGTTGTTCAGATTAAAGATAATGTTATCCAAGTGGCTTGGAAACTGTAAAGCAGGGTTATTACTATATTGTTGCTGCTTTGGCTAAGGATGGACATAAAAGACTGAGAATTGATTTTGGCAAAACTCATTTGAAAACTGAAATCTTCATTATTACTCATACTAATGCCTTAGGCAACCCTGTGTCAAAACAATTTTTCCCCAAGAACTATTGACTACGCTATTAAAATACAATTGTGGCAGTTAAACTATGAACATGATGTCACCATTATGTGTATCACAGGCAGGAGGGGGAAGTGACATTGCTAAGCAGGTCTCAGCCCATCCTAAACTCGTGTCTTGTTTGACTGGAGATGAAGCAAAGAGATTCCTAGAGAATGGGGATGAGTTCCACCTAGCATGACCCTACTCCTGCGGTGATTAAGCCCCATCAACACGGTTGTGCCTGTTATCTGGCAGTAAAGAAATCCCAGAACGCTCACTGATACTATCTGACTCCAGGAGGCTTTGCTCCACAGGGCATGGTACAGGTAGTCCAAGACAAGCATCCCAACTTGGGTTTATCACTTACATGCTACATTTAGTTCCTCTTTTCCTTTACCCTCACTCCAACTCCAGGTTTTTCTGGCAGATACAGATTTTCGAGAATATTGTTTTGGCTGCAGAGAAGGGCAATGCCCATGAGCTAGAGAAACTAAAAAAAAAAAATAGCTAGAAGTCCAATAATCAGATTATACAAGCCTTTTTTTTTCCATTGCAGTAAGAACTGTCCATAATTGGCATGAACCACAGAAAAAATGCAATAAATGCCTTCAAATCACATAAAATTATTCTGCAAGCAGTTTGTGTTTAAACTATTTTGGATTTTCTAACAAATGGTTATTCAATTGAACCAAAATTTATTGAGCACCTAACACCAGACATTCTCCTAAGTATCAGAGATTTGATCTCAATATACATAAGTATCAGTTAACTTCTTTATACTTAAACATTTTTAAAGAAATAGGATGTTAGTGCAATCAAGGCTGGCTATTCATTTCTGAAGTAAAGAATGGATCCCAAAAAATAAAAACAAAACTCCCCAGACAGAAATGAGAAAAATGGCATTTAGGACAAGGGAACAAGTTTTATAAAAGCCCTGAAACATGCAGACTCCTGGTCAAGTTCTAGCAAGGATATATGGGAATAAATTTTATCATGAGCTTTATTTGTCCTTGGTTACATAGTTGATGTTGTTGTATCTGTCAAGTGGAAGCAAAGAAACAAGTTATTTTCTATAAACAAAGAGGAAGAGACTAGCAGTAGAGACTGACTGAAGGGTTAATCTGGCCATGTAAGAAGCACATAAGTTAAGGAAAATGCACTGATTCTGTAAGTATGAATAAACTTTGAAGAGAAGAGACATAACAGACAATACAATTTAAAGGATTAACCTAACAGAGTTTAACGAGTGAGTCAAAGAAAAACTTGTTCAATAATATCAGTTATAAGACTCCTACAATTTAGGGTTTAACCAAGATAATAAAAACTTTTTGGTAAGTCAAAATAATTTAACTATGTTAATGAAAAAGATTACATTATTCTTACATTATTAGTCAACAGTACTTTTCTAACTTGTCTTAATTGTCAATGGCAATACCCAAGCATTTGTCAATTTCCACTTTACTTGCAAGAGATTAAAAAAGCTCTAATAATTTCCAAATTATTGGTTCTACATTAGTACCTAGTTTCATAAATGTAGGCTCTACTTTGAATAGTTAAAAAAAGCTAATATTAATTTTTGGGTGTTTGGATTGTTCTGAATTAAACAATTAAATACTATTGGATTTAGTTCTTTTTTTTTTTTTTTTTTTTGGTATTGGAGATCAAACTCCAGACCTTGCAGGAGGTGGAAACACTGAGTCAAATCCCTGGCCCATCTTTTACCTTCTAATATCCAATTCTGTCACCCTTCCCCTTCATTTTCCAAGCTAATCTAACTTCAATATTATAAAAGGTTAACTCAGGGGAAATATTTATTAGCCATGCAAAAAAGAAAATAAAATTATAATTTGCAATATAAATGTTAGTGTTAAAGATGGATTCTACTACATTAGAGATATGTGAACAAAGATGCTTAAAGCAAAATCAAGAACAGATAAAAAGTACAGAGTCTACTAGGGATAGTGTGATTAACTTTTTACATAAACATATTTAAGACAAAATGATCCAGCACTAACACCTATTAAAAAGATTTCCTGCTGACATTTTATCACTGGACATGCCACACAGCTGTTTTTCCCACAGGAAACAAAATTCCTAAAAATGTGTCTACAAAGAGCAACAACATATAACCTTATCTCCTAAATACTTCATGTTTTAATTTTATGTTTTACATTCCCCAAAATAAGAACTTTTTCATCTATATCACATTCAAAAACAAAAACAAACTGACTTTCTGTCACAGAGGAAGGAGGAAATTTTCAGGATGTATTTTAGAGCTTCTATGGAGTATAGTTCAAATCACAAATGAATATATTTTATTTAAAAACATGCTATTGGCAGAAATCTGTCAATAATAATGTGGGTATTGTCAAGGGCCTGTCAATATTAATGTAATTATGATTAAGGGGATAACATGGATTTTAGCTATAATACCAAGTAACATCTCCTACATTGCTGCTATCAATATACATATTATTATTGACCTGTTCCAAGACTCAGTTCTAGATGTATTACCATTAAACATATTTGTCAATGCATACTGCCTACAAATATTCTATATCTAAATTTATAGACTTGTAAACTTTGTCAGCAGAAACATAATTTCCAATTAATCTCTAAATTATCATATTTACCAACAGACTACCCGCCAGGCTGTTCTTTTGTAGCTCCACAATAAACAACTGATTTTTAGTATGGCAATGTTATTTTCATACTATCTTAAGCATTCTAGCAATCAAAGTTGATGGGATCATATATTCATTTTATTTCTCTCTAGATTTTTAAGTTTTAGACTAAAATTTCATAGCATAAGGTCATGTGAATTAAATTCCTTGACTAGAAATCTTAAGTTTTCAATCTACATTCTATATTTTATTTCCTTAGTGCAAATAGATTTACTGTCCATTGTATTGAAATCAATACTAATAAATGGGACATGCATCAAAGAGGGATTTAACAGAACACCAATTCCCAGAACACACTTCAAACACGGGGAAAAGAGGAAAAGCTATGGCTGAGACCCATTAGGACACTCTGACCTCTGTTACTCTGAATAGACCCAGAAATCAACTCTTAAGTTCAAATCCCACTTCTGCCACAGACTTGTTAAGTGATTTGTCACTACTCTATTATTCCTCCCTTTCTACCACACATAAACTAAGCTTCAATGATAGATAGATGATGCTGATAGCCAATATTTTAAATCCCAATCCTGCTCATTTGGATATTACTAAGTCATGTGTAATTTTAAAATTGTGTTAAGGACATTAGCTTGCTAAATTCCTCCAATGAAATCTTCATTAAAATCCAAAGTGCCTGACAAGTGTGAGGTTCTGAGATAGATCTGCAGCCAGCGAGCACGCACACACACACACAAAACAAAAAAATTTGTTGAAATTTGGGTGGTAGTAGGTTTGACAAAATTTTCTAAAAAATGTATGAAAAATAAATTTCCAAATACTATACATGTTTCAAAAAGAGGAAGAGTGATAAGTAAATTCTCACAGAGGAGAATTTTTTTTTTTTCATTTGGAGAGATGAAACTCAAAACAAATGTAAATGCCAATACTATAATTAGTCTTATACAATAAATGAGTGCTTTACTTATTTTAGCTACAATACCTTGGTTCAAGCATCTAAAACTAATAAAATAACATTTTTAATCTTAAAGTAGAATTTACAACACTTTGGCTTAACTTCATAAATCCATTTTTAAGAGAACAGAAAGGATTTCAAACTCCTTTATTTCATAAAGTCAGTATTTCTGAATCTATAGGAGAGAAAGTACATTGCAAAACAAAATGATGAGTGAATACGGGGAGAAAAAGTGTTAAACTGGCTCAGATTAGTACTGTGTTGTAGTCTAGGTTCATAGGTTGTGAAACTCTGGACAACTCATTTTATCATACTATACTTTTTGTGCACTGGAAGGAAAAAGCAACTGTAAAAAAAAAGTCTACCCAATAATCCTTATAGAAATTGAAGAAACCTTGGAAGGGGAAGGAACTTTAAAAAAAAAGCCATTTTTCAATTGCAAATATGATAATACTGAGCACTAAATTTGAAAGGGTAAAGTATAAAAATCAGAATAGGACATGTGGGAATCTTCATAGTAAGTAAGAGCAAGGCATTAAGATAATCATTGCAAGGAATACGTTAGCTTACAATAGTAGTAAGCATATAGCAATCTCTCAATGTGTGCTAATTGACTACTATAGCTAATTGCCTTGCTCAAAATTAAATCATTTAATCCCTATAATACTAAGAAAAATATTCTTTTTAAAATTTCTATTCTACACTAAGGACCCTAGGACACAGAAAGATTATCCTACATGTATAAAATTATATTGCTAAAAGTGGAAGAACTGTGCGCTGAATCAGTGGGCTATACTGACAGTGGTGATGGGCCTACTAGGTAAACATAAACACTTTACGGTGGTACCACAGGACCCACAGATAGAGTAATCTTAAGAGGCTAAATATTAAGAATAGAGGAATGATCTTCAGCAAAATAATTCAGGAATCAGCAAACAAATTATTCAAGGATATAAAATACACGAAACAACTACATCTTTAAAAATACTACATTCTATAAAATTAGGAAGGGTCTTAGAATCTACTTGCGTAGGAAGAGAATTCCAAATGGCTTGAAAGTTAGTAGAACAAACACTTAATTGCACCTTTTATGTCACAAGATAACGCGGAAATACCCCCAATGAAACAAGAAGAATCAGCAATGGAACAGAAAAAATGATTATGTGACACATATTATGTGCGAGGAACTATGTATTTCCTTTACATCATCTCACATAAGCCTCATAACACAGTATTATTATCTCTAATTTTAAAAAGATGAAAACTGAAGTTTAAAGAGATTAACCACCTAAGATCAAGCTGCAGAAGAGTGAAATTTTGGTAAAAATTGTAGAACACACCATTAGAAAAGTGAATATTGAGTAAGCTTTGATAAAATTTAAGATCACAGAATGCAAAGCAAAATTTTTTATCCCTATAATTATTCAAAAGGCCAGACTGACTTCCATCCTCACAACAGATGGCAACAAAAACTGTGGAAATGTAGTAAAGTTGCCTACACTAACTGGGATGCACAGCATCTATATTCCTCCCATTTTTCTCTCTATACAGGTAGTCAGAGGTACTCAAAAAGACTGACTGTCAAATCTCATCAAAGGGAATACGCAGGTAAAAAAATGAGGTGTGACCACCGATTTAACTATTACGAACACAAACTATATGCTAAGTAAAAGTAATGCCAATTTTATCCACTGAACACTGGAAAGGCATGATCAAAACAGAATTACTCTAGAGCTATTAGTTTTTGTGTTTTAATAGTAAGAAACAAGAAAGGACAACTTGAATGGAATTTTATCTCACCTTATTGGCAGGAAGGTAAGAAGGGAAAACTGATTAAAAAATGTATTAGAGTAAAAGGCAAGTGGACTCTCAAGTTACAACTGGTCTGATGTATGAAGATGAACAACTTGGATTAATTAGGTTAATGGAAGATTCATTTGCCTCTTGTTGTCTACAGCGTGTGCCCAGGTAAACATCCAGATCAACTGTACTGATTTACAACCAACTTGAGTTACAAACAGTCGGCAGAAACGACCGAGTTCATAAATGAAGAATACACGATAGAAAGCGGTATTTTGATTATATAGTTGGGAATATATCAGAAAAATCAATAGACATTATCCTCCCTGCCTGTATTCAAGTATGCAAACCGCAGGGCTAGGCTTAAAAAATACTAGGATCCCAGAGATGGGGTAAATGGAGCAAATCAGGGTTTTTCTCCTGAGGCTTTGTGTACACTCTAAAGGAATGGAAGTGGTGCACAGAATGTTTAGACATACTATCACTTCACAGAATAAAGATAAAGGAAATGCAATTAGCCTGTTTGAGTCCAACCCAGATCAAAAGGGGGAAACAACGAACAATTCACAGTAGAACTTTTGTCCAGAAATAAAAGATTGTGCACATAGCCCACATTTTTATAGGCTACAGGAGCCTGACTGTAAGACTGGTATACAAGAGGGACACACAGAACCTTATCAAGGATGTGATGATGGGCAGACCAGCCTGCTAACATTTTTAAGGTTCAACTACTGAATATATAAAATGGAAAATACCTGCCCTACCGATAAGCATCAATTAGGCACAATTTTTATAGCAAAAATACAAGAATATGGGGAACAGAGGAAAATAAGGAATTATGATTCTGATCACAAAAGATCTGAAACATATCTACAAATGAAATTAAATATGGACATAATTTTAGAAAACTATGACAATCAAATTACATGTTGAATACAAATGAATAATTGTCCTAAGAAATAGAATTTTAATGCTAGAAGGAAAAGTAGATGAGTCGTAGATATAAATTCAATCTTCAAAGGAACGCTGTTATGAAAGCAGAACACATAAATAGCTGCCCTTGTTAAAATACAGCTGACAGTCTGCTTGCTTTGTCTTTCCCCAGCATGGTTCCAGGAAATTTCTACAGTTCTTTTATGGAACAAATTTAAAACCACAGATTGAGTGTTACCTTTAATTTCTAAGAATGAGAAGAATAAGGCCAAGAGGTAAAGTTGGTCAAAGATAAGACCGAATCAGGACTAGAGCCTGAATCTCTTGATTTTGTTCAGTATTCAATTATGTCCCGTTCTTTTTTCCCTCTTTTTTTAAAGAAAAAAAAAGAAAAAATGAAAGGCTCTTTTTTAGACTTCGTAATTGTTTCTCCTTTCCAATCTTCCAGTTCAAGATAATTCAACTCAAATTTAGTAATTGATAGTATGAGTGAGATCAGAGAAGATAAAAAGGCATCCCAAGTTCATTCGGTTCAGATTTAAATAAAGGTAACAACATTATTGGAAGGTGTTTACAAAATCGTGGTGGGGTTAGCCACACTCTTCCTGTAACTACTTAACACTGTCAAGATAAAAAATCAGCAAGGGGCACCATGTAAGACCATAGAACACAGACTTGAACAACTTGGTCTCATTTTGTAAAAAGCCCTTAAACTAAATGTTCGGTGTATGGAAAATGGTACCTAAATAAACAATAATTTTAAGGTCTCAGAAAAATGCTAGTAATTCTCACATTTCTTATCATAAGTAAGTGCAAAACAAACTTCACAAGCAATTCCGTAAGAAATCCTTAATACCTCCTCCTCAAGAAAACTAAAATCGGTGTTCTTACCAGTGGACTCTCAAAAATGCAGAATACTTTGGTCATACCCATTTTTTGGTAATAAGTATAACTCTTTGTAGTGAATCCACATATTTTACGAATAGCTTGGATCCGGAGCGGTTCTTAAAACCGATCATAATAAATCTGTTCACGACCCGCTACCAAGTGTGAAGAAAGGAATTTCAAGTTCGTCTCTAAAATGTCATTTCCTGGAATATAAAGGGGTTCAACTGTAGCTCGGTGCGTTGATTCTTTTAACGGCGCGATTTCAAGAAATTTTTTAGGAGTTGGATTTGCTTTACTGATTTTCCCGAAAGCAGAGTTTGATTTGCTTCTTCTAGGAAGCCAAAAAACAGGGCAACGGAAGCAAAGGGCGCGAATTACAAGGTCGTGAAGCTTCAGGACCTCCCAGCTGCAAGCAAGACCTCGGGTTTGCACTCCGGCTCTCTAGGGCAGACACTGACCTTAGGAGCCTGCGAAACGCCCACGTACCGCGTTAAATTTTTCAGAAACATTCTCTGGAAACCTTGCCTTTTCCTAGCTGAATTTGGGTTACACAGGCTTCCGGAACTTGCGGACTTCCGGAGCGACGCAGGGCCCGGAAGTGGTTGAAAAAAATGAAAGGGGGAAATTACCAAGCGAGAACCGCGAGGTACAGCTAGAGAGGGCCTTGAAATACTGCAAAGGAAGCGGGTGAACCGAAGCGCCGAGAAGCCGAAGGGCCGAGAAGCCGAAGGGCCGAGAAGCCGAAGGGCCGAAGAGCCGAAGGGGGCACCCCGCGCCCGGTCATTGGTCGGGAAAACCCTTTCTGATTGGCCGAAAAGTCGCGAACTCTTCAACCCCGCGCCCTGGGCCCTGCTGGCAGAGGCGATAGCGTGTGGAGACCGCGGGAAGGTTGGGCCTATGTACACTGCGCTCTCAACCTCCTGATACCCCAGCTGGCCTTTGGAGAAGCGCCGCCACATGGCTGCGGGTCGTCTCCGCACTTCGGGGTCACCTCTTGCGCCCTGACGAGCCGTTTTGTGGGATGACCCTGTGAGGAGAGGTCCCGCGCGCCGGGCGGCTGGGTCGCGGCCGGGTCCCTCTGAGGCGCGCGGACCTGCTCCTGGTAGCCCATGGGGTCTGCACTGCAAAATTGCGCCTCAGAGACCCTGTAAATTCGGAGCGGTGCGCAGGGTCCTCGTAGCACAACTAGAATCGAGTCAGAATTTGGAAGTGGGATCCGAGGGAAGCGCGCTCAATGGCAGCCGCCACTGTCTTCCCTCTCTGTAATACGGATGGCAGTGTGAGTTTGGTCGGTCATATATGGGTGAAATCACGATGAAAGATTCCTGCGCTATTGTTTTAGCTCTTGCCACCCCCTCCCCCCATTCAGTCGTAGAACAACTGTTAAACACTAAGAGCTTGTCTTGTAGAAGTAGTGTTGCAGAAACGCTTTTTAAATTTTACATTTTATTTGAGGAATTACCCTATGGGAAACAGCTGTTACTCAAAATAGGAAGTATTATGGGCAAGATAAATTTATATCACCTCTAATACTGTCTGAATTCGTTTTACATTAAGGATATACACTTTGATATCACATACCTGGAATGCTGCTTTCTATACACTCGGGAGATCTTGGAAAAATTGGGAAAAATGGCCTGAGGAGGAAGATGATACATACTTCTTGAAATTGGTGAAAGTCCTTCCCACCAAATGAACCCGAAGTACAAATGAGATATGGAGTAGAAACTACAAAATGATTGGGTATGTAGTAATTTAGGGCAGGAAGTGATTTTCTAAAGCTGCAGTTTCGCCATTGGCCAAGTCTGCATTGCGGTGTATTCACAGTATGAAACAGGTACAGGGTTTCTAGGACATGGAATAAAGGAGGCGGGGGGGGGATATTTATTATTTTTATATTGACTTTAGTTGAAAATATTTTGGAAAGTTTAAAATTACATATGGGATTCACATATTTATATCGGATACCGTTCTAGAGAGGAAGGAATTTTCTTTGATGAGCAGGGCTTTTAGAGTTTGAAGAATGCAGCCATATTGCTCTTCTCGGGTAGCTCACAAGTATACTGTGCTTCACTTAATTTTTATGAGGTGAGAAAAGACCCCCTCCCCATAAAAAAGACTAACATAGAGGACATTTTCAGAAAGCAGTTTTAGTTCATGGAATTTTATGTGGGTCACCCGAACATCACAATATTGATAATAAAAACACCAAATTATCAATAAATTTAAATTAAGTAGGAAACATGTATAACTTTTAAGATTTTGGTATTAAATGTTTAAAGTTTGGGATTTAACCCACATATAGTACACTACATCTGTAATTTTATGTTTTTAATTTTATAACCTGAGGTTTAGTAAGCGTAGGTTTCAAGGAAGCTTTGTATACAGTATTTGTATACTTGCTTTAAAAATATATTCTATATTAGTTTAACAAAAATCTTCTGGGGTCAGGAGTATTACTAGATTGTGTGAATAATAACATGAACCATGAGGGGAAGGCAGAGATGGCCTTTGACTCTAGGAGCTAATGAGTATGAGAAACAGTAAATACATAGACAATGACAAAAGCATAATGTTTTGTTGTAAATGGTTTGCCTCTAAATTTAGTTTTAAACAGCTGTTTTAAACCTAGGGTTTATATATTCTTACAGGTGTACTGAGAGTCTAATTAAGACTTGACTCAGTTTAAGAAATACTAGCAAAAAAAATCAAGATAATTCATTTATTAACTATGAGAAAAAAGGCAAAATGTTATTTTATATTTAAATATAAAGAAAAATATTTATTGGGCCAGGGATTGGCTCAGACTCACCGTGACTGCTTTGCAAGCACAAGGTCCTGAGTGTGATATTTGGTAACCCCCCTGGCCAAAAAAGTTTAGAATCTTTATTCTCTTTTAGTCTTTTAGTGAGTTTTATGTTTTGAGGAATAATAATAAAGGCATTGGTTTATGCCTCTAACAGTTCAAAATTGGTGACTTTAACAAGTAAATTTATATTAGCCTATTACCTTGTTCTTAAATCAATATATTTAAATCTTTTAGGAAAGAATGAAGCATAGATTCTCTGTTATTTTACTCTTTATGCTGTAACAAATCACCAGGAAGCTCCAAACAATACCAGTTTATTATCTTATAACTCCATTGTTGACAATGGATCTCAGTGGGCTAGAATAAAGTTGTCCACAGATCTCCTTTTCCTTTTTGAATGATCAAGGGAACAGTTTGGTTTCTTGCTCATTTAGGATTTTGGCTGAATTCAGTCCCTCGCTGTTGTAGGGATGAAGTTTCCTTTTCCCCTTGTTCTCAGCTGAGGGTTGTTTCCAGCTTCCAGAGGCCAACATGCCTCAGCTTGGGGCCAATGTCATCTGTCACCTTGTTAGCAAGGATTAATTGAGACACTTTCATCCTTCTAATCCCTCCTCATCCATTATTATTTCTATCCAATTTAGCCTTTAAACATTTTATCAACAGATAGAATCAGCCTATATGCCCATCAACAGATGAATGGATAACGAAAATGAGGTACCGATATACAGTGGAGTACTACTTTGCCATGTAGAAAGATAAACTTGAGGCATTCATAGGAAATGGATATACCTTGAGACCATAATGTCGAGTGAAGTAAAGCAAACACAGAAGCTTAAACGTCACATGATTTCTCCCACAGGAGAAACCAAAAACATAAATAAGATAAAGAACAAAATAAAAGACAATAGCAAACAGGGAGGAAGATACATATTTTGCAAAAATAAGGAGTCTAAGAATTGGAGGGAGGGGAATGAGATGAAAAAAATAATTTAGATGTTTTATGTACATGTACCAGCTCGTTATGAAGGATATAATCATTGTATACTGCAAACAGATACTAATAAAAATGAAAATTAAAAACAAATCCATTTGATTAGGCTGCATTTCCCCATGTCAAGGTCCACAACTTTACGACCATCTGCAGAGTTCCTTTTATGAAAGTCTGGTAACATATTCACAGGTTGTAGGCACTGGGATACTATGTAGTTGTCTTATGACAATATGCAGACTTCCTAGAAGGACACCAAGAAAGACCTTTCATACATTCCAGATATTCTCCCCTGTCATTCCTGTGCCTGGTTTTTACAGTGACATCAGTGAGGCATATCCCTTTCTGTTCTCTTATCATAGTCATTAATACTACTTGCTATCATCTCTGTTGTCTCCTGAGGGAGACTGTGTTTTTATGAGGATGTGGGTAATAGCATATTCTGGCAATAATTCTAATACTGTTCCAAAACTTAAACTCTCTTCTAATCTTTGCTATCATTGCCGTAACTCAAATACTCATTTAAACTGTACTTTTAAGTCATCTTTTAGAAAGTTGGTGGCCACCAGCTTCACTGCCCTTCAGATTCACTCTCTTGGCTGATTTCTGGAATAATCTTTTTAAAATACAAAACTCCACTTCACTTACCTTCTATGAACCATTTAGTGCCCTATTGCCAGTTCCAGCAAATATTGTATCTTTCCCTACACCTTTTGGCACCTGTTCTGTAGCATCTAAGTTACTATATACTTGTTTATTTCAATAACTTCTAAAACAAACTCATTGATAGTACGGTCATAAGAGACTTTTCCTTGAATTAACACATTATTTTGTCATAGTATAATTATTATATGTTGTCAATATATGTACCTTCTTACTATAAATTCTTTAAAGACAGGCTCATTGTTTTATTCTTTTTCTTTCCCCAAGCGCCTATGGCACTGTGGATAGGATTATTGAATGACCGAATTGGAAAAAATAATGCAGAATTCATAGTTTTTTGTTTGTTGAAGTCTAAAGGTATTTAAAACAATTTATTGGGAATACATTATTATATACAATTTGGTTATGATATTAGAAGAAAAATAATTGGGAATTAAAAATGAAAATGAGTCAGATGTAGTCACATACATGTCTATAATCCCAGCACTTCGGCAGGCTGAGGCAGAATTGTCAGTTCAAGCCTAGCCTGGACAACTTAAAACTTAGTTCAAAATAAAAAACGATAAAAGGGCTGGAGATGTAGCTCAGTGTAAAGGCCCTGGGTTCAATCCCAGTACAAGGAAAGAGAAGTATGAACTCTGGAGCCAGCATGCCTGAAGTGTATTTTGACTCTGCCACTTACAAGCTGTGTACTGTTGATTGGGCAAGGTAATCAATCCTGTGTCTGTTCTTTACAAAGCAAGTATGGTAACTAAATGAGTAATGTTTATAAAATGTTTATAACTGTCTCTCACATTGTAAATATTCTATAAGTATATTTATAGAAAAGCACAATAATTTATATTTTCATTGCTTTTAATGAATGTTTAATGGTTGTATAATATAGCACTTTTTAAAAAATAGCTTCATAAGCCGTAATTGTGTTTTTAGAGTTTTTTTTTTACTGTCAGTGATTTTTATTAATCTTACACTACAAAATGACCTTATATATTTCTTAAATATTTAAGGAGCACTTGTGTATGATCCAGCTCATGAAACTTACTTATTTTTCCTTTGTATTATTTTTATCTTTTGCTTTTAACAAATTACAACAAATTTAGTGGCAGAAACCAACATAAATTTATTATCTTATTGATCTCTAGTTCAGAAATCCAGCAGATAAATTACTAGCAGGCTGTATTCCTTTCTGGAGATGCAACTAGAATCTGTTTGTCTTTTCTGACTTCTACAGGCAGTCCGTGTTCATTGGCTCATATTTAACCTCTCTCCATGTTCAAAAGCAGCAGTGTAGCATCTCTCTAATCATTCTGCTATCTTTATGTCTCTTTTCATGTCTGCAGCCAAGAAAAGTTCTCTGCTTTTAAGAATTCTTGTGATAAGATTGGGTCCACTTTCTAAGTCAATCTTCCCATTTGAAGTTTTTTTATTTACTTCATTACCAAATGTCTCCTCACTGTGTAATTTATTCGGAGGGTTGGAGGATAGACATCTTTGGGGACACACTGTTGTGCCCACTGCACTCTCAACAATGTATCAATCACTGCTGAAATGTATAGGAGCTGTACCTTCTGAAAATAAAGATAGTATTACTCAATCTTTGAACAACAGTGTCAGTATCATTTATTCCTCAGGGGTTGGTGAAAGCCCCATCTATTTAGCAAAGTGCGAAGTACGGCAGGGCTCACTGACCACTGTCATTGTCTACAGGTATTTTAGTAAAAAAAGGGAGAAGAAACCCATACTTACTGAATCTCTGTTATGGGCGATTATTACAACAATTCTAGGAGTCAGAAACTATTATCTCCATTTTATAATGATCAACTTGGAGCTAAGAAAGGTTGAAAGACAAGCTGAAGATCCATAATTAGTCAAAAGGTTGGTGGGATTTGGTCCCAGACTGTATGATTCTTGAATTCTTAAGCACTATAAAACACTGCTCCCTAATTGTCTTATATGGAACAAAGTGGTGGAGCAGAAAGAGGAGGCCTACAAGGCTCTAAGATTATTTCTGGCAAAGCTATTAAATACTAGGCTCTAGAAAATCACCTTACCTAGCTCTGGAAGACTGAGTAGAATTTAGGCTTGTAGCTATTAAAGAACAATAGCAGCTGAGCAAAATGGGAGAAACAAATGAAATATATAAGGGAAAAGCACCATTATAGTTTAGAGATAGGCAGAATGAAAAAAAAAAGATAAATTCAAAATGGTACTTTAAGGCCTCATATACTTATATAAAAATATGTATTTCTAATACAAATTGAAAACAAATTCTTGCTTTTTGTTTGTTTGTTTTGTTTTTTGAGACGGTCTCACTATGTAGTTGAGACTGGCCTAGAACTCACTATGTAGCCCAGGCTGGTCACGAACTCACAGCTATCCTCCTGCCTCAGCCTCCTGAGTGCTGGAATTACAACATGCACCATCATGCCCAGCTAATTCTTGAGTTTTTATCAGTAATTAAAATAAATTCTTTCTTAATTTTAACTGCACAATGACACTATTATAAAAGCAATGGTTAATTTGAAATACTAGTGAATCATTTTATGAAATATGAAATTTAATTCTAGTGATGTGCAAGAAAAAGTAATGGACACCAAATATTTTGTGTGGCTAAACTCCTTAACACATTCAAAGATTTGTTCAATTTATATTTAATTTCAGAAAACAAACGCATATCAAAATTTGTGGGTCTTTGTTTCCTTGTGAAAACAGCATTAGTAGTGGTTATGCTCAAATCGCATTAAACATTTGACTGCCAAAAAGTATATAGAAAAAACAAAAAACAAAAAGGATTGCTTTTTCAGTTACCTGGAAGTTGAGTCTTAAAAAGAAAACAATGGAGGAAGTCATACAAAGCAGAGTTTAAAATACTGTTCTCTCTTTTTCTTAAAACATCATTCAAATTCACTAAATGGAAATTTAATTCTGTAAAGGTGTCTGTTCTGTTCAATTGTGTTTATGCTTTGAGATTTCGATTTAGACAATTTATCATTACTTGGCAAGGACTTTTTTCTCTTTGGCTTGATTGAGTTTCCTTTCCAGGGAGTAGATGAATCCAGGAAAAATATTTCTACAGCTTCATACATAGCCAAAAGTAGTGGCCATGGAAGAACAGGGAGTGCACTAAATAATAACAAAAGGAAAATATGTAGTCCTTTTTTCCTAATCTCTATGTCCTTGATATATCTTAGAATTCTCCATTTGATAGATTTAGGCATTTTATTTAAGTTTAGTAGTTGGACTTCTACTTCACAACAATATTAAGCAGGCAATTGTAGATAGGAAATACATGAAGAGACCTGACTTTGATTTGTCTTTGACAGCTATGTGACCTTTGAAATGTCTCAACTGTCATGGGCCTTAGTTTCTTAATCTCTCATCTGTTTGACATGTCTTGAAAGATTTCTTTTTGTTTTAATGGATTAGGATTCTAAAGGCCAATTTTTTATGGTTGCAGTTTCAGCCCAATTTTGTACTCTGCATGTATTATTTGAGGTCATTTTTCTGTCTGCAGGTTTCCTACAGTAACATAATGACATAAGAGATACTAAGCCCTAAATTCTTATCCTAGCCAAAATTTGGCTCCTTATTACCTTAGTTTTGATCTTTTAATTTAGAAGAAGATAATCCCTCTAGCTCTCAGCAGACAGATTCTGTATGGACCTTATAGGAATATGCTTGAAATCATTCCATGTAAAATATTTCCCTTTTCTGCCTCCATTTATTTGTACTGTATATCTTTTTTGGCATAACAGAGGATGTCAGTGAGGTAAAGAAAAAAAGTATGGTAGTAATTTAATGTAACACCATTACCTTAACAGCCCCAGCATACAATGTCTAACTTCATCCCCAGACCCCCAGACCCCCAGACCCCCCAAAAAGAGACTGCAGTGACTTTAGAGACAGGAAATATCTTCAAAATAATCCTCTAAAACCATAATAAGAACTCTGGATAAGGTGTTCTGAACAAGGGCTCTTCGCTTATTACTGCAGAGATTTAGGACTGGTCTAATGTCAATATTCTTATATCCCTCAAAAATGTGAGGAGAAGAATAGGGATTATATAGATATAGTGGAATGTCAGGCTTTCTAAATAGTCTGGAAAGTAGAAGTCCCGATTTTTCTTGAGAATACAAATTAATGCATTTTCCTCATTTTGTAAGAATTTAATGACAGCTTTGCTTCTGAGTGTCTCTAGGTCACAGAAATTCCTTGAAATTTGGGTAGAGGTAATTTTGTAGAAGAGTTAGGCTTGGAGTGAAGGCAGCTTGATCACTTGTGTCCACCATGCACACTGAGTTGAGATGAGTGCTTGGAAAATGATGTGATTTCTGAGGGTGTTTGTACCTCATGTAAAAATGAAGAGTATGGAAAAGATAATTTTGCACACATTTTCCAGTTCTGAAATTATATGATTCTAAGGGTAAGCTAAACGTCTAGAGATACTTTTGATCAGCGGCATGCATCAAGGTAAATGTCATAGTGCTGCTTAGCTAGGCTTTGATAATTTCTAAAGTAGTACTGAGCAGGTTTAATGTACTTAGATGTCCAAAACTTCGAAAGAGAAAACAAACCCTAACTGTATAGGACTAAGATTGCTACTACTGTGACACCTGTAAGTACTTTGTCGTATAATATTCAGTTCAAAACAATTTAGTAACTTCAAAGTATTCTTTTTAGCCATCATTACAAAGAGACAGTATAAAATCTATTTCTTTTTTAATTTCAAAGTATATCATTTAAAAATTATCCTTGTTTAAAAATCTTACTAAATTTCCTTAATCTAAAGACAACCAATGAAATGAGTTTTTTTCCCCTTTTTTTCTTACCTGCACATGACACCATATTAGTCAATGGGAGGATATAAACACTGTATTAGTCAATGAAAGAAAAGTGCTCACCTTGAGATAGCTTGTATGTTAAGAGAAAGAAAAAATTAAAAAATAAGAGAAATGAAATCAGAATATGGAGACCATTTTGCAGGATTATGGAATTATTGTAAAAGGGAGACTGTATCTTAGTTTTCTAATAAAATAATTTGGGAAAGACTTTGTTAAAGATTATCTTCTTGTGAAGTTGATTGAAATGTTTCTTTTTCCAGTCTACAAAGATCTCTTTAAAGATAAATGTTGCAGCATTATTTTTAATTATTAAAGCTAAACATTTATTTCCTTCTTACATTCACATACTTCCAAGGGGATTTGGAATATGGAAGAGTTTCATAGCTGTTTAGAGAAATGAGCACTTTGGACTTTATAATTGCAAACATTATTTCCCATTTCTGTTTTTCAGGCTGTATTCTCTGTGGTATTGAACCTTCCAAGTTGTGTTACAGCAGAGTAATGCATTTGTGTCTAAACATCAGAACATTGGTAAGTCTTTAGGATACGTGGAGGCAAATTTGTTTCAGCTACCTTTGTTATGAGTTGCTTTTCTTTGTGTGTGTGTGTGTGTGTGTGTGTGTGTGTGTGGTTAGTGGATTATCCAATAAAAATATGATTTAGAAAATAAAATTTTATAATTTTCTCCTGATTCTTAAGTATTTGTAGCTGAAACACAAAACACAATAATGAAACCTGGCTATGAATGGGTTGGCAGTTGAAACTGTCCGAACATGTTTAGTTATAAGCTTAAGACAAGCAGAAAAATGCTAATTTTGGGGGAAATCATGATGCATCCTCCTTATTTATCCAACCCTAAAACCACATCAATATATACTTAAATAGTGTTTAGTGAAAGTAAATTTTTCTAAGTTTTGTCGTTTATAATCTTTTAAAATAATGCTACTTCATATACTATTAAGTGACTCAGATTTCTGATTAAAGATGGGCTGTTCCCTCTTTTGTGAAATAATGGTAATGGATAGATAATATTTTATAATACCAAATATATGCCAGACAGTATTTTAAATGTTTATCATTATTAATTGGTTTAAAATTGATATCAATTCTATGTAGCAAGTATTGGTTTTATCAAAATTCCATTTTACAGCTGAGGAAAATGAGAAAGAGATTTAAGTAAATTACCCCAGATTAAATTTGTCAGGGTCATAATGTATTTCAGGCACCCTTCCCTGAATCAGTTGTCTTTACTATGAAGTTATGCCTCCTTTCAGCAAAATAGTTTGCACCTCAGTTTCTCCTGTTTTGGAAGCAAGCCATATTTTAAACTTGAGTACTACAGCCAAAATCTGTTTTTCACTTAACCAATCAATAATAAAATGGTTGAGAAGAATTCAGATAACTAGCTTGTGGCCAGGGCTTGCTGCATAATTTTAGGACTTGATATAAAATGAAAATACTTTTTCAAAAAACAGGAAAAAGTATAACTATAATGAGCTAAAATATGAAGGCTTAGCCTTGCTTTATTGTCATAATTTTTGGATTGCCATTTATTCTCTAAGAAAAATAAACATTTTAAATTATGAGCTTGTCATACATTTTTGTATTGTGCCTATTTTAAGTGCAAATATAAGAATGCTAAAATAATATGTTGAATCATTAAAATTACACTGTTCTTTTTTTAATCTTTTTTTGTAGCTTGCAGATGAATATCTTTTTTTTTTTTCTTACCATAAGTGGGAACTCTGCAGAAAACCATTTTAACTTTTAAAATTGCACTTGCTGACACACATTCTACTGAAACTCTGTACCTTTGGCTTACTAATCAGTAAGAAAGATGAAAAATAGCATATGGGTTGTCTTGTTTTATCCTTTCTTTCTGTCATCACCTTCGGTCAAAGTAATTTACTAATTCAGGGATTTCATGAGTAAGAAAGGATATGAGTTCCCTTGGTTGTTCATGTTTCTCAGAACACCATTATCTTCTTTGTGTATTTGAAAATAAGTTCTAATTCAAATAGTATGTGTTCATGGGGTTATTAGTGCTCTTGTTCACTCAGGTGTGGATGTAACACTTTTACGTTGTACTTGATTTGAGTCTCTAAACTTCCACTTACTGTGTTCTTGGGCATCATGAACAGTGTATGAACTGGCTAACATGCATTTTATTAATGGCTCCTCTGCTTATGCTAATAACTTATGTTCTATTGGATTTCACTCACAAAAATGTCTAAATATGAAATTATTGAGAATTTCAGGATACCTATAACAGAGCTGTTTTAAGTACAAGATCCTGGTGGCAGAACAGGTTGTATAAAGTGTTGGTTGGGGCCATTAGATAACTGAAAGATGGACTGTTTTTTCTAGTCAACTCTCAACATTGTCCCAAAGATAGAAGGATTTGGTTTTTGCAGGGTTTGATATGATTGCAAGGGATCAAGAAAGGGCAAGACTGACTTGGAGAAGGTTCTAGACAGCATCTTTGATTAAAAACTAGGAGAAAGCAGCTAATCACAGAAGGCCATGCTCAGTTTATACCAATGATGGCGAACAGTTTAAAGCTCTCAATGATACAGATAGCTAGCTATGGCACACAACTGGTATGTACCTTCCCCAGCCTCAGGCACTTCCTCAGGAAAGTCTGGATCTCTATGAGATAGTTCATTCTAGTGTGATCAGGGTAGGTACTTGCAGTTTGTTCATCCTGGTTTGACAGTAGATGATAAATTAATTGGCCAGAAAGCAAGAAATAATGATACTACCTCCCTGCCCCATAATCAATGAAACATTTTTTAGAAATGTTCACCCACATTATCTCATTTGTGCACACATCTCCGTAATTTCTTTGCAGTAAATATTTTTCCACAGACGAGAAAGCTTAGGAAGTCTTGAACAGTGTTATCTAACAGAACTTTATGCATTGATGGAATGTCCTATACACGTGTTGTAACATGGTTGCCACTCAGCACTAATGTCATATAAAGCACTTTAAATGTGGCTAGTATGACTGAAGAGCTGAATTTTTCATCGATTTAATTTTAAAAGTAGCTATTGACAGCATAGCGTAAGAGCACATGTGTGATATACTCCTTCCCTTTCCCATTCAATCATGGACTCACCAGGATCAGAACCTCATATTGTCAGGACTTCTCAAAAGAAAGTTCTTAACCAGGGAATTTTGCCACTTGTGGCCCATTACTGCCAGTCAGCCAAATTGACCTAGTCCTTAGGTCACTTCCTCCTCCCACGTTTCCTTTAAGAGCCAGGAAGGCAAACAACACACTTCATCTCCAGGTAATCCTAGGTTGACACTTTGGTTTAAGGAAGACAACAAGAGGTCTTTTGGACCTGGATCTGTTTGTCTGCTTCTAAAGAGATTAACAAGACGAGAACATCAGACACCCTGGAATGCTAGTCTCAATTTCTTTCATTCTCTTGGATATTGCTTATGTTCTAATAAGCCAAAATGTAGCTTGAACACTTTCTTTCTATGACTGCATGATATGGAAATGGGATGAAGCTGATTTGATTAACCTAGTTCCACGCCACCCCTGTTTGCAAGTATGAGACAAGATTATAGCAGTACCTATATGAAGCCTGTGAACTCCTAACCAACATTCTGACCACTTCATCCCCAAACAAGTAAAATGAGTCATTTTAGGGCTAGTCTCACTTATTCTCCTAAATCCTGCTGAGTCTTATTTTATTGTCAGTAGGCTTTATCAGATGGAAATTATCATTTACAACTCTCCCCTTTGTGACACTTGAAAATGACTCCCAGTCTCTTTCAGTTGATCTGTTTATCATTTATTTAAATACTTCTAGGTACTGTAAATATGCTAAAGAGAGTCAAGATACAGTTTCTACTTTTCAGACTCTCCAATCTCCAATCCAGTATGTAAAGCCTGGATTAAAAGACTTTACTCTTCAGTGTCCACCTAAATATACATCTATCACTCAGATATTTACAAGATATGTACTGGAATATACTTTGTTTCCTACCAAAAATAGAAGACCCATCTAGTAATGGGGGAATATACTCATGATCTCACTGTCTTCTACCCAAATCACTTTATTTTCCAACTATTATTTACACACCAGGAGTCAACTATCATCAGAGAATTTAGGAGCCACTCAAAGGTATAGGTCACAAGTTTATTTTTTCCCAAGATACTGCCCATAAAATGTTCCTTATCTCATATACTTCTAGGCCAAGGCACTCTTCTACCTTCAGAGTAACGTGAGACTTTCCTAACTGGTATTCCCAGCTCCATTTTTATTCCTGCCAATCCACTGCACATTATATAATACGGAGTAATATTTTAGAGAGGTAATTATGTACAGAGCATTTCTTTGGTAATTTCTTCAATGGCTTTTTATTGCTCTTAGGTTAAACACCAAATTCCTGATTTCGGCCTACAGGAGCTGCAAGACCTGCCATTTCCATTAGACTTCCCATTGCAGACATTTTCTCTTTAGCCCTGAGTTCTGTGGTTATAAGGCCTTTTTACATTAATTCATAAATTTATTTAATTGAGATGGGATAAGAAAGTCCTGCAAAGATATTTGACTTATTTTAATAAAGGATAAATGAAAAAATGTATTTCGGGCTGTTGAAGGAAATAGAGTATTGTTATCAAAATGACAGCAGGGAAAAACACTGCAGTAGAGAAGGTGCTATAAGGGCTTTCCTCACACACTCCACGATTTTCTGCCCAAAGACCATCAGTCTTGCTATTTTGTCTAGTGGGACTCTTCTCACCATTTCCTTCCTCGATTTCCATGCAGTAATCTTCTCTACTCATTTTTTTTATTAGAGTACAGATGTCATTTCCTGCCTCCACTCCCCCCCAGATGAACTCAAGTTCAGGTATTACCTAAAAACCAGGTAATAAATGAAGTTGTTAATCAGCTTTGTAGTACTATGGCAAATACCTGAAAAGGACAATATATTTAAAAAGGCAATATTTATCTTGACTCTTGATTTGAGAGATTTCAGTCCATGGGTATTTGGCTTTGTGGTTTCTGAACCTGTGATGAGGCAGAAATCATGACAAGGAGGACCTGGCAGAAAAAAGCTGCTCACCTCATGGAAGCCAAGAAGCAGAAAGAAGGGAAATAGCCAAAGAAGAAAGGAGCAGGGGATTAGATAGAGTCCCAAGGTCATGTAATGACCCACTCCTTTCAATTAGTTCTCACCTTTTGTTTCCATCACCTCACAAGAATGTCATCTACTTACGATCTTTTCAATTGATTAGTACACTTGGTGAAGTTAGTTCTCTTATGAACTATTACTGGCAACTAAGCTTTTAGCCCATAAAGTTTTAGAGACTTTTATAATCCAAACCACAGCAAGAGTCCTGACTAAACTACTGTTCACTATTCCAAGGAGTTCATTGTACCAAGCACCACTCAGTGGTTATTTCTTCAACCCTTGAGTGTGGGTTTATGTGGGGATCATGAGTATTGGTTGTAAGTACTGTTAACTCTAGTAACTCCATATGTGTTGTTTCTCCAGTTTAGCAGGTAGAGTGTTTCCTTTGTGGAATTCCTGAAAGTTACAGTTTCTTGTCTCTGACCTTTAGATGTGTGGTTGTCCGGGTTACTACTACTCACGGTGGGTTGTTTTGGTGAACCTGTTTGCTCTTTTCCTGTGTGACCTTTCAGTTACTATGGTAAACCCATCCCATAATAGTTTGTGGTTTTTTTGCTTTAAAAGGCCGGTGCTTGCCGGCAATAAAAGCCGCCTTGATCAGACTCTTGTCTTGGCGTCCTTCCTTGTTCTCTGCCCCATCTCCACCCCACTGCTCTTTCAGGTTTGAGACACTGCTGGACAGTGCTCTGCGTCGCTGGCTCGCGACAGGTTTAGATTAACACTCACATTGGATTCTTGACCCAAGAAATAAAATCATAGAGAAGGACAAATGGAAATCTCTGAAACTCATTCTACCTAAAAATCCATAAAGATAGTATATCAAAGCAGTACTTTACCTCAGTGAGGTAGTAGAGATTAGTGCCATGATAACAAGCTTGATGATGCAGAGGTAGTACTCTCTAACACACATCAATTTAATTGCCAGTATGGCCCCCTTAGCAAGCAGATTGATTCAGGAAAACAGCTATAGACAAGCCCGCATCTAGGTAGAAGTCCTAATTGCAGCTGCTGCACCAGATATGCTACTATTGCTAATGCAGATCAAAAAGACCTTTTCCATTCCAATGATAAAAAAAGAGTCAGAAATAGTTCATAATAGCTTTTATCAGATGTCAGTGCTCATATATAGAAAGAGAACAAAAATTCTAACTGAATGATAGGTGGGTTGATTAGGTAATGGTGTAAGCTAAAAATAGAAGCCAAAAATCTATTAAAGTAAGATAATATCGTAGGGGCGACAAATCTTCCCAGGGGAAACAAGTGTAACTCTGGTCATGTACATTGCATGGCAGGAGAAATGGCCAGAAGTAATCCTCAAGGGTCTGCAAGGAAAATGACTGGAAGATTGTAAACAAAATTTGGTATAAACAATTGTGCTAAGTCAATTGCTTACATGTTTTATATGTTCTTTTGCCTACTCTCATTTGAAACTTGCATATAAATAAATCTGTTGCTGGGGGAGAGGAAGAGAAATAAACTTATATAAATATACTAATTCTCTACCATCAGTGTAATCATTATATACTGCAAACGTACTAATACAAGCAAAAAAAAAAAATCTGGTATAGGGATGTAGATTGGCACGTCTTGTTTCTTCATTATATCATTATATAATAAGAAATTTTTCCCCTTCTCACTGTTGCTTTTCTGCATCTCCATCAGTCATCCCAATCAGAACCAATATATCCTAGTAGTCACAGCAGCACAGGATGTTTTTGTTCTTCGAAAGTAGAAGAGATAGACTATACTTAGCATAATACTTTGTCCATATCTCATCTTTTAGGCTGATCTGCTGGTAGAGACTTTTAAAACCATGATTGTATATCCCCTTACCAGTTAACATGGAGGTTAGCACTACAGTTTTACCTTATCCTTCTAATTCAGAGGATTTTTATTCTTATAAAATTCAGTGCCATCCTAGACTAGGATTTAATTAGATAAAATGAGTAAGTTACATTTCAGGTTAGTTGGAAAGAGACTTTTGGGTTCTAGCCCTGATTCTAAAATAATGGGCATGTGAAGTGAATAGACATTTCTCAGACAAAGAAGTAAAAGCAGCAAGTAAATATATGAACAAAATTTCCACATCACTGGTCATTCGAGAGATGCAGATGAAAACAACACTGAGATTCCACCTCACCCCACAAAGAATGGCTGCTATCAAGAAATCACACAATAACAAATGTTGGCGGGGTTGTGGGGAGAAAGGAACCCTTCTCCATTGTTAGTGGGAATGCAGACTGGTGCAACCACTATACAAATCAATATGGAGATACCTCAAAGAGCTGGGACTAGAGGCTTCATTTGACCCAGCCATCCCTCTGCTGGCTATCTTTCCAAAAGAATTAAAAGTGATATATGCGCACCTATGTTTATAGCAGCATAGTTTGTAATAGCTAAAACTTGGAAACAGCCCATTTACCCATCAGTTGGAAACTGGATAAAGAAGATGTGATTTTTCTATAAAATGGAATACTACTCAGCCACAAAGAATGAGAAATTAGATTCATTCATAGGAAAATGGATACATATTGAGGATATACTCCTAAGTGAAATAAATAAGTTACAAGTGTAAATACCGAATAGTTTCTCCGGTGTGAAAATCTATAATAGTACACAAGATCCTAATGAGATAATTAACAATGTGAAATAGAAAGAAAAGGGCTAAAGGTGTAGGGAAAGTGGAAAGGATAGGGGAAAGGGAATAAGGGAAAAAATAAAATATGAGAAAATGAAAAAATGGAAATAAAGTGTTTGTAAATGAGGAAGGGAGGAAGGGGTGAAGGGAGGGCAGGGACAAGGGGAAAAAATGAGAACCAAGACCTGTCATGTAAAGGTACAAGATCCCCATAATGAATGTAATTGTACTGTATATATACCTCAAATGTACCAATAAACTCAATAAAAAGAAAAAAATGACAAAAAAAATAATGGATGATTCAGGCAAGGTTCTTAAATGAGAGACTATCTGGGCAAATCACTTACAAAATATCGTCCCTGAAATGAGAATCTTTATGGCTTCTAGGATCCCAAAAAGTTATGCACTCATTTCTCTCTCTCTCTCTCTCTCTCTCTCTCTCTCTATCTATCTATCTATATATCTATATATATATATATGTTTTTCCCAAATGTCTGAGTTGTAGAGAATATTATACATATTTTAGAAATTTGACAATATCTAAGGACCAAAAAGATATGCACTCACTTCTCTCTCTCTCTCTCTCTCTCTCTCTCTCTCTATCTATCTATCTATATATCTATATATATATATATGTTTTTCCCAAATGTCTGAGTTGTAGAGAATATTATACATATTTTAGAAATTTGACAATGGAAGCTGAGAGAGTATAGGTGATATATCATGTTTTAAAGTTGATAAGAAGAATAATTTAGGATTGCAAGCCATGCCAGCAACATGGCCTATGTTTGATTTATGATTCTGTAACTTAGGAGTTGTGTGACCTTGGACAGGGACTTTAGTCCTGAGAATCTGTTTAATTGCAGAACGGTGCTACAGCCAGAACTTGCCTGATGGATTATTTGTAATGTTAACTGTAGTCATCCAGGAAAAATGTTGTAATATTTCTCAGCATGTGTTCATTACATATTAAGTAATTATTAACTCATACTAAAAGATGTTTCATTTTTCTTTCAGTATTGGGCTTGCTACTAGCTTTTGACTTTTGCACCAATTGCCCTCATGATCTTTCAAATCCATTTTTACTTTGGAATTCTAGTTGTTGAATGATCTGATAAACTACAGCTCTCTCTCTCACTCACCCTTACTCTAGCTCTTGCTCTCGCTCTGTGTATATGTGTGTTTTACTGAACAAATTAATGTAAAAGGAGTAATTTTATCATTTTCTATCAATTTCCAGTATCAAAACTGACAAATCAAGGCAAGCTAAATTTGGTAATGTGTAGAGGGGAAGATCACCACTAACTCACTTCATTTATGTTCTCTTTAAAAAATATATATATTTTTTAAACAGCAGGATAAAAAAGGAAAATTGTACAGAAAAAGGGCAGTTACTCTACTACCATTTCCTCAGTGATTGATTGTATTTCCTCACAGGAATTGAAGAAAAAGAGAAGAGAAAAATGAGGGTTGATTGCATCAAAAGTGTGACACGAATAAAATAATCAAGAATTCACATATGTCTGCACAGAAATCACCTAATAAATCAAGAGCATGTTCTTAGCTAAGCCAGTTTCTTTGAAACAGCATATGGTGTAGTACCAATATATTTTATATTCACCTACCTAGCAAGCTGTCTTGTTGCTTTCAACTAGTGAAAAATATAGTAACACAAATGTTTATAAGGCTGGTAAAACATTTTATTTTGTCTCCTGATTAATTATTGCTGGCCTAATGAATACACTGTAAAAATCACGAAGAAGAAATGACCTGTTGGAAGAAGTGAATACTAATTGTTACAACATCCTACATTAAACTAATTCATTTTCTTAGTAGTTATTTTGGTATAAGTTTAACAAGTTTTAAATTTTGTATTGAGGCTATGTTGTAGAGAATTATGGATTTAAACTTCTGTAACACTGGTAGAGAGAGTCATGAAGTTATTTCATAATACTTCAGATCCTCATGATGGTATCATGCTTTAATCAGAAAAAGTCTATCACACGAAAATATTATAATGATATTTTACTATAAATAAATCCTAGTATAATTATAACTAGTTCACATAGATTTTTAAAATTTAAAATACTAAAATGTCAAGGACTAAGTGAAGACTTCTGTGGGTGTGTGTCTTTACTTTTCAAGTAGAAGAGAAACTTGTTATACTATATTTAATTGACAAGTGTAGGAGAAATTTGAATTAATTGTCATTATAGTGTAAGGTCAATGTTAATCAATGTCAAATTGGAAAATTATATTTTACTCCTATTTACACTTTGACCAAAGGCTGTATATAGTTTTTGCTCATAATTCTAAATAAGGACAACTTTCATCTGGAAATTATTGAGCTCTGTATTTTATCAGATGGTAAAGAGAAAGGAGGAATGTAGGATTTAGTGAGGATAATTTTGTGACAGAATAAGGAGACAAGTAACATTGATGTTTTATAACAAGCTCTTTTATACTCTTTACATGTATAAGTGGATAAATTATTCCAAATGAAACTCAAAGACTCTTCTTTGACCATATTCAGCAGTGTCCATGAAATATATGACAAGTGACAGCCAACTATTTTCTGCCTGTGTAGATATTGAAGTAGTCCATGACCATCCTGTGGTAAGACACTGAAGCTAACTTCACCTGCTTCTTTCTTCCTCTCATTAACCCAATTTATTACTTCCCAGGGCATCAAAATTTTATTTATTATGTGTTTATGGCATGCTGTGTTATCAGCAAAATAAATAATGGGAATATTGTGCTGAAAATCCAATGGTCAGATGTTGGTGGGTATATATGTTATGTACTATATAGTAGGTGTTTTACATGTGTGAGTTTTCTTTCTCTCTTGTCTATAGTAATATGATTGAAGAAACAAAAAATGATACTAAGAAAGGGTTTCCACTGTGATAGGTACTTTCTCAGTCATTTTACCCATGATCTAGGCTCAAGACGAATTCTGTTCATAGTTGAATCTTGTGATAGTAACTTGCATGTGGCTATCCATATGAATGTCTTTTCTTACTGTATATGCCTTAGTTACAATAACTAGTGTTGTAAAAATTTTGGAATTTGATAAAAAATGTGACCCTTTCCTTGTCTCTTGCTTAATTTTCCATGAGTCCTTGCTGAATCATACCCAATTTTACCTAATACTAGATTTTTGCATGTCTCTGAATCTTGTTTGTTTGCCCATCTAGTCTGTTGCTTTACCTGCTTGTAGTAATAATTATGTTCCATCTTCTGAAGCAGCTTCATCGTGTTGCAGTCTGACTACCATTAGTTGCTGAGTTTTTAGATTTCCATATTTGCTGTATAATTCCCTAATATATCACATACGGGTTAAGAAGTACTCAATTTGTCTACTTCAGAATCAATTCTTTGTACCCTCTTCTTTTCAGGACAGCCTAGTTCTGTTGTTTGGTCATTAATGCATTCTCTGGTTTTTGATTCCTGGAAGTAGGAATTAAAATGTGAGCAGAAGGACTGGAAACATCGCAGTAGTAAGCAATTTGGGCTTTACAATTTTTTTCTTTTTGGCTTTGGAGATGTCCTGGATAGAGTCTTCCATTTCTTTATTCCCTTGTAAAGGTATGGAAAAACTGTGATGCCTTGATTTACCTGAAGCTAATAGGTATGTCAGCTTCTAGGTAATAATTTGGGCAGCTATTTTGAGAGTTTATACACATGTCAGTAACTGTAATTGCAAGTTTTTTGCTTGTTAATTCCTAGAGTTATCTCTCTTCTTCCCCTGCTGTGAAATTTTGTCCGTCGCCAAAACAGAATACATTTTTTTTCTCTGATTCACAAAGCACACACATTAATTTTTCACTTAGTGATGATTCATTAATCATGGAGGAGCATGTTAGCTGCAGTGAAAGCAACTCCTTTAATTTAACAAACATTTATTGAGTGTTTAATGTGCAGAGCAAAGTGCTAAGCATGAGATCCAAAGAGACCTAATTCAGGTGACATGTAAATTATTTTTCAACAGAATAAGTGTTCAGTAAACTTTTCTGGATTAAATCTAATTGGCATAGGCATTATTATGGCATTAAGTTTTAATTATAAGTTCTAACATAAAATGTTTAATAATAGATATAAATGTATTTTGATTTTTTCCCATAGAGAATGAATAACTTTTTCAGGAGGATGGGAGGAACTTATCTACTATTTGTATTTTCCAAAAACAGTACCAAGTTAAAAATTAAATCCTGCAAAATACTACTAATTAAGCCTTTTTAAAATTCATTAAGTTTATCGGTACATTTTATGTATACAATGTGCAACATTCGTCATTGTGTATTTGTACTTTTACATGATGTATCTTGGTTCTTATTTTTTCCCCATTGCTCTGCCTTTCCTTCAATGCCTCCACCTCTCCCTATTTAACAACTTTGTTTCCATTTTTTTCCTTTTTTTCATATTTTTCCTTTCCCTTCTTTCCTTATGCCTTGTTTTTGTATTCTATCTTTGCTGTTCATTCTGTTACTTAGGGATTATATAGGGATTCAATCAGGGAAGTAGAAAAGGAATATTTGAGCAAAACAAGAATATAATGTGAAATCATTTAAATTAAATTAATATGCTAGGTTATAGAATCATGTAATGTTAGGAAAGATAATGATCTAGGGATGAATCTCATTTTGATCACTTTATAGGTAGAAACATTCAGAGCCAGGGAGAAGATTTGCCTAAGGTTACACAACTAATTAGAATTAGAAATCAGTTTGTGATTTAATCTGAAACATTAGTGAGGACTCTTCGAATGATAAGAAACAGAAGGCAATCTAGATACTTTTGAAAAATTGTTGGTCATACATTTGAGAAGTCAGCAGATTGAAGCCATTGTTTGATGTAAGTACCAATGAGTTTAGTTTTGTTCAATTTTCTTCTTTTTCCACCTTGAAAGTTGGTTCTCTTTCTGGTGGCCTTCTTTCCTTCTCCTGAGGAAAAGACTTCAACCATGCTGCTGGTAAAAGTATTCACATGTAGCCACAGATTAATGCATTCCTGGTTTACCAACTCAATAAAAAACCTGAAATAAAAGTCTTTCTCATCATTTGCATGTCTATCAGGATTCTGATTGCCCCAGCTTGGTTCAACAAATAAGCACTACTTTGACAATTGCCATGCCCACTGTGGCAGTGGCAAGGCATGGATCCTATGGTCACCCTATTTTGAATAGGGAAGCCAATCTACTAAAAGAAAAAGAGGAATTAAAAGGAAAATGTTTTAAATAAACAAAAACAATAGCTCCACACCTGGTTACTTTAGAAAAAAAGGTAAGATGTTTTCAAATGAGTCATGTAATGAAAACAGATGAGGTTGAAACATGATTTCATACTTTTGAAATGTTTCAAGAAAGGAAATATTGATTAAGATATTTTTTGCCATATTGGATCATACTGCAAGTGCTGAATAACTTTAATCAGCATAGCACACTCTTTTTTTTTTCAGTGTCATGATCCAAACATACCCAGTTGTAATTAGCAAACACAACTTATTTTCTGCCTTCATCTCTCTTATTTTCAATGTTAAATTGCTAGATAAAGAATCATTTCCAGGGAACCTTATTCTGCACATTTACTTGATCGTTTTGACATTGATTCAGTATATTGCAGTGGATTTTAATACATTAAAATATTACTGCATACAAAGTAATATAATTAAAAATAAGAATGCTTTTTGAAAATTTACCTTTTGAATATAATTACTTTTATATCTCTATGATAAAATTCAGTCATTATAGTTCCATGTACTATATACTCATTGTACTCTTAGGAAACTCTAAAATAAGTTAGAAGATAAACAACTACAAAGATATGCATATACACATTCATAAACGAACAAACATCTGATCTTGAAGCAAAAGGAATTAACATTACTCAGCCATTTGTAGCCCATACCACTAATCTTTAATTCTCTTGTATGATGTGTTTTTCCTATATAATTATTTAAATAATTTGCCTAGTATAATATTGAGACGAGGTTTTTTCAGCTAGTATGGTGTTTAGTTTCAGCTCTTACTCTTGCTTATCCTTGCTAAATTTCAGTTTCTTTATTGGATAATTGATTATAATGGAATCTAAGCATGTATCTGACAAATAGCCAACAATCTCCTCCCTGACTGAATCCCAATCTGCTTTCTTTTATTCTGCATTCTAACTCTCTCTCCCTCTCTTTCTCTCTCACCTCAATGGGGATGTGGCCCTTTACAAACATAATTGACAAGTCAACAGATAAAATATTTCATTTTCCACCACCATTCTATTTCAAAAGTTGTTGAAGGATAAATAATTTTTAACAATAGTAATTTACAATGCTTTAATGATCAAAAATTGCATAAAGTATGACTTCTAATTTTTTTATTTTATTTTAGTTTTACCACAGTTCCTAATTGAGCTCCTCATTTTCAGGTGTCTCCACCTTTTTTCCTTATAGTCATCCAAATATATTGATATTTTCTGGGTCTGGAAGAATTTTGTATTCCTCTACTTCTGGAAGATTAATTTATACCTCATTCTTACCACAGTCTCTTAGCTTCCTAACATTCATATTAAGAACATCATGCCTAGAAATCTTTCTTTTTCCTATTATGCTTTCTTTACTGGCTATGGCTTGGGCTTATATTATCTCAGAGTAGACACTGTCAATATCCTCAATTCTCTTGTTCTAATATCTATTACAGTCTACGTGATGTGACCCTCAGTTGCATTCCGTCTTTGCCAAACTGCAACAGAACTAAATGTACTAGAATTTTCCTGAATGTGCCCTGCTGTTCTGAGCTTTTGTTCCTCTTCTTGTGCTACTCTGTACTCGAAATATCTGTCGTATAAAGAAAAAATTAATTTTAAAGTTTTTCTGGGAAAAATCTCTACATAAACTCTCATGACTGTTCCCTTAGCTAAGAAATATTTCTCATTTATGGATGCCCCATAGTATTCTGTATCCATTACATTAAGGCACAAATTACATTCATTTCCACTTATTTGAATTTTATAACTTCTTTTATAGCTACTTAATTTCTGTAAACTCAGCTTCAGTGCAGTCCTAAAATACAGTCAATAAGGATGAAGTTATTAAATAAATTAAACAAGAGTAGATATTGTCTCCTTAAAGAAAGTAAAGTTTTTATTTTGCCAAGTGTTGATTATCAACTTTCATCCCTCTTTCCCCTATTCTCTGGCTGCTAAGCAGCAGAAGGTCATGGATCAGAACATTATTAGCTATGTTAACCATTACTGGTATATTTGAATTTTTTTGTTTTCTCCTAGCAAGAATTTTTTACATTGTTGATTTTAGATTATGTGATTAAAAAAATATATGTTGAATATACCTCTGTTTGTGCAGGCGCAGAAAGATGTGGATATATAACTAATTTTAACAGGTTGCATCAGCTTTCTATTACTATCAGAAAACACTTGAAAAAAAAACAGCTTAAAGGAGCAAAGAATTATTTTAGCTTATGGTTTCAGAGGTTTCATGGCTATCTTCATCATTTTGGACTTCTGGTAAGGGAGAACTTCATGGTGGAAAAGTATAGTGGGGTACTCCTGCTTACCTTTTAGCAGCTGGGAAATATTAAGCTTGAGAGGAAGAAGTTGAGAACCAGATATAGTCCTTAAAATCACGCACTCATTGGCACACACCTGTAATCCCAGCACTCGGGAGGCTGAGGCAGGAGGGTCGCTGTGAGTTTGAGACCAGCCTGAGCTATGTAGTGAGTTCCAGGTCAGTCTCAACTACGTAGTGAGACCCTGTCTCAAAAAACCAAAAACCAAAAACAACAACAACAACAACAACAAAAGATCATGCACTCATGATCTACTTCCTTCAAGTAGATCTCCCTTCCTGTTTTCATCACCCCCACCCCAAATGTCACCAAATTGTGAGCTCATTAATGAATGAATCCAGTGATAGAATTAGAGCCCTCATGATTTAAACCTTCCTTAGGCCTCATGTCAGAACATTGCTGTATTACAGATCAAGTCTTGAATTCATGAGTCTTTGGAAGATATGTCATATTTATAGTATAGGGACTTTAAAAACTAATATCTTATTTGATATCTTTTGATCTTATATCTCTATTTGATTATTAAAGTTTTTCAATGTTATAAAATTTATGACTATACATTTTATATGAAAGAATATTTTCATAAGGAAAAATATTCTACCACCAAAATGGCAATTTATGTTCATTTTGAAGTTTATGAAGTCAGTATACAGAAATTTAAATATCCTAAATAAATATTTAGTTCAGAAAACCTTAAATAATTTTCTTGATGCAATCATTGATGACTCCTGCAATGATCTGCTCAACTATGTGGAATCAAATACATAAATGGTATTCTAGACAGTTAAGTCCTAACTGCATTATTTAGATTTTTATAAGTTTAGGGAAAGACATTGAGATATAGAAATTCATATAGAAAAAAGCATATGTCTATCTAATATGGGAAAATACATGCCAACCTATTCAAATAAATCCCAAAATTTTATGTTTGATTTTCCCATCAGAGATAATTGTCTAATTAGGCCTAATTTTAGATTGTGTTTTAAAAATTCATATATAGTAATAAGACCTGAAATGAAATCTATATTAATTGAGACATCAATTGGGGTAGAATTTGTAGTATGCTAAAGTAATAAATATATTTCTTAAATAGTAGATGTGATTTTGGTACCTTTAGGAATGAATGAAATTATAGTTTATTATATAATTCATATTTATCATAAACAGAAAAATAATATTGATATTAATATGATTTGGGTAATTATGGGCAGATGTTTAATAACCAGTTCCTAGAGGAAAATGTCATGATTTATATTTGCAACTTCCATGGTGTAAATTCTACCACCATCGCCAATTTTCAGCTGGTAATAATAATGTGTTGTTTTTGGATGTAGAATTAAGAGACATGAACCGTTGGCACTAGGGAGGGCCACAAAGTAGCTCTAGAATACCATGGCCAAACTGATTTTTCTCTTGATGATATTTAATAGCATCTTGATATTTTGATTTAAAATTTTATTTTACTAATGTGATTAAAGAAGCCATTATATGTGAGGGAGATTATCTTAAAGAGCTGTCCTCAAAAGTTGGCTTTTCTCTTTTTGAATTTCCTCAAGGAATTATAGGAAATAAAGTTCAATTACTTTACTAACTTGATCTAAGGTTGTAATAATTTTTCAAGAAATGTATAGAAATTTTCAAGTGCAAGAAGGCTTTACCCACTCATTTTGGTCTTCTTGAACATATTTTTAAAATTGGGGTCCATCTTCTTTTTCCCTAGATGGGTTTGGGTTTCAGAAAATTAGAAAATATCAACTTGTGAGAATGTTATTTGCATGTACATCTATTATTGACAAGGTGTAGTCACACATTAGCATTTACTTTTTTGTCTCCAAATTTCTGAAACTTTTCCAGATGCCATTATAGGTTAGTTTCTAAAAGACTGCATCCCTAAAAGGTTTCACAAAGACTGTTTAGAAAACATACTCAATGTCATCATTTGTAAGTTGCAGACAGCATTTGCTATTTTATGGTAAATATTTATAATAAATCAAATACTTGTTATTTTAAAAAAGTCTTTTATGTAATGTAACAAAAAATTGTACAAGGTCCATAGTTATTTAAACTAAAATATGACTTTTAAAATTTCCTCTGGTTCCAGCTTTATCTTATATGTAAGATTTAAGGTCTTTTTGATTTTTCAGAGTGATATACAAGCATAATTATGAGTATGAAAAATGTTTGAACCAAATATATCCGAGTTTTTCTGAACTCTTAAAGTTTATATATTTTATTATATTTTGATGGATTTTATAGGAGAGATTGCATCACAGAATACTCTAGTTTCATTGATCGTGAAAATATTTCTGCAACAATAGCCTTACCCTTTAAAATTCTTTAGAATTCTTTCCCAAAGTTTGTAATAGAGGACATATATCCCTCAGATATTCCTTAATAAAAAGGTAAAAGGGGGAAAAGTTATATAGCCAAATATAAAAATGTTATATGCATTTAAAGTGTTAAAATGCATATATAAATGTTTCAGGACCTTGGAGATACTGTAGAAAGGTAATCTTAATATTTACTTTAAAAATGAAAGTAGACCTGTGAGGATTACCCAACTGCGTGGGGAACTCTCTGTTCCCCCACCTCCAGCCCTCTAGGCCTTCATCAGAGCAGACCCTTGAGGACTGCTCAGCTGCACAGGCACCTCTGCAGCATTCCCTCAACCCCCCTCACCCCTCGTGCTCTCTGGCTTTCTGGTTGTGCTAGTACCTTGATCCATGCTGTAGAGGCACAGGTGATTATAAGGCCATTTTACTGAGCTCCAGAAGATAGAATGGAAGTGAACAACTGTAATAAAGGCACATCAGACCTCCATAGTTGGTAAGTTGGAGGAATCACCACCTTCCATCAGAACTTGGACTATCTTCGGGGGAAAGGCAGCTGGAACCTACAGTAGAACCTTTCAGAGTTCAGCCTTGTAGGAGGTCAGGGAGCTCTACTTGGGCCTTGCAGCCAGAATTCAGCCTGTATCTCAGGGTGTACTGTTGGCTAGCTGAGACTAATTGACTTAGTTGTGCATATTGCTGCCCACATTGTCTATTGTGACAGGAGAGATTATATGCTGAAATAGGCTCTTCGATTTTTAAAAATTTTTTCCTGTTATTTTTTTTTTATTGAGTTTATTGGTACATTTAGGGGTACAGTACAGTTACATTCATTGTTGGGATCATGTACCTTTACATGGCAAGTCTTGATTCTCATTTTTTTCCCCTTACCTCTGCCCTCCCTTCACCCCCTCCTCCCCTCCCCATCTACAAACACTTTATTTTCATCTTTTCATTCTCCCACATTTTTTTCTTTTCCCTTTTTGTTCTTCCCCTACGTATCACACCTTCCCTACACCTTTAGCTCCTTTCCTCCTGTTATTTTTAATTTTTATTTTTAAATTTTATTTTTTCCCATTCTTCAAATTCTTCCTTTTTTCTTTCTTTTTCCCACTCAGTTTCAAGCTCCCCCACAATATTTTTCATCTCCCTTTTTGTTCCTGTTCCTGTCCTTATTCAGATTTCCTCTTTCTCTTTTCTTCTCTCTTTTTCCTTCACTCAGTTGTCCTTAGTTTCAAAATGAAACTGAGTACAATTTATAGCTTCCCTATTACTGTTAAGTTGTTCAATTATTGTCTTTGTTCTTGCATTCTGTCTGTCTCTCTTGACTTCAACAGTTTCCTAGAAATTGCATAATTATCCTGTATAGTGGTGGACCTAAATACCCTACTGTCACAAATAGATCATCTATACAACATACTAGAACTGAACCTAGCTTTTGAACAAATGGGCTTAATAGACATCTTCAGAGTGTTCCAACCCACAAAATCAGAATATACATTCTTTTTGGCTGCACATGGGTCATTCTCCAAAATAGACCACATACTAGCTCATAGAATAGGTTTAAATGAATGCAAAGGAATAGATGTTACAACAGATCCAGCAGAAATCCAGAGGATTATCTGTAACTACTTTGAGAACTGTACTCTAATAAAATGGAGAATATAGAAGAAATGGATGGATTTCTTGATACTTATGAACTACCTAAGTTGAACGAAGAAGATAAAAAATTTTAAACACCCCAATTAAAATCAGTGAAATTGAAAACGTAATTAAAATTTTACCAAAAAAGAAAAGCCATGGTACTGATGGCTTCACTGCTAAATTCTATAAGACATTTATAGAAGAACTATTGCCATTATTCTAAACTTTTCACAGAAATTGAAAGGGAAGCAATACTTCCAAATTCATTCCTGGAAGCAAATGTTACTTTGATTCCAAACCCATGGAAAGAACCAACTGAAAAAGAGAACATAGATGAACATATATGCAAAAATCCTCAATGAGATACTGGCAAACAAAATAGAGAGGGCCATCAAGAAGATCATAAGACATGACCAAGTCAGATGTATAGTAGGGATGCAAGCATGGTTCAACATAACATAAATCAATAAATGTAATACACTATATTAACAGAATCAAGGACAAAAACCATGTGATCATCTCAATAGATGCAGAAAAAGCATTTGAAAAAAATGAAACACCCATTCATGATAAAAACCTTGCAGAAAATTGGAATAGATGGTGTTTATCTCAACTTGGTAAAGGCTATCTATGGAAAACCAACATCCAACATCATACAAAACAGTCAAAAAATGCAAACCTTCATGCTAAAATCAGGAACAAGACAAGGATGTTCACTATCATCAGTCTTGTTCAGCATAGTTCTGGAAACATTCACCATAGCAATTAGACATGAGAAAGAAATCAAAGCAATAAAGACAGAAAAGGTGGAAATTACACTGTACTTTTTTTTTGACAATATGATACTCTACATGAAGACCCAAAAAACTCTGCCAAAAGACTTCTAGACTTAATTGACCCTTTCTGTTGTATCTTGATACAAGGTTGACACTCAAAAAATAATAGCCTTCTTGTACACAAATAACAGACTCACTGAGAGAGAAATTAGCTAAGCAATTCCTTTCACAATAGCATCCAAATACATGAATTATCCAGGAATCAATCTAATGAAGGAAGCAAAAGACCTCTACACTGAAAACTACAGCACTCTGAAAAAAGAGATCAAGAGTATATAAGAAAATGGAAAGATATCCCCTGCTTCTGGGTAGGAAGAACCAACATAGTGAAACTGGCCATACTACAAAACTGTCAGACAGATTCAATGCAATCCAGATTAAAATTCCAACAGTATATTTTACAGAACTAGAGAAAATAATCCAAAAATTCATTTGGAACCAGAAGAGGCCTAGAATTGCTTTCCACAGAGATATGACAGGGGGTATTACAATCGCCAATTTGATAAAAACAGCATTTACTAGCAAAGAAAGAGACCCAAGGATGAGTGAAATAGATTGGAAGATGCAGAAACAACTCCAGACGTACTCAGCCACTTCATCTTTGACAAAGGAGCCAACCATCCTCAGTGGAGGAAAGATTGCCTCTTTAATAAATTGAGTTTGAAAAACTGGATTTCAGCCTGCAAAAGATTAAAACTAGATCTGTATCTTTCACCATGCACTAAACTAAAATCAAAGTGGATTGAAGATATAAATATTTAAACAGAAACCCTAAACTTGCTATAAGATAAGTTAGGCTGAACTCTCGGAGACATTGGCATAGGAAAAGACTTGATGAACAAATCCTCAGTAGCACAAGAACTAGGACAAAGAATCAACAACTGGGATCTCATTAAAATGCTTCTATGCTTCAAATGAATCCACTAACAGAGCTCAATGACAACTTACAATGTGGGTAAGATTTTTTACAAGCTGCTCCTCAGACAAAGCACTATTATCTAGAACATATAAAGAACAAAAAAGTAAGGCCCCCGAATATAAAGACCTGATTCAAACGTGGGCATCTGAGGGCCAGGGGTGTGGATCAGTGGTTCTGTGGCCCGCCTTGCAAGTGCAACAGACCAAGTTTGATCCCTGATACCTAAAAAACAACAACAACAAAAAAAGACAAAAGCAAAAATTGGCTTCTGAAATGAACAGACATTTCTTAGACAAAGAAGTAAAAGCATCACATAAATATGTGAAAAAATGCTCAACATCACTGCTCATTAGATGCAGATGTAAACAACACCGAGATTTTACCTCACCCCACATAGAATGGCTTCTATCAAGACATCAACCAATAACAATTGTTGCCAGGTTCTGGGGAGAAAGGAACTCTTTTCCATTGTTGGTGGGACTGCAGACTGGTGCAATCACTGTGGAAATCAATATGAAGATACCTCAAAGACAGAGGTTCCATTTGACCCAGCCATCCCTCTGCAGGGTATCTTTCCAAAAGAATTAAAAGAATCACACCACAGTGATATATGTTCACCCATGTTTATAGAGCCAGTTTGTAATAGCTAAAACTTGGAAACAGTCCAATTGCCCATCAGTTGGAGACTGGATAAAAAAATATGTGTTTTTTCTATAAAATAGAGTACTTACTCGTCCATAAAAAATGAGAAACTAGAGTCATTAATGGGAAAACGGATGCATATGAGCCCATACTCTTATGTGAAATAAATAGGACATACTTGAGTAAATACTGAATAGTGTCTCTGGTATGAAAAAACTAACAGTGTAAATGAGATCCGAATTGTATGACTGATAATGTGAAATAGGAAGAAAAGGGCTAAAGGTGTAGGGAGAGAGGGAAGGGCAGGGGAAAGGAAATAAGGGAGAAGAAAAAATATGAGAAAAGGAAAAAATGGAAGCAAAGTCTTTGTAAATAGGGGAGGGTTGAATGGGTGAAGGGAGGGCAGGGGTATGGGAAAAAATGAGAACCAAGATCTGTCATAAAGCTACAAGATCTCAATGATAAATGTAACTGTATTATACAGTTAAAATATACCAATAAACTCAATGAAAAAAAATATTTACCTTAAAGGCTTCCCTAATCATATTGGCCAAGTATCCTCTTTTTGTGTTATCCTATTAACATCCATAAAGAATACCTTTGAGAATTTTTTATATAATCTTTTAAAATACTGAATTTGTATATTGAAAACAATATTGTACAAAACACAGCCAATGTGGAATTTAAGTAAGAGATTTCTAACTTTTGTAAAAAAATGAAAATATACATTAACTAGAGAAATACACAGCAACTTTGAGCTGGGTATTTAGCTCTATGGTTTTTGCCACCTGCCTTGCAAGTGCAAGGTCCAGAGTTTGATCCCCAGTACCAAAAAAGAGAAAGAAATACAAATATAATAAAAATTATTATGGGAAGATTTCATTACATTGTTAAATTTGCGCCCACTTGTATATATATGGAAAATTTCATGGATAGAAATATTCATTTCTTCAAAGACCAGGTGATTCCATGCTATTTAAATTATTCCAGGCATAGAAAAGCCAATAAAGGAAGCATTCCAGTTCTTTTAAAGAAAGATATGATATTGAGCTAAAAATTTGACAAAGGCAGCACAACAAAGAAAATGATAAACCATCTTACTTATGAATATTAATGCAAAATTGCAAATAAAATCCAGAAAATGAAATCCAGCACTACATTACAGGAATAATATGTGATGACCAAGTGTGGTTTATTTTAGGATTTTAAGAATATTTAACAATATGAAACGTAGTACTACTGACTACAGGTCAAAAAGAACAAATCCATTGTAAAGCAGAAAGAAAATACTTCTCTAAGTAAAATCATATGTATATCTGAAACCATTTTCAAATGTCACTCTTGACACTGAAATATTTCAAGAATTCCTATTGAAATCAGAAATAAGGCAGGTGTACCTAGTTTCCTCACTGCTACTTAATAATTTTCTGGGAATTGTAGACAATGAAATCAGTGAAAGATATTGTTAGATGATATGTATAGATTATAAATAAAGAATGTGCAATATTATTTAAAAAGACATGTTTACATAGTAGGAAAAATCTCCAGAATTAATGGAAAAATAGTACTAGAAAATAAAATTTCACTGGTAAATCTATATAAAATGGCGTTAATAAATTCATAAGCAAGAAAATTAAGGAAAAGTGATTATAGTTGCAAAATATAACCTCGAATATTTCAAATAAACCTAACAACAAATATAGTTCATAAATGAAGAATGAGATTTGAATAAATAGATATGTATTCCCTATTCTGGATAATGATATATGGCATTATAAATAAGACAAAATTCTTTTGGTTAACACATTTCCAATCACAGCATATGATAAAGTTTGTCTACGATAACAGATATGTGAGAATAGCTATATCTTTGTGATTTTAAAATTTCTACCATGAATAACATGATAGAAAATATTAGCTAGGTGAAAGATATTCAAAATATCTCTAAAGCTTCAGTACTTTCATATAATGTATATACTCAATTTACATAATATACGTTACAATTATGTTACAGTCCTATGGGTTGTTTCTATTTGGATATACTTCCTGTGATTATTTGACTTTCAGGATCCTGTCAGCTCCAGCTGTCTCCCTTTAAGTTCTCTAAATTCTACCCAGTAGAATTTATAAGCATTTACATATTATCTCCAGATTAGATCTCAGAAAAAAATCTCATTTAACTGTGGAGCTAGGAAATGAAATAGAGCTATATATGGGAGAAAATAAAATATATTTTGACAAAATGGAACCATCTGGCAACATTTTTTATTATCAGAAATAATGAGCAGATTCTAAAATACATAATGCACTCATTTTTGTACATAAATTAACAATACAATTAACTAAGAGATATTAATGTTTTTAACAGTATCAATAGATTGTCCCTAGTAGACTGAATTATACTATCTTGCAGAGAAACAAATTGTTTTTAGCTAATGGTGTGTGGAAACAGGCCTTAGCATTTGTGCACAGCTGGGCTACTTGGAGGAGCTAAGTAGGTGAATTTTTCAGTAGTTCTCAGTGCTTCATGCTGTTTGTGAATCAAAACACTGAAAGTTTATGTGGGCTTGGTGCTTGTTCATACATCTGGAACATAGAGTGAACAAAGCAAATGGAACTCAATCTGGCAAATGTATGGTACTGAAGACATCTTGAGAACAAGGATGTCTTTCAACGGTTATTACACTCTGTGAAAACTGACTTTATGTTCTATGGACTATGAACTTGGGAAATTGTAGGAGAATGTTCCCTAAATATGAGCAGTGTGTGTGTGTGTGTGTGTGTGTGTGTGTGTGTGTGTGTATGTGTGTGTGTATGTGCATGCTCGCATGTTTTTTCCCTTTCAGTTCTGTTATTGAACCCAGAGCCTTGAGTATGCTAGGCAGTGCTCTACCACTGCACTAGCTACATTCCCAACACCTAAATTTATTTTATAAATGTAGCCATTTTATAGTTTCATCAGTCACCCATTTGAAAGAAACAGATGTTTCAAAAAATTAATACTTTATTAGGTAGTACTTCAGATTAGCCACAGATGTAAATATTGTGGCTTCTACCTCTGGCATTCTTCCCCCATTTGTGATTGCTTCAGATCCACTTTGGTTATTTTTCTCTTGTGCTATATGTGACATCATTCTTTAATGGGAACACTTTTAAATATTCTCATGCTTATCATCTGTTTGGTGAACATGAAACATAGGGTTGGAAAAATCACAAGACAAATATAAACAACAAAGGCATTCCTTATGTTATGAGTTGTCATATAGGAGAGAGGAAGTCTATCAGAGTACCCTGAAATTTGTTCTTCAAACAGCTTTTGTAGCTTGATTTTAGAGATAGAGCATTCTGTAAGTTGAATGATCAGAATCTTGGTTTTCTTTGGCAGACCTTTAAAAGATTTAGTGTTTAATTAAGTGTTCAAGTTTCTGTTAATAGTTCTTTTAGTATAATTAATGGCAATGTTGTTAGGCAAAAGTAGAAAATTCTTCAATATCACTCTTAGTCATACAAAAATCACTGTGATTTTTACATTAAAAACTATTTTAAAGGCTGGGGATTTAGCTCAGTGGTTCCGCTGCCTGCCTTGGAAGAACAAGGACCCAAGTTCAATCCCCTGTACAATATATATATATATATATTTAAAGGGGCTGGAGATTAGGTCAGTGGTGTCTATCACTGCCTCATAAACATAAGGGCCTGAGTTTGATTCTCAGTACAAACAATAACAACAGCAACTAATTTTAGGAACACTGACTGATGCTACTACAGATAGAGCACTCTTACTCAAAATTGAGCCTTGTGCCAGACATCACTACTGATGAACGTTTTTAAACTAAGATTTCCATGCTCACTTCCATTCATCCTAAGTGAGTGTCACTTTTGGAACTATGAGAATAAATTCAGGCCAATTCCTGGGTATACTGTCAGTAAAGTACCTAAAATGTGTCTGCAGCCCTCTGGAAACACAGTTCAGTTTCTCTGGAAGAAGTATTTTTCTTAGGGAGAAAATTTATGTTGATGATTTTCAAATTATGGGAGCTTTTCAGGCAATTTTCCAGCTGGCCAATCCCTGTACACTGACTTGAGAACAAGTGCCAATTTTGAATTTTTGGCAGTCACTAGCATGACCTGGTCAACTTCAAGAGACAGCACAGGGAAAGATTTCAGCATCTGCATTTTAAAATGATTACCGATTTGCTTCTGGATGAAATCCAATATTTTATTTTTAATATATGTGGCTCATTATCACTTCAAAATCACTTTTTACTTATGTTTTAATTGTAAAAATGTAAAGAAACTCTAAGTTACGGAAAAATCTAAAACAAATTATTCCTTTGTACATGGAATCTAAAAATAAAGATTTTGGATGGCCTATAGCATTTTTACTCTTAGAAGTTCAACTATCACTTTTCAGGTGATTTTATGTAGGTTCTAAATTTTAATATTCAGTACTTAGAGTATTGAAGATGACAGTTATTCTTGCAATACTTACAGAAAATATGGAACAAATGTTAGATATCCACTAATTGAAAATGATCATATTACATGCTTATTATGTGATCATACTCGTAGTCAAATTAATTTATAGATTCAGGAAGTAGTAAAATGATTATAAGCTCTGGAACTGTCTATAAGTACTATTAGACAGGAATGAAACTCTTTGTCCCTAAAAAAATAATTAATTGTGCTTTTATTGCTACAGGGCAACACAGAGCCTAACTTTTGAAACACACATACATAAAACTAAATCTTCACAATGTACGTACAACCTCTAGGAATAGCCTATCTTTATAAATAATGATACAACGTAAGTGGGCTTGAAAAATTCAAAATTAATGGGGAATAGCTTACTAATGCCAAAAAAGGTCCAACTATCTTTTGAAACTATCACTAATGAACAAGTTAGCTAACTTATCTAAACCATAGCTTTCTTACTTGCAAATTGAGAATCATAATACCTAACTCATGCTGTTATTGTATTAGCAAAGTACAGTGCCTATTACATGGTAAATGCTTAGCAAATCATAATTGGTGTGAGAAACAATATGGGCTTTGGTATCAAATTGTTGTGGGTTTGAATTCTGGTTCTGTTACCAGCTGTGTCACTATTGGGTAAATTAATGAATTAGGTTTCATTTTCCACTTAATATTGTTAGATGAGTAAATTAAGAGTAAAATATATAAAACATTTAGACCCAATTTCAATAAATGTTGCTGTTATGATTAATAAAACATTACCAGTTTAGGGATTCCTAAATGTTAGCATTGAGTGGCACCAGCTGGTTCAGTGGTTTTCAATTTGCCTCCCATGGTGCCTGATTATTGGACAGACACTCATTCTGGGCTTTATTTGTTTATGGGGATGCAAGATATTTTATTTTTCCACATGAATTTTCATTTGAAGATGGAGTTGTGTTGCTAAGAGAAACTGTAAAAACATCCACTTGTTCCAGACTCATTAAAGATGCTATAATTGAAGCCCAAGAAAGTTAGTAATGAAGGAGGACTGGAATACAGGTCAACAGGATTCTGACTTTAAGTTATATGATATTTCCACTATTTTATTCTCAGTTGCACTTTAGTTTTCATTTTAATTAAATGACTTCAAAAATATCTGCAAGTTTTTCTTGTGCTATGTGCTAATTAAAAAAGTTTTCCCATGGAAATTTCTTTCTAAAGTATTACCATGGAGGAAGTTAGAAAAGAGATTCTTACTAGGTAAACAAATTGTATCACTAATTCCAATAATTCATTTTCATATAGACATATATTCTCCAATATGAATATTCATTCATTCTCAATGAATGCATTTTCCTATTTACATAAAAATTTATTTTTTCACACATCTACAATAAATTCTCTGCATAGTATTTTTTTTCTAAATGCAATATTCATTATTTGAATCTCTTTCATAAAAATAAATTCCTTGAAAAAAAAAATACTTGCCTGTTAACTTGGTCAGGGATTGGTCAATATCTTACTAGGTTTAGAATTTCCATTATTATATTATTTGTTCATGGTGAATGATTATAGTTTTGCTTCTAATTTTAAATATATTTCTCTTAGGCTTGGGTGTCATTAGTTGTTAAGGTCACATTCTCATAAACTTGATAGAGAGCTTGACCATAAGTAAGAAAAATGTACACTAGATATACACTAACACTCTAAAGTAAGATCAAATAACCCAAATGCTTATATATGAAAGTCCAGAAGAAAAAATAGTATTATGATAGTGGAAAGAAAAAAAAATAATAAGAGAAATGTTCTTTGGCTATTCATACATAGCAAAATAGACAAGTATGAATTAATCAGATGATCTGTCTGTCCAATTTAAGATTACTACACTATATGTCTGTCCATCTCCTTAAGATTACTACACTGTATCTTGGCAGAAACAAAGAAAAAAGAATAGTTTATTTCCTGTATTCTGCAATATTTGATACTTTGCGTAATTTTTTTCCCAGTACCAGGGATTGAACTCAGGACCTTGCACTTTCTAGGCAACGTGGCACCACTGAGCTACATACTTTATGTAATTTTAAAAACAATTGAGAACCATGTTGCTTCAATTTTATATTAATGGTTTGATAGCAGTGTCCATCCCACAGTTGATATGTTCTAACACCTATTTATTAGGATGTATACTAATATTTCAAAAAAAAGTAGAAATTTAGTGTGTTAACAGATGTAGTTCTTTTAAAATACAGGTTTAGTGACTATCTAAATATTTAAATTGTTACTCAATTATAGTGATACTGAATTCATGTTATTCTTCTATTTGAGTAAATTATTATTAATTTCTATTTTGTCAAACCAGAATATGTGATTATTTGACCAGGAGTTGTATGAAATTCATAAAAGGTTTGTGCATAGAATAACTTGTATTTTGGAAGCTCTTTTTTGTTTGTAATAATTGTGTTTAAAAGATCATCAATAAGCTCTCTTCCTTCATTTCTTTAAGTATTTAGCACTGATAAATACTTTCTTTTTCTTTTATGTTCACCCTTTCTGGATTCTATGGTACTACATTCCTACTTGACAATGTCAAAACTCTACTACCACGACCTTTCATTGAGAATAAACCAAACCAAGACTAACAACCTACTTACTGGATCTCATCTTCACTAGTTTTCTCTTTGATATAGCTTTTTTAATCTAGCCACATAGAAATTGATTTATAGGTTGGTCTCAGAAGCTTTATTATAAACTTCCCCAGGTCTGTGCTATGTAGAAGGCTCAATATTCTTTCTGCTTATATGCTGTCTTACTAGGATCAGTATGATACATTTCTGCTGGTTTTATTACTAATTTAGGTGTTTTGCTGTCTCATTGGCTTTACTTCCTGTTTCCTAAGGTTGGCCCAGTGTACTTGTTGCTATTCATTTTCTTTTTTTTCTCATTGAGTTTATTGGTACATTTTAGGTATACAGTACAGTTACATTCATTATTGGGATCTTGTACCTTTACATGACAGGTCTTGGTTCTCATTTTTCCCCCTTATCCCTGCCCTCCCTTCATCTCCTCCTCCTTTCCCTATTTACAAATACTTTATTTCCATTTTTTTCATTTTCTCATGTTTTTTTTTTCTTTTCCCTTATTACCTTTCCCCTACCCTTTCCACTATTTTCATCCTGAATGACATCATTATGGTTCATAACTTCAGCTACTGCTTTGCTGCTGAATCTATATTAACTTTGACTCCACATTAAAAAATTACTTAGCAGGCAGGTTTTGAGTGTTTTTCTCACTCTTCAAATTAACAGCATTCATTCACCCTCCATTCACGATCACTGCCAATGAGAACAATGTACTTCCTTTAGATATTCTCCTCCTTGTTCTGCTTTAAACCTATTACCAGAGTACTATTTTTATAATTTTCCTCAGGTGCAGCCTATTCTAACATATTCTTGCTTATTTCATACTGCATGTATTGGCTCTGAATGCTAATTCATCAACCCTTTAACAACTGAATTCTGTATTCTGTCATCTGTTACATACGCTTCTAACAGATTATTATCCTAAAGTGTTGCTTTATGCATACCACTATCTGGAGCAAAATGACCGAAGACTACCTCCTACAAATAGATTGAAGTTCAAAGTTTTCATACATCTAAAAAACAAACAAACAAAAAAAAAAAACCTCATCTTCTGGCCTTGCCTATATAGTTCATACTACTCCTTCTCCAAACATGCCTCATTTATTATTCTCTCCAATACACCTTATTATTCTTTTGACATTTGTGCATAGTATTTTCTTCACCTCATTCTTTCCAATGATATGAATTTTTGTCATTTTTTATGCCAGCTCATGTCCTGTCTTTTTCATAAATTTTTCTGATTATAAATCTTTTTTATTAGACCCCTAAAAAAATCTCCTTTCATTCATTTGGCAAAATTGCCAATATAAAATGTTAACATATATGGACTTTAATCCATATAATATTCTAAAATAATTGTATTTTTCTTGAAGAACTGTCTTAGGAGTTTTATATTCATATTGTCTGTGGTAAAGTGCATATAATTTATAGAGAATTGTACTGTATACTTAAAAAGTACCAATAAGCTCAATGGAAAAAAGAATATTTTTGGCTTGATGTAATAAGTACATCTGTTATTTTTTAGTTTCATATCAATTTTGCATCCTGTTTCTGATCCATAATTGTTTTAATACTTATTTTTCTTTTCTGAGTTATGACACAATGATTTGTGATGTGGTACTGGTAAGTTAGAATTTAATTTAAGAAATTCTATATAATAATAGGTCAGGTTGTAAAACACCTGTTTTCTTCAATTTCTTATTTATTTATTTATTTATTTGGTACTGGGGATCAAACTCAGGTCCTTGCGCTTACAAGGCAGGCAGCAGAACCACTAAGCTAAGTGCCCGGCCCATCGATTTCTTATTTTAAAAGTCTATATCAAAGGATTTTATTTAGCTAAAAATATCAACTGTATCATATATTTATCAAATAGATAGTATCAGGTTAAATACTTTTTCAGTTTCAAATATACATTAATTTTAGGAACACTGACATAACCTAGAACATGGCACATTTAGAGGTAAGCAACCAGGATGACGAGGCAGTCAGAAGCAGATCTTTAGGAAAGGTTTGAATGTATTGGGGTGATACTTATCTCACAAAGAAAAATATGCAAAAATATATATTTTAAAAGTGTATCTTATCCTTATTTATTTTGTATGATTTCCAAAGGAGAAAAAGAAACAATAATAATCAAATAATATTTGAGCACATTAAAATCATATTTTACTGAAGGATCTGAAATACAGGATGAGTTGCTACACAGTGGATACTCCCATGCCGTTGGAATTGTTTAGAAAAAAGGTTACTTATTTACCATTATTAATGTTCCCATTGCACTTAATTTATTCTTTTTTATGGCACTTGTAACTACTTGCTTAATAGTATAATCTAATCACAAAAGAACTTTGTAATCCTTGCCAAATATCCTTCAATCCACACCAGCTTTGGAAAAGCTAATAATTTGGGAAAAGATTTCAAATGTTAAGAATCAATCATTTCTAATCTGTCACTGAGTGTTTAAAAATTTTACAAAGAGAAAATAACCTTAGAGAGCGTTGTCCTCTGGTAGAGGTGGAGAATAGAATGCTTATTACCTTCTTTAGCCAGTGAGAGCTTTAAATTTTACTTTCTTCCCTGCAGTGTAAAGAACTCGTGTCTGTTAGGAAGAGAATTCTAGAGGGAAGGGACCACAGCTACAGCATGTTCTTTACAGTAAAAACAAATGCAAAGAAGGCAGTTTAGCAAGCAAACTTCACCTTCACAGTTGGATAAGAATTTGGTAGCTTTCTCCTGTGTGTCAGGTGGACCTATGGTTAAGAGCAGGGGATCCCAGATGGATTTCATGCACAAAGACTATTGGGTAGGCTGATGTCACAAGAAAGAGAAAGAGATTAGCAGAGGTTCAAAGGCTTAAGTTTGAATTGCTGGAAGGAGCAGAGTTATTGTCTGCATCATGCACAGTTCAGTTGAAATATCTTGTAAATTAATCTCTGAGCAGCCAACTTACAAAACACTCCAGTATAAAGAGTGATCATTAAATATGTAAAACCCGATGTATATACATCAGAGATGTGTGATAACAGTTCTATCCAACTGAATTATGGCTGGGATGGAGAATCATTTTCCTTATCCCTTTCTCTCTGGTCTTCATCGTTGAAAGATCAGATACTATAACTGAGGAGTGAGGATGTAGGTTCAATAATGCCTCTCTGAAAACTTCCTAACTTGAGGTAATAAAAACCAAATGAGGGAATAGTCCACAATTAGGAATTTTCATTGTTAAACTGTGCAGATGATTTTAATGACCAAAACAACACTGTTACTATGCATGATGGGCTAAGAATATTATTATCTAAGACCACAAGCTATACGAATTAATTGAGATTTATTAAGAATAAGTAAAGATTGAGCCCATAGAGTTGTGCACTCATAACCAATAAACCTGAAACCTATGGATTTAAGCAGCATGACTCCATGAAGAATGTCATATAAGCTATATAGGGTATAAAGACAATATAATGACAATATTTAATTATTTAAATTTTCTGTGATGTATCTTTGAGATCTCTTCTGCTATTCTAGGCCAGAGTGAAAGTTTGATGGAGAAAAGAAGGACGTGAGGAAGCATCCTCACTCTCCAGGGCTCACTGTGCCTTTTGGTTGTTCATGTTGAAATTATTTATATTTTGTGACAGGGTAAAATGTCTGATTCATGAAAATATAATTTTGCAATAGCTCCTGTGGGTTCAGAATTTATGTAATGATTGAGTAAACTGATTTTTATTTATCTGAACATAAGTAAAAAACCATGAGACTGGCCAGAATTTCATCCAATTCTAAGAAAAGCACATCAGGAGAGAATAATATCGTTTTCTGCTTTTGTTTTTATCAGTCCATAATATTTAATATGCCATTAATGATATGTATTTGTATGCATACCTTTTAGTCTTTTATAGATTATAAACTGTTTGGCTACAGTATTCATACCTTCATCTTTGTTTTCTTCAATTATATTACAGAGGCAAATTAAACATGAAAAGTGTTCAAGCATTCCATGACAGTTAGAGTAGGTTCATCGCAACCTTTTTAGTGGGCAATTCTATTAAATATTTAAAATATTTAGTGTTTAAATATTCACTATCTCAGCTTATATTTTAAAATGTCAGTTTAACAAATATTATTTCTTATATGAGCCTTTTTATGGCAAGAGTCTTCTAAGACCCATAACTGAATTAACTTAAGCAATACTCTTTTTAAAACTATAATATCTGTGAATTTATGTAACTCTGTGATGTTAATTACTAATAACTATATTTAAATTGCATGTATGATATATAAGAAAACATCATCGTATTAGGGTTTACTTGAATTCTGAAACAATATTTATTAGTCTATGACCCATGAAGTGTTTATTTTTTACTAATTGGTATCTCTCTGCATCTGAATATCTTAATCTCAAATTATAAAATGTGAGAAACGATTGCCTTGCTTACTCTCTCAATAATCATTTGTGATAAATCCATTCCCTACATATTTACAGAATGTATAATATAGAGTAAATGATTTTTTTTAATTCTGAAAAACTATTCCTATCCTTGCTTACTTTCTCTTATTTAATTTTAAGATCCAGTTTATTCAGGTATAATTTATGTATCAAAAACAGAGCTAATTTGAGCAATTTGATGTTTTAATCAAATGTCAGCATTGTATATTTACACTGGTGTAACAGACACCATAGTGAAGATCATGAATGGTCCTTTTTCTCTAAAAAGTCCTTTATAACAATGCAGTTAATTCTTTTTTTAATTCATTTGTACATTTTGGGTATACAATATGACATTCATCATTGGGAATTTGTACCTTGACATGATATATCTTGGTTCTTATTTTTTTCTCCCTTCCTCTGCCCTCCCTTCAACCCCCTCATCCCTCCCTATTTACAAAGACTTTGTTGTTGTTTTTACCTTTTCTCATATTTTTCGTTTCAATAGCCTTCCTGTAAGGGAACAATAGACTCACTGAGAGAGGAACTAGAGAAACTCCCTTCACAATAGCATTTAAAAAAGTGAAATACCTAGGAATCAGTCTAACAAGTAATAAGACCTCTACTGTGAAAACTACAGCACTCTAAAAAAAAAATACATCAAAGAGGATATCAGAAAATGGAAAGACATACCTTGCTCCTGATTGGGAAGAGCCAATGCAGTTAATTCTTTTTTGGAGGTGGGTCCTGGGGATTGAACTCCAGCCCTTGCACTTGCAAGGCAGGCAGCAATACCACTCAGCTAAATCCCCAGCCCAATGTAATTAATTCTTAATCCTCACTTCCACCCTGGCAACCACTGATTATTATTGATACAAATTAAATTTTCCTGCCCTGGAACTTCATATAAATGAAAACACAATGTATATATTCTTTTCTACTTAGCTATTTTGCTCAGCATAATATTTTTGTGATTCATCCACTTTATTGTTTGTATACGTAGTTTATTTCTTTTAATGACTAATTCATATTGCATTGAGTGGACATTAGAAATCTTTTTTTTTTTTTTAACTTTGTTATTGTTGCTTTTTGAGACAGGGTTTCATTTTGTATTCCAGGCTGGACTTGAATTCACTGTAGCCCAAGCTATACTCAAACTTGTGGCAAACATCCTGCTATAGCCTCCCAACTGCTGGGTTTATAGGTGTGCCCCACCATAGCTGGCTCTGCTTAACTTTCTGGAGAAACAATATGAGATTTATAGCATAAAAATATTAATAGTTAGTAACTTTAAGGGATTAACTCTTGCTAATTACCAAATTTTACATATTCTCTTCTTGAAGAGATCACATCAAGTTTTTGGTAAGAAAATATTAGGAACATTAGAGTGTGTGTGTGTGTGTGTGTGTGTGTGTGTGTGTGTGTGTGTGTGATTTTTGTTAGTCTTCTTATGCTTGTTTCAGTTTGACTGGGTGATGGGAACATCTGCTTGCTTGTTTTTGAGTGTTATTGTAGCAATGGTAGTAGATTTTTGCAGCCTGTCTGCACAAAATACTTTCAATGATTTTCATGCTCTTAAGAACTCTTGAGGCATAGTTCTTGGAATAGTAATTCCAGGGTACATAAATTTTTAGGATAGTTTCTAGAACATATACACATGGAAAACTGCAATAAGTGGGAATAATTCCAAAAGAAACATAAAAACACATTACTTTCCCCATATTTAAGCACTAATATTGCACAATATATTAAACCAAATGTTTAGGAACTTAAGTAATATTATGTGTCCTATATTGGATGTCTGAATAAGTGTTTACAAATTATCCTATAGTGGACTTTCATTTTCATTCTTGTACATTTTGAAGGTTGCTTGATTATGAATGTGAATGCTAAGTTGGGAATTTACTTCATATTTAAGAGGGAGATTTTATTTTTGATGACCTTCATTTTACATTTTAGTTCACTAAATAATTCTCTACTTCTAAACTACGTCACTTTTGCAAAGCTTGATAACTTCAAGGTTGACAAGACTTTTCTTTCTTCCTTGTCTACTACATGTACCTTACATATTGGTATTTTAATTAAGTAGCATACTGCTATACTTTCAAGAAAAGAAAAGTAATTTCCTTTTTTGGTTGACTTTTTAAAGATCTGATTTAATTTTTAAATTTGATTCGTTTTTAAAAGAAATATGACTCAACTCATGTGAGAGATATTACTGGAAAATTCAGTAGCAAATGCAGTTATTTTTAACTTGCAACAGGGAAGATCTTTACTTGTTGGATTAGTGTATTGAATAATAATTATAACTTGGTATTTTATTTCCTTCTTTAAATTGAGATATACAATTTCCTTTGAAATCAATATTATGTCAATATTTGAACTATTTAAAATCATTAGATTTAAGTTATAAAATCAGATTTTTCTCTTCAAAATACATTTAGCTGTATTGGTCACTGTTTTAAAACCTGAATCCCTGTAACACAGAAAGTCTAGAAAACCATCTCAAGAACAAAACTATATAAAATTACTTGTACAAAAAAGCTGATTGAAAGGGGAAGGGAGGGGGCAGGGAAAAGGAAATAGCAGAAAAGGAAAAAACTGGAAACAAAGTCTTTGTAAATAGTGGAGGGGTTGAAGGGAGGGCAGTGAAATGGGAAAGAAAATATGAACCAAGATATATCACATAAATTTACACATTCCCAATGATGAATATCATCATATTATATACCAAATATGTAGCAATAAATTTAATGAATTTAAAAAAGTCAACCTGTGCAGAATTTCCACCAGGAGGAATTTTTCTCTTTAATCTGCTTTATGTTTCAGGGCTTCAAGTAGGGACAAGCATACATTAGCAACTCACTAAATATTTAGTATATTACAAATACTCCTAAGCATCTTATGTATCGTTTGATGCTATTAAGAAGATAATTTTTCTCTTGCTCATGTATAGAAATGCAATGTTTTGTATAATAAACTGATGTGTAATTTTGGTTCATTCTTATTGTTTTAATCAGAATTTTTTAATTTACTCTTTTCTTTCCTTAGATACTCCTCCCCTAAGATAGACCATCACAAATTTTCTGAATATATGAATATTCAACAATTTTCATTAAAAATATACATGCTCCTATTAAAGTTAAATGATATATAGAAAAATAATGAAAAATATAAGTATCAGTACCCATATTTAACTCTGTCTAAATATGTCTCATGGGTATATTTGTATTGATGTATGTTTAATCACAGGAATATTTAGTTTTTGTACAGATAGAGTTTCTCATCCTTTTGTGTAAATAAATATAATTCCACACCATCAGTTTAATGATTGTTTAATAGTGTATATCTCTGAACTGTAGTTAATTTAAGTTTAAATTATTATGAAGTTATTTAAAATTTATTGCCATTATGAATTGTACTAGTTATGTATATAATTTTGACACAACCTTGTGTGGTATCTCTTTATAAGATAATTTTTCAAAATGTGATTTCAGACTAGAAAAGCCACACACATTGGGGTTGAAGGTGTAGCTCAATGGAACAGTGCTTAACATTTGTGAGGACCTGAGTTAAGTAATCAAGAAACACACACATACACACACACACACACACACATGGCAAAAATAAAATGAGGACAAAAGAGGAAGAGCTGAGGAGGAGGGCGAAGAGGAAGTGGAGAAGAGGAATTTTCAAACACAATCTTAGAATTGTGTCAAATGTTTACAATAATTTATTCCCCATCAGTTATATGTGGAAATTTCAATTTCTGCATACACTAGATAATGCCATTACATTTTAGATATCAAATCATTTCAAATATGTTTTAAACATTTATAATTGCTTTTGAATTATGAAAAACATTTACTCAATTTTCTTTCATTTAAAGGGAAAAGAAAAAAGAAAAAGCTGATGAGCAATTTTAATATGAATATTGTTTTTGAACCAAAGACAGGACACATAATTTTAAGGGCTATTAATTTTTAATAAAAATCATCTTTTAATAAGAATATAATTTCAATAACTGTGCAGCTAACATATATTTTAGTGCTTCCCCTCATTAATAGAGAAGTCATTGTCCTCAGGCAAATAAGTATATATTTAAAATTATTAAAAATATTTTTCTTGGGTAAAAATCTTGACTTTTAAAATTTGTACCAAATTTATTAAATTTGTTTCCTAGGCCCTGCAGCTTTATTCCCAAGTTCCTTCACTTGAGAGGTCTTTCTAGAGATTTGTGCTAGGTATGCCTTTAGTTACTTGCTTTCTGTTGATTTTTCTAGAATAGTACCTTAGTCACTTCTTTTGCTGACACAATACCAAACACCCAACAATTTAAAGGAGGAGAGATTTATTTTGGCTAAATTTCAGAGGTGTCAGTGCATGCAGGGTCCATTGGCTCCAAGGGATGAATGGCTAGGATGCAGAGAGAAGGAAGTAACCAGGAAAGGAGGTGAACCCCACGTGGTCATGTCCTCAGTGACCCTCCTTTTCAGACAAGACCTATTTTCTACCACATTCAGCTCTGAATTTCTTAGCATATTATTAATTCAGTGATGACCATATTGCACTCATGATCCCACTGACCTCCAAAAGTCCATCCTCAAAACATATAAGCCTCCTTGGGCACATTCTATTTTTTAAATCATTATTAAATTTATTGATACATATTAGGTATATGACAGCTACATTCATCACTGGGATCTTGTACCTACACATAACTTATCAGGTACTTATTTTTTCCCCACTCCCCAACCTCCCTCAACCCCTCCATCCTTCCCTGTTTACGAAGACATTGTTTCCATATTTTTCCTTTTCACACATTTTTTCCCTTTTTCCCTTTCACCTACCCCTCCTAATTCCTCTACTCTTTTAGACTTTTTTCCTATTAAACAATATCAAATATACATTTTAATCCTTATTTACATTTTTACTTTTTCACACCAGAGAAACTATTTGGTCTTTACACATGTGTAACTTACAAATGACCAGTAATGTGCAATATTTTTTAATGTATTTATTTGCTGCCTTTACTTCTTTGTCTCAGAAATATCTGTTCATTTCAGATGCCTATTTTTGAAATGTGTCCTCATATTTGTGGGGTCTGATTTTTTTGAGTTCTTTATATATTTTAGATAATAGACCTTTGTCTGAGGAACAGCTGATAAAATTTTTTCCCTCATTGTGCATTGTCTCAGCTCTGCTTGTGATTTCTCTGGCAGTGCAGATGCTTTTTAAAAACATGAGATCCAAATTATTGATTCTTTGTGCTAGTTCCCATTCTGTTGAGGATTTGTTCATAAAGTCTTTTCCTATGCTGATATCTCCAAGAGTTCTACATAACCTCTTTTCCAGCTGGTGTAGTGATTGTGTTTTAATCTATCTATCATCTGTCTATCTATCTATCTATCTTTAGTAGACTTGGATTTTATTTTAGTGCAAGGTGAAAGATACAGGTCTAGTTTTAATCTTTGAAAAGTTGAAATCTAGTTTTTCCGACACCATTTATTAGTCTATCTTTCCTCCAGAGAGGGTGTTTGGCTCTTTTTTTTAAAAAAAAAAATGATGTAGCTGAGTATGTCTGGAATTGTTTCTGCAACTTCTAATGTATTCCACTGTTTCTCAGGTCTGTTTCTTTGCCAGTACCATGCTGTTTTTATCACAGTGGCTTTGTAGCATAGTTTCAAATTGGGGATTGCGATACCCCCAGCCATGCCTCTGTTACCTAATATTGAGGTCTCTTCTGATTCCAAATGAATTTTTGGAATGTTTTCTGCAGTTCTATGAACTGAACTGTTGATATTTCAATAGGAATTGCATAAAATCTGTATAGCAGTTTTGGAAGTATGGCCATTTTTACTATATTGATTCTTCTTACCCAGGAATAAGGAATGTTTTCTCATTTTCTTATATCCTCTTCAATCTCTCTTTTTAGAGTACTGTAGTTTTCAGCACTGCTGTAGATTTCTTTTGTCTCCTTTGTTAGGTTGATTCCTAGATATTTCTTTTTTTTTTTTTTGATGCTATTGTGAAAGGGATTGTTTCCCTAATTTGACTCTCAGTGAGACTGTTATTTGTATATAAGAAGGCTATTAGTTTTTGAGTATTTACCTTGTATCCACTTACTCTACTGAATGTTTCAATCAAGTTTAGAAGTCTTTTAGCACAGTTCTTTGGGTCTTATATGTAGAGTATCATATCATCAGCAAATAATGACTGTTTCACTTCTTCCTTGACTATCTTTATTGCTTTTATTTCTTTCTCATGTCTGATTGCCATGGCTAATGTTTCCAAAACTATATTGAATAAGAGTGATGATAGTGGAAATCTTTGTCTCATTTCTGATTTTAGTGTGCAGGTTTTCAGTTTTTGATCATTTCATATGATGTTGGCTGTTGGCTTTTCATACATTGCCTTTATCAAGTTGAGATAAAGACCATCCGTTCCAATTTTCTGCAGGGTTTTTTTTTATCATGGATGGGTGTTGAGATTTTTTTTTCAGCTTTAATTGAGTTTATTGGTACATTTTAGGGATACAGTACAGTCACATTCATTGTTGAGATCTTGTACCTCTACATGACAAGTCTTGATTCTCATTTTTTCCCCTTACCTCTGCCCTACCTTCACTCCCTCCTCCCCTCCCCATCTACAAACACTTTATTTTCATCTTTTCATTCTCTCACATTTTTTTGTTTTCCCTTTTTACTCTTCTCCTACCCATCCCACCTTCCCTATACCTATAGCTCCTTTCTTCCCATTTCTAAATGTCAGTAATTTTATTAGAATCTTATGCATTGTTGCAGATTATTTACACCAGGGTAACTATTCGGTATTGACTTATTTATTTCACTTAGGAGTATATCCTCAATATGTGTCCATTTTCCTATGAATGAATCCCCTTTTTACTCTTCTCCTACCCATCCCACCTTCCCTATACCTATAGCTCCTTTCTTCCCATTTCTAAATGTCAGTAATTTTATTAGAATCTTATGCATTGTTGCAGATTATTTACACCAGGGTAACTATTCGGTATTGACTTATTTATTTCACTTAGGAGTATATCCTCAATATGTGTCCATTTTCCTATGAATGAATCTAATTTCTCATTCTTTGTGGCTGAGTAGTATTCCATTTTATAGAAAAACCACATCTTCTTTATCCAGTTTCCAACAGATGGGCAAATAGGCTGTTTCCAAGATTTAGCTATTACAAACTGTGCCGCTATAAACATGGGTGCACATATTTCTCTGTGATATGATTCTTTTAGCTCTCTTGGAAAGATACCCAGCAGAGGGATGGCTGGGTCAAATGGAATCTCCAGTCCAAGCTCTTTGAGGTATCTCCATATTGATTTCCATAGTGGTTGCACTAGTCTGCACTCCCACCAACAATGGAGAAGGGTTCCTTTCTTCCCACAACCCCGCCAACATTTGTTATTGTGTGATTTCTTGATAGCAGCCATTCTTTGTGGGGTGAGGTGGAATCTCAGTGTTGTTTTCATCTGCATCTCTCGAATGACCAGTGATGTGGAACATTTTTTCAAATATTTTCTTGCTGCTTTTACTTCTTTGTCTGAGAAATGTCTGTTCATTTCGGATGCCCATTTTTGAATCGGGTCTTTATATTTGGGG